>NC_067399.1:682909812-683631062 GCF_016432865.1 Antechinus flavipes
CTCTTGGATTCCCAGGCTTGATTCAAGTCCCAACTAAAAGCCCACCTCCTACAGAAATCTTTCCCTATCTCTTGTTTCTAGGACCTTTCCATCATAATTATTTCCCATTTTTCTTATTTAGTTTTTTTGTATATAGTTGTTTATGAGTTGTGTCCACCATTAGCCCCAGAAAAATGGGGACTGTCTTTTGCAAAAGACACAGTACCTGGTACATAGTAGGCAACAAATGAATTCTTATGGAATAATTAACTTGCTACAACTCTCTCCTTTTGTAAGTAAATAAACTGAGGCCCTGTGAAACAGGCTGACAGTGCCCAAGGCCAAAGGAGAAAGAAATTGCAGATCTAGGACTTGGAATCTCTGACTCCAAATCTTGGCGTCTGCTCACTTACTTCTACTGTAACAGAAAGTTGTACAAACAGATTAGGCAAAAATGAAATAAAATAAAAATGGAGTTGAGAAGAAAAGCTGGGTCCTTTGGGCCAAATTCTCCAGATTCATTCAATTTCCTCATCTCTTTTTCATGGGATCTGAATAGATAGTTAACTTTTGAAAATCATCAATTCCTTAGCATCCATTTTAGTGCTTTTGGTTAACTTTAGGGAAGGTATGATCAGAGCTGGGTTTCTATATACGCTTTGATCTGAACCAAAGGTTTGAGGCCTCCCAATTCTCAAGGTTTTACTCTGATTGATTCCAGTCAGTTTCTACTTATTTAAGAAAGAAGGTAAGTCTAGGCCAGGATTTCAGCCTTATTTGATTCCTCACAAGCACACTGAGAAAGTTTGGGGTGCCATAAAGCTGTTGGAGGGAGAATAACTTAACTATTTCTGTCTGTGGAGAGATTTAGGTGCAATTTTAGTTGCAAAAAGTTCAGCGAAAACAAGCCTGATTTTGTCCCCAGATAGCTTCTCAAGTTTATTTTGAAACATAATTAGTGCACTTATCCAGAATTGCCGTGGTATACTTGGAGGCTGATCTCGCCTTGCTCCCAGGAAGATGCCATCCCAGATGGATTCCGACACCAGCTCTCACTCTTCTGCCCTAATGATACCTGGCAGTGTCTGTCTCGTGTATTCATTTCCATATTTCAATAATATCCCGAGAAGTTTCACCATGTCAAGCCACTCTGGCCTACTTGCTATAATGCAAGGAAAAGCCAGTATCTCCAATTTGGAAATCTTTTGGAACAAGACCCTTATCCGCAGCTTCTGAGCACCCTGGAGCAGAGGGCATTTTGAAGATCAGGACCCCATAGTGGAGTAGAACATACTGGATGGGTGACCTTCCTCCGCTATGGTCCAGGTCCTTCATTATTAAATACATGTACTTTCTATTCATGACACTGGATCTCCTGTTCCAACCTTCACCTGGGCAGATTGTATCCCCAGAAGGCAGTAGCTACAAGTCCTCTCCAACTTCTTGGGAACCCTGAGAAACTGGGCGGACTCTTTCATATACTTAGTATCCCCTGTCAGCAAATTTCACCAATGAGTATCAATTCACATCAATTAGTCAGCCATATTTCATCAGTTTTTCGAAATAGATATTTGTTAAGCTCATGTCATACCAGTAGGAATAAAACATGCCCCTCTCAAAACATATGTATTGAACATCCTCACCCATAGTGCTCGGGGGCTAATAAGCCCAAGTTGAGAGAGTGCATGTGGCAAGGGAGGAAGTTCATAGTCCTAGAAGCATTTTTCTGGGCTCTTCCTTATCATCTAGATTTCTATTGACCTCCCTGAAGCTTCCATAGCTCAGTATGTCTAGGTTGTCCTTGGCTCAGTCAATCAGTCAGTAAACATTTATAAAATGTCTACTATGTGCCAAGAACTGTGCTAAACACTAGAGAAACAAAAAGAGGCAATATGGTCCCTGCCCTCAAGAACTTTACAGTCCACTGTGGGAGACCATGAGCAAACAACCTATAATAGGACAGATTGGAAGAATTAACAGAAAGAATACATTAGAAGTAAGAGAGGTTGGAAAAGACAGTGTATAATATGGGATTTATTTGGAATTGAAAGGAAGCCAGGAAGAAGAGTGGAGAGGATGAGGAGACACCATTCCAGGCATGGGGAACAGCCGGAGAAACTGTCTGGAGGTAAGAGATGCGGTGTCTTCCTTGTACAACATCCCAAGGGCCAGTGTGGCTGGAGAGGGTAAAGCGTAAGAGACCCGATTACACAGGAAGGAACAGGGTATCAAAGGCTTTGAATACACAACAGAATTCTTGTTTCATCAGAGATGTGATAGGGAGCCACTGAAGTTTACTGTAGAATTGGGGGAGCGGGGTTGAACTACACTTCAACTACACTTCAGTTTATGGGAACTACACTTTAGGGAAATCACTTTGATGGATGAATGGAGATGAATTGGAGAGGAAGAGACTTGAAACTGCGGCAATAGGAACTGTGGCTGTAGTTCAGGTCTGAAGTGCTGAGGGCTTGCTCTGGGGTGGGGCTATGGTGAATGTCAAGATGCCAAGGCAAAAGATTGGATTTGGGCAGGGTAGGGGGGAGTGAGGAGTCCCGGGTGACTCCCACATTGCAGGCCTGAGGGACAGAGAGAATCAGGCCATCCTCAACAAAATTAGGGAAGGAAGGAGTTGGGGGAAGGTTTGGGAATGGGGAGAAGAAATTAGTTCAGTTGGAGACATGTAGAGTTGATGTTTCAAAAAGATCACAACCAGTCTAGTTCCAGATATCTGAAAGGCAGGTGTTGATGGGAAGTTGGAACTCAGCAGAGAAGTTAAGGCAGGAAAGACAGGTTTGAGATGAGCCATGAAGTTGGTAATGAAGTTTGTGAGAGCCAGTGAAATCATCACGTGAAGCGGTATAGAAGGTGAAGAAGATGTGGGACGGAGCCCCAAGGTTCAGCCACGGTTAGAGGGACAGATTTCCATCTAAGGAAGCAGAGCAGGGGTGGTCTCATAGGTAAGAGAACCAGAGGGACCGGTGTTCTGGAGACCTACAGAGAAAAGAGTGCCAAGGAAGAGAAAGTGAGAGAGCAGTGTCCAAGGCTGCAGAGAGACTCGGTCACGGTTATCCCAGGGGTGCCATGAGATGTCAATGGGAAGGGCCCATTCTCGGACCTTCAGAATTCACCAGATCGTTCTATGCTGAAGCAGAGAAGGGAGATGCTGCCGATTCCTCGAGCCCCACTCAAGACTACTCCTGTCAGGGCTTGTCTGCAGCTGCTCTCCCCGGACACACTGAGTATCTCATTTCTAAGCGGTCTCACACCAGACCTACAAGACATAAGGCCGCGTACATTAGCTTAATCCTGTGCTTAATTGAGTGACTTAACAGAGGTGTTCTCACTTGATAAGATGAGAGAAGCAGGGTTAGCCACCCTTGTTTGCTTTAAGTCAGAGTGGGCTGGCTGATAGTTGAACTTCCGTTCTTGCAGGGGCCTCTCAGTCATATTTGCCTTCTCCGTCATATTTGCCTTCTCCACCAACTTGTACCTGGGTCAATGGGTCTACGTTCCCCATTTCTGGAAATGATGC
The DNA here is from genome assembly GCF_016432865.1 of Antechinus flavipes. NCBI lineage: Eukaryota > Metazoa > Chordata > Mammalia > Dasyuromorphia > Dasyuridae > Antechinus > Antechinus flavipes. Next base: position 682,913,327 of record NC_067399.1, read on the forward strand.
CTTAATCATAACAACTTTATGCCCCAGATCTTTGTCAAGTTTCATGGATCTGTGACTTTTCTGCTGTAAATCTCCAGTGACTGAAATAGATGGGCCATGGGAGTGGGAAATAAGAATCGTCAAACTTCCCGACTGAGCACCTGGTTTCTAAAGCAGAGAGAGCTTGGGTTCACCCAGCCTCTTTTCCCCTCCAGTCCCCTCCAAGAATGGCAGGCCATTCTTTGCTCCTAACCCTCTGCCTCCTTCCTCTGAAGATTAGTCTTCTCTTCAATCCCCTTCTGACAGGTGCCCTAAGGCCATGCTGGATGCCACCCCAAGATCTGGAGCTGAAGGGGTTTAGCTCCCGTGGAATTCTCCTTCTGAAGTGTCTGGAACACCATTTTCTGCCAATCCCTCCAGGCCAAGCCCTGGGATTCTCACCAGGCCATTGAAACAAATCCCGGCTCTTGCCAGAGTTTCCTAAGTTCTTGCTGTGGACGGGGCAGCGTATTTAATGGTGGGATCAGCAAAGAGGGGACACCATCTCTGCCCACAAAAAGCAGCAGAGTTCATTGTAAGGTGGGGTTAAGGCACAGATAAATCTGAGGTTAGGAACAAGTCATTCAGCACATGGGAGAAGGTGAGCAAAGGGGCCTGAAGAGCAGAAACATCACTGACGTGCAGAGTCCGGGAAAGCATCCTGGAAAAGTTGCCGTGGGAGCCAGATCCAGAAGGGGGTCAGTGGGCACAGGGAGTAGGCGGAAAGTGGTCCCCTTCAAATAGGAGGAGCATCAGCATAATCCTCTGGGTGGTCAACGGAAAAGATAGAGAAACAAAACTTTTTCACTGCTTGACTTGGCAAACCCTGAGAAAATGAAAAGGCCTAAGGGGGGACTAGTGAAGAATGGCAGAGAAGAAAAAGCTGTAAGATCCTGACCCTTAACCTCTTGAAACACGATTTCCACATATATAACATGGGACAAAGAATCCCAGCAGGCGAAGATAGCAGAGTGTCATTGCAAGGGAGCTTGCAGCACTCTGTCGGCTGGTGTGCCGCTAGTGGTAGTTGTGCTTGTGGTTGTGATTGCTGTTGTTGTCGCAGCTGCCGTAGTTGCTGTTTTTAGCACACACTCTGCAAGTCTGGGCGACCTGAATTCCTCCCTCTCCTCCACGGCCAGAGAATGTTTTTGAAGAAAATATTAGACCTCTCCTCTGCACCTTGGTCCGGGAGCATCCAAGGGAGTCTGTGCATTGTACTAAGAGAAGTGTCTTGATTGACTAAGAGCTCCCCAGGTGCCCGAGTTCTGAGAGTGAGGAAAGAGATGAATGGGATGACTGGCAGGCTTGGTCATCAGCAGGATCCTACCTGTGGGGCCAGAAGAACTGGGGGTCTGCCCCTGCATAATCCCCGAGGGACTTGGGTCCAGCTGTCTCACCTTTCTCAGCCTTCATTCACCTACAGTGAGAAGATCGAATGTTCGACCTAGGAAATACCTCAGATCTTGGAGATTCTCTGATGCTTCCCAAAGCTGTTCTTGCCACAAAGGCTTTATTTCTTCCTTACTCTTTGTCCTTGGGCCTTCTTGTGTGGGAAAGAAAAGGTCCTCAACCCCACCAGAAGTAACGGGCCAGAGGGACCCTCAATTCAGCCAGGGTCACTCGGGGCATAGGCCACAGTCCAGTAGTACGGGCAATGCTACCAAAAGGATTCAAGGGAGTTCTGTGAGAGAGAGAGACAGAAAGAGAGAGACACAGAGAGAAAGCTTCTAAAAGTACAGCCCTCACTCTCATAATAGAACATAAGTTCTTCCAGAATAGAAACCACTTAATATTTGTCTTTGTATTCCAATGTCTAGGTGATGCTTCATAAATGCTTGTTTATTGGTGGGTTGATTATAGGGGAAAAGTGGACTGTGGGGGAGATACTTTGGGATGGGAGACCCCATCACCACAGAAGAAACAGAACAGGCTTCCAGGCCATAGTCAGCTTCCAATCAGCCTCGGCCAGAAGTTAGGAAGCTGATACCTCCAGCCTCATGACAGGGTGGCAGATGCCGTTTCCTCCAAGCCTGGTAGCACTCTGAACGACGTTTTCAATAGTTTCACATTTAAAGCTTTGCAACTTGTCTTCTTCCTTGAAATGCCTTTCGGGAATCCTGACTCCTTCCAGGAACATCTATTTTTCTCCACTGACAGCTGGATGTCACGTCTGAACCCTGTGCCTTCACCATCACTGCCTTCCAAATTGCTCATCGTTGTGAAAGTGCTTCTGAGGGTTCCCCGTCATTTGGCCCAGTGAGCTGCGGGGCGGGGTTCTCACAGGTCAGGGCCATGATGCAGGGTGAGCTGCCATTGTCTTTGGGGAAGATCACTGTCCACATAAAGACCCCGAGAGACCGGGCCATTGTTGAAAGAGAACTCTTCAGGTGCAGGAAATTGATTTAAATTCTCAAACAAGCATGAAATTTGATAACTGTTACCAATCCAGCCTCCTTCAGCTAGCGTGTCCTGGTGCTAACACCCCAAATAAAAATAAGACCTGCCCACTACCCTCCTCAGAAAGGAGCTGGATATTCTACAAAATGGAGCCTGGGTTGGTTTACAGCAGAAACTCCATCTCTGCGAATGAGCACGCTTATTATCACTCACCCTCTCCAGGCGACTGATTGCTCTCTCGTCTCCCCTCTTTTCCACTGTTTCTCTGCCTCGTAGCTACCTTCAGTCCCATTCTCCCAGTGTAACCATCTGTCTCATTAGCTTTCCCTCTCTCTCCCCGCTGGTCTGTTTCTGGGCTCCCTTTATGAATTTTACCAAAGAGAACAAATGGCTTTAATACTGAAATATATAGCCTAGGGTAGGCCAGTCATTCAAGTGAGGTGTGTGTGTGTGTGTGTGTGTGTGTGTGTGTGTGTGTGTGAGAGAGAGAGAGAGAGAGAGAGAGAGAGAGAGAGAGAGAGAGAGGCAGGAAGAGAGAGAAAGACAGAGAGAGAGAGAGAGAAAGACAGAGAGAGAGAGACAGAGACAGAGGCAGAGAGAGAAACAGAGACAGAGATACAGAGATGGAAAGAGAGAGAGAGACAGAGGGGGGAGACAGAGAAAAACAGAAAGAGAGAGAGATTAAGTCCAATGATATGTGATACTCAGTTGCCTCCCTTTGGCAAACACTTTTTCTCTGTGAGCACTCCCCTCCAGAAGTCAGTGTTTCAACCAGCAGGAAGAGAAGTGAGTGAAACAGTTGCTTAGGGAGTTCCATATGGGCAAATGATCAGGTGATGCTCTGAGACCAAACCGAAACCTTGCCATCAGCATCCCCGTCACAAGCAGCCTGTGCAGGACACATGAGAAGTCATTAAAGCTTCCCCGGCCCTGAGCCACCGGCTCATTCACTCATCGCACACAGGAACGCCAGCAATCATTGCCCAGTCTTGCCAGTCTCCACATCGTTACGTTAGTACTACATACATACATCACCTTGGTACTTTCCCAGTTTCTCCCTCAGAGGATGGATTTTCCAATCAGAAGGCACAGCTTGTTTGGTTCATTTGTGCCCCTGCATCCCTGGTCCTATTTTCTCTCATCTGGAGATCTGCCAGGACTGATTTAGTATTTAGGGTACAATACATGTACTATGTGGAAAGGAAAAGTAAGTGCAACCTAGGGCCTGAAGTAATCGAGCACATTCACGCTGTCCCATCCCACCCCTTTGCAGACATGGCTGATTGCTCTCACAGAGTGCTCCTCATACACCTGAGGATCATTGTAGGGAGGTCCTTTGTACCTATTTTAACCAATCCTGGTTTCAAAACCACAGTGAGGAAAGTGGGAGAAAGAAATGTGGCCTCAACTGATCATATCCTAGGACCCTTTTCCCCTCTTCTGATCTGCTCTCAGGGATCCATCTTCCTTCTTTGAACCTCCTCCTTTGCATGTGTCTGATACAGAATGAAGCTGTTGGCCCATTCACTGGGCTCTTGCTACTGAATGGAAACGCTTTTATTCTTTCCTGATTTATTTCTGTTTCATTCTAAGCCGGTGGTGTCAAACTCAAATAGAAGTGAGACCATGAAAGCAAAATAATAATTACTGTGGGTTCATATCGCCTTAGAAAAACACACATTGGCATTATCTATTGTTGGAATACACGGGAGCTACCTGACAGTGGCTACTGGAGGTCTGACCCAGACGGGATCTCCTTTTGTGAGAGGATGCTACAAGGAGACTGACAGGCAGTTGCTGTTCTCTGACCTCTCTGACTGAGAGGCCGTTGCATTGTCTGACCTCTCTCCTCTTCCCTCTGCCTCCAATTTATCTCATTCCCAGTCTGCAACACCCGAGTCAGCAAAGGCTGCCCTGTAGCTCCTTCAGATGCTGTGATCCACAATGGTGGAGGCTCTTGGAGAATTATCTGTCCCCTAACAATCTATATTTTATGATATTTTGATTTATTTTGTTCAGCATTTCCTAATCTTATTTAATCTGGTCCAGTTACATTCTGTAGCCTATTTGACACTTCTGTTCTAGACAACTGAGGCTTTAATCCACTGAGGATTTTTCTAGGTGGTTTATTAGATGGATCAAGCCTTCTTCAATTTGGCCTCTGCCTAGGATGTCCTTTGGACATTGACAAATAACTCTGTTAAGAACTCTGTTCTCTAATTCATGTCTCATTTATTGTGAATAATTAGAGTGCCAGTGAGTGGTATAATCTCTGTAGTTGAATTTTAAAAGGGAATTGAGTAATTCAATAAAACTCCATAAATATCTATTAACCTGCTATAGATGTAAAAATACGAAGCCGAAACCTCAACAGTCCCTGCCTCCTCAGCAATCATTTCTATGGATATTTACAGCCATCTGAGAACCTTTCAAATGAAGGACAACTTTCAAGGCTCAAATATCTGGAACATCTAGACAGCTGTCTCCCAAATGTCCAAAGTAAGGGAAGTAATGAGAGGTTTCTGAATACTGAACTGTATACAAAATGTGCATGGTTTCTAGATGATGGGAAAAACATTTTTCTGGTTCTAAGTAAATTATTTCTCTCTCAGCTCTTCCCTGAGTCACTGGAATTCTCTACCCCTCCCCCCCAAAAAAAGTCTCCTCCTTTTGCTCCAAAGTTCTTTTTTCTGATTGACGAGCTCCTCCATTGTGAGGAAGGGCCCAAGCAAGCTCCACACTCCTTTCCCAGCTCTACTCCTGATGGCAGCTTTCTGGATGGTCCCATATGGATGGATCATTTACACTGCCCTGAGCCCTCCTTTCTAGCTCATTTTTGTGTAATCTTTCCTCTTAGAATAGAAGCACTTTGAAGGAAGGGACTTCTTTTTTCACTGATATTTGTATCCTGAGATCTTAACACAATCTCTGGCACACAGAAAGTGGTTAATAAATCCTTTAGCCCTTTGGCCCAGCATATGGAAAAACCCAGGCTCATCCTAACGAGTTCTTTTCAGAGAGGAACCGGAACGGCAGCTAGCTGACCACAAAGATATTGGTTTCTTTACGTTTGCTCTCTTCCCGAGGACCCATCCCAGCACCCAGAAAAACACTGTTATTTAGTAAATATGGGTTGGACGAATGGTGTTCTTATCTACAATTCACCTTTGGGTAAGATACTTGTCATTCTGTTGCTATGGTTACAAAGGTGGCCAAATGTTTGCACAGAGTTTGCAGAAATGCAGAATCTCAGAACCTGATGTGACCTCAGAGCCACCAATTACCACCTGTGTATCAAAAGCCATCCCTACTCTAAAATCTCTGACCATCCCCTTGACCACTGCTGCCCACCCCCAGAGGCAGGTCCACCTCTAAAAGCTGAATTTTCCCTCATCTGCCTCTTTGGAATTCCATCCATGGCTCCTAATGCTCACTGGGCTAGGAAAGGAAAGGCTAGCCCCTCACCCAGATTCCAGCTCTTTAAGCACTTGAACAGAACAATCAGGTTCTCTCCTAAACTTCCTCTTTGTCAGATTAAACATGTCCAACTCATTGCACCATCCCACTCGTGTGTGACCATCTCCAGCTCTTTGCCATCCAGATTCCGGTCCTCTGGCTTCTTCCAGTTTTCCAGAGGTATTCTTGAAATGTGGCCCTTGAGACTACAGCTTGAGACCTTCCTATTCCCGGGGATGAAGGCAGCTAGACCATGGACAGCTTCTGCACTCGGATATGACAACCAGCCTCATATGCTTGTGGGCTTGCCTTCAGAATCTAGGAGGGGAGTCCATGGACTTTGTCTCTTTTGAAAAGACAGGTTTTGATCTCTGGGCAGGATGATCCTAGAATTAAACCCCTTTATCAATAGATGGAAAATGTCTTGGGGAGCATGAGTTCTGAGGGCTTCCCATAATATTCTCCAAGTTCAAGAGAATAGGTGCCCTTATGGAAAGAAGACATTTGCCTTCTTTAGCTATAGAATGATCACCATGTGACATTTGTAGGCAGGAGACCTTAAAGAACTAAAGTCATCTCATCCATCAAGAATCATAAGATGAGAGAAAAAAGAGGTCCCAAGTAGTTGGGACTATAACACCTACAATTACAGTGAATAGTCCACACTGTGCAAAAGCAATGGGGGGAAAGTACCTGCCTAACAACTGTTAAGTATGTTCCCCTTCTGAGAGAACAAGCTTTATTATAGCACCATAAGGGTAAACATCAGCAGAGCTCTCTAGTGGGTAACAAAGAGGCAAGCTCTGGAAAATCACAGTGCTATTTATTTAGCAATTCCCAAGTAGATTTGCCTTCCTGGGAGTAACTCTAGAATGCAGAGTAGGACTACATGCTTCAGAAAAACTGTAGAATTTTTGAGGGAGATCGTAATTTTTTTCTGAATCTTGAAGGATTATTCTGCTGATGACCTCAAATTCAGTAACTTTCCAAGGGGAAATCAGGAGAAAGTGAGTTTGAATTGTGTTTTTGTGTCTTCTTCATGTTCTATGGGTGTAGTCAAAATCTTTACCTATATATGTATGTTGTCTTGAACATTTATATGGGAACTGGGGTCTCGTATTGCCATGTGTGTGGACACCTAGGTATAAATTGTACTTGGGGGGTTGTCATGAGATAGCCCTCCAATAGCACCAAGTCAAAAGAGAATGAGAACACTTTCCAAGTCCACTCTGAGATCCAATCTCAACTATGGGAGTCGAAATCTTTGAGCAAATCTTAGGCCAAAATTTGTCTCCAGAAAAACTTCCTGTCAAGTTGTACAAAAGCAGAAGGGGCTGCCTTATGAGCTAATGTTCCTTTTCTTGGTAATCACCACTCGAACGCAGGATGACCACTTATGCATTTCACAGTGGGGATTCTTTTTAGGTATTTTTAGGAGCATTAGATGGTCACCAAGATCCTTTCAACTCCAAAATTCTATGACTATTCTTGTTCCCGGGTACTAATGCCTCTCTTAATGCATTCTGAAGGCTCATTTATTTTCTTGGTTGCCATAGCATAATATTCAGTCATTCTAAAATCACAATCTACTAAAACTTCCATTTCTTTTTTCAGACAACTAGTGTCTACTCAATCCTCCAACTGACTTTCATGCTGGTAAGACAGTTTTTAACCCCTGTAAGACTTTTCATTTGTCCCTATTAAATTTCATCTTTCTAGAGTCAATTGAATATTTAAGTTTTCCAAGGTGTTTTAAAGCCTGAATCCATCATCGGATATGTCGGTTCCTTCTTGCCACTTTGTCAATCCTTTAAGTCATCTTTATGTCCATATCATAGTGGATGTTATTTATGCCTTTTTAAAAGTTTCTTCACAAATGCCCACATTTCATATTCTCATAGATTATATTGTATCAGTGATATGCAAAAAACATATTCCCTGGAGACAGTAAATTTCTTGGTTGGTTCATTTAACCAATTTTCCTTTTAAAGAAGCAAACAGCAAGGAAATCAAATCTTCTCTTCCAGCTTATCACACACACACACACACACACACACACACACACACACACCAAAGATTTTCAGACAAAAGACCCCTTACATTTATGAAATATGCAAGACTTTTCTCATTCCTTGACATTTGAAAAGGGACCTGGAAGCTCTTATTCAACACAATAAATTCAGCAGATAAGATAGTGTCAGGAGGGACTGGCCACTTGCTGTGCATGGTTCCACTTGAGTTAAGTATGTGTGATATGGAGTGTGTGTGTATGTGTGTGTGTGTCTGAGTGTGTGTGTGTAAAGCAGAAAGATGGGCAACATTTAGGCAGAATACAAAACCACAGAAGAGGATTTTTTTCTGTAGCAGCAAGAAGAGACAAGAAGAAGAGCTGGAATCACATTCTGTCTCCTTAGCTCATATTTTGAGATCATTTCCTTGTTGCATTGTCCTTGGAGAGGTAATACAGGGAGCAGTGCAGGTCAGCATGGGAGGCTTTTTGATGTGGATGGACAGCAAAGCCACCTTTGCAAAATCTCCAACTTTTTTAGGATGGATGAGTGCATGACGCACATGTTTTTATATGTGTGTACATTTATGTTAATGTATATCTAAGTGTACACATGTGCATAACGTGTATGTGTGTGTGAATAATATACTTACATCTACATGTTTTTGCGATTGAAAAATCCTCACTAAAAAAGGAAAAAAGCTAGTTTCAACAAAAATAAATTTGAACCTTTTGTTCCAAGGGCTGAGGATATATTGAGTATTTGGTAGGAAAGGCAATGACACAGTAAGAATCAGGGGAGTTCTCAGTCATGTGGTGCAAGACAGTCATTGACCTCTTCAAGTCACCCCAGTGTCTTAGATAGAGATGATATAGAGAAGACTGTTATCCCCTGGTGTTTATGGGAAATATCTGGACTTCCATGCTTGCTTTAGCTCATCATAAACATCTATTTGTCTTAAATGATAAACATTTCAGGGCCTTCTATGTGCCAGGCAATTGGAGGCTCAGTGGGTAAAGCACCAGACCTGAAGTCTGAAAAATCTGAGTTCAACCTGGCTTTGAACACTTGCCAGCTTTGAGACTTGATTTCCTATTGCCTGACAAAATGGATCCACTGGGGAAGAATGTGCATCTTTGCCTAGAAATCTCCTATCTCTTATCCTAGAAAACTCCAAATGGGGTCACAAAGTGTCAGTCGGACACGACAGAAACAACTGAACAACCACAAGACAGCATGTGGCAAGCACGTGCTGAGTGGTGGGAACAAGTAAGAAACAGGAAACAATCCCTGCTCGAGAAGGGGAAGACAAGAGAGTCATTTTTAAAAGGGCCAAGGAGGAACCGGGCCAGAAGGCTCCCAGGACAAAGGTATGAGGATGGTGGGACAGCCCGTGGTTGGGACCTTGAGACCTCTGTCAAGGGAGGCTTTGGGACAAGGGCTTTCATTCTCTGTCCAGCCTCCCAAGAGAGGGGCAAAAACCATTAAGGTGCTTATGAGACGTAACTGCTGAAGCTGAATAGAACTCCATGATGATGACGTTCCTGCTGATGAGCTTATCTCGGTTGAAGGGAGAGAGAACAGCAATTATGATGAGAGGGAAGTTGAAACCACATAGAGCAACTGGTAGCAAATGAATATTTTGTAAGGAAAAAAATCTAATTGATGTTACTTGGTTAAAGAGAACCAGAGAGTTCTGACAGTCAATAGTGGGAATCACATGGGATTGTGGTCCATAGCATTGGGGAAAGGGACCCTAAGCCCTAGGAGTCTGCAGGGATGATGTGGCCAGCTTTGTCCTGGAACCACAAGGCCAGAGAATCACTATTGATGCAAATACAAATATATGGAAAAGGAAATCCATGGAAAAACCAGTGGGGGAAGAGGCACTGGCAACTGACAAGACTGGGAAAGGCCTCGTTTAAAAGAAATTGGCTAAGTTGAACTTTGGAGGGAGTGAGAGCTTCTCAAAAGTAAAGGGGATGAGGGAAAACATTTTAGGAAAGAAATCAGAACTCTGGGGAATAAGGGAGAGGAGGCAGAGTAGTGTTGGCTACACTGAGTATTTAAAGTGGGGGGAGAAGGGAAGGGGCTTGCAATAAGACCAAAAAAAAGCCTAGAGGAAGGTGGTAAAAAAAAGGTTGGCTATGCTGACCAGAAGGAGCACATGACCTGCAGGTGATTCAGAGACCTCTTAGAGCCTCACAAACAGCTGTGCTTTGGGGGGAGCCGTTGACAGCTCTATGGAGGCAACATTAGTTAGAGGAGGGTAGAAGGTCAGTGAATAATCCCAGAGAGGGGTTAAGGAAGCCTGAATCAAGTGGTGGTCTTGCGGATGGAGACAAGGGGACAGAGATGAAATCAAATGTCACAAAACTGGGCTATTGATGAATGAATGAAGAATTAAGAGCCTTAGTCTGGATGGCCTGAAGGGCAGCAGTTTCCTTGATGGAAAGTTTTAGATATGGTTGGCTTTACGGGAGTAGAAAAAGAGCATATTTTGGACACCTCCTATTTGAAATCTTGTGTGAATATCAAATCACACAAAAACATATATGTTTACATACACATTTATTTCCCTCTTAAAGAGATTTGATTTTAGGTGTATGATCTCTGTTTCCTTCCATATCTGTAAGCATTTTTGTCTATCTATATTAGTAACAGGTATTAAGAAGATAATTTGGTTCTTGAAGTCACTTAAAGTGAGAACATAAAGAGAAGAGAGGGTCCAAATAAGAATCTGTATAATGGGGAGAGGAAAAGCATGGATAATCACTGAGCAAAGAAAATTTAGAAGGAGAAATCAGATAGGAAGAGCCAAGGAAGAGTGTCATGAAGTCCATCACTAGCACCATCTTGTGTCACCCAGCCATTCAGTTTCAAGCATTCAAAAATAGAAATGAAATCATCCTCTGGGAACTGGCTACTGGGACCCAGCCACTTTATACTTTTGTACTTTGAATGAGAGGCAAGGTTCTCTATTATGCATCATCTTGCATGTCCAAGAGCAAGGTCCCCATGCATCCATCAGAGCTGAATTGCTAAAAATCTGTTATTGGACTCCCTTTTGGCTATACATAAATATCGCAATACTATCATTTGAAATAAAACCTTATTCTGTCTTAACCAATGTAATGTAGTTTCTTCTACAAAAATGTGAAGGCCCAAGTGCATGTCCTTGACTATAGTCTAAATGCCAGATGCTCAAGTTAACTATAGGTGAGGAAATCAGCAATGCCGTCAAAATCCCTTTTTATTCTCTGTAATACAAATAGCAGCCAATATTTTCAACTTCTGCTTGGATTCCATTTTATCTTTAAAAGACCAATAGTCCTATAATCTTGGAATTTTCAAATATTTTAGTGGCTTTGCTTTAATCCTCTTATCTCGGAGGCAAAATGAATTTTCCTGGATTTTTTTGGTTAGTGAAGCATGGAGCTTCCTCATATCTACAGTATCTGCTGACACTGCCTGGCTGAGAAATTGGTTCTATTCCATTTGGTCACACCTCTGTCCTACTGCCTGGGCACTCCACTTCCACCATTACCTCCACTAAAACCGGGCAATAAACAGAAAAGAATACATTTTAGAACTTTATTTCCTAATGCTTTAATAATTTGAAGGCAAACATTTAACATATATTGGACTACTTGCCATCTAGGGGAGGATGTGGGGGAAGGGAGGGAAAATTGGAACACAGGGTTTTATTAGGGCTAATGTTGAAGAATTGTCCATTGTTTTGAAAAATAATAAGTTTTAATTTTAAAAAAGAATTTTAAATTAAATTTAAGTTTTTAATTTAAATTTAAATTTTAAAAAAGAATAATTCGAAAGCAAGTTTATAAAAAAAAAAAAAGTTCTATTGTTGAATGACTCAAAGACCAACCATCTTGCCTTTGGCTTCACTACCTAGGTTACTATTGTCAGATTTTCACTTCTGAATTTTTTTTTCCTTCAAGTTCAGGTGAAAGAACCAAGAGGAAATAAATAAGAAGGTGACAATGGAGTGAGAAAGGTGGTTTAAATGGGGTCTGGAAGAGACAGCAGTCCTCCTTACCAAGCAGAAATGTCATGCTGCTCTGGAGACACACACCTGAGAGATGCTTGAAAAGGGAAAAATCCCCATACATACATGTATGTATGTGCATGTATATGCATAAATACACATTATTGTCCTTTGTTCTCAAAGAAGACCATGACATCAGAAAAACAATGGCAAGACATGCAAGTGATTTGGATTTAAGTGAGGAAATACTGTACAAAGTCACCCACCTCACTCCCTCCTCTGGAGCCAGCTGACTCCAGTGGCAAGATATAGATCAGCAGGACTAGAAATGACCCTGCATCAAGTGGGAAACCTTGGCTTTTCGAGTTAAGTTAAGGCTTGTTAGGCCTCAGTTTGACTGAGTTTGCCCATTCAGTGATTAAGACTAGATAAGAAATGAAACCAAAAAAAATGGCGTCTTACCTGATTAAAAGAAAATTCAAACCTTCCCCCACCCAGGTCCATCACGAGTGAAGAAATAAAAAGGAGAGAGGATCCTCAGGGGCAGTTGCTGTCTAAATTCACTCTGAGTCATCAAGGCCCAAACTATGATGATAGACCTTTAAGGACTACCTCATTTGTTAAGTGAAGTGAAAATTCTGCCTGAATTCATGAAATTATCGCAGGACTTCATCGGCAAAATGGACCCAGAGCCATTTAGTTCAAACAATACATGATGGAGAATTCTCTTTATAATATTCCCAGCAAATAGCTATCTATTCATCACATGAAGACCTCGAGGAAAGGTGAAACCTGCAGTCTTCAAAGGGAGGCTATTGATCAGCTGTAACCAGTAGGCAGTTTTTTCTTCCGGAAGGAGGCTCGGGAATGTGTACAACCGACTTGTCCTTCTGCTTCTGGCCATGTGATTCAGGAGGACCGGGAACGGCCCCTCACTAAATCTGAACATGGGTGAAGGGCTCAGTTTTTCAAGAAATCACCTGCTGCTTCTCTATTTAGAGACGGGTTCTCCAGCAGTGAATCTGGTCCAGATTCGTGTGGATCCAGAACTGAGAGGTGCCCATTGGTGGAGGAGAGGGTAAATGGCTTAGGACGTTTTGGTCCCCACTGATTATATTGGTACAGATACATCTGCTCTCTAGCACTGAGAGAAAGAAGTTGTCCCAGTTTCTTTTCCATACTTCTTGTTTGTCATTTGTCTGGCCCTTATTGAACCATTTGCCATCTCAGCTCCCTTGTATATGGAAACTTTTTCCTGGTGTTCATCACTTTGAGGTTCTTTAGCTACAAAAATCTTCCTTTACACAATTGGTTATCTTTCCTTGGTTCTACCTCTGTCTCATGCCAGGGTAAGTTCTTGAAGCAGTTCCACACCCACACATATATGCACATATGCAACCTGCATGTGTATAAATAAATGCATGTGCTCACTGAAAAGCAATACTGATGGTAGGCCGACAAGATTTTATCTAAAGCAGATCGGAGGGGGAAAGGACTCATTTTCAGAACAAATGACAGAATGAATGAAAGAGTGCTCAGGGTAGCACATGTCTGCGGTGGGATTTGAATTGGGTCTGTCCTGACTCGGGGCTTAGTGCTTGATCTGCTGAATCATTTGACTGCTTCTAAGATCCCATTCTCATTGAACCCAATTCCAAGCCACTTTGGCAAGAGTGGAGACCAAAAGAAACGTTTCAAGTTGAAAAGGCAGTAAGAGAGCAGAAGGGTTTTCCTGATTCCCCTCTCACCCCCGGCATTCCTTGTACATAGATGAACTATCCTTCAAGTCTTTGTGCACTTTCAAGCCACTAAAACTCAGGCTTTGTGTCCTACATGTCCCTATAATACGTCGGAGCCATCTACTTTAATAGAATGAAGGTTCCTAGAAGGCAGAGACTGCTTCATTTTGAATCTCTTTCCTGGGGCTGATCACAGTGTCTGGCACACTGACACAATTGTGTAGTGATTGCTCGATTCTTACTTTAGCTAGCTATTCTTGCTAACTGGGTTCTAACACCTGCAGCTTCTAGGGAATGAAAGACGGCAGTTTCTAAATTCAAACCTTCCCCCACCCAGGTCCATCACGAGTGAAGAAATAAAAAGATCAACACTTTCGACCCTGATTCATGACTATGAACAGAAGCAAAGAAAAAAGTATGGATTTCTCCATCAATAGTAATTAAATGGAAGTAAGCTACTCATCAAAAAGGTCTCAATTTATAATCTTCTCCCTCCTTCTACCTGCCCTGCTCCCTCTTCAGCGTTCCAAGGTGGTTCAGAGGTGATCCTCTCCTCCAAGTTCATGGCCACAGAAACCAGGGTCCAGTACCTCTCCTAAGCTCAAAGGACCATAAGTGCCAAACCAAGAACAGGCCGTGAGCCAGACACCAGAAAAAATTATGTCTGGAGACTCACCAGAGAACCTTGGCTGCCAAATCAGAAGATTCTCAGGAAGGGAGGGCTTTTGGAAGCAAGTAATTCTGACTTTGGACATTAAACCTAACAAGGAAATAGTAGATATCATTTCTAAAAAGTATTCTTTTTTGGTTTCAGTCATCTAAGTAGATGAAAGTCTCAGTTAACCCTCCCCCCCCCCAATATGGGAAGTCATCCCCAAACCCTTCTAATTGTAGTGCTATTCCTTTGTTAATTCCCTTTATCCTGCAGAGAGCTTCTTTGTACATATTTTTGTTTGTTAAACAAGCCTTTCCTTAAGGGTATAGACTGTCCTTTTGTATCCCTAGGGCTTGGCTAAGTATCTGACAAATAATAAGTACTTAATAAATGCTTATTGGATGATTGATTGACTGAAATGCCTTACTCAGAGAAGGGAGGGGGTCGCTTGCTTTGAATATGCTTCTCGTATATTGCTACACTCATCAAATCATTCCTTAAGATGGGGAACCCTCTTTTCAGCTCACCCTGGACCCTAGACCACGAATGACCTTCATGCTGAAAGAAAGGCTGCATTGAAAGTCAACAGCCTTGCAGCCCACAACTGTGGGCCATTCTAAACAATTCTGGTGAGTATAAGGGGGCAAATTGCCAGGAGGGGGAGTAGAACTTAGACAAGGCTGGAAGGCGGGGATCCCAAAGTCAAATCCAGCTCTCTCAGTGACCAAAAGACCTAAACTATTTTCCTTTCTCAACTAAGTTCTCTTCATCTGTAAAAAGTGAATCATAACCATACTTCTGCAGAGCTGTTGGAAGGATTAAATGCAACAACAGATGCAAAGTGCTTTGCAAACCTTAAAGGATCGTATAAATGCTAGTTAATATTCATCTCTTGCTGCCTCTGTATTTTCATAAGTAAAACCAGGACCCATGGGAAAGTGCTGGGCTGGGATCAGAAAGAGTTAAACTAAGCTGGGAGCCAAAGCCCCTCCTTCCCCTCCAGCCCAAGGTGGCCCAGAGGGGAGGCCCTGAGGTATGGGGAATCAGTTACTATATTTATTCTTGCCACATCTTTTATGTATTTGTTACTGTATTTATTCTTGCTATGTCTTTGATGTACTTGTTACTGTATTTATTCTTGCCACATCTTTGATGTAACAATCCCTTTGCAGAAGCAAGGCAGGTATTAAGTGGTTAAATAAAATTGGGTTCTGGTCCTGGGGCCCCTAAAATAGAGGAGGCCCAACCACTGGGAGATTGAGTTGATGAAAGTTAAAAAAAAATCCTCATCCTTTTTAGGGCAGCGGAGAATTCTGAAAGGTGATGTAAGGTAACAGGCCTGAGCCAGGGCCAGGAGGACCAAAGCCAAGTGTTTTACAGGAGGATGAGTTTCGGTCTACACAAGTGGAAGGAATGTCTACACTCTTCAAGTTCTGACTTTTTCTCTGCGTTGACATTCTCTTGGAGGGAGCAATTGAAGCCTTTCACAAAAGGGCTCCAACTTCTTCCTCCAGACTGATGACTCATGTACTCTGGCACACAATCCAGTCAAACCTCCCTTTGGAGGTTCCCCAGGTACATCTGCACTCACGGGTATTCTTCATCACCCATACCTGGAAGGATCTCCTTCTTATTCCTGCTCAGGCAGACCCTCAATCCCTTCAAGCAGGATCTTCATGGTCTTTCAGGAATGGGCGCTTGATGGGTCTTGCCCTTCCTTTCCACATACACAAAATCCCTCTCCTCCTCCCAATGGAATGGAAATTCCATGAAAGCAAGGAATATTTTGGTTTTGTGTGCCAGGCACACAGTAGGAACTTATTAATTGTAAGCAAAAGTCTATAGTAAATGCAACTTTATTCCCCAAAAATACCCAATAATTGAGCACTGAATTTGTTCAGGGCACTTTGCTTGGGACTAGGCCAGTGTTTCCCCACAAAGGGAGGAAAAAACTCCCAAGTATCCTTTCTCTGTTTCTATGTAGATTAGACAGGCCAGTCATTACCAGAAAACATCCCTGCTGAGGCCTCCAGTTTTGTGAGACCAATTTATACAAGTGTCAATAAGAGCTCAGCACTTACTCGGCATGATTGCCAATGCATTTATAAGCAGACTAGATTTCCTCTTCATCTCCCCCATGTGTCATAGACACTTTAAGAAGAGGATTGAAATTTTGTAAAAAAAAAAAAAAATAGATTTTTTTGTAAAAAGAATTTTTAAAAACTTCTAAACCATTATGTATCTGTGAAGACCCAGGAGAGTTCGGGAGACAGGTAACTGACCCACGGTTCTATGGTGGTTCTTACTGACCAGGTGCTGATCACCTAATGCCTTCTTGGAATGGTCATCCTTTGGTCCTATACTGGACACCAGTGAAAATAGTTCTGAAGTCAGTTCTTTCTTTTCTATTCTTTTCTTTTTTTCAGTTCAAGTCTATCCTCTAAGGAGGGTAACATGTTCATATGGAAAGCAAACCCAGAATCTAGAAAATGATTATTTTAGTGGGGAGCTCTTGATATAAGGAATGGGGAAAATGCCAAAATGAAGGATGCTGTGGTGGAAGCCCAGGGAGAGTGTCTCCCAAGCATGGATGCAACAAAATAAGATCAGCTTGGAAGAGAATCTACAGATTAACACCCTTTACCCTACCCAACTCAATCACTTTCAGCCTCAAGCTCGCTTATATAATATGAAGGATGTATGACTTGTCTGAGTGACTTGTATTTTATGAGAGCAACAGCCTTTTAGAATTACACATCAAGTTCAAATAAAAATATCCTAACTCAAGGTTAGGAGAGAGCACACTGTTACCCAAAATGGGATGGGATGGTGGGAGTGGGGGGAGAGGAGACAGGGTGGGGTTCCTCTAGGTCTGAGGTAGTTGCTAAACATTTGATAATCCCCACTCCCTGTTCACTAGGGCCCTCCTTTCTCTGAAATTTTTTGATTCTAGGGGGTCAGGAACAAAATTAGAACATGCTTCATTGCCCTGAGACCTGGTCAGGTCAAAACCATAGTTTGTTATCAGCATTCGGCAACATCTCGGTCATCAAAAAAATAAAACTCTGACACCAAAGGATGGAAAGAAGGTGAAGTCAGTTCTTACAAAGTTTATCATCTGAAATTAAGCTGAGATCAGATAGTTACTATTTTATCTGTGTGGTTTAAAATAACATATGAGTGAGCAAAGGAATCTTACCTTTCCTTGATCACTCTAGGGATCAAGCTGGATCTCTGACCCGGCCTTTTTGCCTTTGTCTGCAAAATGAAAACATGGCCAGTTTCAGTCTCACACCTGGAATGGTCTGATGGAAGCATCCACGCTGAGACCAATCATTGGAGACCGGGATAGTGCACACACATCCCAAGGAAGAGAGAAGCCCAGAATCCGAGAGAGTGAGGTGACCTCAGAGAGAAGGCAGTTCCATCCCAGGAAGGAGCTGAGATGTAAAGGCCTTTCCTGAAATCACACGGGCCTGGAAGTCAGCACAAGGATTTAAGTGCCTTACACAGAGGCTCTGTTCCAGGGAGACAAAGACAAACCTCGAAAACCAAAGTCTACCAAAAAATCTTGTTCTAATTTCCAGCAGGAAAGGAAAAAGAAGTGACTACACTTCTGTTCTGTTTTTTTTTTTTAACTGGAAGTGCTAATTCCATTTGAGAAGGGGCAGGAACAAGGGCAGGAATTAAGGGCTGTCCTTTGAGGTTGACACAGTCCCCATTTCTGCCTTTTTAAATCCATAATCCAAGCCAGGATTGTCAGATACCAAGTGCAGCCTATAAAACACAGCCTCAATTTGGTTACTTTCTTTTCCTCACTGGGGAATTCACTCCTCCTACGAAATCACTCACTTGGGCTTTTAAAAATGCATTTTAAAAAAACTTTATTCACAAAGTCACCGAATTTCAAAATTGGGAGGGGACCCCAAGAGCTAGCCTGCCATCTGTAGCTCCCTGCATATGACAAGCCTGACAAATTGTGGCCTTTTCTCTTCTGGACCCCAGAGGTGAAGAGGGGAGGGAGGCAGCTCAACCCCCTGAGGAATGAATGTTCTCCTCACTTTAAGCCTCCATGTTTCTTGCAAGCCATTGTCCAGGTTTCCTGGTTCTACCTTATGGAGCCAAAGAGAAGACCTTTGTATAAATAAACAGCCTCTGAAGTTTAGGATGCCATCAGCCCTGCTCTTCCTGGGTCTTCTCTTCCATGATAAACAGATCCGGTGTCTGCCACCAAAGCTCATATGCCCTGGACTCCAAGTTTTTCACCACTCTAAGTACTCTTCTGTGGATACTCATGTTCATCGATGTCCTTCCTTAATTGTGGGGCCCAGAACTGAACTTAGGGCCAACTGGGGCACAGGACAGAGGAACTATCATCAGCAATCTCCTCAAGCAGGCCATCATCATGTTAACCTTGAGGTCACCATCTCACTCCATTGAGGTAGCCCCCAAATCGTTTCTTAAACATACTATCATCTATCTCTGTTTCCCTTTGGCTATATGAGAAGTTGGTCCTTAAACTCAGTTGTTAGTTTTCTGAGCTCTCAAGCTATCAGTCCTGACTGTTGTCCAATGCATTAGCTTGGAGGCCCAGTTTGGAATCATCTGAATATTTGATAAAACTGCCATTGATCCATTTATCCAAGTCATTAATGAAAATTTTAAACCAAAATTTAAACACAGATTTCTTGGCTCCTTCACTAGAGACTTCCTGTCATTTTGATACCTTAGAATGTCAACAACGAAAGGCAAAAGAGTCTCTACTCTTAAGGAGTTCCAATTCTAATGAAGGGAATGCTCTGCAAACAACTCTGCTCAAACAAGCTATATCCAGGATCAATTGGAGATAATCTACCCAGGGAAAGCATTAGACTCAAGAAGGGCTGAGACTTAATAAGGCAAGAGCCGTGATAGGATAAGAGGGTGAAGGATTCAAGACAAAAGAACAGTAGAATTGAACCGATTCAGTAAAGTAAGGAGATTGGGAAGGCAGGAGAGTAAAGACCATGCAAGGGGACGGCCTGGAAGAGAACTAAGGTGGAGAAAGATCTGATCAGATGGTGGCATTCCAATTTCGTGAACATGAATGGGGACCATCTGTGGGTGATGGAAAGATTATCTGTCTATGTGGAAGGATTATCTGTGTATGTGGCTTAGGTGGGAGAGGAGCAGGGGCTGGACCACAAGAAAGTCCAGGGACTGGGGAGTTAGGATATTTAAGGGAGTGTCAAGCATGCTGTGTCTGGTGAATCCAAGAGCTTGAGGGAAGGAATTAGGAGAAACCAAAGACTATGAGCCAGTCACAGAACTCTTTGAGGCAAAGGGATTTCTTGGAGGTCAGTCTATGATAGTTGGACTCCAACTTTCCCCAGAGACTGCTGAGTAATAGAGGTAGGAGAACGTGGAAAAGCGGTGGTAAATGAGCAGCATTCCAACTCACACCTCAGCCAGTGAGTGTGAGGGGGGAGGGTGACATGAGTGAATAGAGAACCAGTTCAAGAAAAAGTGGTCAAGGAAGTGATGTCATCAGGACAGAACTAGATCTCAGGAAGGCTGGAAGTTGAAAGTAGTAAGAAAGGAAAAGTTGTCAAATGAAAATAACTAAATGGATTCCTAATGGAACCTATTTTACCGAGATCATAGTGGAATGAGTGAGTAGCTTTGGAATATGAAATTGGGAATTTGGCTTGAAGGAAGCAGACAGTAGGAGATGGAGACTGCGGCTTGTAAAATGACAGCAAGAGGTTCAGGATCTGTCTTGGGGAGGTTACAACCAGAAGGGGAGGGGTTGTTAATCATTGCCAAATGAGCTCATGAGGGTAAACTAATATCACATGGAGTTCATCCTCAGATTGTTGATAATTCAAGGGAAGAGAAGGGACTGGACCAGAGCAGGCTGATGGAATAGTATTGCACTGATATGCCTGCAGGGAGGCCAGCCAATAAGAAGGGGGGGCAAAGGAGGAATAACCAACCAACAGAATAATAACCAACAGTAATATGCATGTGAGGATATCTCTTAGGAGTAATTCAGATCAGCCTCAACTTCCCCCTAACCCTGGTAGTCTATCTTTCTTCCCTCACCTGTACAGAAGTCAAAGGTTTCTGCACCAATGTCATCCCAAAGTTTTCTTTTCTTAGCCCAAAACTCAGTTACTGGCCAGGGCTGCTAATGGGGACCCTGTTCTTGTTTAGGGAGGCTGGCCCTGAGATGGTTGATTCAGGGATTGCCGGGCCTGCATTTGAAGCCTTTCATCAGTGTCAGTTGTTGTTATTATTCTAACTCTCCACACCTGCCAGGGCACAAGCTTGATCTCTGCTGTTATTAAAGATTATTTTTATATTTAATAAGCACCTTCAAAAGTATCACTCACTCACTCATTGCCAACATGCCATTTTTTGGTGATTAAAACTTCATTTCCCTGGTGAAAGAAGGCACCAGTCAGATGCCTCAGGGGATGGCTGCCTCCACGCTGGAGTGCTTGGACTTAATATTTTCCCCCTCGGTCATGTCACTCCATGACTGAATGTTTCTCATACACCATCTAGTGCACTCTGGGATTCCTGACTATCAGCGTACATGCAACCACAGACATCCTGCATCCACCCCCACGGATTGAGAATTCACCAGGCAATCAGGTTTGGCCTTCTGCTTGCTTGACCTTGCTTTAATATTTTTCTCCAGCATTAAATAGATTCCTATAGAGAGAGAGAGATAGAAAGCAAAGTCACTCAAAGCCCTCATCTTGAGTTCGTGTGACTCATTGCTCTGAGGTAGATCTGCCCTCTGTGAATGACCATTCACCGGATCACAGAATCGCAACACCATGAGGGCCGTACGCAATTGGTGAGACAAGGTTCCAAGTGGGGCACGAGTCCAACTGGGACATGGTGGTCTCTGGAAATGGGAGCTCCAGCCAGAGCTATAATGCCTCCCAGAAAGGAATTACAGAATACCTCAAAAGACCATGCTTCCCTTCAACAGCTGTAATGGGGAAGAACTTGTGCAACAGAAATTGGTTTCTCTGTAACTCCTGACTCTACTTTTCTGAACTGCCCTCTGATAATAGTACAGTAGGAAACTGGACAATTGTCTTAGTCTTTTGGACTCCAACTTTCCCCATAATTTACTGCAAAACAAAAGAATGATACACATCCAGCCCCCCAATGTTTTGGTTATTTGCTATGACTCTTTATGCCTATTGCTATCAAAAAAAAAAAAAAAAAAAAAACTAAAAGGACCTCATCTGTCAAACTGTATGTGGGGGAGGATGTGTGGCTCAGCTATGGCACTGCCATTCACCCACATGATCAGGATTATCCATGAATGTGGCATCTGATGGGGCACTTGAAACTCTCATCTTTCTCCCAAGTTCCTCACCAATGCACATATAGACAATGGGGAAGAACAAGCACACATTTGGAGAAACTAAAGAGGGAGGCACATGTATGCAGAGCAACTCACAACTGGGGAGTTCTCACTGAGCTTGGCCCCTTCAAGGAGCTCTGTATCATGCCGAACCACTTCTCTGTTAGCTAGTCCTCTTTTGGTCTTTACCGTGATATTGTTAAACATAGTTTTCATGTTCTGCTCGCAAAGCAATGATTTCTGTGGCTCGTGGCCATTTTAACAGAACTTTGAGATAGACAAACTTTTTTGAGGAGCGAAAAATATGTTAACATGTTTAGTGATGAGCGGTTTCTTAAAGCCAAAGGATCCAAAAGCTTTTTAGATTGGGGAATCAAACCAAGGCCATCCAGTTTTTCATCCAACAGGACTTTTTAGAGTCCTTTGTTTCTTCAGACTTGGCAAAACCAAAGCTATTCTCAAGCAAGCACAGCTCGCTGCCAAACAAATATAAATATGGTCCATGCAAAGTAGTCAAGTGCAACCAAGAGGCGTCCCCTCATGTCAAGGTATGGATGGAAGCAAAGCTACAGATTCTGGCATCTCTGTACACAGAAGCAAGATTTCTGTCCTCTGATCAGCCCAGTAGTCATGGAGCAGTCTGGGCTGATCCAGCCAATCGCCAAAGTCATGGTTCCCTTACCATCAGCAAGTGCTTTCTTCATCGGAAATAACTGCTCTTCTAGCCACTGTCTTCTGCACCGGTTAACTGAGAATCCTCCTGTTTCTCCCTCCATCTGTCTCTTCCTAAAGTTTCATCTCAAGCGTTCCATAGTCCTTAATGCCTCCTCATAAGCAGTGACTCGTCTCATCCTCATGATATGAAACTAATTCTTTCCTCCTACTATCAGAGGCCATCAGAAATCCTCATGTCATTTTAATTGGTAAAAAAGAAAAAAAGATTTGTGCAAGGAAAAATGATAAAAATAATTTGAAAAGAAATACAACTTCTCAGATAAATCACTTGCAGGACAAATTATGCTTAGAACCGGTTTGATAACTCATACATATAAAAGTTCTGAGAGAACCTGTTTGAAAGGAAGAGCAACAAATGGCAATGAAAGTTTCAGATCTCTGTGGTCTATCAGTTCTTTTATATCTCTTTCTATCTCTCTGTCTCTGTCTGCTTCTGCCCCGCCCCATGTCTTTCTGTCTCTTTCTTTTTGTCTCTGTTGCTGTCTCTGTCTCTCAAAGATTCTTAAATATTATATTGATGAATTGTCAAACAAATGTCAATTTGGACACTGTGAGAAAATGACATGAGGATTTCTGATGGCCTCTCTGATAGTAAGGAGGAAAGAATTAGTTTCATATCATGAGCTCAAGATGAGTCACTCATCTTCCCAAATTCAAGTCCAAGTGACTTTACCCTGTTTGTCTCAGTTTCTCATCTAGAAAATGAACCAGAGAAGGAAATGGCAAAGTACTACAGCCTTTCTGTGAAGAAACTCTAAATGAGGTTACAGAGTTGAGATTGACACTAGTGATATGTTATTGTTCCTTTCATTTGGGAAGATGAGTCTCCCTGACTTTGGGATAGCCCTCTATCCTCTATGCCACCCCGACTCCAAATGGAAATAGGGACATTAAAGTATACATAAGGATCACTATAGATTACATATTAGCTTAGAAAACTATATACAAACATCATCTGTATTCTGTTGTATTTTTATTCATATTTATTTTATAAATATTTCCTCATTATATTTTAGGCTTGTTTGGGCCACACTCAAGAGATTTGCTGGGCAGGCAGCATGTTTGATTATTCTGCTTTATATGAGCCTACAGCTAAAGCGGGAACAAAATTGCACTGAGGTAATTTTCAAAATAAATGACCTAAAAATGGTCAGATGGGGGAGAAGGGTAAATGAAGAACTAAAGGAAGAGAATATGTTTCTCTGGTAGTAGCCACAAAGAGCCTGAACAGGCTCATCAAGATGGCATCATGCCAAATGCCCCCCATTCTTTGTTGAAGTCTGGTAGCTCCAAATACTAAAGAAGTGATTTCACTAGATCTTAGCAAAGTGGTTTACAAGCTCTTTCAGGCAATTCTTGTAAATAAGATATCTTCAGGATGTAAAACTATTCTTCCTTTCTGGAGGAAATGCCAGCAGACGTGACAATAGGGTGGGCAGATTAATTGGTTAGAGATTTAAGACTTATCAAATAAATGGGAGAAACTCATCAGTGCCAGCTTGAAGAGAAGTCTCTATTGAACCATTGAAGGCATGATTGTTAGCCCTGGGCTGGACACTATTTTCCACAGTGACTTGGATGAAAGCACCAAAGGCATAGTTTCCTAATTTACAAATGCCAAAGTTGGACAATACAGTTAATATACTAGATGAGAATCTGGATATAAGAAGTTATCAGCAAACTAGGGCAATGAACCAAACTGGATGAGATGAAATTCAATGGGGATTAATATAACATTTTATAATAGATTTTGAAAAATTAATTTCACAATAAAGGATGAGAGAGTCATAATATAGTCACTTCCTTTTAAGATGACCAGTGGGTTTTAGTGGGCAGTAATCTTCAGCTTATAAGCATTTTTTCTAGCCACAATGGCTGAAAAGAAAATAATTTTGTAACAAAAATGCATTGTGAACCTTCCTTGTATTTCCATACAACTATTAAATTTCATTGTAGGAAATCTAAGATAAAATATATTTCAGAAATCCTGCCATGAAAATGTCCATCATGTATGCATTTGATTTTACTCTTTCGCTTTTGGTTATTTGCTTGAATTGACCTATTTTCCATTTTCAGACTGGAACATGTATAGACAATATATGTTTATATACAACTTTCCTTTGAAAAATTCCTTAGCAGCTTTTTCAGATACGGGCATTCAACAGGTGCTTAATAAATGTGGGCAGAGAGAGTGAATGGGATGTAGAATGTTTAGGGATCTGAGAATGACTCTAGAAACAAGCACTTTCTTCTCCTAGGAAAGAGTTTCAGCCTTAGAATCAAGAATCTTGCATGCTAGACCTGCCATCAACAGTCCATCACAAAGCTCTGAGAGCCCCTTGAGACCAGAATAGATAGCTGTGCAAACTCCACAATAGAGCTGGGAGTCACAAGCCTTTAGTCACTAAGGAAGATCATCAGTCTGTGTTCATTTGGTTCTCAGCTGATGGCCCATCCTATGCTGGGCTATGGGAAGTTTTATTATGGCCCTAACCACCCAAGCTTTCAGCTCAGCCAACGTAAGGAGGGGCTTGTCCATGGTAGGAGACATCAGTGGAGACCCTGCAATGACATTAAAAGCTCTCCCTATGTACTATGTCAAGGCTTACAAAAAGATATCTTCCAACTCTTAAAGTCAATGATCCTACTGTTTGATCTTAGTTTAGCTCTTTGTAGGAAGTGAAGGAGGACTCCAAGTTAGAAAAACCTTCTTTTAGGAGATAAAATTGGGGTAGATTACATCACATGAAGAGGCAAAAAAAAAAAAAAGACCTATTACAATTGAGGGAAAGAAGGAAGAGAGATGAGCTCTTTGTAGGAAGTGAAGATCTCCAAATTAGAAAAACCTTCTTTTGGGAGATAAAATGGGATAAATTATATTACACAAAGAGGCAAAAAAAAGAGACTATTACAATTGAGGCAAAGAAGGAAGATATGAGTCTTAATCTCATCAGATTTGGCTCAAAGAGAGAATATCAGACATATTTAGTTTGACGGAGAAACTTGTCTTACCCTGTGGAAAAATAGGAGGGAAAAGGGGAAAGGAAAGCAGGAGGCTAATAGAAGAGAGAACAGAAGTAGAAGGGGAAAAGGATAAAAAGGGGAAAGGTTGTAAAAGGGGAGGGCAGATTGAGGGAAGTGGTGGTCAAAAACAAAACACTGGGGAAAAGGGAAAGGGGGAAAGGAAATAGAAAAGTGTAATGTGGGGAAATAAGAGAGTGGGAAATACAGAGTTAGTAATTTTAACTGTGAATGTAAATGGGACGAACTCTCTCATAAAATGGAAGCAGATAGCAGGCTGGATTAAAAGTCAGAGTTCTACAATATGTTGTTTAAAAGAAACACATTTAAAGCAGAGTGATACATACAGAGTAAAAGTAAAAGGCTGGAACAGAATCTATTATGCTTCAGCTGAAGTAAAAAGAAAAAAAGAAAAAGAAAGCAGGAGTAGTGATCCTGATCTGAGATCGAGAAAAAGCAAAAATAGATCAAATTTTAAAAGATATGGTAGGAAACTACATTTTGCTGAAAGGTATCAAAGATAACAAAGTAAGATCATTACTAAATATATATGGTCAAGTGATATAACATCTGGTACTCATGCCAGTACTCAGATTCCTAGAGTTAAGAGAGCTGCAAAAAGGAATAGATAGCAAAACTATACTAGTAGAGGATATCAATCTTGCTCTATCTGAACTATATTAATCAAACCACAAAATAAATAAGAAAGAAGTTAAGGAGGTAAATAGAATTTTAGAAAAGTTAGGTATGATAGACCTTTGGAGAAAATTGAATGGGGACAAAAAGGAAGTACATGGAACCTACACAAAAATTAACCATGTGTTAGGGCATAAAAACCTCAAAATCAAATACAAAAATGCAGAAATAGTAAATGCATCTTTTTCAGATCATGGTGCAATAAAAATTACATGTAACAAAGAGCTAGGTTAAAAGAGACCAAAATTAATTGGAAACTAAATAAACTAATCCTAAAGAATGAGTGGGTGAAACAATAAATCACAGACACAATTGATCATTTTATCCAAGAGAATGACAATAATGAAACAACATCCCAAAATTTATGGGATGCAGCCAAAGAAGTTCTTAAGTTAACTTTTATATGTCTTGATGATTACTTGAATAAAAATAGAGAAAGAGAAGATCAATGAATTGATCTTTAAAAGCACCTTTAAAAACTAGAAAAAGAACAAATTTAAAAGCCCCATTTAACTACCAAATTTGAAATTCTGAGAATAAAGGGGAAGAATAATAAAATTGAAAATAAGAAAACAATTAAACTAATAAGCAAAACTAACAGTTGGTTTTTTGCAAAAAAATAAATAAATAAATAAACCTTTAGTTAATTTGTTTAGAAAAGGGAACGATAAAATCAAATTGCTCATATCAAAAATGAAAAGGGTAAACTTTCCACCAATGAAGAGGAAATTAGAGTGATAATTAGAAGCAATTTTGCCCAACTATATGCCAATAAATATTATACTCTGAATGAAATGCATGAATACTTAGAAAAATATAGATTACTCAGATTAACAGAGGAAGAAATAAATTACTTAAATTGTCCCATTTTAGAAAAAAAAAAGAAATGGAACAAGTTATTAATCAACTCCTTAAGAAAAAATCTCCAGGACCAGATAGATTTAGAAGTGAATTCTACCAAACATTTAAAGAACACTTAATTCTAATACTATGCAAACTATTTGAAAAAAATTAGGGAAAGGAAGAGTCATACTAATTTCTTTTTATGACACAGATATGGAGCTGATACCTAAACCAGGTAGGATCAAAACAGAGAAAGCAAATTATAGATCAATTTCCCTCATGAATATTGATGCAAAAATCTTAAATAAAATATCAGCAAAGAAATTACAGCAAGTTATCACCAGAATAATACACCATGATCAAGTAGAATTTATAACAGGAACGCAGAATTGGTTCAATATTAAAAAAAACTATTAGCATAATTTACTATATCAATAACCAAATTAACAGAAATCATATCATTAGCCTAATAGATACAGAAAAAGCATTTGACAAACTCCAACACCCATTCCTATTTAAAACACTAGAGACCTTAGAAATAAATGGAGGTTTCCTTCAAATTATCAGTAGCATCTATCTAAAATCATTAGCAAGTATCATATATAATGATAATAAACTAGAACCCTTCCCAATAAAATCAGAGGTGAAACATAGCTCCTCATTATCACCATTATTATTCAACATTGTATTAGAAATGTTAGGCTTAGCAATAAGAGAAGAAAGAGAAATTAAAGAAATTAGATTGATAATGAACCAAAAGTATCACTCTTTGCAAATGATATGATGGTATACTTAGAGAATCCTAGAGAATCATCTAAAAAGCTACTATAAACGATCAATAACTTTAGCAAAGCTTCAGGATACAAAACAAATTCACATAAATCATCAGCATTTCTATATGCTACCATCCAACAGCAAGAGATACAAAAAGATTTAAATTTAAAATTTAACTGTAGATAATATAATATATTTGAGAGTCTACCTGCCAAGACATAATCAAGAACTATATGAAAACAATTATAAAACACTACCCACACAAATAAAATCAGCTCTAAACAATTGGAAAAATATCAAGGACTCATGCGTAGGCAGCTAATATAATAAAAATGACAATTTTACCTAAATTAATCTACTTATTCAGGGTCATACTAATAAAACTGACAAGAAATTACTTTATAAATCCAGAAAAAATAATAGCAAAGTTCATCTGAAAGAACAAAAGGTCAAGAATTTCAAGGGAATTAATGAAAAAATGCAAAAGAAGTGGCCTAGCTGTACCAGATCTAAAACTGTATTATAAATCAGTGGTCATCAAAACCATTTGATACTGGCTAAGAAATAGAGTAGTATGGCAGAAGTCAGCCATTGAACAACACCTAACATCCTATATCAAAATAAGTTTGAAATAGGTCCATGATTTAGACATAAAGAGTGGTACTATAAACAAATTCAAAAAACGAAGGATACTCTATTTCTCAGATCTGTGAAGAAGGAAAGAATTTGTAACCAAAGAATTAGAGTACATTATGGAATGTAAACTGGATAATTTTGATTGTATTAAGTTAAAAAGGTTTTGTACAAACAAAACCAATGCAGACAAGATTAGAAGGAAAGTAGAAAACTGGGAGGGGGGGGAGAAGAAGGAGGGTTTGTATATCCAAGGGTTCTGATAAAGACCTCATTTCTAAAACACATAGAGAACTGACTCAAATTTATAAGCACATAAGCCATTCTCTAACTGATAAATAGTCAAAAGATATGAACACAATTTTGATCAAGAAATTAAAACCATTTCTAGTCATATGAAAAAAAATGCTCTAAATCACTATTGATCAGAGAAATGCAAATTAAGACAACTCTGAGGTACCACTACACACCTCTCAGATCGGCTAACATGACAGGAAAAGATAATGATAAATGTTGGAGGGGATGTGGGAAAACTGGGACACTAATATTTTGTTAGTGGAGTTCTGCACGAAGCCAATCATTTTGCAGAACAATTTGAAACTATTGCCAAAGGGCTATCAAACTGTGCATACCCTTTGATCCAGCAGTGTCTCTCCTGGGCTTAGATCCCAAAGAAATCATCAAAAAGGGAAAAGGACACACAGATACAAAAATGTTTGTGGCAGCCCTCTTTGTAGTGGCCAGAAACTGGAAACTGAGTAGATGCCCATTAATTGGAGAATGGCTAAATAAGTTATGGTCTATGAATATTATGAAATATTATTGTTCTATAAGAAATGACCAGCAGGATGATTTCAGAAAGGCCTGGAGAGACTTACATGAACTGATACTGAGTGAAATGAACTGTGCTTGCTGGCTTCCATGCTAGTTTGTGAGCTTCTTAAGAGGAAGGGTTACTTGATATTTTGCACTTACCTCCAGAGTGCCCAGGCCAGTGCCTAACACAGAGCAGGTACTTGTTCATCCTTCAGTGACTGGTAACCTTCCTTTCCACCTCCATGTTTGCAGTCTCATTGTTGAGCAACCTCTTCTCACATGGTCCCTACTGAGAATGGCAGTGAGAAGGCTGAGACTCAGAGGGAATGTGGCTTAGCCCAGGTCCTCCAGCTGGCACTGGGATGGCAATCTCATTCCAGCCCTCCTACCAATGCGCCAGGTTAGATAGCATCATGAGACTTGGGGGAGCTCAGGCCTGAAATGTATTAATGAAATGGAGATTGGAAAGCGAACACACATTATTATGCTAATGTTATGTTAATGAATTCTCCCCTATAAGTTGAACAAGTAATCAGAGACCTATGAAATCGATATATAGGCTGATTTGGATGCACTGTCATTTATTTTCCTAAAAGTCAAAGGTATACCCTCAAATACAAAAGGCAAAGCAGAAAGAGAGAAAAGCAAACACTTTCCCAGCCTTTTCCTTCTTCCCCATCCTTGTACTCTTTATCCAGGGCCCTCACTTAGAGCCATCAGCCCTCTCCACTTTATAGAGTCAGTGACTGGGACACTGGACCTCATTAAGAGAGAAAGAACATGGGAAGCAGAGGACCAGTTGCTCGGTGGTCCACCTAAGTTGAGCTGCACCTTGTTCTTGTTTCAGGCTCAGATGTTCCCATTTCAGGGGAGACACTGATTCCCTGGAAAGTGACCGAAAAAGCAGCCATTTTAGTGAAAGACCTCCGAATGGCATCCTCCCAGGATGAGTGGCTGGAAATTGGGATGTTTATCTAGAGAAGATTTAGGGGAGACATGACAGCTCCATCAGGAGTTTGAAGGGCTTTCCTAAGAGATGATTTGTGCATCCGAGTGGTCAGCTCAGGATCAGCTGAAGAGGTTGGTTAATAAAAGTCTTCCTAATAGTGTGATCTGCCTGGGCTCTTGCCAGGGCATGGGAAGGGGGGAGTCTTCAAACACAGAATGCCGATCAACTGGGATGGACCAAAGACATGCATTTGCTCTTGGCTTTTAGATTCTCTGAGCTCTGAGGCAAAGAGCACTCTTTTATTCAGTGAAGTTTCCCTGTTTAAGACCTATGGGATCTATGGAGAAGGCTCTCAACCAAGCAGTTGGATATCTCACCCGGGTCAAGATGAGCTGTTCCAAATAGCGAGGAAGCTGCCGGGCTAGCTGCTGATAGCAGAAGAACTTAGAGGAGCCTGGTGGGAAGAGAGGGGATCATTATGCTCAAAGCAGTTGTCGAGGGCTGTGAATCCCACCGTCAGCTCCACAAGCCTTTTATTTCATGAAGAAGGAAACTGAGGCCCCGGGAGGACAAGGGAAGATGTCCCGGTGCCCAAAGTCACAGCCCGAGCACCAGTAAGAGAGGCTGTGGTCCAGCTCGGCTGCTCTGATACCACAACTGGAGCTCTCTGCCCACCCTTCAAGGGCCACCTGACTAGGGGGGGATGGATTCAAGGGACAATGAGACATGCATCTTTGGACAGTCAAAAAGAGTTTGCCTTTTTGTGTAAAGATTCCAATTTTCTCTTTTTTCCTTTCTCAATAAGAATGGGCAAGTTAGGAAAGAGAAAATAAATGCTTGTTCATTGAAAAAACAGTATATCAAAAGGGGGATTTGAGACTTGAGATTTAACTGAAAGGATGAGAGGACGAAGCCATATACACATACCTGTCCAAGCCTTTACATCGGCACTGAACCACTCTCATCCCCAAGGGTTTACCTCTGGAAAAAGCATCATTAATCAGGCCCACGATAGGAAAATGGCAAAAGACAAAAAGACCGGGATTCAGGAGGAAAAGGTGCCCAAAGGCTAGAAGTTTGCCCAAGAATAAGCAATTTAAACATCTCCTAGAAGGACTTGACTTCCTTTAGAGAAAAAGGTAACATCCTCTCTCACCTTGGTGGGACTTGGGGGCGGAGTTTGGGAGCTCTTAGGCCGGGTGGACAAGAGTAGGGGTGAGGACAGAGACACAGTTTGGACTAGCCAGCAGACTTTCTCATGTGGTTGAAGGAGCACAGAGTCAGTGTTCTATTTTCTGCTTTGTGAAGAGGTGATTAACTTGGCCAATTAGCTGGGGTCAGTGTCTCTGTGTTTGATGCTTCTTGGGAGAAATCCACACCTGCTCGTCCCAGAGGCCATTTTTTCTCATCTTCTCATGGATCCTCTTTGGGTCTCCCTCTGGGTCTCTAGAGATTGCCTCTATATTACTGGAGTATATGGACTCAGCTACTCCTCCCCCTTTTCCTCACCCTTCTCCTTGTCTGGTTCCATGACATCTTTCTCTGACTCACGCAGTTATGTAAACTATTAAGGAAAGAAGAGAGATTCCCCCAAAAGTCATTTCAAGCCCAAATCTTACATTTCTACCTTGAAGTATTGATCTAGGACTTCCTCTTCATATACTTTGTACCTTAGTTCACATAAGGAGTCTAACCAGCCATGTTGACTCAAAAGCATTTATTAAGCCCCTATTATATACTAGGCATTCTGCTAAGAATTGGCAACAAAAAGGCTTGTAAAAACCAGTCCCTGATCTGGGTAACTTGCCTTTTCCCACAAGATGTGATCAGGGTAAGCTGAAGATACATTTAGAGGGAAGGCGCTGAGGTGTGGAGATGTGGTGGGCAAGGAAAGGCTTTGAGAGGCAGAACTTTAGCTGGACTTTAAGGACGTCAGGTGAGCCAGATGACAGAAATGGGGAGTGAGAGACCAGACTCGGGGAGCAGCCAGTGAAAACAAGGCATCTTGTTTGGGGAACAAAAGGGAGGTCGGCATCAATGGACCAAAGGTACAAGTAGGAGGGATACAAAGCCTGGAAGTGCTGAGATGGGTCACATTATGAAAGGCTTTAAAAGCCGAATGGGAACCCCCAGAATGTATCGAGTCGGGAGTGAGGAAGGTGACATGGTCAGACCTGTGCCGAAGGAAGAACAATTTCACAACGAGGCTGTGTGTAGACTTGGGTGAGAGGGTCAGGGGGAACACAGCGAAGAGATCACCAGTGGACTCTTGCAACCATCAGGTCATCATGTGGTAAGGGCCTGAACCAGGGCAGAGGAGAAAGAAGGAAATGCTTGAGAGCTGTCCAAAAGTAAAATCCACAGGAGGTGGATTTAGCAGGGAAGAGAGGTAAGGATGACCACTGGAGATGGGGTCGCTGGAGGATGCTGGTTTCCTTGACAGCCATTGGGAAGGCAGTGAGGAGGAGGAGCTTGTGGAGGAGACGGCATGAATTCAGTCTTGGACACATGGAGTTTAAGATGGCCCTGGGGCATCCTGTTGGGATGCCAAGGGGGCAGACAGACTGAGGGGCTAGCACATAATGGCATCTCCTCTGAAGGAACCTCCATCCCTCAGGACAGGGGTGCTGGGACCCTCGGTTGAATCAGAACTTCAGTGATGAAGGGATGGGGATGGGCAGTGTGCCCTGGTCACAATGTGTGGCCAGCCCTGGAACTTGCGTAAACCTGGAAGTGAAGAACAAGCCAGAGATGTGGAGCGGTAATGGGCTATGGAAGAAACCTACAAAGCTTTGCTTTTTCCTAACCCTTTTCTCCATGGAGCCACCCATGGAGCTCTTGGCTCTGCTGCAGGAGCCCTGAAAAAGGGAGCTTCTGTCTTTCTCTGACCATCCCTGTGAAAAAGCTGATAACTGGGGGATGGCAAGGGTTGCAGAATCTGGGGACCTCCAACGTGGGAGAGATTCCTACGACCACCTAGTCCAACCTGCACTTGAACAACAATGCTTTGGGGCAGGTACTAACAGGGGGAAGGCCGCCCATCCCCTTTTTAGGTGGTACCCCTATGCCAGGCTCATCTGGATGCCCACTGCCTCTGGCTGGTAGTGCCACCAGCTGGTCCGTACTGCTCTGCAACAGCCCTGGATCTTGCCCAGCGGCCTGCCCTGCCCCAGAGCCTTGCTCAGCCCTCTTCCCTGGGCAGGCTGCATCTCCCACTGCCACCAAACCCTGCCTCTGCTTGACTGGGCAAGGCAGGAATCAGAACCCATTTGAGTGGGCATAATGAACTTCAGAAACTGCAATGGGCTCAATTCAGCACCTGAAGGAGAGGCTTTCTCAGGCAAATTGGAAAGGTTTTCTTGCAAGTAAATCTAATATTGTTCTTTTTAAGATCCCAGGCCGCTGGGCAATGTTGGAAATATTGATTTTATCTTAAATGTATCCAAATTATCCTGCCCTTTCCTTCCCTTTCCTTCCCCTGGCACGGTGCAGGGAAGCTCAATTTACCTTTCATAGACAGGAATTTACACTTTACCTCATTCTCATTTGAATCCTTTGTCTCTGTCTGTCTCTGTCTCCATCTGTCTTTCTCTCCATCTCTCTTTCTGTCTCTGCCTCTCTATCACCTCTGTTTCTTTGTGTGTCTGTCTGTCTGTCTCTCTCTCTCTGTCTCTGTCTCTCTGTCACTGTCTCTGTTTCTCTCTCTCTCTCTCTCTCTCTCTCTCTCTCTCTCTCTCTCTCTCTCTCTCTCTCACACACACACACACACACACACACACACACACATCTTTATTTTCCAGCTCCCCTTCATATGGTGTTTTTTTTTTACTCTATTACATTGTAAGCTATCTGAGGGCAAAAATTGTCTTGCTTTTGTTCTTATCCCTAGCACTTGGCACATTGCCTGGCACATAGGAAGCACTTAATAAATGTTCTGTCTCCTTATGTAGCCATCCATCTGTCCATCCATCCATCCCTCCATCCCTCCAGCCAAGATCTAGCTGGTCATCCACCTTTCATCTCTCATCTGCTCTGACGTCCCCCGAGAGAAGCCAAAGAGTGGGACAGAACAGAGATAAGAAGCTTGCTCTTCCCTCCCCCCGGCCAAGTGTGTCCTGGGTCTCCTTTGAGCCTCTCTCTCATCTGTCAAACAGGACTCCTGACTCTCGCCCTCCCTCCCCCTTGCACTTGCTGGCAGCCAAGTTCTGCGTAAATGCTTTTGAAAGTGCACAAGAAGCAGGAGTCGCAGTTCTAATCTGATTTCGCTCCCCTGATGGTCCTTCCATCACCGTTTTTTGGTGTCACAGAACCCAGATTTTATTAAACATGTCACACTTTTATTTAAAATAATGTTTTCATTACATACATGCTGTATCCAAGGAGATTACAGCCAAGAACAAAAGGAAAATCTGCAGGCCCTCGAGGGGGGCGAGCTCAGAACGGGGTTCTGTTTTCCCATCTGCACAAAGTTCCAGGAAGCTCCAGAGAGGGACAAGATGGGATGCGGGAAGGAGGGACTTTTTACCTTCTGATGGCAATGGGGACACTGAGTCCAGAAGGTCCTTTGTGTGATCATCCCCTACAAAACCGTGCTGGTGCCTAGGATGAGCTCGCTGGCTCTGATTCCCTCGCTGGGCAGAGCAGCGTCAGGCGGCCCTGGGGGCCAGAGGGCCAATGGCCATAGAGAGCACTCACTGCTGTGGCCACGGGGGCATCTTCTGCTGGCCTCGTGCCCAGCCAGGGCAGCCCCCAAGAATCTGTTTACACACACTCATACACACACATATACACACACACATGCAAACACTAAAAAACCCTGTTTCTCCTAAAGAAACAGGGTCAGACTCCTTCAGAGCCCATCACTGGCATCTCCAGGCCTGGCCATCCCTTCTCCTGTACCCAAAGAGTATCCTGCTTTATAGTCAACTGAACTTGTCCCGGGCACACAGCTGGTGCTTAATAAATGCTTGTTTCATTTTTTTGCTCCTACTTAGGTTTCTAAGAGTTGTATTCCCTTAGAGGAGAGCTCTCTGAAATCAGACTTTATGTCTTTAT
Organism: Antechinus flavipes; assembly: GCF_016432865.1. NCBI lineage: Eukaryota > Metazoa > Chordata > Mammalia > Dasyuromorphia > Dasyuridae > Antechinus > Antechinus flavipes. The sequence goes on from NC_067399.1 coordinate 682,948,498, forward strand.
GTTCCCAGTGCCAGGGCATAGTAGATTCTTAATAAACATTTGTCAAATTAATTCAATTGAGCCCGGCCTCCTTTTAAAAAACTTCCAGTTGCAAGTGAATCTGGGCTTGAGGCCCCTCCAGGGAGCACCACTAATGACCGACACCTTCTCCCCTTTTAGAGCAGTGTCTGCCAAGGAGGAGAACTTTCTAACCCAGAGCACAGTTACAGCTGGATTGTGCTTTGGGAGGGGAGGGGAGAGCAGATCCTCGAATATGGAGGGGAGCCTTTGGCACAGTCACACACTCTGGGAGAATTCCTAGCCCACCAAAGAACTCAAGACCCTCCAAGTATCTAGCAATGCTTGACCAAGGTATAGATTACTCCCCACAGACTCAGGCAGCCGTAGAAAACAGAGCTGCCTTCAACTACACAAAAGCCAAGGAGGTATTTTAGAACCAACACTTAAACTCAACTGAATCTAGCAAAAAGTAAAACTAAAAAGACAAATTTAGCCCTATGAGCTGATACCAACAATGACAAAGGAGCCGTCTCGTGAAACGATCCAGCAAACGTGTTCCGCTCTTGCGTGGCTAGCACAGGCTCCCCTCCTCAGACACTTTATTCCCTAAATATTCCCTAATTTGTGACTTCAATTCTGACAAATCAGAATTGAGGAAAAGACGGGGATGGGGGACAGAGCCCTGGATTTGGGGGAAGACCCCCAGTGTTCCCTTCTAACCTTGTCCCAGACAAATCACAGGACCGTGGGCAAATCCCTGCTCCTCTCACGTGTCTCTCAGATCAGAAGAGCTGACATCCGTTTGTTGTATTTTGGGCACCGTGCTAGTTTCATCTCATTTCAGCTTCACAACAACTCTGCGAGGTAAGGGTTCTTATTATTCCCATTTTACAGATGAAGAAACAGGTGAAACAGCTAATAACTCTCCAAGGCTGGATATGAATTCACTTTTTTTTCCTGACTCAGAGCCAAAATTCTGACCACATTGCAGATGTGCAATCTCCATGGGAGATGGAGGGCGACAGCCAGAGGAGTCCACCACAGAGCATCTGTGCCACTTGGAAGGCACTGGGAAAGTCCAGCCTGGAGCCTCAGGGAGACACGAGAACTGGCTTCTAGCACCCAAAGGGCTGTAGGAAGGAAAACTAGACTGCCTCTACTTAGCCTGGATGGGGAGCTGGGAGAGGGAGAGGCTTGTACACAGACCCACTCAGCAAGCATCCCAGAATCCAACCATCACTTCTCGCTCCGGGGTTTGGCAAGTTCATGAAGACGCGGCCCCCCAAAGTGGGCCATTTCTGCCCGATGCTCCTCCTGGCAAGCCTTGGTCTAGAGGGGCAAAGATCATACATATGCATTTCTTAAGTAAGGACTCTTTTTTTTTCTCCTGAAAAGTGGATCACAATTGTCATGATGAGCATAAATCCAGCCTTGGGGAGCTCAGACTTCCCCGCACATCTTGACAAAGAATGGTTTGGGGGCGTCTAAGTTACTGTTGTTTTCCAAAGTACCGATTCCGCCTGGGCAGGAGCCCCCAAACCTGAAACCTGAGCTTCCCACTTCAACTCCCTTCCTCTTTTTTCAGTTTTACCTTCTGGAAAGAAATGGAACTTTTGCCCAAGAATTTAAAACAACCAGTTTAACAGACTGTAGGTAAGTGTAGCTGCAAGTGTAATAACTGATGCTAAACTACTTTACAAACTGTTGAGTTCAAGAAATGTAAGCTGTTCCATTTTTTTTTCCCAGCAGCTCAGTAAAGGTACCTCTCCACATGTACACTTTTTAAAAAAATTCTAATTTATGACACATGGAGAGCCAAAGAAATCATTTCATTTCTGCAATGATATCAAGCTCTTATGTGAACCAAAGAGAAAAAATAATTCAGCAGATTACCCAGAGGCAAGATGCCACATGCCTGATTGGAGAACATTTTATCTAAGCTCCAAACCTTTTCCTAGGAGGAAACCAGATCTAAGTCTCCAGATATGGAAATTTCCAACAAGCAATATTAAGAGTTGTCAAAGATAGCGTTCCTTTTCCAGGACTTCTGGGAAGTTCCAAAATTAGGTCCCTGCATTGGTTAATCTGATATTCATGCTATATTATAAATCAAATATTGATATTTAATGTGAAATGTCATGTTTTTCTATTTCCCTGCCTCTCTAACGTCTGACTTTCCCTTTATTGCTACTATTTCTCTGTTAGTAACACCAGAATATCATCATCATCACTTCTCTGATTATAATTAGTCTAAGCGGGGATGATGATTCTGTTCCTAAAGGAGTGATCTAAAAGGTCAGATCACCTCCACGATTAAGTAAATGGTCATCATGTCTGGAGGACTGGAAACAAAGAGAGCCAGAAGAGAATTGCTGATCATTTTTGAAGACGGTCATGTAAGCCTACAATAGATCCATCTTTTGTCATCCAATCCTAGGACTTTTGATCAGACGCCATCTTGCTAGTTCTTCAATAAGCCCACCCCAGAGTTCCCATAGTAAATGCATTCTGTTCTGGGTAGACAATTTGCTCCCTCTGTATTGGGTATGTCCCCATGTTTTTGCCTGTTGCAGACTCTCCCCCATCCTGAGGGCAAGGATGACTTTGGCCTTTCTTTGTAGCCCTAAATTCGAGCCTGGTTTATAGTAAAAGTTTAATTAATGTTTATCGATGGGTTAATTAATCAATAAGCTAGAGGATGTCCAAAGAAAAAAACAATGTACCGAAGAACCGAAATTCCCAACCTGATAAGGCTTTTGACTCCACAGACCAATGAGGAGCCATCTCCTATGGGCAGGAGCCATCTTGCAGCTAAAATTATCCAACTGGTTGGTGCTCCCCATGATCTCTGCTCTGTGGATGCTAGCACGATACCGTTCCCATAGAGATGCTTTCAGGAGGAATAGAAATCTGACTTTCAGTTGGCACTGCTATTCCCCTCTCCCAATACTGAACTGGGGAGCATTATTGAGAAAATACCCTCAGCGATTTCCAGAGTCCAGCTTGTCATTCAGGAAGGGCAGGTGCTCTTCCTCGCCTGTTTCTGGGGTGTCGGCAATGTTAGAGAATCTCTCTTTCTCCGGCTCTTCAATATAAGAAAAGTATAATTGCTATTCATCCCGATTTTAAGGGGGGAATCATTTGTTCTCCTGTTCACTGTGCCTGAGTTGGAAAGCTCGAGATTTCAAAGAATCTTTCAACTTGTTGGAATAGGAAGAAAGATCTCTGAGTCTTAGGGAAGCTTCCCTTCTTTGTGACTGTTTCAGGATCCAGCTCACAGCACACAACTTGTCTTGACACTTCAAAAAATTGACTTGACTGAAAATCTATTTGACACTTCCTTGGCTTCCTGCTTTTAAATACAACGTTTAGTCTGAAGGCAGAATGCTCAACCGAACAAAAATCCCAACTAAGCGAACGTCTTTGGAAAGAGTACTAGGACAAGTTCTCTGACGGCGATATTCTTGGGCTCAAAACTCTGCCTTGATTCCAGATTGAAGAGCTCTATAGCCCAGTGGCTGGAGCTCTGGCAGTAGAGTCAGACTTAGCGTATCCTACTCCCTAGATGCTTACAAGTTATGTGTCTCTAGGCCAGTCATTTAATATCTTTAAATCCCGGTTTCCTTATATGTGAAATAGAGACGATAATAGTGGCAGGACAAGTGTAAAGAGGGAAAGAATAAGACTCACAAAATTGCGATTACCAAATGTATGTGGTCTGTTATTTTTATTGTTACTGTTATGGATTTAAATGTAAAAGTTTGCCCTTCCCTCACATTCAACGCCACCCTCACCATGATACCAGCTGACATTTCCAGCATTATCTTGATACCCCTTCCCATCATAGGTTAGATGTTTTAGTAATCTCATCTGTCTCTGTGCCCCATTCTTGGTGGTAAACATCGTTGGCTCCTTATTGCACCTAAGATTAAATATAAACACTTTTACTTGGTTTAAGGCCCTTCAAAATCTTACCTCAACCTCCCTTTCCTGACTTTAGAAAGCACTTTCCTCCCCTCTCTTTGCAGTGCAGCCAGACTGGCTTTTACATGCTTTGTATATTGTGCTGCTTCCATCAGCCATCTTCATGCTCTTCCACTGGCCACCCCCAACCCCCCAAAGCATCATCCTTTGCCCTCTCTGCTCCCAGAATCCCCGGTTCTTCAAACTTCAGTTCCATCACAAGCCCCTTCTAGATGAAGTCTTCACAGTCATCAAGGGGTGCTGTCCCCTCCAAAATTACCTTGCATTCATTTGCTTATTTTGTACCCGTGTGAGGGAGAGTATGTAGGGAAGGGTGGCGTAGGCCCCTCCCTAGTGGATCAGGATCTCTCTCATTGTCTTTAGCACCCCAGTGCCCGATATTATCTGGAATCTATCAGGTTCTAAAATTCTTGATTGATTATAATCAGACCTGAAAAGGGTTCCAATTCCCCCAAGAATTGTAGATGAAAAATCGGGCTGGAGGAAATGTGCCCTGCAAACATTCTCAGGAACATGAAAATATGAGGATCTCACGTGTGGCAATTTCTGCTCAGTAACAAGCATTGCACGAGGCGAGGGGAAGGCATTCACGGGGAGCACGGGGGGCTTGCTATTTGATTGCCTTGGTTGTTTTCAAGGCCCATTAGCAACAATGTGACTTGAAGCAGAAACGCTGGACTTGGGCCAACACCGCACGAAGGCACGAGCCTGGGCACGAGGGAACCGTGTGACAGGATTCATCTTCTCTGAGAACCTCGCAGAAGAGAATGGATTTGGGGATCCGGCCGGGCTGGGACATTACAAATGGAATACATATTTGAAAAAACAGCAGTGTTTTTGAGGGATGAATTTTTATGATCTAGGAATAGCTAATTGAGATGATTATATATCAGGATAGAGAGATTCTAAGTCATTTTCATCCCTTTAAAACTTCATTTTCCCATGCCAGCAGTGTTCAAAGAAGCTAGAAAGCCTCCTTGAATTACTGTGGGAGGCAGCGCTGAATTATTAATGGATACAATTAGGCTAAAACTGCCATTTAAAATCTGATAGCATTTGGTTAATCAGGCCCGGACTTGAGAGACCCTCCGCTGGCCATTCCCATTGAATATGTTGAGTTCAGAGAGCCCCCTGCTTCATCTGTAGCACATGGGGTGACTTGCTGCCAGCCGAGGGGAGCCGGAGGTAGACCTCAAGGTCAAAGGAAAGAGCTGGTCCTGTGGGATGAGGGGGTCACATTCAAGAAGCAGCAATATTGTCATAAAAGGGTTCACATGTCCTTTAGCAAAAACTTGATTGATAGCCAAAGCAGGAGCCCGGGGAGCTCCTAGATAAATCTCTGAGGAGCGGGCGGGCGAGCTTTCCCCTAGCTGGAGACCTCCAGATGTTTGCTTAGCTCTGGGAGAGTCCTGAAGCTGCCATTCTTCAAAGTGGATGGGGTTCCTCCGCTCCGGATGCCGGGCCCACAGCCACATGTGGCTAGCATGGCAAGGAGCAGTTCAGTATTCCGGCTAAGTTCACAGGAGCATGTCCTGATTGAATAAAGGAGGAGGACACAGAGGCTCTCCTCCCCATCCTCAGAGCACAGAAGTACACGGGGGAGGGAGGGAGGAAAACAATTTTCTTTCAGGGATCCATGTGGGACACCCGCTGCAGTCCTGGAATATGACCTGGCTTACTATTTCACAGGGAAGTCACAGGGAAGACCTACTCCAAATACATCTTGGGTGCACAGATTCTCTATTTCATCCAAGGTCTTTCAAAGACTTTCTGAACCTAGTCATTAGACTCAAACATTAGTTCTTGGTTGATTCATTGATTGATTCCTTAGAGGGGTATACGGTGGATTGGGATGATTGATGCCCTAGAAATGTCTCGACTTTGTTCATACCTGGTTCATATCTCTCTCCGATTGATTCAATGGGAAAATTCCGGTGCCCTCTGCCCCCTCCAATGCCAACTTTACATTAATTTCAGAAATAAATAAAGCTAAGACAGTCCCTACCCTTTAAAAAGTTGTCCTTTGGGGACTGCCAGTGTCCTTGGGAGACTACAATAGACCCAGTGGAATGGGAAATGGCGTTTCTTATGATCTTTCAACACACAGTAAAGCCAGTTCTCCTTTACTCTAAGAATCACCCCCAAAGCCATCCTCACATTGAACCCCAACATTGCTTGGATTTCAGGTTTCATTATGAGAGGGAATATCACTTGACAGGACTCTGTTGTTCTGACTGCACGGTTCTCGGTCACATGGGACAGAATCATGGGAACACCGACCAGTCCAGTTTGCTCAGAATATAGAATGATGGTAAGAATAGAACCGCAGACCATTAGATAAGTGCAGCAGAGCCAAGTTTTGAATTCTAGGAAAAAAGAGTTTATTTCATCCTTGAAGCCTGTGCCCTGCGGACTTCTTTCATCATACGCCCCCTACACAAAAATATTGAGAATTCATAAACAAAATGTGTATATTTATGTATGAATAGATTGTTTACATCTACAAAAAAGTGATGTTGAAAGAGGATCAGGTAAAGATTTGTAAAATTATTTGATCAGAAATTCAGTAGAAAATCAGTGGACCTGAAGTAGAGAAGGTCAAGGTCAGAACTGAACTTCAGGGAAAAGGCTGCTGGGTTGCTCAGTGGATAGAGCACTAGGCTGGGAGCCAGGAAGACCTGCGTTCAAGTTGTGCCCAAGTCACTTACTAGCTATGTGACCCCGGGCAAGTTGACTTATCTCAATCCACTAAAGAAAGAAATGGCAAACGGCTCCATTGATCTCACCAAGAAAACTCCACGGACGGTGTCACTGCGCTATAATCCGCAGCATCATTTCGAGCTGCCCACGAGCAGATGACAAAACTTCAGAACAATCCCATGGTTGTGGATGAATCAGCAAGGGATGAGCCTGGAGACAATCGGCCAATTAGAAGAAACCTGGACTGACATAGGCCCTTTGGGCTGATGTAGACAATACCATGATGGTTGGAATAATGTTTACCAACTGCTTAGATATGGGGGCGTCCACGGCTGGCAACCTGGGGATGGGAGGATGGGGCCGCTTGAGAAAAGATCACGTGATAAGATCTCCAATGGGCCCTTCCAAGCCAGTGCACTTAGGGTGACCCGCTCTCTGCTACCCCAACCAGTGCCCTGAAGCCCAGAACCCCTTCTCTAGGAGAATGTTGCCAGCTACAGAAAGATAGCAGGGCTGGGGAACAGCATGAGGTCGAGGGTGGCTGTTGTTTCCATGGTTTCTGCCCAGTTGCCAACCCCCTGCACTTTCCAGCTGGTCAATCTCGTATACTTTGGGGGAAGACCATGGTCTCCAAGGAGTTAAATCTCAAACTCCATTTTATTTTTATTTTAATAGCCTTTTATTTACAGGTTATTTGTATGAGTAACTTTACAGCATTGACAATTGCCAAACCTCTTGTTCCAATTTTTCCCCTCCTTCCCCCCACCCTCTCCCCCAGATGGCAGGATGATCAGTAGATTAAATATATTAAAATATAAATTAGATACACAATAAGTCTACATGACCAAACCATTATTTTGCTGTACAAAAAGAGTCGGACTCTGAAATATTATACAATTAGCCTGTGGAGGAAATCCAAAATGCGGGTGGGCAAAAATATAGGGATTGGGAAGTCAATGTAATGGTTCTTAGTCATCTCCCAGAGTTGTGTCGCTGGGCGTAGCTGGTTCAGTTCATTGGAACTGATTTGGTTCATCTCATTGCTGAGGTTGGCCACGTCCATCAGAATTGGTCGTCATATAGTATTGTTGTTGAAGTACAATGATTTCCTGGCCCTGCTCATCAAACTCCACTTTCAAGACCACTGCCCTGGTCAATAGGAAACCAACAATGGCCTCAGAGAAGAGGAGGGGCTTGAGCTTGCTTACATGACAGGAAGGTTACTGTGAATGCCCTCACTAATCGTGTGGCTGGGTGCAAGGCATTAAGTCTCTATCAGTCTTCGTCTCCTCATCTGTAAAATGGCTATTATCCCATCTGTATGTCTCACAGTGCTACTGGGGAGATCAAAGTGGGTGAGAATGAGGTACAATGACTACAAATATTGTTGTTGTTGCCCTCAACATTAAAGAGCATCAACAAATAGTTGTCCAGGCTTTTCATTGTACCAGGTCCTATGTTCGGTGATGGGAAAATGAGTCCAGATAAACACGTCCTTTCAAGAACTCCTGCTCAAATTAGGGGGTGTGTATATATATATATGCCTGCATAGAACATAAATATGCAATTTATTGATACAACTCTTGCTGTTGAATCAGTTCATTCGAGTCCAACTCTCCAGGATCTCATTTAAGGTTTTCTTGGCAATGATACTGGGATGTTTTGCCATTTCCTTCTCCAGCTTATTTTACAGATAGGAAAACCAAGGCACACGGGGTCACATAGGTGGTAAGTGTCTGAAACTGGATTTGAACTCAGGTTTTCCGACTCCAAAAGCAGTGTCCTATCCACAGAGCCACCTAGCTGCCCCAGTACAAATCCATTCAAAGCAATGAATGCATTTGAGAGGATGAATTGTTATTCTAGGAACCAGGAACCCCAGAACCCCAGGAAAAGGGGGCAACTGAGCTTTAGTTTCCTGTCTGCTTACTCACAGAGGCCATGGGATGTCATCCACCCCGGACCGTGTTCCCCATTCTATCCAGCTATCTTCCAGGTTGAGTCAGTGCCCCCAGCATAGCAGCTTCATCCCTTTTCTGACACATATGGCTGCCTTTTCCAACTCCTCTATTCTTTCCACATCAACTAGCAACATGTGTGTGTGTGTGTGTGTGTGTGTGTGTGTGTGTGTGTGTGTGTGTGTGTATACACACATATATGAATGATATGGTTGTTTTCCTTATGTCTACAAAGGGTGATGACTGACTGCCACAGGAGTATTCTTCCATGTGACTGTGGCGCGTCAGTAGGATGACTCCCCTGAATCCATACCTTGATAGATCTGGGATCCCACTAATGCAGATTCTAGCCCCTAAAGATTGCATTAATGCATTGTCCATTGGAACAGAACACAACCCATCTGTCCTTTCTTCTGAATTAAGCAACAAGTGTGTATTGAGCATCTTTGAGAGTTGAGGTACTTTGTTGGGCCGGGGACACAAAAGCCAAAATGAAGCAATCCCTGCCCTCAGACAGCTCGTGTTCACATAAATTTCTTTTCAGATCTGGACTATTTGGTTCTCAGGGGAAAAAAAAGGCAGAAGCGCATGACCTATCAATTACCGGTGAACCAAATCATGACACAGAACATCATCACTTCCCACCGTGAGGTCTTGAGCCAAATAGACCTCCATTTTGTGTTGGTAGTGTACCCCCATTTTAAGACAGTTGGAGCTACTCAGAACTTTTATCAAGCAGTTGTAGAAAAACACAGGATACGTATAAGGCAATTTGTTTCAGTGAGACCATAATCCACACAGTTTGCCAATAAATATGAAGTGGAAAAATAATCAAAGTAATTACTTTTAAAAATGAACTTCTCTCTGAAACCAGCTTGGCACTCTGGAGGTCGTTGGATTCCTGGCTCAGATTTTCATCTGGGCCATTATTTGACTTTCTAATTAGTTTTCCATTTGTACAGAACTTCAGAGAATTAAGATTTACTATTCAATTTTGAGACATTTAGGCAAAACTTCCTTGAATCAATTCAATGGCTTCTCTCTTGGCAGGGCGTAATGGCAAGCCTGGCTTTTACTTTGCGAAATAAATTCATCCAATGGATGGATACCATGGAGAGAGAAAGACACATGTTCTGTTTTGTTAAAAGTGAAAGGGATGGAATCTGCAAATTAATATCAATGGCCAGGATTCACTTTAGTTTCTGGCTAAATTTAAGAACAAATTATTAGAAAAAAGACTTGTAAACATTAGAAAAAGAAAAAGAATTCAGTCATAATGTCTGGTGTTTACAAAGTGTTGTAAGTCACCTTGAATTCACTAATTTATTGGAGACTCAAGCACCATGTAAGGCAGAGGTTACAAACGTCATCATTCCCTCCATGAAACAGTCATGACTTGTCCAGAGTTGTCCAGCTTGGGTATGAGATAGAATTTGAACCCAAATGTTTTCTGCTTCAAAGTTGAGATATCTGCTAGCTTCATCACCACCAGATTTAGGGAAAAAATATTTTCAAGGGATAGTATGTGATTTTATGGATTATGGGTGAGAGATAAAGACCAGATAATAAGTATAGTTAGGAAGATTTGATGGTATCACCCTCTCTTACTCAATTAACTTCATTGGCTCCCTAGCATCTCTAGGCAAATTCAAATTTTTAAAAATGCTGTTTGGCATTCAGAGTTTAAAAAATTAAATTAATTAAATTTAATTTTTAAAAAATTAATTAATTAATGCCCCCTCCACTTATCTTTGTCTTCTTACACATACACAGTCAGAGAGAGAGAGAGAGAGAGAGAGAGAGAGAGAGAGAGAGAGAGAGAGAAGGAGGAAGAGAGATTGGGATTTTCAGTGATACCAACCTTCTTACTGTTCCTCCAATAAGATATTTCCCATCTCTGGTCACTGTCACAGATGGTCCCCCTTACCTGAAATCCTCTCCTTCCTCATCTCTGCTTCCTGGCTTTCTTCTAGTCTCAGTTATAATCTTACCTTCTATAAAAAATCTTCCCTATCTCCCATAATTCTCGTGCCTTCTCCCCATTGATTTTTCCCTGATTTCTCTTACATATAGCTTGTTTGTAGCTAGCTATTTGCGTGTTATCTCCTGATTAGATTGGGAGATCCTCGAGAGAAGGGATTTTGATCCAATGGTGTGTTGTGACCAATTCACTTCATTCCCATTCAACCAACAGGAACGCCCCCCTGTGCCCTGGGCAGAGGCAGAATGTGTCTCCAGAGGGATAAAGGCTCTTTTAAAGAACATTCTCAGCTTCAGACTCTGGCCTGTCTTTGTGGTCCCTGGCACTTTGTCCATTTTAATGGAGCTCTTCGAGGAGCATAGGCGGCCCTTCGACCCCGAGTCCAGGTTGCCCTTGGTGGGGAGGCGATTAGTGAAATCAAGGACTGGAAACGAAAAGTTCAGAATTTCCGCCCTCATAAATACGGGTCGCTGTTCCCTAAAGTGCCATCGACACGCTCACGAGTGATCGAAGAGGGGTGACAGCCATAAAACCTGCTTCTGTTTTCCCCTCTCATAGCAAATTGAAAATGCAGTAAGCACAAGAAGTTAAAAAAAGAACCTCCTCTGAAATATTCCTGCCTGCAGTCATATTCATTTTTCACTGGAGCCATTTGGGGTCCACTGAACCAATGAGAGGGAATGAGCCCTGCATGGCTGGGGGAGGAAAGGGGAGGGGGTTCTCAGGCCCAGAGTCTCACTGGCTTGGGAAAGAAGGCAGCTGCCGGAGGCTTCTCCCTGAGCCAGAGCCATCCTTCTGAAGGAGGAGGGAGGGGAGGCAGCAACAAGGAGGCACCGCTCTTTTGCTGTGTTCTGTCCTCTCCCTCTCAGAGACCAGACTGACCTCTCCCCTAAGGTTTCCACTAAGTGTCAGAGCACAGTAATGGTGGGACAACAAATGGCAAGGCAAGAACATCCCAGGATTGCCGGATGTTCCTGCTGCACTTCTGTCTGTGAACTGTCAAGGAAGCTGTTGGACCCGGATAACCCACACTCACACAACTGACAGTGACCTTGGACAATATCTCAACCAATCCCCTTCTTTGTGGAGCTGAAGGTCCAAAATTCCCATAAAAACTTAGTGGCCGAACTTTGTCTCACCCTGCACAGTCCCAGGCAAGTACGCTGCTCGACTGACACTCCACGGCTGGTCGGGCAGAAATGCTGAGACAACACAATAGGAAGGTGAAGTGGTTGCTCACCAACCGTTATCATGAGATTTATAATTTCCCTAGCAATCGACGTGATGCGTGTAAGGATTATATAGTTATTTAAATCTGGTGGCGCTTCCCTACTTTCCCGAGGACCCAACCTGGGAGTCGAGATGGCCGCCAACATTCTGCACCAAGAGGGATCCGTTAGATTCCCTGGCACGCTAACAGTCCCCGCACCTGTAACCATCATGTAACCAGGATCTCACTCCTGTTCCCGCCATGCTAACTTTGATTCTGCACCTCGCTGAACAATCCCAAGGCTCAGTGATGCTCCCTCCTTGGAGACTGTTCATACGAGACCCAACATGTCTGTGCTGGGGTCTAGCTTTTTGTGGGTTCCATGTTTCAAACCCTACCCCTGACATAAGCAGACAAACCCCCTTCCTTGGAAGTGTGCATCCCTTGCAGGCCATTTTCTTCTCTCGAAGATTAAGCTTCTGTTTGATTTCCAATTCATCTGTCTCTACCTCCTTTGTTGAGCTCCAGCCATCCATAGGTTAGAAACCAGTCTGGCCCAAATTATATCTAAATTTTCTTTGTCACCAAGAGATGAGAGTGTCATTTATACTACAGATACCCAAAGAGAATCGTCTGCCTTCTGTAGCCTGCTGCCTCATAGGCAGATATTCAGCGTATGGTGCGTTAGTTTTCTTCCTTGCTTCGATCTGGGCTCCTTTGCACTTATGGGCACACCAGAACTGAGCCCACGCCAAGGCGCTATCTGTGAGGCTACGTGCCCGGCCCCATGCCAAGGGTACTCTCTGCAGGTGCCGAGGACCCAAAGACAAAAATGACACAGTTCTGGCCCTTGAGGAGCTTCCATCCTACTGGAATGATGTGACGTGCTAGCAAGTCCAAAGAGCAGCAAAGAGATTTCAAGAGGGAGAAAGCACATAGAAGGAAAGGCCAGGCCCCAGGTCGGGCCTGAGCCACCCAGTGATGGGCACCAGGGCTTCAGAGGGCACTGGGCGGGAGAAATGCATTTCAGGCATGGGAGTGAGTAGGAGGGAGGATGCCTTAGCAGGGATAGCCACGAAGTAAGAGTGAAAAGAGCCCAGGATCTAAGAAGAGAAGAAAGGGGAGCTGGACTGGGGGTCCAAGTGACCAGTGCGACCGTTCCCCCTCCACAAAGTGCCCCGGCAGGGGTCAGCTGACCCTTGTTGGATTCTCCTCAACACCAGAAAGTCTCCCACCAGAGTGAGATTGCTCACTGGATTTGGGAACACACACACACACACACACATGTACACATACACACACATACACACACACACACATACACACACACGTACACGTACACATACACACACACATGTACACATACACACACACATACACACACACGTACACACACACATACACACACACACACATACACACACACGTACACATACACACACATACACACACATACACACTCACATATGCATAATACACTTATTCCCATACAAAGACACATACGTCCACGTCCACCTATTCTTATGATAAGCCAAAATCTCTCTCTCCTTTGCGTTCAGCTCAGTAGACGCCAGTTGAGGTTTAATAATAACAGAGACATCAATGATCAATTCAGCTCGAGGGATCCCGGCCCACGGGACACAGATCACAACTGATCTATGGCGAAGCAGACAATCGAGGACAGAGCACTGAGTCTAAGTGACAAGCCCGGGACTGCAGCTAGCCGATAACTGGGAGAGGCAGGCTACGGACTCTCCCCCGCGCCATGCTGCCCCTCTCTGTCTCGATAAACTACAACTCGCCTTTATTTAGCATCTTCAAGTTCACCAAGTGCTATATTCCGGAACAAAAAACGTCACATGGAAATTGCTGCCTGCACGTCATCCTCAAAATCAAGGAACGTCCAGAAAGGAAAGCAAATTCAGGAGAGGACAGAAGGAGGGGCTTCTCCAGCCCGGACCCCAGCAGCCTCCCCCCTGCCTTTGCCCCAGGACAATGGACCGGCCCAGCCAGCCACAAGCTGCTCCCTGCCGAGTCAGAAAAATCCGAAGTTAAAGGGAGACCTGAGGCCTTACACTAGTCCGGATTAACGACAGTCCAAGGAGATACAAGGATCTCTGGCAGGCGGACATTAGACACCCGATGTTCTCTCTAACATTTGAGTAGTTGTGACCTTGATTTGAAAGGCAGGGATGTACCAGGGTGACTTTCAGCAGAAGGAAGAAAAGGCAGGAGGAATGGGGAATTAGCAGTTGGCAGGCAAACAGAGAGAATGGGGATCAAAAGGAAAAGTCCGGTAACGAGCGGATCGTTAGACCCCCATTTTCTACTCAATCTGGCCTTGTAGCTACAGACATGGAACCAAATGGCCTGGCTTTCACACGGTAAAAACAAGGTAAATTTCTCTCTTCACCCCAGATTTCCCAACTGGAAAAGGAGCATCTGAGCTAATTAATTCATTTTAAAGTTTTAAATGTATAACTCTATAAGGTCATCAGAAAGGAAACATCCACAAGCCCCAGTGTTTTTGGATCTTAACCCCGATGGGATAGTGCCCTGCACACAGTAGGCGCTTGATATCTATCTTTCCATCTCAGACCAGGCTAGGCTGGACTCTGGGAACAAAGTCTGGCAGTTCCCTCTGCATCTATCTCTAAGCTTCCTTGTGCAGAAAGAAAGGAGGAGAGAAGAAGTTTCTAAGTTTAGCTGGACTTCCCCCAGGGATGCAGAATCCACTGGCCAGACGCAGAGCATCCTCACAGGCCGCCTTGCCAGGCCTTGATTCCCCAAATGTGTCTGTTAGTTGTTAGTTGGGCGTGAATGTCCTTGGCTGCTCTTGGGCACGGAGGCTGAGGTGTTTTGTGCTACAGATGACCAGAAAAGATATTTCCCAAATATATCATTCCATCCATTCCACTCTAATCTTTCCAAAAGCTGACAAATGCAGCTCTTAAGCAGAAAAGGGAGCCTATGTACTTCGAGTGTGAGCAGTCCTTCTCACCCCCCACCAAATGGGCAAAACATCTATTCCATAAAGCTCTCTGCCACAATAAAGACACAAAATCTGCATTTGGAAGGTGGGTTTGGGCCTGGACCCTGGAAATGGCTTTTAGCTGCCCTCAATCGCATGAGGGGGAAGTAATTTCTTTTAAAGTTATTTTATTGGTATATTTTAATTTTTTATATCACCTAAGTTTCCTCCAGTATCTCATAGATCCAAAAATATTTAAAGAGACAAAGAGAGAGAGAGAGAGAGACAGAGAAGGGGAGAGAGAGAGACAGACAGACAGAGAAGGAGAGAGAGAGAGAAAGAGAGAGAGAGAGAGACAGAGAGAGAAACAGAGACACACAGAGAGAAACAGAGACACAGAGAGAAACAGAGAGAATGGAAGGGGAAAAGCATTTATATATCACCTACTATGTGTCGCTTGGGTGGAAACCTCTTACCTGTGACTTTAAGAAACTATGCCTGTGTAACAGCCTCACTCACTAACACAGACTTGGCAGGTAAGTTAAGCCAGGCTGAAGGTGACCAACAGACCTTAAACCTGTTGGTGAATTAATGATGTCTGTCTGTTGTAAGCACATGAAGACTCCCCAGAGCAATGGAATAGATGAGAACAACTTATTCCAGGAGCGACAGAGGTGGCCGAAGCAGAACTTCTCCAGCTCTGTCCAATGTCCAAGATGCCGGGGTCACCCACGGCTGCCAGGACCATCGTTGGGTGCTCCTGACTCTGAAGGTGATGGAGGAGAAGGTGAAGCTGCTGGCTTTCTGCAGCCCTGCCCCACTTATGATTCCTACTCAAGCCCAGAGGTCGTCCTACGATGTCTCTGGTCCACTTCAGATACAAAGGACAAAGAAGATTGTCTTTGCCTTTCTGTTGGCTTCCCCCGACAGGACATAAGTTTCTTGAAGGCGATTCCATTTTGTTTTTTATCTCTAAACCTCCAGAGCATCGCACCGTGACTGACACGGGTTCAGTACGTAACAAATGCTTGGTGATCGATTGACCAGGTCGGCATAGTCGGAATGATCGCTCGCTGCTCATCACAGACAAGGGAGATGTCCTGCTGGAAGGCTGCACTTACGGCTCACCAGCTGGATTCGTTCATTTATTGTTGCTGTTTGTCCTTAATTCTTGAAATGGCCATGACCTCAACGGGGTAAAGCCATGACATGCATGTGAGATGGGCTTAAACCAGGGAGGACTGTGCAAGGCCACCAGTCAGATGCTGACCCATCTGGTAGCAGTGGCCACACACAGATCAGGACAACCGGAGATGGCCTTGGATGCAGTGGGAAACCTGGGCCTTTCTACACTAAGGCTTTGGGATGGCAGATGGCACAATGGATAGAGCACTAGCCATGGAGTCAGGAGGAGCTGAGTTCAAATCTGACCTCAGACACTTCATACTTACTAGCTGTGTGATCCTGGGCAAGTCACTTAACCCCAGTGACCTAAACAAAAACAAAACAAAAAATAAATAAGCTAAGTCTTTAATGGGTCTCAGTTTGACAGAAGCAATACCCATTCAATGATTAGGAACAAATAAGAAAAAAGAAATGAAACCAGAAAATGGTCTTTATTACCTAACAAATCATCCTGGGAGAGAAGGAGCCTCAGGGTTTCTGGATCAAATCAGCAACAATTGCTTTTTGCATTCAGAGGCAATTCAGACAAGGAGAGGGGAAGGCAGGAAGGAAGAAAAGAAGGAAGGAGAGGAAGACAGGGAAGAAGAGAGGAAGGGAGGGAAGAAAGGAGAGAAGGAAGTGAAAGAGGGAGGGAAGGATGAAAAGATGGAGGGAAGAAGAAAGGGAGGAAGGAAGAAAGGGAGGGAGAGAAGGAGGACTTCTATCTCCTTGCCTCTCATCAGGCACCCTCTTCTAGACCCAGTCTGCCAGTGCAGAAATGACCCTGTTTATAACCCTCCAGCCCAGCACAGGGTCTGGTACCAAGTAGAAGCTTATCAAACGTTTTCTCTTCTATCACATCCATGTACCACAATGGATTTAGCTACTTTCCAATCAGTGCTTGTCTCCTTTGCTTGCCATTTTTGATACCACACAAAGGGCTGCTGTGAATGTTTCGGTGAATACGGAGCCTTTCTTTCTGTGCTTGATGTTCTCATAGGCCCAGTAGTGAAGTCTCCGGGTCACACTATCTGGACAATTTAGTGACTTTTCCTGTACAGATTGCTTTCCAGAATCATTAGATCAATTCACAACTCCATCAACAATTCATTAGTGTGCCTGGCCTCCCATCGTCCCTAGAACATTGACTATTCCCCTATTTTGGCATCTTTGCCAGTTCGCTAGATGGAAATTAAAACCTCAGAGTAGTTTTCAATGACATTTCTCTTATTATTCTGGCTTGTTAATTCTCCTTCATTAATAATGTTGAAATCATTAAGCAGCACTCCCTGCCCCACGAATGGGGAAATCTTTATCTCATTGCACCACCACCCACCGATGTGTCCACGTGCATACACGTTCTCTCAGAAATGCGAGTCCTGCTTAACACTGTATCCTCAGACACATCAAGCCAAGCAAACAAATCAGACCAAGAATCGCTCTTACCTAAAACATTCCCATTCCTGACAGAAAGGCGACCTCCAAAGAGGGCTGGATTAGCTCACTTCTTGAGTAATTGGGAAGACAGAATGCACAGATATCGTCCAGAAATGAATGAACAGGTAGCAGCTCTTCCTAAAGCAATCGATAACATTTGTCCTGGCTATGTAGCCAAGTCTCTTTTGGCTGACTCTGCAGAAATGGGACTGAATTTTTTTTTATAAATACACACACACACACACACACACACATAAATGTTGCATTGTCTGTGCATTTGTGTAGGGGTGTGTCTGGGGGGAGGGGAAGGTGATGCTATATATTCTGGCCATGGTGCCTCTTCTAGAAATGCCGTCAGATCCCAAAGCCCTTTGTGGGGACACACTTTGTGAGTCCTGTTCTCTCTGGGAGGCTGACTTTTCACTTGGAGAAGATCCCAAACTGAGACAGGAGATAGAAGATGAGACTATGACATTAATCAAATCCCCTTGTGGGCTCCTTTAATGGTCACTTGGGGTGACTCTGCATTTCCACCATCTCCTTGTAGACACGTTGGTCTCCCTGGTTCATCTGTTGGAGCACATGAAAAAAATTCCCATGATTGTAGGTTTCTATATCCAATGACCATCTCACTCCTGGGCTCTTCCAACATCACCATTAGCCAAGTGGTTGCTTGAAA
Source organism: Antechinus flavipes (assembly GCF_016432865.1). Classification (NCBI taxonomy): domain Eukaryota; kingdom Metazoa; phylum Chordata; class Mammalia; order Dasyuromorphia; family Dasyuridae; genus Antechinus; species Antechinus flavipes. The sequence goes on from NC_067399.1 coordinate 682,966,582, forward strand.
CTGGGCACCCCAGAGACTTCTAGGAGCCCGAGCCCGAAACCATGATCTTTCTGTGTAAAGATCACTTCTTATCTAAATTTCCCTGTGATGTCAAGGGTACCACAATCTTCCTCCTTAAATCTTCATTCTCACACACGGCATACGTCTCACCAATTGGCAGGTGTTGTCCCTTCTCCCTCCCTGGAGTCTCTCATATCGGACTCCATCTCTCGAGTCATACAGCTACTGCCCAGTTCAGCCTCTCCCATTCAGCAGCCTTCTCATTGGTCTCCTTGTCCTCAGTCTCACTTTGCATCATTCACAAAACTGCAGGACATGTAGAAAAGCACGGCCAAGAACAACAGTGTGGCACCCAGGAAATCCCGCTCCCGTCCAACAAGCTGATTCACAGCCTTCTAGTGACACGACTCCAAAGAACAAGAGTCATGGGTCTTGTTCTTTCTGGGCTTAGTGTCTTAAGTTATACCCGTGCTTTTCACTCCATGCCTGAAATTCATGAGTATTTTTAAATCAAGGGGATCATTATGTTTCCCACCTTCAAGCATTTATCCCACAACATTAATCATTTGGAATAGTGAAGATCTACATTCCATCTAGTCACCAATGATTAGCTGGCTGGGGATTTTCAAATGTGACTTTTAAAAAGTAAGAAAAAAGCTCAGCATGTATCATTTATTATTGAATGCTTTTAAAATTTTACAGTAGAATTTGCTTCTCTTGAATTTCAAATAACCGTGATGAGCATGACTGAGATATTGATGTGTTCTGGAGAGCCGTGCTACAAAGAATTTACTCGACTCCCCAGAAAGTTAGGGATTGTGGTGCAAGTGTCCCACTGGAAAGGGAGAATGGCCAGCTTCTACTTGGACAACAAAGATCTTGGTCTGACTGAAGAGTTTTCCAGAAGGAGAGCATCTGATTGGCAAGACCGATCAGCGACCATATGGTCCTATACAAACAAACCCCAAAAAATGGGACTGGTTTCAGATGGGGCAGGCACCCAAGGGCAAAACTGGTACCCATCTATAGCTCAACTGATACTGAAAATTCTTCCCAGGGATTTTATTCCCATCTCAACTTGGGTTGAGATGAACAGAAATGTGATATTTTAAGATGATTTGTGGACTTTGATTGAATGTTCAATCTATTTCATCTAGTCTAATAGTCTAGCAAGTACCAAGTCTCCTTTGCTTGGTCATCCACAAAAGAATACAACAAACCCTCCCCTGCAGAATTACTTGTTTCAAACTGATGCTAATCAGATCTTCACTTTGCTTGCAAGGAAAACACACGACCAAGCTGGGGGTTTCGTCACTTTTCTTTCTCTTTGTTTTTTCTCCAAATGCTTTTTTGTGGAGGAAAAAAAGTACTTGAGAATTATTCCCCTTCTTTCAATTGCTTTCAATCTTTTTCTCTCTACTGGCTCCTTTCCTGCTGACTACACAGCTTGTCCTGAAAAACGGTCCCTTGATCCTTTAGTCCTGGCAAAGGATAACTTCTGTCTTTGGTGATTAAACTCCTTGAGAAGGTTACCACTTTCTCTCCTCTCACTCCCTTTGTAACTCCTTATAATCCTACTTCCAACATCATCATTCCTCTCTCCAGCTACCCATGATCTCTTAACTGCCAAATATATTGACCTTTTCTCAATCCTCATTCTTCTCACTGCACTGAGCTCAACTTCTTAGAGCATCCTCTATTTCTTCAACTCTGCCATCTCTCGGTTTGGGGGATACTACTTCTGTTTCTACCAGAATGTTCAATCTATTTCATCTAGTCTAATAATCTAGCAAGTACCGAGTCTCCTTTGCTTGGTCATCCACAAAAGAATACAACAAACCCTCCCATGCAGAATTACTTGTTTCAAACTGATGCTAATCAGATCTTCACTTTGCTTGCAAGGAAAACACACGACCAAGCTGGGGGTTTCGTCACTTTTCTTTCTCTTTGTTTTTTCTCCAAATGCTTTTTTGTGGAGGAAAAAAAGTACTTGAGAATTATTCCCCTTCTTTCAATTGCTTTCAATCTTTTTCTCTCTACTGGCTCCTTTCCTGCTGACTACACAGCTTGTCCTGAAAAACGGTCCCTTGATCCTTTAGTCCTGGCAAAGGATAACTTCTGTCTTTGGTGATTAAACTCCTTGAGAAGGTTACCACTTTCTCTCCTCTCACTCCCTTTGTAACTCCTTATAATCCTACTTCCAACATCATCATTCCTCTCTCCAGCTACCCATGATCTCTTAACTGCCAAATATATTGACCTTTTCTCAATCCTCATTCTTCTCACTGCACTGAGCTCAACTTCTTAGAGCATCCTCTATTTCTTCAACTCTGCCATCTCTCGGTTTGGGGGATACTACTTCTGTTTCTACCAGACTGCCTTTTGTCAATCTCTTTTGCTAGATTCTCAATCAGATCATGCTCTTTAAGTAGATATAGCCCACTGACTCCTGGCCTGGATTCTAGTCTCTTTTCTCTATATAAAACTTCATTTGGTGATCTGTCAGCTCCCATGAGTGTAATTACCATCTCAATGCTGATGATCCACAAATCTGTGTTTCAATACTCTAACCTCTCTGTTGATCCCCCGTCTTGTATCTCAAAGTGCCTTTAACACATCTCAAATCAAATTTCCAATAAACATCTTAAACTCAAGGCTCAAAATAGAACTCATTATCTTTTCTTCTAAGGCACCCCCCCATTCCTATTTTCCTTCTTACTTCAAAAGACACTACTTTTCTTCCAGTCCCCCAGACTTATGACATAGATATCATCCCAGATTCCCTCCTCATCTCTCCATCTCTAAATCATTGCATAGTGGATTTCACATTTGCAGCATTTCTCAAATATGCCCCGCTTCTTTCCTCTAACTCTGTAGTCTCTGTGGTGCAGGCCCTCTTCAACTCACACCAGAAACTATCACAGTAGCTTCTGGGGAGTCCTTCTGTCCCATTCAGTCACCAAAATAATTTTATTAAAAGATAGATCTGGCCGAGGCACTTCACATCCCACTCAAGAAACTCCAGAATCAAATACAAAATATCCTATTTTGCATTCAAATTCCTTGTAACCTCATCTCTTCCTATCTTATATGTTTTCTTATATTTTACTCTCCCATGTGCCCATGCACTTTTTGTCACAAGCCTCTTGGTGTCCCATAAACAAGGCCCTTCTTCTCTCACCTCTAGAAATTTTCTTTGTCTGTCCTCCATGCTAGAAGCATTCTCCCTCCTTAATTCTAATTACTGACCTCCCTGGCTTTTTTAAGTCCCAACTGAAATTCTTCTGCAAAAAGCTTTCCATAATCCCTCTTGATTCTATTGCTTTTGTTCTGTTAATTATCTCATATTTGTGTTATAACTGGTAGCTTTGTTCATATTTCTTTGGTTATTATCTCTCACATTAGGGACTTTAGGACAAAGACTATTTTTTTTCTCTTGTATCACCAAATATATAAATTATTTATAGAACTTGGATCCCAAATTCTTATAAGGGAAATTTGAAATAAATGTTTTCCCCATTCAACCACTTCTTTTCTTATTCTAGGTACATTAATTTTGTCTGAAGTAATCACTTTCAAGTAATCACTTATTTACTTTGTCTTTTGTAATTGCCTCTATCTCGTTTGGTTAAGAATACATCTTCTACCTGGACATAGGATAGATATATAATCTGTTTTTCTATCAATATTTTTGATAGCATTATCTTTAATTATAAAATTCATATCTATTTAGAATTTGTTATAGATTATGGTATAAAGTATTCAACTAAACCTAAATTCTGCAAGAGTTCTTCCAATTTTCCCAGTAGTTTTATCAAATAAGGATTTTTTCTATTTTCTAATAAATTTATTTTCCATTTCATCAAACACTGATTTTTTTATATCCACTACATAGGTTAATCTATTCATCTATCTCTGTTTTTTCAACCAAAGCCAGATTGTTTTTGCTTTGTTTGTTGCTTTGCTTTTTTTAATTAAAGAATTTTCTTTTCAAAATATACACATAGATAATTTTTTCAACATTCACCCTTACAAAACTTTGTGTTCTATTTTTTCCCTCCCTTCTCCACATCTTCTCCCCTACACAACAAGTGATTCAATATATGTTGTGCAAAATATGCACAATTCTTTTACATCAATTTCCAACAAATATCATGTTGCATAAGAAACATCAGATCAAAAAGAAAAAAAAAACAAGAAAGAAAACAAAATGCAAGCAAACAACAAGAAAAAGTGTGAAAATACTGTTTTGTGGTTCACATTCAGTTTCCACTGTCCTCTTTCTGAGTACAGATGACTTTCTTCATCACAAGACCATTGAAAATTGCCTGAATCATCTCATTGTTAACAAGATCCATGTCCATCAGAATTGATCATCGTATAATCTTGCTGCTAAAATATTTGATGATCTCCTGATTCTGCTTATTTCACTTAGCACGTAAGTCTCTCCAGCCCACTTTGAAATTATCCTGCTGAACAATAATATTCCATAACATCCATATACCACAACTTATTCATCCATTCTCCAACTGATAGGCATCCTCTCCATTTCCAGTTTCTTGCCATCACAAAAAAGGGTTGCTACAAACATTTTTACACACATGGGTCTCTTTCCCTCCTTTATGATCTCTTTGGGCTACAAACCCACTGCTGGATCAAGGGTTATGCACAGTTTCATAGCCCTTTGGGCATAATTCAAAACTGCTCTCCAGAATGGTTGAATCAGTTCATAATTCACTAACAATCGATTAGTATCCCAGGTTCCCCACATCCCCTCCAACATGCATCATTATCTTTTTCTATCATCTTAACCAATCTGAAAGATATATAATGATACTTCAGAGTTGTCTTAATTTGCATTTCTCTGGTCAATAGTGATTTAGAGCACCTTTTCATATGACTAGACTGGTTTTAATTTCTTATCTGAAAATTGCCTGTTTGTACCTTTGACCATTTATCAATTGGAGAATGTCTTGGATTCGTATAAATTTGAGTCAATTCTCTATATATTTTAGAAATGAGGCCTTTATCAGAACGTTTGAATGTAAAAAAAAATCCCAATTTATTCCTTGTCTTTTAATTTTGTCTGCATTGGTTTTCTTTGTACAAAACCTTTTTAACTTAATATAATCAAAATCATCTAATTTACATTCAATAATGTACTCAAGTTCTTCTTTGTCCACAAATTCTTTCCTTCTTTACAGATCTGAGATATAAACTATCCTTTGTTCTAATTTGCTAATAATATCACTCTTTATATCTAAATCATGAATGCATTTCAATCGTTCAATCGTTTCTTGGTATAGCGCATTAGGTATTGGTCCATGCCTAGTTTCTGCCATACCAATTTCTAATTTTCCCAACAGTTTTTGTCAAATAATGAATTCTTATCCCAAAAGCTATGGTCTTTGAGCAAAACCAGATAGCTTTGATGACTGCTGTTTTATAATGCTTCTCCAGGAACCATGTATAAAAGTGCTATTTCCCTTCTGTCCCTATCTCATTCCATAATTTCCTTGATAGTCTAGGTATTTTGTTGTTCTGATGATTTTTGTGATTATTATATCAAGATATATAAGGCATTGCTTTGATAAATTGATTGATATAGCATTAAAAGAGTAAATTATCTTTGGGGGGTATTGGATTTTTATCATATTGGCATGGCCCAGCCATGAGCACTGAATATTTAGGCTTGTTCTTTATTTGTTTAAGAAACACTTTGTAATTAAATTATGAGTCTTCTCTACATCTTGGCAGATCAGTCCCCAGATATTTTATGCCTTTTGCAGTTGTTTGGAATGAGTAAAGAGCTAGGTGGGTTTTTTTTCCCTTTCTTTATATCCCGAAGGCTTTAACACAGTTGGCACACAGGGCTTAATAAGAGACAAGGAGAGTGACCAAGAGATAAAGAGAAAAAATGAGAGGCATATAAATAAATATCAATCTATAGATATACATATAATGTAGTATATAGTATGAACAGATTAAAAAACAAGCCTCAGAGTCAGAAGAAGATAATTTCAAGATGTGTCTCTGACACATAATGGCAGATATGATACTACTTACTGTCTCAGACTCACTAAAGCATAGTGATGCAGGTATTGTTATACTCAAATATTAGAAGAATTGCCAAGGATCACCTAGCAATTATTTATCAGAATCTGGATTTGAACTTGACTTCCTATTTCCAAGACCAGTTCATTATTCACTATACTCTATTGTCTCTTCTTCTACCATGCACCCCCTATAAATTCCAAATGGATATTTGATAACTATAAAAGGTATTGTTGTAAAATAAGTAGAAAAGAATGGGAAAGTATATATTTTTCATAACTGCTAAATGGATTAGGTAGGAATTCATAGCCAGCTGAAGAATAGCAAAGGCAATAAAAAGAAAAAGAGATAACTTTAAATATATAAAATTTAAAAGCTTTTCCAGGAGCAAAATCAAGGAAAATAGAATCATAACAAAAGTATGTACTAAGAGAAATACTTTTTTCAAGCCTCTGATAAAATTTGTGCCATATGATAAAATTTAAAAGGAGGGAATTGATGAAAAACTATGAAGAGCCATTCTTCAAGAAGTAATTAATGAAATAAGCAAATGGTTTTAAGAAGAGACATCAATCAACATAAGTCATATGAAAAAAAAAGTTAAAAACTAGTAATCATTAAATAAATGTCAATTAAGATGACTTCGAGATATTGTCTCAGAGCCCCAATATTAGAAAGAAGGGAAAATTCCATTTTGAAGGTACTAGGGTAAGACAAAGATACTAATTCACTGCCACTAGAGCTGTGAATTGATTCAGCCATCTTAAATAATGATTTGGAATTATGTAAGAAACTTTGTTAAACTATTCTCACTCTTTGACTCATATTTGCATTGCTGGGAAAGAGAGGTGGGCTGGAACGCTTAAAGTTTTAAGAGAAAAGCAGACTCTGAAAGAAGGCTTGGCTGGCCTGAGAAGAGCACTGTTGGCAGGGGATCATCACGGGAATGAGACTAGAAAGTTGTATATGTAATCCACGGAAGTTCATTTAATAATTCAATCAACAATTCAGACTTGTGGTCAAAGGGGTTTCTCTACAGAGATTTGTACAAATATAAGGTTATTTTCTTTGGTGCCCTGAATATTATCATTCTCCAAACTGAGGTTTTTGACTAGTGAAATGTTTGCTCTTCCATTTGAGTTTAATCAAATGTGTTTCAACTCACTGAGTGACAGTATTAAGCAGAATAATGGATGGGGCCATGGTGACTAATAGGCAGCAGTCTACTCAAAAGGTTTGGCTGACAGTGTAAATTATGGGAGCATTTCTTCAAAGACCGATTTATATTATGAAACTGGAAAAGTTCATTCTTCTGTGCATTAAAATGGCAACCATCTGCTGATAATGATAAGAAAGTCAATTTTTGAGGTATGATTCTACCTTTCATATCTGAGGGCACAATGACCTTTACAAATCAATGAAAAGATACTCTCTACCACCTTCAATATTGTTCCAAGCAAATCATCTCCTCCCCAGAAATGGTTGCCTTCCATCCTTCATATCCATGTTCCCTGCTCAGCAGAGCTCTTATGGAGCTCAGGGGAGGCTACCAGAAAAATTCTCTTCACTTAGAAGAGAAATTGTCAAGAGTTCCTTGAGCAAATTATGTGTTAATCAATTTGTCACAATCTAGATTGAGTCATATTTTGGTGCTCTGCCCTAGACCACTGTCCTCTTGGGGTCTAGCACTCACAGAATGACAGAATTGAAAAAGTCCCCAGGAGTCATCAATCCCAATTTTCATATGAAGAAAAATTCCCCCTCCAACACTCCTGGCAAATGATCAACCTTTGCTTGAAGACCTCTAATTATTGGAAAAATTACTACTTTCTATAATAAATCATGAAGCCAAATCTCCTTCCAAGTGTCATTTTTCCACTGCCCCTCATTCTTTCCTATGGAAAAAAGCACAGACATTTTTACTTTCTCTTCCAAATAAAGCTTTTTGCACCCAGAGAGAAAAAAAAATCTTGCCTTCCCCCTACAAAACTTGTTTGATAATTTAAAAACTCCCCAGATCTGGCCACCTCATATGGCATTGTTTCTATTTCCCTTGTCTCCTGCTTAACTTTTTCATCAGGATGAACCCCAATCTATCAATGCCTTCCTATAGCTAAATATAGTGCCCTCCCAATGTGAATGTTTGGGTACTTTCAGAGCAGTCATGTCCCAAATCAATGGAATTTGAGATTCTAAATGGGTGAAGAAAAAAAAAAAGACCTTTCTCCTAGAAGAACAGAAGCTCCGTGAGATCTATGATTAGGTCTTATTTTTTTTTATCTTCTTTGGCCCCAAAGACAGAGATCTATATAGAGAAATATAGATATGGATAATACACACACACACACACACACAGAGAGAGAGAGAGAGAGAGAGAGAGAGAGAGAGAAACTGCTTAAGGAATATTGTCAAAGGAATGAACAAAGCTCATACCTGATGTAGATATCCCACCCCAAACATTAATTCCATCTTCACACATCTCTTTTTGCATTACTTCTGCCATCATATTTCCACTCAGCCAATTTTATAAGTTTGAAAGTATTCTTGACTCTACCCTTTTTTTCATGTCCCTTTTGCTATCAGGTCATATGTTTCACTGATGCTATCTCTGCAATATCTTCCCCATCCATTCCTTTCCTTCCATTCACACAGTCTCTACTCTAGTTGAGAACCTCAGAAACTCTCCATGGATTTTTTCCAATAGCTTCTTAGAGACCAACTGATCTTAGTATCTCCTTCTCTCCAACACATCCTCCACACTGCTAGAAAGCATCCCTAAAATAGATCTGAATATGTGTTGCTCCAAAAAACTAAAACACTTTCAGTTGCTTTTTATTACTTTTAAGCTAAGATCTAACAACTTCAGCCTGAAATTGAAAAATTTCCTCAATACCTCCCACTTCTCTATCCATTCTGACTTTATAGTCTTTCCTTTCATGAATCTCTGATCCATTAAAACTTGAGGACTAAAGTTCCAGCTCCTACATCTCTGCCTTTTTAGAGGTACTCCTCCATTCTGGGAATGGATTCTCTTGACCAAGCTGAATCTTAACCATATATGTCTCTAAATTAGGAATGCAATTAAGAGAAATTACATGATTATGTCAGCTGATACAGAAAAAAACTCTTTTTTCACATGTAACTCCAATTAGATTAGTATGCCCTCATTCACCAATATGGAGGCAACTTTATGTGCAAATTTTTCAACATGGAGGCCACTGTGTCCTCTACCAGGTGAATGGGAATATCCTTCTTTGATTGGGTGTTTGCATCTTTAAAACGGACATGAGTCACCATTCTCTTTCTGCTGCTGCCTTTTTCTGGTATCTCTTTCCTACTGCATCCAGAGGGTGAAGATCATAATTTACCCACAGCATAGGTACTGTGATTTGAAATAATGAGAGAAGAAGGACCTTGTTTCTCTGTTTTCTCTCTCTTATAGGCTGGCACCAAGAAATGGTCCTGGGGGGGATATTAGGTTCTGGGTTTGTGTCTCCCTCAGTTTCAGGGGCTGTAGGTAATCTTCACAACACTTGGAAGGTCAAGCATTGATGACTTTATGGTACTGGGAGATGGTGCAGCCAGGCTGCCCAAGAGAGAAACAAGGGGAACTTATGATGCTCATGAATCAAGCATATGGATTTGGAACTGGGACTATGGCTATGGAAAAACTGAATGAAGCTATGAAATTAAACCTCTTCCCTTTTCCAGGGATTGAGGTATAAAGGGAGTATGATTGTGCCTCACATGGTTGGGGAGTAAATGTTTCTATCTGGAATTAAACTTTCTAAAATAAATATTTCTGTGTAAAAGCTCATTTGATTAATATAAATGGGGTTCAGGGGCATCCTCCCTACAATTGAGGGAACAAAATTGCTGTTACCTGGAGTCATTTACAGAGAAACTAGATATATACTTGAAATTCTCTCAAGGATAACCGAAAACTCTTGGAGAGGAGGAAAATCCAACTTGCCTTTCAAGCAATGGGGGACCAGAATAGTTTATGTTATATACAAAATAGAAGCATTTTGATGTTTAAAAAAATCATTTAACATGTAAGCCCTAAAGAGACCTTAATGTGATGAATCATATATTTAAAACTCAAAGCTACAATTGTTTGCAATGAAGAAATAGTCAATGTGTTCACAATAAATATGAGGGGAAAACAATGTTGTTCCATTTTTATTTGACATAAGAAAGTCTAGAAATTATAGTTAACAGTAAAAATTAAAGAAACAAACACTACAAAGAGGTAGAAATATCTTTTTTTATGACAATAATCATTTATTTAGAAAACATCATAGAATAAGCAAAGAAACTACTAGACTATAGGTATTTGTTGTTCAATCATTTTTCAAGTATGTCTGACTCTTCATATTTGGAGTTTTCCTGGCAAAGAGAAAGTAAATTGCCATTTCCTTCTTCAGATGATGAAACAGAAGCAAGCTGGATTAAATGCCTTACCCAAGGTCACACACATAACAAAAGTATAAGGTGAGATTTGAACTCAGGTCTTCCTGACTTCAGATCTCATACTCTATCCATTGTTTTACCTCACTGCCTTGAAAAATAGCTCCCACAAAAATCCTAACCCTAAATATTAGACTATAAAATAAGTCTACAAAAAAATGCTAGCATTTTTGCATAGTGATAAAAAGTAAGTTAAAATCCTAAAAAAATTAGGAGAAATCTCATTTAACATAGCTATAAAAAACTCATAAGATACCTCGGAGTTCATACACCAAGGTACATGCAAGATATAGAAGTGCAAATACAAATTGCAACATCATCTACAATTACAAGAAAGGATATTTTGGATCACTATTGATTAGAGAAATGCAAATGAAAACAACTCTGAGGTATCATCTCACACCTCTCAAATTGGCTAAAATTGCAGGAAAAGATAATGATAAATGTTGGAAGGAATATGGGAAAACTGGGACACTAATGCATTGCTAGTGGAGTTGTGAAATAATCTACCCATTCTAGAGAGCAATCTGGAACTATGCCCAAAGGGCTATAAACCTCTACCTACTCTTTGACTCAGCAGTGCCATTACTGGGTCTGTATCCTAAGAAAATAATAAAGGAGGGAAAAGGACCCACCTGTGCAAAAATATTTGTAGCAGCTCTTTGTGGTCAAATGATAGGAAAATAAGTAGATGCCCATCAATTAGGGAATGACTGGACAAGTTGTGATATATGAAGGTAATGGAATATTATAGTTCTACAAAAAATAATGAACAAGCTGATTTTAGAAAGGCCTCGAAAAATTGACATGAAGTGATGCTGAGTGAAACAGCCAGAACCAAGAATACATTGTACACAATAGCAGCAAGAATGTGTGATGATCATCTATGAAAGATGAAAGTTTCTTCTCAGAGGTTCAGTGAGCCAAAGCAATCCCAATAGACTTTGGACAGAAAATGTCATCTGCATCCAGAAAAAGAGTTGAAGAGTCTGAATGTAAATCTTTCCCAACTTGATTCATAAAGTAATGTGTATTAAAAAGTAAATAAATTTACCATGAAAAAAATAGATTGTAGAAATATTGAGGGAAAACTAATTAAAGGCATATTCATTTCTTATGGTTAACAATAACAATATGATGTAATAACAATAAAAATTAAATTTAGAGATATAGTAATATACCTAATTATCAAAGAGTTTCTTTATAGAAGTAGATAAGAAACAAAATACACCTTAGAGATCAAAAAGTTTAGGATTTCAAGACAAATACAGGGATAAATTAGCTCTAAAATAAAAGCAACACTTTGGAGCCTCAAAAGCAGTAAAAGTCCAAATGATTTCATAGTACCTCAGGAAAAAGTAAAGAGCTGAAAGAATGTGGATAGGTCAAAATTAGAAGTAATAATACTTGGTGTTCCAGGATTCAAGATGTTCAGGAATATAGACAATTTGGGGGAGGACTTCCAGTTTTATTAAAAAAAAAAAACCTACTGGAAAATGTAGAATGCACTTTGATAAACATAGTACTAAACCATTATCTCATAATATGTCACAATCAGTTCCAAAAGGTGTTTCTATTTAAATATAGGTTTTGTCATTTAAAAAAAAAATAGTACAGGAAAAAAAAAGTAGTGGTAATAATCATTGATTTAGACAAAGTCAAACTTTATAAGATTCAATCAAAAGAGAAATTTGTGTTAAATAGCAATCATATTAATATTATTTTAGATGTATGTGTATGAATGTGTATATATTTTTATCTATACAGATATATGTGGGTGTATATGTATATAGGTAGGTTTATATATATGTATATGTATGTGTGCATTCACAAATATATCTATGCTTGACTGTAGTCTGCTTGAGGGAGATGGAAGGGGAGGAAAGGGCAAATAAAGAAGTAAAAAGTGCACAGCAAAGAACAAAAGAAAACTTACAAGAAAGCACAAATATGGAAAGTTACAAATATGTCTTTTATTATTAATATATATGCTTTCTTGAAATGGAAATTTATTATATATTTTGAATCCTTTATGCTCTGCTAAACACATATTTTTTTTTCTTTTTGTGTTTCCTTTTTTTAAATTTTACATTTGTTTTAAATAAAAGATATACATTTTTAAAAAATAGTCCAGAGACAGCTTTCTCAACTTTTTCTAAAAAGAGAATCCACAACCAAACAAGGGATAAACATGATAATAAACCATTTTAATTACATGAAATTAGAAAACTAGTATATGGATCAATGAAATCAGAATTTGAAGAAAAATAAATTGGGTAAATTATTTGTATCAATATTGTTTACAAGAGGGAAGGTAGGTAGCACACTGGATAGAGGATTAGGCTTGCAATCAGGAAGACCCATTTTCATGAGTTCAAATCTAGCCTCCAACAACTTATTGGTTAGTTGTGTGTCCCTAAGCAAGTTATTAACACAATTTGCTTCAGTTTCCTCATCCGCAAAATGAGTTAGTGAAGGAAATAACAAAATATTCCAGTATTTTTGCAAAAAAACATAAAAGATGGCTCAGTTCACAATTCCATGTGCTAGTAATACATTAGTGTCTGAATTTCCCCACATCCCTCCAACATTTGTCCTTTTTCTCTTCTGCCATATTAGTCTTTCTGACAGGTGTGAGTGGTAACTTAGAGTTGTTTGCGTTTGCATTTATCTAATCAATAGTGATTTAAAGCATTTTTTTCTTATGACTATATATAACTTTGATTATTTCATTTGAAAACTACTTGTTCATTTCTTTTGACTATCATCTGGGTAATGGTCAATAGCATTTATTAAGCATCAGCTTTGTGCCAGGTACCGTACTAGGCACTGAGGATACAAAGAAAGGCAAAAGACAGCCCCTGCCCTGGAAAATCTCATAATCAAATGAGAGAGAAAACATTCCAGCATTTCCGAATGTTATTTACAGTGTAATTAAGAAATCACCAACAGAGGGATTGTGGGAAAAACAGCAAAGAGGCCAGTATCACTGGATTGAAGTGTAGGCAGGAGTGGGTCGGGTATAAGAAGAATAAAAAGATAAAAAGAGTTCAGGTGGGCTGCAAATGGAAGGTTGTATTCCAAAGGAAACAAGGAGCCACTAGAGGTAGAGAGGAGGGGAATGTTAGACCTGTACTTCAGGAAAATCATTAACAGATTATCAGCTGATGATCTAACATTGTATGTGTGCATGTGTGTATGAGAGAGAGAGAGAGAGAGAGAGAGAGAGAGAGAGAGAGAGAGAGAGAGAGAGAGAGAGAAAGAGAGAGAGAGAGAGAGAATGAGAGAGAGTGAGAGAGAGAGAGAGAAAGAGAGTGAGAGAGAGAGTGAGAGAGAGAGTGAGAGAGTGAGAGAGAGAGTGAGAGAGAGTGAGAGAGTGAGAGAGAGTGAGAGAGAGTGAGAGAGAGTGAGAGAGAGTGAGAGAGAGTGAGAGAGAGAGTGAGAGAGAGAGTGAGAGAGAGAGTGAGAGAGTGAGTGAGAGAGTGAGTGAGAGAGTGAGAGAGAGAGAGAGAGAGAGAGAGAGAGAGTGAGAGAGAGAGAGAGAGAGTGAGAGAGAGGCAGGGGAGAAGGTTTTTAGAGGGTTGGTAGAGGTGGGAATGTCTGATGTCTAAAAATAAAAAACAAAAAAAATCATCACTTTTAATGGAACATATTCCTCCTCTGCCACTTGTAATCCTTGCAGTTCTTCAGTTGAATCCAAATCTTTGTGACCCTGTGGACCACACTATCCATGGAGTTTTCTTGACAAAGATGTGGTTTGCCATTTCCTTCTCCACTGGACTAAGACAAAAAGAGGCTAACTGAACTAGCCAGGATTGCACAGATTATCTTTATGACTCCAGGCTCAATGCGCTATTCACTGTATCACCTAGTTGCTTCTAAATAATAGAATGCTTTATAACCCTTAGCTTCCTTCAAAGCTTAGTTTGCGGACCCTACCCCTTACTAGAAGTCTATCTTGTCTCTTCCCCCACCCCTCAATTATTATTACTTTCTCCTCCTTGAAATTAATTTCTATTATTTTACAAATACTTTTTATTCTCTCATCTGCATAGTATCACTGCCTCCCCTCCCCAGTAGAGCTTAAGTTTGTCAAGGGCATTTTACTTGTCTTTTCTTTGCATCATCATTGCCCTAGACTTAGTAGGTGCTTAAGAGAAACTTATTGAACAAAATCAGCTCTTCCCCAGAGCCTTCCTTTGCCTCTTCATTTGAAGAAAGCTCGTTGTGCTTTATATTTAGCAGAGTTTGTTTTTCCCTTTCTCTATGAGTAGCTGCTTTGTAGATTAGTAATCACTGTCTTGTGTCCCAAGGTGCTGTTTATTGTCATGTTCGCCAATCAAGGCTCCTTTGGCAGCTGTCCAATGCATCTTTCATCTTTGCTCACCTGCATGCAAGCAGCAAATCAGCCGAGCCAAAGTGTCTTTGACATGCATGTGGTCAGGAGACCCAATATCACCATCATCCCTCAAATTCACACAGACAGCTTATTTCAGAAGGGGCTTCCCTGGAAGAGGTGGCGAAGGTGACATCACTACAGATGTCAACATTCATGGAGTCAAAATCCATCACACATTTTCATTCTATGTGGGAATCCCCACACAGAAATCTGTTTTCCACAGCCAGAATGTAGGGGACTAAGATCATTCGGGGATGATTCAAGCAAAAGCCCCACATAGTTCAGATAAGTGGATTTTCTTTTTCCCCCTTGGGCAAGAGAAAGGAGGGTCTAATGATTCTTTGGAACCCTTCTTATTTCTAATTTGTTAGTATAGTGTCCCCTTTGGACTAGCATCCTGCCCCTGGGGGAAAAAGTCAAAGAGAGGTTCCGCCATAGATCAGGTTCAAGATCACCATACTCCAGATTCAGGATACCTTTTGGATGACCACTCTTAAAACTGTATTTCATGAGTCTCCACTTATATATTTAATTTTTAATAATGTATCAGAGGACACAACTGGCTCATATGAGAAATATTTACTAGAATGGCAGAGTGATACAATTTACAAAGAATGCCCTCACCTCCTTCCATAAATGCATCATTTATATTTTTGAAGAATACATATCATCAAAGAGGAAAGTGAGAAAGTGGAGAAATCTTGTATGAGGCCCACAGAATGAGAAAAACCCATGACTGGGCAGTTCACAGCTTTTCCATTTCCATCCAGAGCCTGTGATGGCCTCTCATGTGTCCTCAGTCAACTTACACTTCTCTCAGAGAAAGCCAACTTGCCAAGATCACTTATCAGTCCCTCCAAATGGCCATAGTATTTTTGGCTTCTATAGACAATCTAAGATCCTTGCCTATATTCCCACTAGTCCTTTTTTTCCAGAAAGAACAACAATTCTTACCATAAGATCAGGAGGAGACCCTCCAAGGGTGCTTGAGAGTCTTGACTCTGAAGATGGTCCTCTCCCTGGCAGTGCCCCAGCTCCAAATGTCCTTTCCTTAAATATCTCCTCCAGGGTTGGTTCCCCTATTTAAAAATTGCTGAGCTCTTCCATTCATTCATGTAACTGAGTAGGAGGGGGTAAAGAGCAAAAAGGCTATGCAAAGCCAACAGTAAATCCATTGTCTCTGGTCAATCTCAGTCATGTTTTCTGACTCTTTTGTGGAAATGAATCATTGAGAGTGTAATACTCCTAGCACAGCTATCCCAACAGGAAAGGGGCAAGTGTCATGGGCATCTTGGGAACTTAAAACATATCTGAACTTTCCGAAAATGGGGAGACATAGCATGGAAGTACCCCTGAGATTAGTGTGTCTGTTTTTTATGAGTTACCTTGCCAGGCAAGTGCATTGGACACAGAATATGCCCATTTGCCAAAAAAGAGTCAATCAGAAATCTGTAGGGAACCGAAGTCTTGCTCACTCCCAGATGCCTTTGCTGGTGTTGGAATACATGGGAGCCCCGTGACAGTGGCTGCTGGAAATCCAACCCAGAATGGATCTCCTCATGTGAGAGGGTGATGATGATACAAGGAGAATGAGAAGCAGTTGCTGCTCTCTGACTGAGAAGCCATTGCTGACCTCTCTCCTCTTCCTTCTGCCTCCAATTTATCTCATTCCCAGTTCGCAACACCTGTGTCAGTAAAGACTGTCCCGAAACTGCTTAAGATGTTATGATCCACAGCTGTCGAGGCTCTCGGAGAATTGACCTGCCCCTTAACACTGGTGTTCATTGGCTGACCTTATGAGCTGTGCCTCCTCACAAAATTGGCCCAAATAATCTTGTGGTCAATGTTCCCGTAAAACGTCCTGCTTCTGTGTCCTACTTGTTTCTAGGAAAAACCATCCATTCTTTCTCCTAAGCCCTCCCTAAACCACTCCTTTGTAGTTTTCAGGCTTCCCTGCTTCTTCTAGGCTGTGAGCTCCTTTGTGTCTTGTTTTTGGGGCCTTGGAACTAGTGTCTGATTTCCCTGCTAATAAATTTTTCTACTTTCAACCCAGCTTTGATTCCTCTGCTCACCCAGTTGACATTTCACATACATACTGAGAGTTTGGTATAAAATACATTCAACTCAACTGGAAAACAGGAGAGACCAATAAGAGAAAGAAAGAGGAATAAGGAGATGAGATTCAGAGAGGAAAGTCATAAACAAAATAAACACTGAACTTGGAGTTACGATCGTGAAGAGTTAAAAAGAAAAGAAAGAGATAACCTGTAATAAAGAGAGTGGAGAGAGCAAAGAAAGGAAGAATGTAGGAAAGAATAGGATGAAGGTAAACACAATTAACAATGATAACATTGAATTTGAATGGCATGGTTTTATATACATATATTATATACATGACTATATACATTCTTACATATGCATGTTTGTGCAATTTGTACATAGTTTGCACATTGTCTCCCCCACTAGCCTTAGAGTTGACAGCAGGAGTAGTCTTTGACCTTTCTCTGTAACCAGTGCCTGTGACATACTAATCTCTTAATGGCATGGATTTTGTGACTAAGCAGGAGAGGTTAGATGCCCTTTTCCTATGAGAGTCTTTCAAGTAATGGAAGAAAGCTATTGCTCCTCTTGCCCCTTAGTCCTTTCTTTGCCAGGCTAAAATGCCCAGTGCCTTCATCTGATCACTCTATGACATGAACTTGAGGTTCTTTGCCACTCTTTGCCATTCATTGGCTGCTTTCCAATTTCTCAAAGTCCTTGTTGAGCAACAACAGCCCATAGATTGGACTCAGATCTGTATAAGGTGCAGTCAGGGAAGAGAAATACCTAGAGAATAGAAGAGAGTCTCCTTTGCCCAGCATTGAAGATCAGGTCTTGTACAATGGGGTTCCAACAGATCTCTCTAACCTAATATCACAGCATTCCCATCTGCATATGTACCTATGCATCCAATGCATCCACTTAGTTGAATGAATGGAGTGAATAAATAGAGAGCCAAAATCCAGGCAGAAACCAGCACAGACACTCAGTCCTGGTGCAAGTCCAGTCTCTCTGTGGGTAGATGTTGCCTGGCCCTTCTTTTATCCTCCCAATGGGGCACTCTACATTGGGGGGCAAGTCTAGAATCATGAGTTCATTGACTTGGCAATATGAGACCTTGATGGTCACTCAATTTAAGTCTCCCATCTCTAGGATAAGGAATCAGAAGGTGAGAAGAATGAAAGGATTCTTGCAGGAGCCCACAGCTAGTCTATGACAGAGCAAGGATTGAGCTCATGGATCTTGACTTCTAAGTCAATGTTTTATCCAAGAGAGCACACAGTGTAACGTAGCCAGCAGTGATTGAATTTTACTCACTTAAATTCATCATTCACCTCATATGCCCTCAGCAATATTACAGCAATTACCAGGGCAAAAGCCTAGCTGTTCCCTTCCTAGCTCTGTGGCTCAGCTTGCCTCCTGCCCCTGTTTTACTCACAGATGGGCCAGGAAAGCATACACTAAGAGCCAGAAGATCAAGGGATGAATCAGAATCTAAGTCTCTTGACTCCAAGGTGGAACAGTGGTGAAAGCACTGGGTCAAGAACCAGGAAAACCCAAGTTCAAATCCAACAAATCAGATACTAGTTTTGTGATCTTGGACAAATAAATCATTTATACTGTTTCCTCAGTTTCCTCATCTATAAAATGGGGATAATACTGACACTTACCTCTCAGGGTTAGACACTGTTTAATCCTTTTTCCTTCCTCTTTGCCATTCCACTCCAGAAGGCCAGAGATACGTCAACAATATTGTCTTTGTATAAATCAGTAGGTCCACAAGCATGCGCTAAGTGCCTGCCATGTACCAGGCAATGCAGAGCACAGGATGAATACACCAAAATGTTTTTAAAAGATTATCATCTCAGAATTGGAACAGATCTCAGAGTGTATCTAACACAATGCTTAAAGCACATGAAGACAATATTGTTCATTTTGAAGAGAGGAAGGGACTTGTGCAACATCATAGACATGGGAAATATGAGAGATGAGACTTGAATTCAGGCCCTGTGACTTTACTGGGCTATTTTTCCAATTCTCAGAAAGACTCTGGAGTCAGGCAAGATACTGTGAAAACTAGAACTTCACAAACAAAGAAAACTAAAGTTATAAAATAAAACATTAAAATCTGATTATATACTCATTATATTCATCAGAATATGAAACTCGGGTTCAATAGATGGAGGCCACGTCAGTTATCGTGGAGACACATTGTTCCCCCGGCTGGCTCAGACACAACAAAGGTTAGCCCAGCCATGCAAGGCTGTCAGTGATTAACAAAAAAATGTGATATTTCCCTAATTGAATTATCTCTTCCATCTGATGTTTACGATGATCACTAACAGTGCTTATGTCTAACTGTTCACAGTTCAAAAGAAAGAGCTCGAGAATGTTGGCAACCTGAGGAAATAGTGTTGTAAATGCCTCCTGTACCCAGTGCAAGAGGATGAGGAAATGTTTGTTTAGTTCATTGATTGGCTGATTGATTGATTGATTCCCCAAAGAAAAATCATCTGGCTCATGGTGCAAGGAGAAACCTATGGGCAACATCTTTGAGAAAGTACACATGTTCACAACAGAAATGACCTCAATGAGGATAGGGATGCTTTTTTTTTTCTTTTTTTTTTTGCTGAGGCATTTAAATGACTTGCCCAAGTCACACAGCCAGGAAGTATTAAGTGTCTGAAATCAGATTTGAACTCAGGTTCTCCTGACTTCAGGGCTGATGCATTATCCACTGTGCCACCTAGCTGCCTTGGGATGACTTATCTACATGTTTATATTTCACCAGTACCTGGTGCTGTCTTTCATGATGTAAATATTTGAATGAATCCCTGTTAGGGACACTAATTGATTTACATTCTTTATTGTTTCTTTGGAAAAGTGATTGAAATTATTGCCTAAAATAAAGCATGAAGTATTTGGGGATTTTCTCCTGCTCTCTATGCCTTTCTTTGAAAAAAAAATCATTCAATTCTCTGCAAATGTTTATTCCCCATGCACAATACCCTATACTAGGCACTGGTATATACAAAGAAAATAAGGCAGCGACCTTACCTTTAAGAAGCACACAAAAAGTGTGTGTGTGTGTGTGTGTGTGTGTGTTTATGTGTGTGTGTGTGTTTTATGAGACAAAAAGCACTTTGAATCCTGATGAAATCATCCGTCACCACAATCTAGAGTGGAAAAACTACTGGAGACCTAGAGCTCAGAGAATGAGTAAGATCTTGAGAGAGATAAAAGATGGAGGGTGTTTAGAGCTAAGATTGATTAGACTCGAATTTTTAAATATTTCCTTTGGGGGGAAAGTGTCATCCACCAATATAAAGCCTCATGATGCTACTTTTTAATCATAAGTAATAGGGGAAAAAAGATCTTGATCGAGATGCTAGGGAGTTGCTGGCTCTCAATACCTGTGTGGCCGTATTCTCAGCAGAGGCCTCTTCCTACTAAAGCTCTCTTTTTTCTAATTCATGCTTAATCATTCACTATTTCTTCACCAATTCAGTTGGACACTAGTCTCCTCCATGACTACTATGGGACCAAGGCTTCAATGTCTATGTACTGTGCAAGTGCATGTGCGTGATAATGTATTGGGTAATTCCCATTTCCTTCTCCTGTCAGAGCAGCTGAGATGGTCATATAGAATCCCTGGCCCCTAACAGCATGGCTGTTCAAGTTCTCTGAACTCTTGGCTCGTTCCCTCGCACCTTCCCTTGTCCGAGCCAGCTATTCTCAGGTGGATGATCAATGTACCGCCAGACCGGCTCTTCAGAAAGAAGCCTTTTCTACTACGCCAGACTAAACCCAACTCCTGAATGCTTTTTTCCCATCCCATAGCGTGTGATAAAATGAAAACTATTAACGATTGGTGGGTCCTAAAGACACTCAGAACGACCATGATACAACCGAGCTAGCTCATTTCCTGACACAACCTTCATAACACTGTGCAACATTCTGTTAGAACAAGCCCATCTTGACAGTGAGCTGTCACCCTCCTTGGCTCTATTCATCATTGGCCATATGCACGTAGACAAGGCAATCCTGATTAAATCAATATTTAAATGATTAATAAAAGCTACCTAGCTTAGTAAATCAAGCTCTTCAAAACTTGACGGAGCCCCCAGTCTATGTGACACATTTCTGAATGTCTCATGTCGCCAGTAGCTGGGAAATTTTATCTTAGCATAACTGTCTTTGCTACCTCATTCTGCACTGATGTAGCTGATAAATAGGAATGTCAAGATTACATTCTAGATGATGGGATGGAAGCCTCTATGAAGCCCATCAGTCAACCAGATATTAGCACAGGAGCTCTCTTCAACCCTTATAAAACAAAATCGATTTAAACACTATCTTTATATTTGTTGAAATGAAACTTAATTACTTTCAAACATGACTTAATGGGTCACCAGATCCATTCAATGACATTGGATTTCTAAGTGATGTTTTCAAAGATGAATACCAGAAGAAGGTAGACTCGTAATAAATCCTGAAGGTTAGTTCATAGCCTACAGAGAATGGCTGAGTCAAAGTGAAGATTGGTAACATAGAATACTAGCATCCAATGAGCAATGAGCCCAATATGAACCAAAGTTTCACCTATAAGATCCTTAGCAACTAGACATTCAATTTTCATACATTGATCTTGCTGTCACTCACACTGCCATCACATTTGCCATCACTTTGCATTGCCTCCATGCTCAAGAACTCTAAACTTCCCTTGCTATAATCTATTGACTGTCCACTTCTCTCTCTCTCTCTTCCTTTCCACAATAAGCCCTACTGCCTGTCCACATTATGGTCCAGTTCTTCAACCCGTCAGTTATCTCCCAGGCCATCAGTCCAAGCATTAGCAACTCTCTCCTCTATTTCCCCTTCTGATCCCTTGGTTAAACAATTCAATTCTATACTATTCTCTTCTCTTGAGTCCCCAGTTCCCTTTATATGACAATAATTATTCCCTGCCAAGCTTTAGCCTTGGATTATTCTCATCTTTTACTGCTACTGGCTGACATTTTACTAAACTGACGTGGAGGGAAAAATCACATGGAGGGAAAGTCAACTACCATTCTGACCAAAATACATAGAATATAACCTGAATTGAACCCTGACAATGGCTAGGCAATTCTTCTAAATGTTCTTCATCAATTCACTCTCTCTCTCTCTGAGGTTGCTCTTCCAAACATGTTCATCCAACTTCCCCTGGCTCTTCCTCTCCCCACACTTTCAACTGAGAACCTGATTTTATATTTTACGGAAAATGTTGAGACCATTTGCTGTGACCTTCCTCTTTTCCCCTTTTTCTCATCTTATATTCCCTGAATGTTTTTGTCTCTATTTCCTCCTTCACATCTGTCTCACAAGGGTAGGGAACCACTGGACTTTGATTCCTTGCCAAGGCAAATCCTTCTGCCTACTCAATTAATCTCATTCTATCCCATTTTCTCCAAGACATTTCCCCTTCTGTCATCCTTACTCTCTCACTTATCTTCAAATTCTGCTTATTTACTGGCATCTTCCCTCCTGCCTACACACATGCTAATTTCTCCCCATTCTTGAGACATGCTCGCTTGGTCCTCCTGCTTTCATCTTTTGATATCATCATATGTCTTCTTCTCTTTGTGGATAATTCTTTGATCACGTCATGTAAAATCAGTGCCTCCACCTTATCTCTTCTCGTTCTCTTCTGTCCTCATTATTCGACCAAAATTGTTCTCTCTGAAGTTACCAGTGGTCCTTTCATTACAAAAATCCAAAGACCTTTCCCCAATACTCTTCTTGACCTATCTGCAACCTTTCACATTGTTGATTCTCTCTCTTCTCTCTAAGTTTTCAGAAAACTATTCTCTCTTGGGAATCTTCCTACCTATTTTACCCCACTGAACCACTCGGTCACTTTTGCTGAATTCTCATTCAGACCCATGCCCATTAACTCTGGGCACTTTCACAAGACACTGTCACAAACCATCTTCTCTTCTCTTTCCATACCACTTTACTTGGAAATTTCATCATTTCCCATGGATTCAATTATCATCTCTAAGCTGATGATTCTCAGGTTTACCTATCCAACCTTTGCTGTCATCTTCAATGTCTTATTATCTCTTGGAAATCCCATATTTAATCTGTTTGTGAGGTTTTTCACTTTTACTATTGCAATATATCTGAAATATATTCCTTTCTCTCCTGTAATATACCACCACCCTCGTGCAGATTCTCATCACCTCAAATTTGGATTAATGAAAGAGCTTGATCATTGGTCTGCTTGCCACAAATTTCTCCTCACTTTAGCCCATCATTCATTCAGCTGAAAAGTGATTTTCCTAGACTGCAGGTTCAACCATGTTTTCCCCTTACTCAAACTCCAGTGATTCTCTACACTTCTGGATAAAATAGAAAATATTCTGTTTGACAAAATTCTTTACAACATAGCTCTCCACCTACCTTTCCAGTCTTTTTACATCTTTACCTACCTTTTCTGTCTTCTTCAATACAGTGACACTGGACTACTTACTGTTCCAAAAACAATTCACTCTATCTCTAAACTCCAGGCATTTTCCCTGGATTTTCCCTTCTTACCTCCATCTCCTGACATCCCTGGGTTCCTTCAAACCCCAGCTTATATCATTACTTCTACAAAAAGCCTTTTCCATCTTCCCTTAATTTCAGTGTACTAAATTCTAATTATGTGGATTACTTCCTATTTATCATCTATATAATTCATTTGTACATATTTGTTTATTGTGTCCCCCATTAGTTTTTGAGTTCTTCAAAGACAAGGAATGTCTTTTTGCCCTTCTTTGCATTCTCACCATGTGCCTGGTTACATGATAGGTGCTTATTAATAGATGCTTATTGACTGAGTTAACTATCCCTAGTGAGAAAAAAAACACTAATTCATAAGAAAGGCTTTTAATTTTGAAAAAAACTGTTTTTTAGAATACTGGTTTTTACAAAATTCCAAAAATCTGTCCCCTTTTACATATTGTACTCTAGATTAGTTCTAATTCTAATTCTGTCCTCTAGTAAAAGGCAAGTTTAAATTCTCTTCCATATGCTAGTCCAACCCAACGAAATCTATCACGTATTTGTTAAGCACCTACTATGTACCAGAAACTGTGCTAAAAACTGATGGTACTAAAGCAAAAAACAAGGAGATTCCTTCTATCCTGATGGTGAAAAGTATTCACAATCATCCCCTACATAGAATCTGTGGTCAAGATCCATTGGTTTGTATGTCCAAAACATTTCTTGGTTAATCGTGCTCTCTGTTGACATATTGACATACCTTTTGACAGATTCTCCTCGCTTTTTACTTGGACTGTTGGAATACACAGGCGCTGTCGGAATATATGGGAGCCACCTGATAATGGCTGCTGGTGATTCAACTCCAACCTGCAGAATTGCTCTCCTCATGTGAGAGGATGATATAAGGAGAATGAGAGGCAGTTACTGTTCTCTGACCTCCCCACTGAGAGGTCGTTGTGTTGTCCGACTTCTTTCCTCTTCCCCCTGCCTCCAATTTATTTCATTCCCAGTCCACAACACCTGTGTCAGCAAAGGCTGCCCTGCAATTCCTTCAGATGCTATGATCCACAGCTATGGAGGCTCTCAGATAATTGACCTGTCCCTTAACATTGGACTATTGCAATGACCTTCTAATTTGTCTCCCTATCTCGTCTCTCTCCACTCCAACCCATCCTCCTCTTATCTAGTAAAGTGATTTTTCTGGAATTCATTTCTGAGCACATTATACCTAATCCCACTGGATCTCTGTTATCTCTGAGATAAAACATCTATAGTAACTATCCCAACTCCCACATGCACTAATGAGGCAGATCTCTAAATCATGGAACCACATGATACTCTATCAGGATTCTAAGGTTCTACCTAATGGCTTGGTAACACTTATCTAAGGCTTTATCTCATGCCTGTGTCTTCCCAATTCCATGATTAAGTGTTAAATTAAGTCAGCTAGACTTAATTGAATCCAGAAATAAATTAGTATAGTAAAAACAGTTAGTGCAAAACATCCTCACCTCTCCAAAGTCTCTGATGGATTTTCCCACAAATACATACAGAATCCAGGGGAAAGTGGTCCAAATATTAGAGAGCATAAGTGATGAAAGCATAACCTGTAACTCCTAAATGTCTCTTAGCTTGAAACTTCAAGATGCTTCCCTTATGTAAAACTTAGTGATCAGCAGGGATTCTCAAGGTGGAGTTGTGAATCTGCGTCGAGTCTGTCCTTGGTTCCTTGAGGAGATACTGCCGGACACTGTTACAGGAAAGTTCCTCTGAGGCCAGTGGGAATGTCAGAAGTCTTCAGACCTCTGAAGTTCAAAATGTGTTCAATCTTTACAATGTTTCAGGGACTGTGTGTGCCCTGGGGATGTAAAGAAAAGCAAAAGAAGGTCTCTGTTTTCAAGGAGCTCACAATCTAATATGTGAAAGAACATATACAAGATAAGTTGTAAATTCGGTAATTCAAGGCAATTCCAATAGATGCGATGGAAAAGCAGAGAGAGACTGATTGTGGATTGAAGCTTACTATTTTCACTTTATTTATTTTTTCTCAAAGTTTTATTTTTTCTTTTGGTTTGATTTTTCTTGTACAGAATGACAATTATGGAAACATATTTAAAAGGATTGCACTTACTTAATCTATTTCAGATGGCTTGCCATCTTGGGGAGCAGGAGATAAAGGAAGGAGGGAGAAAAATTTAGAACACAAAGTTTTACAAAAATGAATATTGATAACTATTGTTACATGTATTTACATGTAATATTCACATATTACTGTACTGGGTTATATTATTAAAATACAAAAAAGACATTAAAAAGAATATTATTAAATTTAATGCTTTTCCTCTGTTGATTATTTCCAACTTATGTTCTTTTTAAATAATAAAGCATATTTATTTAATCATGACACTTGCACTTAAATTAATGTTTTAGTGAGAGTTTTTGGACCATTAAAGATTAAATATTTTAAAATTATTCCAATGTTATTCTTTTTTAATGTCTTTTTTTTTGTATTTTAATAATATAACACAGTACAGTAATATGTGAATATAGGGGTTTCTTTTTAGTCTTCAATAGTATTTCATAAATAAAATTAATGAAGATCCAGGAAGTCTTCCTCAGAAAGTGAGGTTTCAGCTGACACTTGAGGGAATCCGAGGAAGCCAGGAGGGAGAGAATTCCAGACACTAGGGAAAACACATAAAAGTGAACAATATTAAGAGATGTCTTGTGCAAGAAATAGCAAGGAAGTCAACATCACTAGATTACCAAAAATAATAATAATAATAATAATAAGGGGTGTGAACTGTAAGACTACTGGGAATTTAGGAAAGGGATTGAAAAATCCCTTTTCCCCAGAAAAAGAAGGGATTGAAATTCTAACAGAGTAATTTGCATTTGATCCCAACAGTGGAAGGGATTTTACTGAGTTGGGAAGCAGGTTGAAATGGTCAGGTTAACTTTAGGGGAAAACACTTTGATGGCTGTGTGGAAGATGGACTATAATGGGGAGAGCAGACTGTGTAGTAGTGACAAGGACCTGCATCAGTGTCAGAGGAGAGAATGGGCTGTATTCAAGAGATGTTACAGAGGTCAAGCTGACCAGATTTAACAAAAGAATACATTTGGGGATTGGGAAGAAGGATGAATTGAGGATGGTATATAGGGTTTAGGCCTGAAAAGAAAAAATGGTAGTATACTCACAAGTCAGATTAAGTTAGTTTTGGTTAGAAAGAGGGGAGGATTTTGAGGGAATTCAATTTTGAAAGTGTTATATTTAGATGTCTACAAAAAGTCCAGTTCAAGATATGCAATAGGTGATTAGAGATGCAAGGCTAGAGATCAGCAGAAAGATGAGGGTGTTAATAATCATATTTGGGATTCATCAGCATAGATATAAAAATGGAATATATGTGAGCTGTTGAGAGTACTGAATGATATAAAAGAGAATACAGAGAAGATCCAGAAAGAGCCCTACAGGACATGGCAGTGATCTTGAGCTGGCCAAAGATCCAGGAAATCAGGAATGGGAAGAGAACTAAATGGGGAACAAGAAGGAAAAGAGAATTGAAATCTAAAGAGAAGAGAATATCAAGGAAGAAGTGATTGGCAAATAATTTCAACAGGCTTCGGAAAGGTGAAAAAGCACAAGGACTGAGAAAAGTCCATTAAAATGGGAATTAAATGATCATCAGTAGCTTTGGAGAAAGTAGTTTTATTTGATAAAGTCAGAAGCTGGGATGGAATGACCTAAGAAAAGGGGTAGAGGGGAAAAGTGGAAGTGCCTTTTGTTTGGCATAAAGGAGTTTAGTCATAAAAGAGAAGATAAATGTGGGGTGATCACTAGAGGGGATAAATGGATCAAATAAGGGATCAAGATTCTTTTAGTTTTTAGGATGGGAAGGACATGGACACATTGGGAGGGAAGTAGCCAGAAGACTGGGAAAACTTAAAGATAACTTACAGATGGGCATTATGCTGGAAAATACAAAATGCAAAAGAATTGCTTGATGCCTGTAGAGGGATTTGTCATCCAGGGAAAACCACCTCTTCATACAAGATACAATTTAAAATAAAGATAATGGCAGAAGGATGCGAAAGGAGGAAGGAGGAGAAGTAAGCTTTCAATTTTTTGGTGAAATATTCACATGAGTTTGTGAGGGAAGAAGGATTATGGAAACATTGAAAAGAGATTTTTTTTTAATTTGGAAAAGAAACTGTGGTGAGTGGAATAAGGTGAGCAAGTATTAAAAAGATTGCCTCATTGCAGTGAGGGCCCATTTGAGATTGTGTGACACATTTTTAGTGGATTCAGCCAGCATATCTTCACGTTTTTCTCCAGATTCATTTGGCAGCACACAAATAGGAGTGGAGGCAGAAGGATGGTGACTGTAATCCAAGGGTGCAATTTAGCAGGACAAGAGAAAGAGTAGGAAATGGGACCAAGGGATTTAAGAGAAGAATACAATGTATATATGAACTGAAGATAAGGAAGGAAGGAAAGTGTAGCCAGTGCACTATGTTATGATATGGAAGAGAACTAAACCTGGTGAGGGATTGGAGGACATGGTATTGATTAAAAAAAAAAAACAGAGCTTATACTTGGAAGACAGAAAAAAAGTGTAATAACAACAGATTTGTGAACAGTATGGTAATGTCAGAGCCCAGAAACATAGACGTACATTTGTGGGAGATGAAAATTAAGGGGTATGAGGGTGGCTAAGAGGAGGGGGGAAATAAATAGATCATGGGGAATGAGCAGGTTGAGGAACTGGGGGGCATTTCAATTTCTTCATCTTGACCACTAAGTCATAAGGAATTATCAGAGTGTAACCAGTGCTGGAATGGGAGCATTTTGTCAGCAAGAGAGAACCAGGTCTCTGTGAGAGGCAAAAGGTGAAATGAGTAGGAAAAGAAGATTGACTATAAAAGCAAGTTTATTACCTCTGAAGCATGTATTCCAAAGAGCACAAAGGTAAGGGACAGTTAGCTTCAGTGTGACTTGGAGAGAAGATGGGGGATAGGAAGAAGGGAGGTGGCAGTGATGAATAGAGAATCAAGTTTGGAAAATGGCACCTGGGGATTCAGAATTTGATGGGGAGGACATGGGGGTATAAGTTTGTGGATCATTTACAAATGAATTCAGGTTATCGATTAATGTAACTTGAGGTTCAGCTTCAAGTTGAAATCTTCTCAGGGTATTAGGCAGTTCAAGTGAAAGAAACATTTTGGGGGACTCAGTGTAATAGTGTTTTTCTTCTGTCTCTGCAGATCTAAATAGGAGATCAGGAAAGGCAGTAGGAAAGAATGGTGTCTTTTTCTCCTGAAAGAAGAAGAGACCAGTCTGGGAGAATAGAGATTTCATCCACACTCCTTTTCAGAAGACCCAACATGCTATAAAATCTGGTTCTCAGAGACAATGAACTAGTCAGTGGATACATTGATTGGGCAGGGAGGTTGTTTTGTTTTTGTTTTGGAGGATTTTTTGCGGGGAGGGTCAGGAGTTGGAGAGAAGGGTTATATTAAAAGACAATTTAATAGCATTTATTAAATACTTACAATGTGCCAAGTATTGTGCTGTGCTAGGAATATAAATGCAAGGAAAAGAAAAACAGTCCCTGTTCTCAAGGAATTTACATTTTAATGGGGAAGAACCCACAGAGAGGAGAGAAAGGGAGAGCGATGGAAAAGTATAGAGAATAGAGTATAAAAAATAGCCAGCCTAGGTGATGCCCTTGACTGTAGATCTAAAAAGATCTCCGAAAAGAGCCATATGCTTTTTCATCGAAGGAAGGAGCCCCGGAGACGGAAGCTCCTGAGGAGGTGTGCTCTCATGGGGCTGAAGTGATCTTGCAACATGAAGAGATTTCTAGATTATGAAGGAAAAGTCTGAAAGGCTGCAAGAAGCTGGGAACAGAACATAGCAGAGCTGAAGCGATGAAAAATCTTCCTTGGGACAAAGCAATAAGTATGAAGGAGAGGACTGCCTTGTGCTCACAGCTCACCATTTCTTCTGGCATCAGGGTAGCATCTCCCCTTCCCTGAATGTGCCCAGGAATACATTCAAATGGCTCTGGCCCAGTCTGCAGACAGGAAGAAGAGAGATTCGCTGGGGTTAATCATTGTATTTTAGATTGGAGTTTTCTGGTTTATTTTATTTCAATAGTATTTATTTTTCCAGTTACATGTAAAGATAGTTTTGTAAGGACTAGCAATAATAGTGAACATTTACCTAGAACTTTAAAGTCACATTTTGTTCTCCCTCCCTCCCTTACCTCCCTCTCCCCAAGACAGCAAGAAATCTGCTATAGGTTATATATGGGATCACTAATTTTAAAAGTGCACTGAGTCCATGATCCTTCCGGCAGCCCATCAGGAAACTCATTCATTATCCACCCCACCCCCAGAGACTAAAGCACCACGAGTCCAACCAGAAGCACCCAGGGGTTTCGCCATCCTAGAGCACACAAATACTGAGTTTCTTCATGGGGTAACTCCGAACATGCCCCACTGAGTACGCTTTGGGCTTTAAAAAAAAAAAAGTGACTGGGAAATGAATGTGGACTACTTGCATTTTTTTCTTCCCAAGTTATTTTTCCCTTTCTTTTACTATTTCTCTTGTGCAACCAGAGAATTGTACAGATGTGTACACATATATTGTATTTAACATATGCTTTAACATGTATGAGACTGCCTGCCATCTAGGGAAGTGGGTTGAAGGAGGAAAGGGAAAAGTTGGAACAGAAGTGATGGCTAGGGACAATGTTGAAAAATTACCCATGCATATGTTCTGTCAATAAAAAGCTATAATAAGAAAAATAGATAACATACTTTTTTTGTTGTTTGTAATTCCTATTAAGAAATCTTTTTCTACTGATGCAGAAGGGTGCCTGCTCTACAATGCTGAGGCTTAGAGAGATGCAGAGGTTAAATGACTTGTCCAAGCTGACATAACTAGGAAGTATTTGAGACCGGATTTAACTCAGGTCTCCCTGGCTCTAGACTTGGTGCTCTATCCTATGTTATCTATCTGACCCCTGGTTGTTGAATTGAATGACCCTTCATTGGAGAAGGAATCATTAAAATTTGTGTCCTTTCTCTGCTCTGCCAATGTTGTGACTAAAAGTGAATCACTTATCCCCCAAGGCTGCCCTTTTCTTTTCTATCAGGAAAGTCTTGGGATTGACCTTCTCCAAGGCCCCTCCTGACTCTGGGATTTTCAGCACTTTGATAAATGAAAGGTAGATCCTTGATGGATAGCCTCAGATCTTCAGAAAGACAAAATAAGATTTAAAGAAAAGTAGGGAACCCTCTGTGCCAAAACCTCCTGGAGCAGCCCACAGAAAGAGCATTAATATTTAAAAGGAAGAACAAAGGGATCCTACCACAAACATAAGACTAGGTTGTTGTTTTCTAATCTAACTAGAAAAAAAAAGAGAGAGAATTGAGTCCCTACCCATGTTTCTTGCCTGTAGGTTAGCCACTAAAATCCAGTGGCCTGAGGCCATCCAAGCTGCAGAGTCCTGTGCAGAGAAAGCACACAGCTTCCGGGTCAGTCCTATACTGCTGAAATATGGCACCATCCCTAGGCCAGGCCTGACGTTTGGCAGTTTTGCCTTTTGCTCAGCGAATTGAATTTGCTACATGGAAAACGGGATGGCAAGGAGATATCATGGGGGAAGTCTGGGACCAAAAGCCTTACTGAGCTAAAGGGAGATGATTGAAAGTCAGCCTGGTCAGGAAGGGGATTTTTCAAATGGGGTTTAAGGGAAAAGCAAAAGGAGCTTAAATATTCCACTGACATGGTACTTCTGAGTCTTTATGACAAATAGAAAACTAAAGAGCTCAGAACACCTGTGTACACGGGAAAGGCTCCAAGGAAACTGAGGAAACTCCCTTGTCCTGTGGGAAAGGTGCCTCATGACAGTCAAACTGAAGCATGGTGATGCTGACACTGTCGGGGGGGCTGCTGAGAGGACAGAAAGGAAGCAGGTGCACCAAAGCCTTAAGAAGGGCACCAGACTCTCTTCCTCTAAAGCCACTTTTAAACAGCGTACCAAAGTAGGGAGGGACCTGGAGTCTGAAACGATCCTAAGTGACAGCCAGAGAGGTGAGTCGAGTGCCAGGCAGTAGAATAAGAAAGCTAAGAGCTGGTCATGAATGAGCTCGGCAAAATCAAGATAATTGAGTGGTTTTACTTGTGAATCTGCCGTTGAGTTCTCCGGGGTTTGTCCCCTGAGAAAACTTTCAATAGGACTAGCAATAATAGTGAACATTTACATAGAACTTTAAAGTCTACAAAACCCTTGATACATGCTATTTCTCTTGAGATACTGTTCTCATTTTACAGATGAGAAAACTGAAACAAGCAAAGTTTAAGTGACTGGCTCGGGATCACAGCTGGTGTCTGAGGCTGGATTTGACCATATTTTCCTCACACTAAGCATGGTACTCTATACACCATGCCATCTAGCAGCTTCTAATCAGTATCAGACATGTTGCAGATACAAGGTAATATTACCCCAATCATGGCCAGGTTCTTGAGGAAAGAATTAGGTGGATTCAAAACCTAGGACAGTTCACTATGCAGGAGAATTTAATTCTTCTTTGTTTGAATAAATTGCAATTTGTTGAATTAAACTGAAATGGAAAAACCGGAGACTGAAGAAGGAGAAAAGAGGAGGATGAAAAAGGAGGGAAGAGGAGGAGAATCCTGTCTGCTACAAAAATTATTTTATTTCTATCTTACATTCCATCATTCGTTTCACACAGCCTCATCCTCGCTCAGACCTTCATAACTAAAATCTCTGGGGAGTTGTAAGAACCCACTAATTGATTTCCCTACTACAAGTCTTGCCTTAGCTTTAATCTATCTGCACAGTTTCCACACTTTCTTAAAATCTGGGTCTACCCTTCTCAACTTCATCACTTTCACTCAAAATTCACTCAGTGCTTGAATGCATTTATTAAAAATGCATTTGTGTTTGTCCCTTAAAGCTTCTGATAATCTGGAACTCTTTTATGTCTCCAGTCTCAGCTATCACCTCATTCCACATACTCTACAGTCCAGTTACATTCACCTATTTACTGTTCCCTGCACAGAACATTCCATATCCCATAATGACATATTTGTATTGGTTGTCTCCATTCTTGGAATAATCAGTCTTCCCTTATCTACAGCTCTTAGTATTTCTGGCTTTTTATTTTCAAGACTCAGTTCAAATACTATTTTCTGCAGGAGGATTTTTCCAGTTTTCTCATTTGCTAGTGCCTTACCTTTCAAGGTTCCCTTTTCCTCTGCAGCATGTAGCTTTGCATGTATGTAAAATGTATATGTATGACTATTTTATCACTACCCATAGAAGTATATCTTACTTTCCTTGTTAAATTGTAAATTATTGAGTAAAGGTTCTACTTTTTCAGGGGTTAGCCCAGTGATTGATACATATTAGTCATTCGATAACATTTTTATTGATTTTGATTGTCAATCATCACCATTCCTGAAGTTATTAGTTTCTACTGTACACCCCATTCTTCATATAAAGAATAGTCTATACAGATGGAGAGAGAGAGAGAGAGAGAGAGAGAGAGAGAGAGAGAAATTTGTCCCTTTTATAGTGATTCCTTACATTTCCTAAAGGTAAAATAAATCCTTCTACTCTCATAGAAAATTCGCCCCTTTTGATGGTAGACATATACTTTTATGGGGGAACATGCTTGACCAACCTCAGGGCCCCAAAAATTCTGTGGTTTTTAATAGTTCTCAGATACACACAAACACACACACACACACACACACACACACACACATACATTTTACCTTCCATTTCATGTCTCAGAATAAAAACTGAGTTTAAGAAAATCCATGTTAAAGAACTTTACATTTAAGAACTAGAAAGCCAGCTTCCAACCATTAGATGAATCCTTGGACCTCTCTAAGCCAATTTCCTCATCTCTAAAATGAGGGACCTGGACTGAATGGCATCTAGGGCTTCCTCTGCTTTTCAATGACCTGATGAACCTGTGATCAGTAAAATTTGAAAAGAATCAGGACATTATTTACCATGTGTGACTATCATGATGATGTCATGGAATAAGAAAACGGTCCCTCTCTCTGTGTTTCAGTAGTCCACAAGTTCTCTGGTTTGTTTCCACAGTGAGGACATTCTCACCGGCTGTAGACCACAAGTCCCATCTTAGGAGACCACAGGAACACGGATTTATGACTGAAGAAAGCTCACCAGTCATCTGACCCAAGTCTCTCATTTTACAGATGAGGGAATTGGGGCCAGAGACTTGCCCAAAGTCAAATAAGTAGTAAAGAGAAAAGGCAGGATTTCAAGTCAAGTTTCTGACTCTAAAATCAGTGTTTTTGCCCCTGCTGCTCACTGCTGTTATCATCCAACTTCTTCATCTTAACCATGAGGAGGCTGAGCTCCATACAAGTTACCTAATCTGTACAAAGCCATGCAGCTCTCACATGATAGCATTAGCATTTGAACCCGGGTTCCCTTACTCCAAATGCATCCATCTTCCTGGCAGCAATGATCTCCATGAATGGAGGCGACTAAATTAAATTCCTCCCCTCATGAGCAGCTCTGGGAAATGAGCTTCTTTATCTTTAGGCAAACTGGTCTGCTCATCAGAGATGTAGATAGAAGCCCCAGGTCTGACTTTGAAACCTTTCTAGCTCCCCCTCCACAAGCAAAGACTCCACAAATCCAGGGTCCCCTCTACTCCAAAATGAACATCAGAGGAGACCTTCAGCAAAGGTTGGATTCATAAATAAAAATATCAATAGGAGTTACGGCTAATACAATCATATCTATACCTTTCATCTTTCAGCATGGAGCTAGACTAAGGCAGAGAGGCTAGGTCAGATTAGATTTCGCACCGGGACCTCTCCAATTCTTTGTCTTTGTAGGAGACTATTCATAATGGTACCTTACATTCGCATCACAGCGTACAAAGCCCTTGCACTTCTACTTTCATCCTTAGTCCTCATAACTTTCCTGTGAAGCCGGCAAGGCTTTTAGCTTTATTGCTTCGGTTTTACAGTTGAAGATATCAAGGCTTATGAAAGTAAAGAATGGCCCAATGGTTCAATATCCCACAGCTGAGATGGGATGAAACCAGGAGGCAAGTCCAGAGTCCCGATTCCCAGGCTGAACATTCTACTATGTGATAATGCACTCTAGTTAAAATATATTATTATTCTATTTTAATTAATGGGAGGAAATATATAGTTTTGGATAAAATGTATTTTACTATGTTTAAAAAACACCTTTAATTCAATACAG
Source organism: Antechinus flavipes (assembly GCF_016432865.1). NCBI lineage: Eukaryota > Metazoa > Chordata > Mammalia > Dasyuromorphia > Dasyuridae > Antechinus > Antechinus flavipes. Next base: position 683,001,370 of record NC_067399.1, read on the forward strand.
GAGCAAAAAATTAAACCTTAGGAACCTTAGAGATGACCTATTCTAAATGCTCATTTTACAGATGAAGAAACTGATTTCTCAAAATGATTTACTCAAAATCACTTAAATATGTAATCAATAGGCTCGAGATATGAGCCCAAAATTCTGCATTTAAAAGCCAGGTTAATTCCATAAACTTCACTATATTTACTTTAGTGCTCAGCCCAAATCAATGAGTCTATTTCTGTTTCTATTAAAATTAAAGATAAAACCTAGAAGAAAACTTCCTACTTTGGGTGTAGTCAGTGATATAACTATATTAGGGCAATAAAGAAGGGATCAATAGTAACTGAAAAACTTGACAAAGTGAAAAAAACTTCTGTAGTGACTGCTTCAGGGATCAAGTAGTAGTGAAAACAGTCGATTGGGTGAAGCCCTAAATTCACACTTAAATCAAGGCCCAGGTTTGCACTTTAATTCCACCACCTTGGTAGGCACAGAAGATGTCATTAAAGTACTCTGGGAAAGGAAGATTCACTGCAGACCTCTTCCTTCCAACCTTCCTCTATTTGAGACTGTCTTAAAGTACAGCTGATAAAATATAGCTGAGGATAATATACCTGATATAAAATAGCTATTTAGCCTCTGCTCAGACACTTGCAAGAAGAGGAGTTCTACTCCCTCCCTACTAGATTGGCTAGATCTTGAGAAATTTTTTTATTTGTTCACTTCTGTTTGCTTCTTTTTTGGTTAGTTGGTTGCTTGGTTGCTTTCTCTCAGATAATGTTCAATTTACCTTGTCTATGTCTTTTTTTGTACATAATTCTCTGCTTGCTGTCTCTCATTAGACTGTAAGTCCTAGAGAGCATGGACTACCCCCTGCTTTAGATATTCAATGTTTGACATAGTTGTTGGAACATAGCAGGAGCATAATAAATGTTTATTGATTTGAATTTACTTTCCTAAGATTGAGCCCGTTTTCTTCCACACCCTCTGGGACCAAGCAGAATAAATTGAATTCTGCTTTCATATGACACTCTTTCAACACTTTAAAGTAGCTGTCCTATTCCCTTTCCTAAATCTTCATTATTAACTTGACAGACCTTTATTAAGCATTTGACATATGTCAGGTGCTTGTCTAAGAACTCTAAATGTGGAGGGAAAAAATTCTTATTCTCAAGAAGAAGATATCATCATCCTTTATAGTCTATAGACATATTTTAACATTCATTTGAAATTTTTGAGATTCAGATTTTTCCCTCCTCACCTTCCCCTTCGCTGAGGTGATATGCAATTTGATATAGATTGTTTTATATGCACAATCATAAAAAACATATTTCCATAATAATCATGGTGTGGAAACAGGAAACCGACCACAAGGAAAAAAACACAAAAATCAAGAAAGTGAAAATAGTATACTTTGATTTGCATTCAGACTCTATCAGGTCTTTCCTTGGATGTGAATAGCAATTTTCCTTATAATACATTTGAAATTGTTTGGGATCATTGTGTTGCTGAAAACAGTCAAGTGATTCATAGTTCTTCATTGCACCACAGCTGTGACTGTGGACAATGCTTTACTGATTCTGTTCTCTTCACTCAGTATCAGTTCATGTAAGTCTTTCCAAATTTTTGTGAAATTATCCTACTTTTCACTTCTTTATAGCACAATAATATCCTATCACAATCATGTTCTGCAACTTATTCAATCATTCCCCAATTGATGGTCATCCCTTCAATTTCCATTTTTTTTTTGCTGCCACAGAGAAGGCTGCTATAAAAATCTTTTTGGGATAAGACCTGATAATTCACCCCTTATATCCTAAGAGAAAACAATACACACTCAATCTTAGCTCAAAATATATGCAGAGTAAAAATAATTTTTTGGAAAACTAATAATGGGTGTCAGGGAGTTGGGGGAAAAAGCCAAGAAATTTCAGTATGGAAAAAGAGGCAATTTAAATTGATGATTAAAAATCATTTGTCTTTCTTTTTTCTTTCCCTTTCATTCCTTTCTTTCTCCTCCTTTTCTTCCTTTTCTTCCTCTTCTTCATTTCCCTCCTTCTTCTCCTTCTTTTCCTTTCTCCCTCCTCTTCCTCCTCTTCTTCTTCTTCTTTTCATCTTCATCTTCATCTTTGTCTTTTTTCTTCTAATCTTTTCCTTCTCCTCCTCCTCTTCTTACTTCTCTGTGTCTCTAATTCTTTCTCACCATTCCTTCCCTCTTAAATGATGAATACTGAAGGACATAACAACTCATGAAGCAGACAAAAATGGAAAATGATTGTCCATCTTTAGGCTACTATAGGAACTTTAGCTTCTATAAGAACTGTAGCTGAGAATTAGCGGTACAAAAGGGAGTAAAAGTTCTTAAGAACTGCAAAAGTTTTGACTATATGAGAGTATCGTCCATTTATCAATAACTTGATATACTATTGGAGGAATGGCATTGTCCCCAATGGCACTTACACAACAACGACAACAAAACATAATGTAACTGCCCTAAAAAAGGAGAGCAGCTCACATTTTCTCTTCAGAGATTCAACTAGAATCTCTTTAGAAACTCAAAGGTACATCCCTATACTCAAATATCTTACCAAAGTATTGTCATAAAGCACAATCCATAAACATTTATTAAGCACCTACTATATGCTAGGTAATGTGCTAAGCACAATAAAATAGGCCATTCTTAAAATTGAAGTTTTTATCAACATATATTGCAAAGGATGAAGTAGAGAAATGCTATGACTAATCACTTCAAAGTATTTGTGATATGTTGCTCAGAAACCATATGTTAGTACATTGTGACTATTCTATTCCAGAAGGTCATTAGCAGAAGGAAATAAAAAATGTGAGCAAGGAAAAGAGGAAGAGAAGAGGGAAAAAAGATAAAGAGGGGGGATTAAGGGAGAGAAAGAGTAGAAGAGTGAAGGAAAGAGGATAAGATTGATTTTATACTAAGCAAGAAGAAAGAGCTGGTGTTGATTTTTCAGATAATTTTCATGGGAAAACATCCAAAGAATGGAAATGCTGACCTTACTATTATCAATATAAATAAAAAAGGTAAAAATGAAGACACCAACAACTGCCATATGCTCTATCTTCTTTCTAATCCCTGTAAAATTAATTTATGCAAGAGAATATTATTGATAACACATGGGGAGGATATTATTGACCACCCAAGAAGAGACTTTGGGGATTCATTTTATATAACAGAAGTGTTTTATAAATCATGTAGTTTACTTAAAGAGGTAGAAAAGGTTAAATTTCTGTGTTTAATGTTAGTTGGTTATCAAAGAGAAGGAAAAAACTCATCAGAGGATAATACAATTTCAAAAATCCCATAGCAAAGCATCACCCAGATGTAATTTAAGATTATACAATTTTGTGTTTGTTTTGAACACACTTTCTATATAGTTATATATGTATATGGTATTATCTTCAGTAGAATGTTTATTCTTGAGTCATAATGGTGTCATGGATGATGTCTTGCTCAAGGTCAAAATCAAAGAAAGATTTTCTTGTGGATAATGAGATTCTAGAGATCCTCTTGTATTATTATAATGATTCTTGTGATGTTTCAAGGTCTCTTTGATGACATCCTCAGCCACTTCAAATCCAACAGACTAATGCTATACAGGTGAGAGAAAATGGATAAAGGCCTTTCACAGACTATGACATACTGTTAGTTGAGCAGCCCACTGAAGTAGTCTTAGAAGGACATTGCACATTGACAATGATTTATTCCCAAAAGTAAATACTGTAAGAAATCACACGAGTTCAGAGCAGATCATTTTTATTGAATTTCATAATATTTCCAGTGGCCCATCTCTACCTAATTATATTGGAATACTATTCAATATAATATCCAATGTCGATTCTGATCACATTGAATGGTTATAATTCATAGGTAGATTATATTAGATGAAATTAGAATTATCAAATAATCCTAAAGACAATAGAATGACTTATAATGACATATAATAGAGTGAATAACAAGCTTAAAGATGATTTGTGGACAAGAAGTAGTACAGAAGATCACGTCCAGGATGCATGACCAACCAGGAGGTCAGGTAGCAAGAGCACAATGTGATAAAAATACTATAAGCGTACTGCATTGAGACAAATTTAATGTCCAGATAGCTATGGAATAACCCCAAGGAGATCATATGGCTCACTATGGAGGACTAACGAGGCAATATGGATAAGAACCCCAAAGAAGGAGCTATAGACATGTTGTAGTATTATAGGATGAGAGATAATTAATGTCATAAATTTCACAGCTAAAATTTTAAAAGGGATTTTTTTAATTGCATTCTTCTTGCATTCTAGTCTGCTCTACTTATTCTACAATTGAAGAATCTAAATAGATTGGTGATCAACCCGAAGTCAGATAGGTATTAGGTATGAGATGGAGGATGGAATAGCTCTATGTGTTTGAGGCCCAGTGTTCTTTGCACTGTCACATGTTGTTCTGGCCCTGGTACATCTCTTCTAATGAGTTTACCTTGATGCAATGTCATTTCAGTATAGTATTTTAGGATTAGTTCGTTCTGACAAAAGTTCATTCTCTGAGAGTATTTTAAACTTTTTTTCAGTAACTTGTCTCCAGCGTTCATTTGGCCTTGTATCAGACAGTAAGTGTGTGTCTGAGAGAAGTTTAGAAATGAGCTCTATTTGGTTCTCCTATGCCATGCTGACTGTCTAAACTAGCTAGGTCATCTCTGAGGCATCTGCCATCTCAAAAGTATATGGGCAAAATCTTTTTTTTAATTGAATTTTTTTTTAATTTTCAAAACATGAGCAAGGATAATTTTTCAACATTGACCCTTGCAAAACCTTATATTCCATTTTCCCTCCTTTCCCCCCACCCCCTCTTCCAGATGTCAGTAATCCAATATATGTCAAACATGGTAGAAATATGTGTTAAATCCAATATATGTATACATATTTACACAATTATCTTGCTGCGCAAGAAAAATCAAATCAAATGAGGAAAAAAATGAGAAAGAAATAAAATGCAAGCAAACAGCAACAAAAAAAGTGAAAATGCTATGTTGTGATCCACACAGTTCCCACAGTCTTCTCTCGGGATACAGATGGCCCTCTTCTTCACTAAACCAATGGAACTGGTCTGAATCATCTCACTATTGAAAAGAATTATGTCTCAGAATTGATCATCTTATAATCTTGTTGTTGCCATGTATAATGATATCCTGGATTCTGTCATTCCACTCAGCATCAGCTCATATAAGTCTCTCCAGGCCTTTCTGAAACCATCCTGCTGATCGTTTCTTACAGAACAATAATATTCCCTAACATCCATATACCATAACTTACTCAGCCATTCCCCAACTGATGGGCATCCACTCAGTTTCAGATTCTTGCCACTACAAAGAGGGCAGCCACAAACATTTCTGCCCATGTGGATCCTTTCCCTCCTTTAAGATCTCTTTGGGATATAAGACCTGGGCAAAGTTTTGCCCAGGAACAGATGACTGGTTATAGTTCATAGCTGGGCCTCCCATTCCGTGGGTTCTACCAAGCTTTGTGTCATCTATAGGCTTATGGAAGGAAATCAGTATTCTTGGGAAAGTCACCTTGAGTTGAGAGAAGGCAAGGCAGAATTCCAGTCTAAAAGATTGCTTGTGATCAGATGTTGTTCAGCCCCCTTCGCCTAATATGTTTCAAGCATCATTAGCCAACTCTACCCTGTTCCTATAGAGTGGCACACCGCCAAGACAAAGACGTCAAAGGTAATTAGTAATATAGTCTCAAGGAGATTGAGAAATGCTTTTAGATAGACTTCCCTACCATAGTAAGAAAACGTTGTGTGAGTGCCATCATGCTTGGCTTTGAGGAAAACAGTGCATCAACACCTCCTCTGAAGTTAATGGAATCTAGCCGAGAGACCAACAAGAAGAAGGGGAGGATTTTGAAAAGCATGCGGATCTTCAGAACCTAAATACTTGACATTTGCATGAAAAATAGAATGAGACTAGAGGAAATACAAAAGTGATAAGGTCCAAGTTCTATACACAAGCAGAGAAACTGTGAGGCACCAATAAAAAATGAAGCAACGTGACAATGGGCCAGTTGCTGATAAAATCCGATTGTAAGAATCTCATGGATTAGACATAGTGGTTCTCAAACTTTTGTTCTCAATTATCTTCATGTTGTTTAAAAAAAAAACTATCGAGGATCTGTTCAAAAGTTTTGTTCACATGGGTTATATTTATTGCTATTTACTATATTAGAAATAAAAAATGATTTTGAACTTGTAGACCCTCTGAAAGGGTTTCAGAGACCCCAACAATTCTTTGGACTACATTCTGAGGATTGCTGGATTAGAGAATCGGGAATTCAGAAAATCAACAATGTACAGGAATGGAAGATGTATCTTTAAGTTCACGTTTAGGACTTGGCTCTTTTCAACACTGAAGAAATTCAGGCCAGTTCTAATATATCTGTAATGGAGAGAGCCAGATGTATCCAAAAAGAGTACTGTGGAGACTGAATGTAGATCACAACATAATATTTTCACCTTTTTTGTTGTTGTTTGCTTGCTTTTTTTCTTTCTCATTTTTCCTTTTCATCTGATTTTTTATGTTTTATTGTTATTTTATTGAAGCTTTTTATTTTCAAAACATATGCCAGGATAAGTTTTCACCACTGACCCTTGCAAAACCTTAGATTCCAATTTCTCCCCATACCCTTGCCCTCTATGCTAGATGGCAAATGATGCAATATATGTTAAACATTGCAAAATATATGTAAATCCAATATAGGCATATATATTTATACAATTATCATGTTGCACAATAAAAGGAAAATAAAATTCAAGCAAACAACAATAAAAGCAGTGAAAATGTTATGTTGTGATCCACATTCAGTTCCCATAGTCTTCTCTCTGGGTGTAGATGGCTCAGATCATCACAAGATCATTGGAACTGACTTGAATCAGCTCATTGTTGAGAACAGCCATATCCATCAGAATGGTTGATCTGATTTTTCTTGTGCAGCACGATAAGTGTGGAAATATGTTTAGAAGAGTTGTACATGTTTAAAGTATATTGGATTACTTGCTATTTAAGGGAGGGGGTGGGGAGGAGAGAGGGAGAAAATTTTGGAAGACAAGCTTTTGCAAGGATGAATATTGAAAGCATCTTTGCATGTATTTTGAAAATTTAAAAAAATTACTAAAAATTAAAGAAAAAGATTTAGGTTCAAAGAGTTGGATTCCTCCACCAGCAGCTGGCGAGAATACTCTGTGTGGTCCTGAGCATTATCATCCTCAGCCTTGCTTTCTGTTGACTCAGACACCTCGACTAAGACTGAAGGAATGAATTTTCTGAGGGATTCTTTCCCTTTGGAGAAGCTGAGTTCTGTTTCACTGCCCCCACTTATACTTAGCATATAAAAAGAATAAGAATCACAATGAGAGGAAGTAAGATTGTTTTGTTGGCTAAATTTAAAAAGCAGATACAACAAATGAATCATTTGTTACATTTTGACTCTTCTCAAAAACACAGTAATCTTATAAATAAAAAAAAATTAAGCTCATCTCTGAAGTATTTGATATTTTTGGTCTAATTTATCTTCCATGGTCTATATACATATATGAATGTTTTATGGTTTCACTTAGAAATTCAGTTATGACAATTAACTCTGGCTTATAAACATGCAAATGCATATGCAAGAGTAAAATTTGATTAGTGTTTCCCTCTCCTCACTCCACTGTTAAGGCAACTTGGCTGGCAGTATCTAGATTACTCTAGTTTTGAGATAAGAAGCAGCATGAGGTAGAGGTTAGAGCACTGGATCTGGGCTCAAGAAACTTGAATACAAAACTTGCCTCAGATAATAAGATGACACTGACCAAATCAATTCCACCTTTTACAGTTTTAATTCCTTTATCTATAAAGTGGGAATCACCACACTTATGTCAGAGGCTATTATGAAAACAGTTTTTGGTCAATCTTAGAATGTCATAGAAATGAGAGCTATAGGAGCAGATTGTTTTCCAAAAGCTCTAAGCCCTTCATATAATAATCTGGAAAATATGATAGGGAAAAAACTTGGATCTTGGATTTCAGTTTCCGATTCCCACATTCATTTTCTAAATGAGGAAACCAAAGATTATGAAGAGGAAACAAGGGCCAACTGGCCAATTAGTGACAGAGTTACAAGAATAATTCTATAAACCCAAGCAGACAAGTACTATTACCCTATTTTATATGACAGAAACTAGACTTCTGAGAAATCAAAAGATTTGACCCAGATTTTCCAGCAGAACTTTAATCGAGACCCCCCCCCAGGTTCCCACTGTACAACCTTGTTCACTCTACTTTATCAAACTTAACCAGATCTTAATAATCAAAATATGGATTAGCTAATGGTAGAAATACTTAGGATAAACTTTTCACCCTAGATCACTTCTCTTTCCTCTTCTTACTTTTCTGGCATATTCTGAACTGCTTCTAGGCAAGAATAGGGAATGAAAGGAACTTGGAAGGCACACTCCACAACAAACATTGATTAAGTCCCTATTATGTGCAAGGCACTGTGCTAAACATTGAGTATACACAGCCAAAAAAAAAAAAAAAAAGAAAGAAAGAAAAAAAGTTCCTTCCTACAAAGAATTAACATTCTACAAGGGGAGAGGGACTACAAAGGTGGATGGAGTGGATAAGAAAAGACCTTTCATACAATCCATTTCAAAGTCAAAAAGGAATGCCTGAAGAGGAGGATCTGTTCATCTTCATATGCTGTTCAGAATTAAATATTCTTTTTCAGCACTGGGAGCTGTCTATGGAATATGTAAGTGGATCCAATAGGTTTGCATTTCCCTGGATCATAACTGTATCATTTTCCAAATTTCCCTACAAATATTTTTCCCCCTCAGGCTGACTTTTACAAGTCTTCTTGGGGAAACCATATCAGTGGAATGCATTTTGAACATATGCTCGCTCTGAGTATGTCTTTTTAATGCAAAAACCCATTAAAAGGGGTTATTAAAGGAGGCAACTGGCATGAAAATATAATGAGGAAAATGACTGAATTCTCCTGATTCCTAAAAAGAATTGACTGTGCTCAATGTCTCAGCTGCTTGACCACCACTTACTATCACTCACCCTGGATTAGACTTCTGTCCCTACTACTCCAGGGAAAGTGCTCTAATTTTTGCACAGATTTACTAATTGTTTCATCAAATGGTTCTTTTCATCCATCACTCTATTTGATTTCTGGATATCTTGAAATTCTTTCATCCAGATATTGTTTCCTCCTTTGTCTTCTGGGTTATTAGTGTACTACATTTGTTCTGAATATTTTTCCTTTGCTAATAACTCAATTGTAATAAGCTGTATAAATAAACCATTAAATGATGGGCTTGAACTTCTCTTTGTTCTTTCTATTCTCACCTTGATGATCTTATCATTTCCCATGGATTCGATTAGTTTTTCCATGCTGCCTGTTCCCTGTATCTATATGTTCGTCTCTTTCTTGAGCCCCAGACCCATATCCAACTGCCAATTTGATATTTTCAGCTAAATCCCAAACCCAGTTCCAAATGGAATTCATCTTCTGCGTATACCTAGGAAAAGTGCTCCTCCTCTAATGTTCTGTCTTCCTGTTGTGATCACTACTCAGCTCCTAGTCATACACATTCAAAACATTGAAGACACTTTTGCCTCTTCTACCTCACTACACCCTACTATCAAATCAGTAACTAATGTCCACACCATTCCTCTTATTTCTTCCCTTTTCTCTCTTCACAATTCATCACCTAAGTTCAAATTCATCTCCTCACTCCTGTATTATTTCAATAGCTCCTAATAAGTCTCTTTGCCTCTAATTTCTCCTCTCTCTCTAATCCCTCAAACAGCTGCCAAAATCATTTTTCTGAAACACAAATTCTCTCATGTCACTCCCTTGTTCAAAACCATTCTCTTACTGTTCCTTTTAGAAAACAAAAAGACAAACTTCTCAGCCTGGAATTTAAAGTCTTATGAAATAACTTTTGCATCATTGCTCTTCTGATAGTCTGTGTTTACCCCAAATTCCATTGCATTTTCATAAGTTTTCCCTTATTCTTGGAGCACAAGCCTTCATCATCTCCCAATTTCAGAATCCTTTCCTTTGTCCAAGATTCATTCAGGTACCTCTATCTCTGTGGGGTCCTGAGTGGTGAAAGCCTTCGTATTGGCGTGAAAGCCATTCCAAAGTGGGGAAGAGAAAGCTGTTCCCAGGACACTGTGCCTAGCAAATAACTGTGTGTGTATCTGAAAACTTAGTCAAACTGACCAGCACATGGCTTTTGGAGGTGCCCATTAGATTGAAAACCATAATAAAGCTATAATACTTAAGTACGGAATATAGCAAGATATAACCAAAATACAACCTTTACTATATCCACAACATAACTTTGGTTTCTAAACACTCACCAGAGGGTGTTGGCATTCTGCCAAAATTGCTAAATACAATGTAAATGCCCAATGACATATGTAATGACACTTTGCAACTCCTCCTCTTTTTGGTTGATCTCTATTATTACCATGGGATTTTGGGGGGTCTTTGTGAAGATCCACTAAATAGTCTGGCTGCCACCCCAGATTGTATGGGGGGGGGGAATCTGAGATCCAATGAATTGTCTGTCAGGTGGCCCTAAACAGCCCCTATGTAAGTAATCTATTATGATTACTAAACCACTTAAATAATCACAAGAAATTTTCTGCCTCCTTTTTTGGTCCAATTACCCTGCCCTTTGGTTAGGAGTAAAGAAAGGAGATTCAGAGTTCCCTTGGTTGGAGAATTCAGGACCCTAAAACCTCCATGAATCCCGCTTTGCAGGCCCTTGATTAACAAAGTGATTTCTCCCTCTTTATATATATTTACAGAACTTTTTTTTTCTCTTTTGCTTCCATCACTTCTAATATCTTTGTATCATCATAGCTACCCTTCTCCAATAGCATATAAAGTCCTCAAGGGTAAGGGCTGTTTTATTTTTCCTTTGTACCACCAGCTCTTAGAATAGTAACTGGCCCAATGGAAGCACTTTATAATATTTTATTCAATATGACTTCAGAAGTGACAAAAGGAAATAAATGCAAGCCAACTGGAGAATAATATATTGACTAGGTTGTTAGAGAACTTAATTCTAGTTTCTATAGTTCCTTAAGCCGAGGATAATATGACAAGCAGACTATGCCTCAACCCTTTTTAAGGTTTAAAAGATGAATTCATTTTAGCATATACAGGTTTGGGGAGCAAACATATTCATTTGGAATCTGATTTTCAGATTCTAAAGACCCTCAAAAACGTGAACGCGAGGCTGTTTGAAGATGGCAACATTTGCCTCTCAGGAAATGTGGATATCGCTTCAGGAAATATAGTTGTTAAGCTAGAAGGAAACACAAAAAAATGATTTTATCCAGCTCCTTTATTTCACAAATATAGAAACTGGGACCTAACCAAAAAAAAAAAAAAAAAAAGAGCTGGAGACTGGTCTGAAACAAGACTGGAATCCCCATCTCCTAGTGTTCAGGCAGGCAAGAAGTCATTGTAGTAAACCATGAAATGTTTATCTAAAGGGATTCTCTAAGAAGGAAAATAGATCTTTAGGCTTTCCTTAGGAAGAAGAATGAGGAGGGCAGGGAAGGGGATCATTCCTGGAGAACTCTAAGGGAGAATATTTCCTCTAGCAGTAAAGGGTAATAAGGATCCTCTAGCCAGCAAGTGTCAGAGATAAAATTTAGACCCAGCTGTTCCTGGCTGCAAAGTCAGCTCTTTTCCCACACTGGCTTTCCAGATTTCTTATTTATGTGAGTATGTGAGTGTGTGCATGTATACATAGATGAACATATTTGTATATATGAGCATATTGTGTAGTGAGCAAAAGTGAAATTATTATTAATAACAATGCACAAGTGATAATTTAGTATAAATGGACATAATAAGAGTATCTCATGTAAACATAATGTTTCTTATGTATGTGAGCATGTGAATTGTGCATGTATGCATACATGAATATGTGTGTGAGCAGGTTGCGGAGAGAGAAAAAGTGAAATTATTATTGATAGCAATACACAAATGATGATTTAGTATAAATGGACATAATAATAATTGTATCTCATGTAAATATAGTATTTACATTTTGTAGAGCACTGATTTAGCATAAATGGACATAATAATAGTATCTCATGTAAACATAATGTTTCTTGTGTGTGAGCATGTGAGTTGTGCGTGTATACATACATGAACATGTGTGTGAGCATGTTGCTGAGAGAGAAAAAGTGAAATTATTATTAATACCAACACACAAATGATGATTTAGTATAAATGGACATAATAATAATTGTATCTCATGTAAATATAGTATTTACATTTTGTAGAGCACTTTATATTCATTGGAATTAGGGCAGCATTAATTAGAATCCTAGCTTAGATGTTTACTAGCTGTGTAACCTGGGGCAAGGCACTAATCTTTCTCTGCTTATTCTCTTCATCTGTAAAATGAGAATAACAATAATACCTCCAGGTGAGGATCAAATAAGCAAAGTATTCTGTAAACCTGAAAGTGATATATGTGTGTTAGCTATTATTATCATTATTATTACTATTAACAACAATAATAATATTTTGTTAGATAAAGTGCATGAGCCATGTAGCCAGAGGGAGAAAACAGAGGGGGAGATTGTTGAGAGAACCGGAATATTTGTCAGATCTTCCATGAGGATGCATAGGAATACATGCACAAGAGTCACCCAAGATGCACAGGCCATGAGGGGATGCAACCTGAACCAGGAGAGGGAATGGACACATTGATGAAATAATAGCTCAATAAGACTATTGAAATCTCTCTATAAAGGATAACAAACCAGGGAAAAGGTTGTGTTTGGAGAGCAAGAAAAAGGATTCTGGATCATCACTAATCACACAAATTGAATCAGTGGAGCGCTGTGGAGATGAAATCAATCAATGAACAAGCATGTATTAAGCATCTGCTCCGTACTAGTCACGGAGCTGGGTGCTGAGGATATAATGATGATTTAAAAAAAGAAATTATCCCTGCCCTCAAGAAACATCTCATCTATCACTATCACTCCAAGTAATATTATTTTTATATTTAAATATTACCCAGGAAATGAAAATAAAACAAAGTACTAACTGAAGTGTGAAAACCAAGGATTTTGGGGGGAGGAGGGAGGAAGTGGGAGGAGGGTTTGGAGAGGCAGACCCTCTAAATCTGTGAAGGGAGGGGCTCACAATCAATCTTGGAAGCTAAGCCTTTAAGACAGACTTTTCCTTCTTTTTCCAAAATCCACTTAAATTAAGTGGGATAGAAGTAGAGGGTTCAAACGCTCTTAGGAATGGCAGGAAAACCCAAGGTGGTTTCAGTGACTAATGCATTTTGAAATGTCCTTTTGAACAATATTTTAAAATCCCACATCCTGGGTTACAATGTGTGAAAAGTAATTCATCCTGGAGCATGTAAAACTTGAAAAACCATTGGATTCTCTCTGTGGCTCTTTTGCCTGGTGCTAATTCCTGACAGCCATTTGACGGGTTAAGGAGAGCCAAAGAATACCTGAGGAGAAGGGAAAGAAGCTGTCAGACTCTGAAAAGAAAATAAGGAGGCCTGTGGTGGAAGGCGCTGCAATTCCCAGAGGACTCGTCTACAAAGAATTCAGAGCAATAGAATTTGTGGGGACAACGTGCAAGAAAATGAACCTGCCCCTTGAGGCGTCTCAAAGATGTGAGTAAATAAGGCCATTTTCCATGGAAAGAGACTGTCCAGCTGAAATATAATATAGTTGCACATGTACATTGGTCTCACGGCCTAGGGCTCAAAACACATCAGTGTGATTCCAGGGAGGGCAACTGCCAAAACTGAATCATTGAAATCACCGAAATAAATCCATGTACTTTTGCATTCAGTGTACACCGTAACACTCTGCTTTTCCATGTATACCTTTCATGGGCCATTTAGTGATGATAATTACAAGAGTGCTGTGTGATTGATCACAGAGCTATGTGATTTACCAAGCAGTTGACCCATCGTATCCCTGTGATTCACAGAGTCTAGCCATTTTACAGAGGAAAAAACTGAGGTTCACAGCAATTAAATAATCTTATCTATCCTCCACACCATTCTTTAGGTAGAGAAAGGAAAGGAAATCAAAGGTAAGGATAAAGAGAGATACAGAAAGAAAAGAGACAAAGACAGACAGAGAGGGGGGGAAGGGAGAGAAGGAGGGAGGGAGGGAGAGAATATGAGTGAATGTTAAATATTTCATGAATAAATATTCTTTTATACTTATGGAATGGGAATTGGTAAGGGATGGATCCATGGGGAAAAGCAAAGCATTGTTTTGGTAAATGTGGGAAGGATCCCTGCAAACTGTGCAAGGCTGAAACAGATGTGAATGCCGAAAACCACTTGCAAGGCAAATCTAAGGGTTTGCTAAGTTTACTTGATGAATATATCCACTATTGATCTTAGTGTCAAGGAAGAAATTAATGTGCATTTGGTTCATTCATCTGTGGAATCTGTAGGCTGACTTTAGTATCTTTGCATGGTAAATGAAAAAGGGAGAAGGGGGGAGCAAATTTGGCATTTAAAGACCAAAGTTTAAATCACATCTCTAGTTCTCCATTTCCCCCTCTAGCAAAAAAGGGCAAGGGACGTGGACTTTAAAAATATCTAAGTTCCCTTCCACTTCTAAAACCTCTTGATTCAATTTTTCCTCAGTTTCCATTGCTGTAAAAAAGAAGATTAAAATATTGTCCTACCCTGTATGCATACAGGAAATGGAGAACTAGAGCCCTATGTAAAATTGAAATGGCTATCAAACAAGAGCCAGAATTTCTGGGTATAATTGAGGTAGAAAGAACCGGGTGCATTACTATCTGACATACCCCTCTTGACTGTTTCTGATTTTTCAGACTTAAAGCTCCTGTCTTAGCTGTAGTCTCACCCTGAAAGCTCTCTCAGCACCTGGAGTCTCTGGACCCTGGAACATCAATCTTCCCCTGCTGTTTCTCCTATTGGATTCAACATCTCTCCTCCATGCCTTTGCCCAGTGGTGACTTCCTCCATAGGCCTTCATTTTGGAGAATGGTAAAGACTGGCCATCCCTTTCCTCCCCTTTTCCATATCTCTTTTCTGTGCTGTCTTCCCTATTAGAGTGCAAACCTTGGGAGGGCAGGCACTGTACATGGATCTTTGGTAGCCTGACATATAGCAGTGGCCCAATAAATGCTCATAACCTTGCCTTGTCTTGTTTTCATGGAGCCGACACCCTGGCATTGGTTCCTATTGTGCCCACTGGACTTCCACATTCACCCAACAATTAATAGCTACTGATGACTGGCTGACTGGAGGATGACTGATGTCATCCCGCCTAACATTTTGGCCAGAAATCTCCTCTTAAAAATTAGAACATTGGAAGAGAAACAATGTTTTTCAGCAAATTTCAGCAAGTGGAGAGGAAAGAAAATCTAGATCAAAAGACAAGGTCCTTTAAAAAGACATCATTGAATGCCATTACATTGGTTCAGACATTTCCTCTTCTCCTACACAAATCAGCCGAAGTGTGGAGAAAAGTCAAATCTTCTTGTCATTGCCTTAGCAAGACATAACCGCCACCTTATATTTATTCTTTCTGATGGAAGAGAAGTAAAATAGCGGTTGACTATGGAGCAAGACAAATGGACCTGAAGTGGGAGTGGAGAGACCCAGATCTGCGACTGTCACTAACTCTCTGTAACCTCAGCTAACTCCTCTCCCCCTCAGCCCTAAATTTCCTTAACTACGAAACCAAGGATGAGCCTATATGATTTCTGTGGTCCCCTCTAATGATTTGCCCAGAACTGGAGCTGGGATAGACCCAAGTTAAAATCTGGCCCCAGATACTTACTTATGAGCTGTGTGATTCTGGGAAAAGCACTTAACCTTTGTCTGCCTCAGTTTGCTCATCTATAAAATCAGGATAATAACTGCATTTATCTCCTGATATCATTGTTAAGCACTTAGCACAATGCTTGACACATCCTAACTGAGATATAAATGTAACCTATTATTATTGTTATTAATATTCTATGACACCATAAGCCTTGTTCAAAACATAATTTCTTATTTTGTGGGCTTCTCATTTAATTGATCCTCACGAGGCTTTCTGGGCCCTTTTTGGACCAGGGAATGATAGCTTTTAATCCATTAATCATGACGGAGTTAATCATTGAATTGATGAAGAATCCCAAAGAGTCTATCTATGTCAGCAAGTCAACTGCTTTTGGGCGCTTCATTGTCATTGAAGCTGCCAGATATCCAGTCTTTGACAGTCAAGGGAACACGGATTTAGACTTGAAATTTTTGCATGTAAGTAAACTGAGGCCCAGGAAGTTTAAAAGATTTATCAAAATGATTCCGATATTAAGCAATTGGGGTGGAATTTGAACCAGGCCCTCAAAATTCCAAATGAATCAATCCTTCTACTTTATCACTCTGCCATAAGAGCTCAAGATGGGAAAGGAGAGAAATAACAATTCTGTTGCCTGCTACAGAAATTAGGATTCTGAACCTTGGCTCTGATTGATTGTTGTTATTTGTAACATTTTGAAAACCATTTTATCCTGTTTTCCTTTTTAATCCCATATATTTTATTCTATAAATTTAAGAAAACGTTCTGAAACAAATAAAAATTCCAAGAGAGAGAGTTTCTGGGCAATTAATAATCAATTTATTAATATGTCTAGCTGGCAACCAATAAATTGATCATCAATGATTTTGCTCGGTAACCAAACAAGCAAAGAGAAAGTCTAAAATGTTTGAAATTTCTTCTGAACCAGAATTCCCCTAACAAGTGAGAATCAGCTCTGATTGGTGGCTATTTAATGAGGACATGGTAGAGAAGATTCAGCTCCTCTTGGTGAGGGGACTTGAACATGAGGCTCTGGATAGGGGACATCCATTTGCACTTGGACCACTCAGATTGATTTTCTCCTTCATGAGCTCTGCTACCCTAAACTCAAACAGAGTAATACAAGGACAGGGGCTCCTTTGCCCAGGTAAGAGCTTACCCAAACTAGATTCTGTTGATACTTTAAACAGAAATTAGATTTCCTAGTTGGGTGAGATCCAGCCCAAAATTGATGAGGATGTACCTTGAGGGCTAGGAGCAATCTCATCAGTCAGCCATGCCCTTCAGAGATGAGTGATCTTACCAGGCTTTGGGTTTGAAGAGAAATAGAAAGTGAAAGGTGGCTCATAAGTAATCATTAGAATAATATAAATATAATAGTATAATATAAATTGCTATCAGTTCAGAGAAGAGGCTTTACCAGCCTCCTAGAGGGGTCTGTGACTCAAGAAGATTAAAACTCAAGAGTTTTTTTACTTCTCCCTCTTGGGACAAGTTGAAGGAGGTGTTAGACAAAGATTAGTAAGTAGCCATCTGATAAAACTTTTCTTGAGCTTGTTGCTCAGTTTTTCCTTTGTCCTTCTTGGATTCACTTATATCTGCCCTTGTTGTAGCTTCCTATCTCTATCCCTTACTCCAAAAAAAAAAAAAAAAAAGTTGGACTTTAGTCATTCTGTCCCAGCACCAGTACCTGGCAAGTAGCAGGTGCTTAATGTGTAAATGCTGAATTGAGAGGCAGGTGTCAAAATGGAATCTGGATTGGAAGGGAATGGAAATCACCATCTTGGGGCTGGTGAGAGGGAAGGGGAAACCTAGGCAGGCAGAGGGCAGTTTGAACTCCTGCAAGATCATGCCCAGAAAAAGAGTAGTATTGAAATGAATGGAGCCTGCCGATTTTACCTTCACGATATGCTAGAAATTGCCCCTCATTCTCTCCTCTGATACTTGCCCCCCACTCCAGTGCAGACTCTCATCACTTCATACCTGGATTATTTCCATAGTTGGTCTGCCCACCTCAAGTGTCTCCACAGGACAGTCTATTCCCCATTGGACCACTACAGTGATTTTCCTAAATCACCCGTCCCATATGTGCCCCGACTCAGCGAAATCCAGCGACTCCCTGTCGTCTTCTGGATCAAACCCAAAATGCTCGTTTGGCATTCAAAGCCCTTTATAACCTTGCACCTTTTTATCTTTCCAATCTTCTTAGACTTTATTCCCTGACACATACTTTTCAATTCAATGACACTGACCTCCTAGCTGTTTCATCAACAAGAAGCTCCATCGCTCAACTCTGGGCATTTTCTCTGGCTGTTTATTCCTGGAGTGCTCTCCCTCCTCCTCTCTGACTATTGACCTCCCTACATCCCTTTCAAGTCCCAAATAACATCTCACATTTCACAGAAAACCTTCCCCAACCCTTCTTAACTCCAGTACTTTCCCTCTGTTAATTATTTCCTGAATATAACATTTGTATATATTTATTTACATGTTGCCTCCCTCCTAGATTGTAACCTCCTTGAGATGGCAACCGATTTTTACCTGTTTTTAGAACAGTTCCTAAAAAATAACAGGCACTTAATTGTTTAGCAGTTGATTGGTTGAAATTGTATAATTTAATGCTCTTCTCAGACTTCTGAGATTTGAGAGACTTCTATTCAAAACCCTGAAACTCCTAGCACAGCAGGACAAGTCCCATCAGGTAACTAAAGAACATCGAACCCTACAAATAAATTCTGGGCTCAGATTTTACCAATTGATCATGAAAAAGCACATCAGAGCTTGAACGTCACATCAGAGATGACAAAATAAGGCTTTGTCACGATCAGGTTTGAAATATCACATGACTGAGTCCGGTCACCCCTCTGCTAGTTTTTAAAATCCCATAATTGCTAGGATGTACACACCAGTTCTTTTAAAATTGAGGAATTTTGGGTGCGAATGTTGATTCTTTTGCCTTTTCTTGGATTCGTGTATTTTTGGAAGAGGAACATATACAAAATAATACAGAATACAACAACATTTAAACATGTCTAGAGGGCTTGGAGGTTTGAAAGCACTTTACATCATTTCAGTTGGTCATCTCAGTGACCTTGTGAGGAAGAGAAGTAGGTTTTCTCTATTTTACAGATGAGACAATTGAGCCTGGGAGAGGGTAAGAGATGTATCCATAGTCAAACAGTTAAGTGAGTCTGAGGCAGAATGGGAACACTTGTTGGTTCCAAGTCCAGTACTCCATTACACCACCTAACTGCCTTGAAACATGAATATCAAACTACAAATAGAAGCCATGGAGGCACTTGGAGAAATTTTGAATAGAACCGAGGTGACTCAAATTTGATTAACCAGTTGATAAATTCTTTGACCTGCTCAGCCTAAAACAACTGAAAAATCATAAATATTACAACTTGTATTTCTAATGTGCATTTAGGGTTTTGAAAGCATTCATCACATCTCTCTTAGCAGCCAAAAAGTAAAGCAAGTATGAGCCCTATTCAATGGAAGGGTCCATTGAGGCTCTCTGGAGTATCTTCATGAAATCACACATAGGAAGTTTCAAAGAGAAGGTGTGTGTTGGGCCTTTGGTCACCAAGTCAGACATCTTTGTCACCTCCAGAGCCACAGATGGGAGAGGAAACCTCAGGTCCTTCAACTCAACCACATAAGGAAACTGAGGCCCAAAATCACTGAGCCCCATCACAGGATGAATTCAGAGACAAGTGTTCCAACTTGAGGTCTTGGGTTCTTTCCATTGGTGCACACAGCCTCACACTGACCACCTTCTTTTGCTTTCTATGGCTTTCATCTCACCCAACTGCCAGTCTAGAAAACTGAGGCATGTGGAGTGGAAGGAAACCTAGCCAGTTGGGCAGATGTTGACCCTTCCTAGATCACTTTGAACGCTGGAAGTCTTTGGGTCTGCCCCCAGGTTGTTTAGATCGCACATTCCCCTGCAACACCTTTCCCCCTTCCGTGCTCCCCATCCCCACCCCACCAGGCCACCAGACATCTCTGCAACATCTGTCTGTCCATAAGCATGTCTCAGGGTCATGGAATCGAAGGGAACATCAGGCATTCAGGGAACCAGCTCTAGAACAGCCATTAGTTACTTACTGATTACCACTCAGTATGTCAGCACTCCCAGAAATCTTTGCATTTTTGCCGAGGATGACTGGAAACGCAATCTGAGTCCAAAGGAATAATTTTCGAAGAACTGAATTTCAGACTAGTGAAGAGGATGACTTTTGGCAAGAGCTGCCTTGGGGCCCCTCAAATCCTGCCTTATGGATAGCTGCATGTTCTACCTAGACACAGGGCTGGCCTGGGATTTGCACATTGTTGAGCCCCTTAGGAACATTAAATCTTTGAATTTAATATTCAGCTTCCTTTTTAAAATTATATCCATGACATAGAGCGCATATTTTGTAAAAATGGCAGGAGGGATTTGTGGATGTGAAGAGAATCTTAGAGCATGTTCTTTCACAAGGGGCTGTTAAAGAATGGGGAGCAGAGGTTTGCAGGAAACCAAAGGCAACGGCTATTTCTAAGTGTCCCTTTAGCAAGGGTTTGGGGATCGGGACGGCTTCGTGTACCAGAGGAGGGAAAAATTTCTCCAAACATCTCATTCTTCCTCTTTGGCTTTATTGCCAAAGGCTTAAGTTATCACAGTCAAAAACAGAAAGATCTCTGTAGTCACTGAATTGGTCATTGGCACTGAACTGGCTGCAGATTCCATCTCACGCTCATCTTGTCTACACTGGACCCCCTCATGGAGGAGTCACTTGGTCCTAAGGGCTCTGAACACATGTGCCCCCTTTCCACAGCCTTGGAAACTCTTATGGAGAGGGTCCTCTTGTTTCTATGGAAACAGAGATCTGAAAGGAAAGATGGGGAAGAAAAGGCTTTAAAATCATGACTGTTGGAAAACTTCCCTGAGCCTGTCTGTCAAGCTAATGAACCTGTTTCCATAGAAACCAGACCCCAGCCCAGCCCAGGGAGGAAGGATATAGAAAGCTTCCCTCAGTTTCCCTCAAAAGAGTAACTGACATGGCTGGGTGCAGTGCTCTCCCTATAGCTATGCTTTTATAGCTATGGAGGATTAGTCCTCAGGGCCTCTCAGGAAATGTCCTTGGCTCTCAAAAAGAAAATTCCCCTGATTTATTAGTAAAAATGAAAAAATGGTTTCTTTTCTCTTGAAAGCCTCTGCTCTGACATGTATCCTCCCAAAAGGGTTTATATGAGAGTGGTCATCGATACGTTGGTTTGGTGGGAGACTGCGGATTCCGCAAATTATTTCCTGGGGGAGTGTACTTCAGTTTCCTGTTTATTAAGACTTTGGTGTTCTCCTTGGGGAAGGACCAGGTCTGGATTTTAATAATAATCAGGGCAAAGAAAAAAAGACCTGATCCTCGTGGCAGTTTTTCCTTTACATAATACTTGGCTTTCTAAGTTCCTTGAAAACGAACTACTCAACAACTTAGAGAAACATCTCTGCTTAATGTCATCATCTTTCATCCAGACACAGGAGACAAAGGCTAATTTGGGGGAAGGAACCTTTGTAATTCATATGAGAAGGGCAGAACTGTCTGCAACAGGATGCCCATGAAAAGCCTTCAAGAATGGGCAGCGGAATGGCAATGGAGAGACAGAGAGACAGAAATAGAGGAGAGAGAGAAAGAGAGAGAAAGAGAGAGAGAGAGAGAGAGAGAGAGAGAGAGAGAGAGAGAGAGAGAGAGAGAGAGAGAGAGAGAGAGAGAGAGAGAACAAAGGGAGGATGCCCTGTATCCCAGGACCTGAAGAAGGTTTGACAAGGTTTGAAATAAACCTTAAATGCACATTGTGAAATAAAAACCATTTCCACAGTGACACAGCCTGAGGACGGCAGCAGAGTTCAGCTTAAGCCTTCCACTCAAAGGCCATGGCTCTTCCCATGCATCATGGAATAAAATCAGGGAGACTCGGAGTGTCGGTGTTCAGTCATTTTTCAGTTACTCTTTGTAAGCCTCATTTGGAACTTTATTGGCAGGGATGCTGGAGCATCTTGCCATTTCCTTCTCCAGTTCATTTACAGGTGAGGAAATTGAGGCAAACAGGTTAAAATGACTTTCCCGAGTCCCACAGTTAGTAAATGTCTGAAGTCAGATTGGAACTCTGTATCTACCCACTCAACCACTGCACCACCAGGCTCCTAGCAGGACCCAGAGTAGCCATGAAATAACAGGATACTGAACTGAGTTGAACTAGAAGAAGAAAAGTTTATGCTCATGTGCTTTAGGTGGAATGAGAAAATGCAATTAGGAGGGCTTTCGTGACTCCCATCATGCTCTGACCACAGGGTCTGGAAGCCTCTCAATAGGCAGTTACTACATTGGAAAACGCTGTGATCCATTTCTAGGCATCTTTTCTAAACAAAAATACTGCAGGGAAGAGAACCACATTAAGTTTCTGTCTGTCAAAATGACAGGGAAAAATTTTCATCAGATTACTGGGTGGGGTGGAGAAAGGAAGGGAAGGAAGGAAGGAATGAAGAAAAGAAAGGGAGGGAGGGAGGGAGGAAGGAAGAAATGAAGGAAAGAAGGGAGGGAAGGAGGGAGGGAGGGAGGGAGGGAGAGAGAGAGAGAGAGAGAGAGAGAGAGAGAAAGAGAGAGAGAGAGAGAGGAGAGAGAGAAAGAAAGAAGGAAGGAAGGAAGGAAGGAAGGAAGGAAGGAAGGAAGGAAGGAAGGAAGGAAGGAAGGAAGGAAGGAAGGAAGGAAGGAAGGAAGGAAGGGAGGGAAGGAGGAAAGAAAGGAAGGAGGGAGGGAGGAAAGAAAGGAAGGAGGGAGGGAAGGTAATGTGTGAACAGCCTGAGTATTGTGGCTGAAGCCAGATTGGAAAGGGCTTTAACAACAGCCAAAAGCACTCTGTAATTGATCCTGAAGGCCAAACGGAGTCATGGAAGCTTCTCAGCAGAGAAACGATCTAGATCCTGACTATGTCCTTTTCTGGGCCCCCCCTTCCCAATGCCCAGCCTCCTGGCCAGGTCCTAGAACCCTTAGCTCTTCAATCCCGGACTTCCTGTCCTTGGGCCCCTCCCATCCTGACCACTACATCCAGGCCCAGACACAGCCATGTCTTACATCAGTCCTTGGGCGTGTTCTCACTGGCAGCCAGGCCGCCACCACTTCTGCTCCCCTTCCGCTGTACCCCAGCCTTCCCCCACCTGAGCCCTGCCATCCCAGTGGAATCAGTGCTGTCATTTGTCCTGGGATGGGGGCCTCCTCTCTGGCTACATTCACATTCCCTTGAACTTCCCACCCAAAATACCATAACTACCCCCCACCCCCATGTACTGATGTCTCTTTGCTCTTTGAGCTGCATCCCCTGCCCAATGGTAAGAACTTTCTCAGCCGTTTTCTCTT
This sequence comes from Antechinus flavipes, assembly GCF_016432865.1. NCBI lineage: Eukaryota > Metazoa > Chordata > Mammalia > Dasyuromorphia > Dasyuridae > Antechinus > Antechinus flavipes. Next base: position 683,024,666 of record NC_067399.1, read on the forward strand.
CCCGAATGCTCACTCTGTTCTCACCTCCAGTTCTCACTGCTCTTCCCAGCAGCCTTTGCCACCTTCCCTCAGCACCTCCTCCCGACCACTGGCTTCTCCCTGCCCCTTTGATCGCTCCCCGATCTCTCCAGCTCAGCTGGCTTTCCTAATCAGCCGACTCCTCTGCTAGCCGAGTGTGGACTCGTCAAAGGCAGGACCCGAGACACTTCTTTCCTCTAAACCTTTCTGTTTCCATTGGATCACCTGCCATCTTGGTATAGGTAGCTCCAAAGTGAGAGCCAGGTGTGCTTGCGCCCCTGTGCCCATTCAGCAGCTCCATGCCTAGGGATGGCTGCCCTGGGTGTCCCCCAGGCATTGCAGAGTTAAGCTGTCGAAAAGGGGGCTCTATCTCCTCAAAAAAGGACTTCCCCGAATTTCTCAGTTTCCATCAAGGACACGCACATCCCCCAGTCCCAGTTCACAGCTCTGACATCATCCCCTGCTCTTCCCTCTTGCTTACGTGTCCTGTCCAGTTCCTCATCACCTCCTATCACCGCAGCCCCTCAGAGTCTGCCTTCTGTCTCCTCACAAATGGTCTGGCTCAGGCCTCGATTACCTCCGGACAGAACCACTGGAAGCGCCTTCTCGCTTTGTCTCCACATCCAGTCTCTTTCTCCCCAGCCACCCACACGTAGCTGCCACCTGCGTCAGTCCCACGCTCGCTTCCCTTCCTTGTCTCCAGCTGTTGCCTCTAGCATGAAACATCAGCATCCCTGACATTTAAACCCCTTCATAATCAGGCTCCAGCCCAGCTTTTTAAGGCAATTACGTGGCACTCCCCTCCCTCACCCCCTCCCCGCACCGGCTGAGCCGGGCTACTTGCTGCTCCTCATAAACAATAGACCATTCACTGCCTCCATGCCCTTGAACTCTGTCCCTCCTGTTCTTCTTCCTCATTGGAACCCCAGGAGGTAAGTGCGGTGATAATACCTGTTTTATGGTGGGATAGATTGAGGGAGACAGATGTTAAATGACATACAACTAGTACGCATCTGAAACTGGATCCAAACTCAGGTCGTCCTAACTCCAGAGTGTCGTGCTACCCACTGTGCTTCCTTCCAATGTATCCTGTGTTCATTTATCGGCAAATCTACATCCCCCCCCCAAAGACTGCGAGCTTCCATAGGTCGGGGACAGCCTTTTGGAATAGTTGCATCCCAAGCTCCTAACCCGGTGCCTGACACATAGTAGGTGCTTGGATGTATTCAATGCTGCTTTATGAGTCGTCCCAATCTCTTTTATTCCTTTGGAATAAAATAGAGTCTTCTAGTAAGAGCTTGTGGGTTGGCCCAAGGCCGGCTGTGTCTCAGTAATGGATTTAAGTGGAATCTGGGTCTGTGGTGCCGGCTGCCACCATCTCATCTCCTTTGGACCCACAAGTCACCCCTTTGTGCATAGTCCTTGATGGCCATGGATGCTCTGGCTGCTCCTTCCCTGGGTTCGTCTCCTGTGAATGACTGAGCGTCTCTGTCTGCACCTGCCACTCTCCAGAGGTGGGGAAAGGCAGGGGTTGCCAGCAAGGACCATGCATGGCTGGGTGCGAAGCTGAATGGGAGGCAGGCAGTAAAGCCTAGGGGAAAGGGCCTGAGATTTGGAGTCCGAAGAAATAGATGAAACCTTGCCTTTGCTCCTTTGTTAGCTGTGAGCTTTGGCCGAGACAGTTCCCTTCTCCTCCATAAAATGAAGGGCGTGTGCTTGATGTCTTCCAAAGACCTTGCTAGCTGTTTCTTCCCGTGATCCTTTGCTCAGAAGTCTTGGATATCCCATAATTGGTTTCCCTGCAGGCAGCCTTAGAATGGGAGGAGGAATCAGACACCTTCCTGGGCTAAAATGGGCTATGGAAGATCGGGGCTGGGTGGGCTTATGGGAAAGGATTGAATTTATTAAACACAGAAGGAAAAAAAACAGACAATGAATTCTTATTATCAGACTGATAACAATGGCTTATAAAGGTCCCTTATAAATCTCACATTACCAGAAATATTGCTGTTAGTGTTCCTTCATTTGGTTTTTTGTTTTGGTTGTTTTCCCAGCTAACTTTATTCATGTGAGACCAGCCTGGTTTGGGGAGTGTTTTAAAACCGGTGTAATTGTGGTTCCCCAGAGTTCCCATAAAGGAGAGCTATTAAAAGGCAGGAATGCATGTCCTGGGAGTACCAACAGTGCAGCTAATGTTGGAGAAAACAATAGGGAAAAGTCCGTGTCCCAGCTCCCCATCATAGCTTTTGTCGAACCGGCGATGAGAACAGCAGACCATGTTGGAGGCGGCTCCTAGGCTCTGGGACTGGCCTGGGGCCAGGAACAATAACTCACACTGAGGATGCACCTCTTCTTGAATCCATTGTGCATCGTGTCACTCATGAAATGCTGAGAAGGCCTGAGGAAGGAGAGCAGCGACGGGGAATTCGGGGGCTTTATCGAGTCCATTTTCAAAGAATCTGAAAGGAGTTCAGCAGATTGATGTTCAGACAGGAATGAGAGGAATCAACCAAGCGATACTTCCGACAGTTTGGGGAAAGAGTATCGTTTCCCTCTTGGGTAGAGACAGATAGCAAGGACCGGGACTCTGGAGAATCACCATTTGTGTCTAAATCTGTTATCTTTTCTGAAAGCGCAGTAGTGGATGATCTATTCCAGGTGCAAACAAATAAAATAAAGAGCGGCTTCCACCTTTCTAGGGTTTTAAAGGAAGCTTGGTAGAATGCAAAGAAATCTGAGCCAAAAGCCAAAAAGCAACCCGATTCCAATCCCGCCCTCAGCACCATGTATGTCGATGCACAAATGGCTTCATGTCTCTGAGCTCACTTTCTCCCTCATAAAGTGAAACTAATAATCCCCCTGAAGTTCTTACCTCTCGGGGCTGCTGCAAGACAGCAGTGAGAAAGTGTATGTAAAATTCCTTGCAAAGCTTCAGTTATTATTAATAACACCCTTAGTACCTCTCACTGGGCTATGGTGAGAATCAAATGCATTAATGGGTGGGAAGGGCTTTGGAGCCCTGGTGTTCTTTGGGTATCAAGCACATCCTCTCAAAATGTCTTGTACTATGATGTGGACCCGATTCCTCGGGCTTGGTGAGGGACAAAGACATTCTCTTTGAGAGAGATCCCGAATATCTTAAAATTGTAGGGAAAACCTTCACATTTGTCTTTAAAGACAAGAATAATTTTTATATTTAAAGCTCAGTGGAGATGTTTAAATGGATTTGCTTCATTGCCCCAAGACCTACTGCCGAGCACATAATAGATGCTTAATAGATGCATGGTGACTGATTGAGTGGCAAGGTCAGGATCCTTATTAATATAATGAAGGAATTAGGTTACTTTCTAGTACTACAAGCATAGAGCATTATAACTGAAAGGGCTTTTAGAGATCATGAGGCTAAAGCCTCTTTTTTATATACAGATGAGACCTAAAGAATCTTTTTTTATCCTTTGTCTTTGTATCCCCAGCTTCCAGAACAGACTTTTGAGCGCAGGCAGAACTTAATAAATATTGATCAAACAAAAAAGACCCAGCTGGTACAAGAGAGAAATTTGACCTTAGGTGCTTGAACTTCAAATTCCAGCACCTTCTCACTGCCCCCTGTTCAGATCTCCTATATCCTTATTTTTAAGGAGGTATCACCGGTAATAAGAGGTAACAGTTGGCTAGGGGAAAGATCAGGAACTCTAATGTTAGTCTTTGCATTTAAAAACTCATTGACACAATTCCACATCAAAGATTAACATTCCAATTAAAGGATCTCTGAATTGGAACAAAACAAACTGATTGGAGAACAAGACAGTCTGTGGAGTTTGGAAGAGGGTTAAGTGGGCCAGCCAGCCCAGAGTTTGAGTTCTTCTATTATTTATAGAGCACACAAAACAGTTAATGGAGAGGCAGAGCGTTCCATTTGCAAAAGAGATTGAAACCAGAGTCACGCTGCTGATGAACCAGGGTGAGAAGAGTCAAGATATTACTGAGGTCACTTGCCACTGAGAGTAAATCCTTCCTCCTGGAAAAGGAGATGGAAGGAAAAAGGGAAACCTTTTCCATACAATCAGCCTAGGAGTGAGGGGGTTACCAGGGAGATGGGTAATGAATGCAGCCATGTAGCCATCACAGAGTACACTCCTCAAGAGCAGAAATTGGAGTTCCCATGGAAGAACTGAACAGCAGAGTTAGAAGAGTCAAAACACATTGTAGAGACAATCTGGGGAAACTGAGACTGTCCAAGAAAAGAACACAGGGGGAAATGCTTCTGTTTGCTTCTGAAGTTCCTAGAAACCTGCCAGTGACCAGAAAGAAAGGTCATCCTTGTCTTTAGAGTCAATATCCATCTCCAAGATCATCAACTTTGAAAGTCACCAAATGATAAATCAAGATGGGACATTTTACAGCTGAGGACACTGTGGCCTTGAGATCTGTAATAACTTTCTTGAGGTTGAAAGGGAACTCATCAGTAGACTTACGCCTAGTCTGGTGATGGATCAGCTCAAATTGCTAGAAGGAATCTCAAAGGCTCTCAGGTACGTTCTAAACCCTGAAATGAATCCATACCATAGTGGCCCTGATATAAGGTCATCCAAGTTAGATTTAAAGGACTTCAGCAATGGAGAACGCATTACCTATTGAGATGACCCAATCATTTTTACTGTAGACTTTTGGCTTTTATTGGACTCTGAATGGACTGGGAACCACTCAATGGCAGTGAAGGCTGTGGAACCTAGACAAGATGAAAATGGGTGATGGAGGAAAGATGCACATTTAGTGGGTAAAGAAAGTAGTCTAAGTTCCAAGTTGTGGATATCTGATATTGAGACAATGAACTCCTTGTTGGGGTTGGGGGTGAGATGGGGCAAACTCACTATATGTGCTTGGGTGTTCCTGCCACAAATAGCTGTATCTAGCCTACTCCAGACCATGTTGGCCATCCCTACTGGTCAACCTCAACAATTATATCAATTTAACTATTGTCACTGGACAGAACATGGGAGAATCTTGCAGCAAGGTGGCTGCCTAATGAGTTGGGAGCCTGCCCCCCCCTATACCAACTCGGGCAAAAACCAGAAAATGCCACTAGATGTGATTATCACAAAAAATGCAGTGGGCAGCTAGAGGAGGTGACCCACAAACTCCATAAAACATCATCTAGAAGCTAACTGGCGATAGTGAGACCCACCCCGTGCTCAGGCTCAGGGCACCCAGGTGATAGAAGAAAGATGATAGCAGCCACATTTTGGTGGGTACTTGTTTGCTCGAAAATGCTACTTGTTGCAAGCCTTCGTGTTCCTGTTTCTTCATCAGTGCAGGGTGGAGTTAGAGATGGGTGATGAAGCTGACTTAAAACAAAAGAAAAGGTAAAAAGGAAAAGAAAAAAATGAAGCAAAGGAAAAAGAAGTGAGTTATCGAACCTTTGCAAATGAACACAGAGGAGACTAGAAATAAGTTCAGAAAAAAATTAAGACCAGCAGGATAGTTTGGAAAAAATTCACTGAACATATCATCTACTTTCTAAAATGGCAAGTAAATAGGAAGATACCCAGATTTGTATAATATCCTTTCCAAGTGTTCTACATCACATATGTGAAAATGCTTCTTTTACTAAGTTTTTATTTATTTTTTACTCAGTTCAAAATAAAAATAAATTAATTTTTAAAAAAGAAAAGTCCTGGTCACCTCCTGCCTTTGGACTCCACTCAGTGTCCTGTGACTCCCTCAACCAGGAGCCCTTCCCAGTATCCCATTCAGTTTCCCCATAAAAGATAATCTCCTCTGGGTCAGGATTGTCTCACTCCTGTCTCATATGTGTCACCTGGAGCAACTGAAGACACAAAATCCCAATGAATGGATACTTGTCAATTGATAACATGGCAAATGATCTAAGATAGTTAGAGCACTCTCTAAGAGTCTGCTGATGATTCCAGTTGTCTGATTCACTATTCCTTATGCTAAATTGTCCCATCCATCTTCTGGACCTTTGCACAAGCTGTGTTCCGTGCATGGAATATACTCCTTTTTCCTCACCTTTGCCACTTCCTTCAATGAGACCTTTGAAGATCCCCCTCCACCTCCAGAAAGTAGTGCTCTGTCCAACAGAAATCACTTTCAATAACTGGGTATCAAAGAGACTGTGACTTCATGGGAAGAGAACAATCTGAGAGTCAAGAAGACATACTGGCTCTATAACTCTAGGCAAATTTCTTAAGCTCTCAGTGCTCTAAGTAAAGCAGCAGTTGAGCAGCATATTTACAGGGAATATTTGTATTTTTTCTCGATGTTCCCGGAACCTGTAAAACCACAATTCTAGTCCACAAAAAGAAAAAGAACAAGAAGAACAACAGTAACAACAAAAACAACAAGAAAAAGGACAACAATAACTATTACAACAACAACAATGAAATGTGACATAAAAGTTTAACTGTCCAAAAACATGATCTACCCATCAAAGCTAATCATAATTTTCTTGGGGAAATGAACTTCAAATGCTGGTGTTTTTCTTCTTTAAAATATAATAGTTCTCTCTGGGAGTAAGCGGGTTTCTCGGGAGAGGTTTTCTGGAGGCAGCCTTAGTATCAGTTCAGATCAATAATTACCCCAAATACAGCCAGTTGCAAGTAAAAATGCAAATGTTTATTTCTCCTTCCAGGTCTTGTCTCTTTCCTTGGGCCCGGATAGCTAGATTCTTAGAGGCCTATCTTTCTGCTCGGTTCTGAGAGCTCCTGCAGCTTTGTCCTTTGCCTCTGCTCCCCCTTCAGCCTTCAGCCAGCACAAAGATGAATCTATCTCTCTTGCCTTCCGAAGTAATTCTCCCCTGGCTCTAGCTCAACTCCGACTCGTGGCTTCTTCCGACTTGACGCTTCCCTCTTCATGTAATTCAGCTGAATTCTCTTAACTGGGCCTCTGCTTTCTTCTTCTATATCAGAGAGTGGGATTATGGGTTTTCTTCCATAGTGCTCTCTGGCCCTAAGAGCTTCAAGGGGGGGGTGTGAATTTGGATATCTCATACTAAACCCTGAAATCTCCCAAATGTGTGAACTCCAATGAGTAAAGGTGTGAACACAAGTATTGTATCAATTAGTTCTACTTAGTACCTTATTTCTTCTGGCCCATAACATCTCCTTGTAGGATTAGATCAATCCTACTGAACCATGCTAAATTAGATAATTATTATCTCTATCAACTCTAATGACTTAAGAGTTTGTAAAGATTTCAACAAGAGGGTGTCCAGGAATTAATAATTTTTAAAAGGATTATAAATGAATAAATATTTAGAAAAGAGAATGCTGGTATCAAAGAACAAAAATAAAGCAAAATGCAAAAATATATACAAATTTGTGTGTTTTAATGGTCTTAGAAGGAAATAGCTTGAATGAGGGACTTTGCTGGAAAAGAAAAGAAGGGGAGGAAAAAACTCTACTGTATATTAGATACAAAATGTGAAGAATATGTAGGCAGGGAGTAAGGGCAGAGTATCCCATGCACTTCACTTTCATCTGAATCAAATAAAGATCAAACACAATTCCACAAACCTAAGCGTCTTACTTAGAAAAGTACATGTATATTATACACTCCTGTTGGCTGTTATTATTTTCACTCAATAGAGGATCACTGAACCATTATATTTTTGAGCCAAAAACTCCTCAGTTCCTTTGTGATTTTGAAAATGAATCCCATGGCCAATTCCTCTAGAAAACTCCTTTCTTTCTTAGGACCATTTCTTTTCATTAGCACATTTCCTTTTCTCTTTCTCTGAATCTTTAAGTTTCTTTTTCACCCAAGTGACCACAAGCATTTCATAGCACACCATCCCAGTGCTTCTGTCTTTGTTGTACTTATACATGTCCAACCAGAAGGTGGAGGACAGGAACGAGACATGTTTTTTTCCTCTTCTAAAGAGACTTTGTGCCCAGAACATATAGCGTATGGTGACCACCAGAATTGCACTCGCCTGGCATATGGAGTTCCATTTAAGACAGGCTTTTGTACAATTAGTTTGCTTTCCTCTCAAACAATTGTCAAAGTTTCCCCTCTGCTTATAGAAATCAAAAGCCTGAGTTGTCAGACACATTTAAATAAAGGATGGGGAAAACACTTTCTAAACCATTTTCTGAACTAAACTTCTGCCCTCTCACATATCTGTAGCTGAGCACTTTGACATGGTGATATCATTTTGGTTTTCTCCAAGCGTGAAGGACAAAAGTAACTGAGTGTCCCAGAGGAAGCAGGATGCAGGGGCACCAGTCCAAAGATGAGTTCTTCCCATTTTGATTGGCTGACTTCTACCACAGAGTCATGGGATGTTAGAACTCCAAGGAACTTCACAAAGCACCCGGTACCACCTTCTCCATTCACATGGTAGGAAACTGAGTAGAAGAGCAGGGAAGGAGCTCACTGAAATCACCTAACTCTTTATTAGAAGAATGAGATCTGCCTTTATTTAGCCAAGCTGCCTCTGCATGGCCCCATGACATAATGAGGACCAAGGAGATCATCAACAAAACATTTCACATCACACAGTGAATTCCTTGGGACTCGCCTAATTAAATTGCCTGCATGTAGACACTCAAATGGACATATGCTCACACTCTCGCTACTGGGAACTGAATAAAAGAGGGATGTGTTGACATGATGCTTTGTTGAATTTCATTGTAGTTCCTTCCAGAACCCAGAGGCAGCTGGAAATGTGTCCCAGAGGAGTCAATCCCTTCTATAGCTAGCACAATTTTTTTATCCATTCTCTTCATAGTCCAACAAATGCAAACTCACGTCTCATACATTGTTGTTGTGTTGGTGAATCTGTGTTGATTTTAATCTTATTTTCATTGTTAACTGTTATTCTTAGAACAACTCTGATTCTGAAAAATACCCTTTCTCTATTTCCTAGCCACCAAGACATCTCTTGGAACAAATATTTAAACAGAAAGAAGACAAAACAAGTTTTTAAAAACTAATCAATGTATTAACAATATTGAATTGAATATGTGATATTCCATACCAATAATCCACTCCTTTGGAAAAAGAGAGAAGAAAGAAAGAGATGAATTTTCTCACCTTTTCTCTAGGGCCATGCTTAGTCACTTCAATTACATAGAAATGAATTTTTTTTTATTTTTTGGAGAGGAGGGGATGTTTCTATCTGTTTATACTGGTGTAGTCATTGTGTATATTCCTTCCTGGTTCTGTTTATCTTATCAGTTCACATTAAGTCTTCCTTGTGCTACCCTCATGTTCATCATTTCTCTCAGAACAGCGATATCCCATTATAATCATGAACTCCAATTTGTTTAACCAATCTGTAATGGATGGATATCAACTTTGTTTCTAGCACTTTGCTTCTACAAAAAGTGCTACCGCTGTCAATATTTTGGTGCAGAGAGAACCTTTCTTTCCATCATTTATTTTGCTAAGTCACATATGGTGAGCAATTGGATCTCAGTAAAAGGGTTGAGACATTTTAGTCATTTTTTTCTCATAATTACAAATTGCTTTCCAGAATGGCTAGACAAATTCATAGCTCTGGAGAAAATATACCAGTATTCCGATCTTTTCAATTTCTATCCAGTATTGATTATTTCTATTTCTTGTCACCTTCTATAATTTGCTTGATATAAGTTGAAGTCTCAAAGTTATTCTAATATACATTTCTCCCATTATGCATAATTTGGAGTAATTTTTATGCAGCTATTAATATTTGCAAATTTTGAAAACTGGTGGTTCATATCCAATAAACCTTTGTCCATTAAAAATAGCTCATGGTCATAAATTTGTGTTAATTACTATACATCCTGAATGTCAGACTATTATCAAAAATATTTGATGCAGAGATTTTTCCAACCAGTATTCTCCCTGCTTATTCTAAGCTACACTGACTTTGTACCAAAAAATCATGTTAATTTTATTTACTCAAAATTACCCCTCTATAGCATGTGATATAGATGTCCATCCTCTGATTAAGTTTTCTTCCCTCAGTCTTATTTGTGAAAAGTATCAGATCTCATTATTTTAAAATGGTTTAATGACGTGACCTCTTCTATTGAGGCCATTTATCTCAGAGTGGTACATCATCACAAAGGTGTTAGTCTAACTTTTGCCAAATGACTGCAGTTTTTCCTAGTTCTTTTCAAATAGGGAACTCCCCCCAAAGTGATTCATATTCACAGGCCTTTCAAGCACTGAGTTACTGAGTTCAATTATTCAAGTCTGCTTTTCTCTGAAATAGTTGATATGTCACCCATCTCTCAGGAGTATGTCAAGATTTCTTCTCCTCCTCCTCTTTTACCAGTTCTAAGGAAAAGGAATTGATCCCTTCTGACACATTCAGTCGGTCCTTTTTAAATAACTAGTTCCTTCTCATCAAATGAGACAAGACCCAGAAGATCAGCTCTCTCTTATTTCCTTGTTAGGCTTGTGATATGTCATGAGCTTCTCATCTATTCCTCCTTTTTCCCTAGTTATGACTGGAGAATATACCATAAGGACACTTTACCCATTTTATCCCTTTGGTGATCTTTATTCACATGTTCTTTCCATCATGATTCCCTATATTTGTTTCCTAGATCTTTTTTGCATCTATCAATCAAATGCTTAAGTCTTTGCTATCATTGAGATATTGAGGCAAGTGCTGGGACTGCAAGTGAAAAATGAGCCAGCCCTGCCTTCAACAAGCTTCCATATTAATGTAGGTGTAGGACTTTTCCCCAGAGAAACAGAATCATCTCTCTAAAATAACCCCACCCTCCCCACTTTGATCTGCTCTGCTCCTTTTCAAAAGGCCATTTCACATGAAAGGACTTTGAAAGAACTGAGGATGTTCTAGAGAAGCAAAGACTTGCTCTAGGAGTTGGGGGAATGGGCGCTGTCTGCCAGGTATCTGAAGGCTGCCATATGTAAGGGAGCTCAGATTTGACTTGTTTTCCCCCAGAGTAGAATCAAAAGGTAGGAGTTATGCACTTTTAAATGTCAGCTTAAAGTGAAGGGGATTCTATCAATTAGTAAAAGCTTCCTTTAAAAGGTGATACTTGAACTCACACTTGAAGAAAATAAAGGAAGAGATGACAAAGGAGCACATTCTAGGCATGAAGAGGCAGCCTGTGTGCAAAGTCATGAGGACAAAAAAGAGAATCCCAAGCTAAGACCAGCAGAGGGGTCAGTGTGATTGTGGACCAAGTGGAGAAATAGGAAACCAATCTGAGACTCGATAATGAAAAGCTTTAAATGTGAAGGTGAATTTTTTTTTTAATTTATCTACTTCTAGAGGTAATAGGGAGTCACTGAAGAGTCTTGAGAAAAAGAGTGACATGGCCTGAATTATTTAAGGAAAACCATTTTGGAAAGTGAGTAGATGATGGATTGAAGTTAGAACAAGCTGAAAGCTGGGGATCTAATTCCTTTTTTGAGATATTTACTTATTATCCTTTTAATAAGGCCTTTTAGAATGTTTTGGAAATCAAAAAAAGGCACTTAGTGGACTAGAATTGGCAACCCTTATACAAAAACCCTTTTTGAAAATTGAGCACTTCTTTCTGTTCCCCCCACCCCCAGTCTTGGGAGCTTCTCATCTTCTCCGAGAGCAATCACCTTCCTAAAGATCCCGGGAAAGCCTTTCTCTGTTGCCTTCATCCATGACCTCTCGTTTCTCTATTTCCATAATAACTTTGGTCATCACTTTGCTCTTCACCAATTTCATATTTTCCCGTTCAGTCCTCAAAGATCCAGTTTCTAGAAAAGAGAAGCAAAATTTAAGGTGAGCTGCTTTGTCACATCTCAAGAACCCATTGTCATTGGGTATATGCCCTTAGAAGAGCGCTTGGTCCTTGGCTCCTCCTTTTTTAAGGACTGTCATTCCAAACAGAAGCAAAACCAAAGTCATCTGGCTTTCCTTGGCTGCCTCAGTGAATTCTGTGCTTGGATAGTGTCAGCATTAAGCAGCAATAGTGGTAGGATTTGAATCCTGTTCCTCTATTTCCCAAATCATTCATTTGTCTTTGCTTCTGCCTAAAAGCGCAGTTCTATTTTTTATTCCTCACTATAAATTCTCAGTTTTTATAGATAGCACATGCTTATGGATGCTGATGAGAGGACCCTTGGGAGGGGGTATATTTAGACAGGAGACCCAGCTGATGGGAACAAACCCAGGTGGAAGCATCCCTTGGCTCAAGCGCCAAAGCCCACAAGGGGATTGTCATCAGAACTCTTGGCAATCTTGGTGCCCACAGGTGAGCTTTGGCTCCCCCCAGTCCAAAAGGAGCTGATTGAGGTGTCGTGTTTGATGAGAGAATTAATCTGACAGTTTTAGACTTGAACTTTCAAGTCAAGACTCTAAATTTAGTGACAAACTCAAACCTGTAGTTTCAAGATCCCTTTAGCTTTGCTACTTGGAGATGTCTCTAAGCCACATTTGGTAAGCGCCTGAGGGCTGCCTTCAGCAGAAGGCTCATATCCAATGGGCATCTTTACTGGCTCAACACCAATGATGATTTCCATAGGACCAACAATGTTTCTTTCTATTTGTGGCAGGAAAGAGGAAAAACTCTGACAGCAAAAGTCATGTTTTCAGTGTAGTTACAACAAAGAGATGCACACGGGTATACCACTTGCTTTTCTCAGTGTTACTTTCTCTTCTCCAGGCCATGATTCACAGGCCTCAGGCTGATTTCACTTTAGAAATCACTTTAGATTTCTTTACTTTAGAATCACTTTAGAAATGGGAGAGCCACTGTGGACAGACAGACCTCGGCCAAATCTTTCCATCATTCCCCAAATAAAGGCCGCACTCAAGGAACTACATTCTACTAAAGGGGTATGCCATGAAAATAGAGAAGTCAAAAATAGCATCATTGAATAGAAGCTGCAAGAATGCCAAATGAGCAGAACTATAGATCCAAACTCTCTACAAAAGTTATGGATGGATGGAATGGATGGGTGGATGGATGGATGGATGGATAGATGGATAGATGCATAGATGGATGGATGGATGGATAGATGGATAGATGCATAGATGGATGGATGGATGGATGAATGGATAGATAGATGGATGGGTGAATGAATGGATGGATGAATGGATGGATGGTTAGAGGGATGGAAGGAAGGAGGGAGGGAGTGCGCTTTTTGTCATTGGAGATATTTAAGAAAGGCTGTATAAGCTTTTGTTACCTTCAAAATAAGAAATACAAACCCCAGGAAATGCATGAAAAGGTCCACAATAATCTTATAGGGCTTCTCAGAATGACAGGCCCTATAGTCATATAATCAAACACAATCCCGTTACCCCATTCATAAGCGATGCCAGATGGGGTAAACCAGAGTGGAGAGAGGTATCAGGATATGCATGTGATGTTGGGCAGAGAGTGACAGGGAATCATTTTATAGACATCTGTTTGGCTGCTTGTGGTGCCCAGGTCATCAGAGCTTCTTCCTCCCTCCCCCCTCCTCTAGAAACACCTGAAGGAGTCAATATCTGGTCCATTTCCCTTGTGCAGTACCAAAAAGTCACCCACACACATAGTAGGTCTTAATCAAAGGCTGAGTTAGTCCCATTTCTTAGAGACGTCAGGACTGGATGTGGTCAGCAAGAAAATATCGGTATATGGCCCTTGTCTGGTATCATTCCCACTCATACCCATACTCTTCCTCCTTGGTACCAGCTGTCATTTCTCATCCTGGACTATCAGTTATGGATCAGACAACCATATTGTGGAGACAGAGGATATCCAGCAAGGAAGCTGAGAGGGAGAGAAGTCCAGCCTGCCATATCATCCTCTCCCAGAATCAGGAGATAAGGAACGCCACCCACCCACTGCCAATACATTTTTGGAGATGTAACAGGAGCCGGCATAATGAGCCAACTGATGAAAATTCCCCAAGTGGAAAAGGCTAAGGTGATAAGTAATGGGAGTGTCTTGGAGAGCTTTGGAACACGCATAGACTGGCTATATCTGGTTCAGTCTGCTAATCATATGACAGAGGATCTTTGATTAGCTATACTTGTACAGCTATAACTGGGTTTGCATTCAAAAGGCACTCATTAGCCTCTTCGCTTCTCTTGGCTTTGATTTCCTACAGTCTGGCAGCACTTGGGCAAAAGACAATCCTAAAAACAGAGAGGTTTGGGGCCCTTCTCATCTAAGGCCAATGGGTGACCTTTTCCTACCAGTCTGAGTTCTCTGCCCCGACAGTTGTTGTCTCTTCTTAGGTGAAGGAGATTGGATAGAATCGTGTCCCTATGAATTTCAAAAGGTCAAGAGAGTGAGTCGCTAGGTGGTCCAGGAGTGAAATCTGGGCTGCAGTTTGTAGCCAGATGGGACATCTTTGAGCTCTGAATTATTTGGCAGCAATATTACATTTGGACATAAAATTAATGGGTATTTATATGAAAAAATAATGTTAGATATGGCCCAGAAACCAGGGTGGTGTATAGGAGTGTATGCTTCCCAGTTATGGGGTTGAAATTTTGAACTTTTGCTCCACCTCCACCTCCAAAGTAAATAACTTTCTTTGAAAGTGAAATGAAATTAATGGGTTAAATGGAACTAAGTACCAGTCACACTTACAACTCACAGTGGGAGGAACACAGACTCCCAGAATAGGGTTTGATGGGGGGGTTTTAGAAAGAAGATAAATCATCCCCCTGAGGGTGAGGGACACTGCTAAAAACCCTAAAAGCAAGGTTTAAATAACCTTGCTCTTGGAAAGTGAGAATGGAGAATACTTGCTACAGAACTGATCAATATAAGAAAATGCCTGCAGGAACCTGTCATGTTTGACAATTATCTCAGTCGTGACCCAATGAGGCATCTCAGAGAAATTTAAAAATCATGAGTGTGTATATGTATGTGCATGCACTTATACACACTAGTCCAGAACAACTAAATAGAAGGGGATAGGATGGAAGAGAGAAAAGGGATGGCAGAAAAGAAGGAGAGAAAGACAGAGGGAAAGAGGGTAGTAGGAAAGGGGGGAAGGGAGAAGAGAGAAATGGAGGAATAGGAGAGAGAGAAATATAAGAAAAGGAGAAAGAGAGTGGGAGAGAGAGAGAAAGAGAGAGGGAGAGAAAGAAAAAAAGAGGGAGAAAAGAAGAAAGGGAGAGAGAGAAAGGGGGAGAGAGTGAGAGCGAGAGCGAGAGAGAGAGAGAGAAAGAGAGAGAGAGAAACAGAGAGAGACAGAATCTGTCTTCCTCAGGAGCAGAATTCTCAATGACAGTTTTAGAAGCAGACCTTCAAATTGCTATATCACAAAGAGGTCAACTAAGATTTTTGAAACTCGTGAACTGTATCCAGTTGTACTCTTCTCACTTATTTGTTTTACTGAAAGCAAAACCTTTTTTGTTGTTCACAATTTTTAAAAATTCACTTGGAAATAGTGTTTCATTTATTCTTCCATTGTCCTTTTTATAGCCATTTTGTGTTATATACATAATAGCACAAATTCTGGTAAGGATCTCAGAAGGCCATTGAGTCCAACTCTTTAATTTTACAAATGAGGCAAGTAGGAAATAAGTGATTTGGCCAGTGTCACACAGCTAGTAGGTATATAAGGCAGAAAATGAATTGTATCCTGATTCGTAGTCCAGCACCAAAACATTCCACCTTTTAGTACACTAGTGTTTACAACTAAATAAACATAAATATATTATTATCTTAATTTTTTACACCTAGACAGTGAAAGCTCAAAAAGTTTGGAATTCAAGGACTTGAATCCTTAGATTGGTCACTATCAAACCCAATGCATATGAGTAAGAATGGCAATGAGATGAAAACTCTCTAATCATTTAATGAATTATATACATCATATGAAACTTAAAAAAAACCTTAAGGAATAAATGGACCACTTCATTATACAGCAAATGGAACGAAGTGATCAATGATGTGCCAGGATGGAAGTGAGCACCTATCCTGGATCTACCTTGAAACAATCAGTTTTAAAATTGTGTTTGATCTGACAACAAGAACAGTTATTAGAAGTAAATGTGCATTTTGGTCTCAATGAAGCCCTTTGGTGCTTTCAGGTTCCTAATGAGTTTAACTGTTCAACAATACGTAGAGTACATGAAGTGTCTCCTCTCTGGTGACACATTCATAATAAATACATTTAGAGGGAATGGAGGAACGATAATTACTAAGAGCCAGAACTCCTGATTATCTCATGGCGATGAAAACTCTGACTCGTAAATTCTTAACAAAGATTGTAATTTAAGCTATAACGAATCTTTCCAGAATCTTGGTTTTCTTCTAAGAAAGGCCAGCTCTCCCATCTGTGACTTGTGAAAGTGCTGTGGTACTGAAGAGTTTTGACCATGGACAGCACATCTTAGTCCATATTATACCTTATGGTCTGTGTAATCTTAGGCAAGTCACTTTCCACCTCTCTTCCTTGGTTTCCTACTTTGTAAAATGAAGTAAAGTTGGAAGGCTTTGACTATGGAAAGGTGCCACTATAGTCTAAATGGGGCCAGATCTTGATTTAGGAAGTCTCATCTTCATGAGTTCTGATCTGGCCTCCAACATGTACTATGTGACCTTGGGTAAGTTACAAAATTCAATTTTCTTCAGCTTCCTCATCGATAAAATGAGCTAGAGAAGGAAATGGCAAATGGCAAAACACTTCAGTATCTATGCCAAAAAAGCAACAACAACAACAACAAATTGGGTCCCCAAAACTCAGACACAATTGAACTACTGAGTAAATTCCTATATGAGAAAGCATCAGGTTTCAGATATTTACTATCTACAGGGCCAGGAACAGAAGGCATGGATGCTCCTGCTGGGTCTGCTTTCTTCAAGTCTCTTTTTAAAAGGAAGATTTTAAATTGGAATGCTTTCCTATTTAGACTCAACAGAAAGGGAATATGCCCTTTTTGCCCCCAATATTGCCTGTTTCTTCTTGGACATCTTTTGATTATTACCAATAGAAAGAAAGCAAAAAAAAAAGCATTTATTAATCATTTATTATATATCAGCTAAGTATTAGAGATACAAATAAGAAAAAGAAAGACTTCCCCTTCCCTGAAGGAACTTACAATCTAATGGGGAAAGAAAATAGAAAGAAGCAACAAAAATGGGGAACAGTAGAGAAGACAAAGAGTTGTGAGTGCAGCAGATGGCAGATGAAGAGATATCTGAAATGTTAGTCCTGCCCCCCTCCCTAAATGGTGGAGCTCATCATAGTTTACCCTCTAATCAGAAGGGCAGATCTTACAAGATGATGAGAATTCCCAGTGATTAGTTTACTGGAGGCTGGTGGGAAAAGGCCATGGAAGGCATCTCATTCCCCCCTGGCTGCACTCCTCTGGGACTTCTAGGCTTCTCTACCATGCTCTCACATCAGCATTCATTTTGGAATACGACTGGTCTCCATTGGCGCTACCATGATGCATTAGGGATGCAAAGTCTGGAGCGGAGGTGCCATTTCAGCAATCACAAAAAAATTAGTCTTTCACCTCATCCATGCCTGCTCCCCATTTTCTCTAATGGACTAAAACCATGACCACATCTGGCCCGTTCGGGATCTTGTCCTCCTGGAGCTCCTGTTCTGTTGCAAGGACGATTGTTAAATCAGAATACTGAACCCTTCTGCCATTTGCCGTGGGAGAGACACAGAAGTAACCTTGGAATGTGGGCACCAGTTGGCAAGGTAACCTTGTTCTGTGGGCCCATCGATAGCATATTCTTGCTTCCTGCTCTTTAATATACTATCCTAACAACTGTCTGGGGCTGAGTTATAGTTACGTGATGCATATGCAAATGAGTTCTTGCACCACAGATGGCTGCTTCAGATGAAATGTGTTCAGTCTTCTCAATATAAATCTTCCACAACCTCTACACCATAATATCCATACCTTATTGCATATTCTTTTTAAAAAATAAAAAATCACACTCGCTAAAATTCCTATTTGGCTTTAAAGATAGTCTGTGTATCAAGACTGCAAAATACTTGGAGAGGTGGTGGACAATTTTTATGAGATTGTTTATTGCCATCGAATGCCTCCGAGTCTATCCCACCCATCCCACTGCTTTAAACCAAATGGATCCTGGCATCTTCCTTGCGATGACTGAGACATGATTGGAAAGGATAACACTGGTTCCCGAGTCATTATCGGCCATGCTCTCCAGCTTTCCACGAAGCGATGTGGAAATGGCTGCATCCTTCTCTGGACAGATAGTCAAGGTCCAGTTAAGACCATTACTGCACACTGTAGCTTTTTTTTATTATCAGTGTATTTTACCATCCAACAGAAAAAGAAAAGAAAAAAAAAGTGGGGAGAGTGTTTTTATGTGAACCAACCCCTGACTGCACCATCTGCAGGACACAACTATGAACCTGGTGATTAAAAATTGACTTCAACTTCAGACTTTGCAAAAGGCTCATTGACTTTTTAGGGTATGTAGACTAAGCTGCCCCAGGCGAGGGTCTCATCTTTTTTTTTTTTTTTTTTGCTGTAATGGCTCACCCTGCTCTCCAAAAATCTATTGCAACTGACCAGCCATTAGTTTCTGAGACCATTTGCTAAATCAGCTTGGATCAATACCTGCCAAGCTGCCGGCCTACCTCTTATTTATGGATATGTCGATTTGCTAAAATGAAGGATTTCTGCCCGTAAAACCCAAATCATGGCTTTGCTCAAAGTGGCATTTATGATTTTTGTCTTTTTGATAATGTTAACATCATCTATAATCAGCCCTTGGGGAGACCTATCCTGGAAGAGGGAAGGTGAAATAGGAAACTGGCTCAAAAGAAGTAGGGGGAGAACCCATCCACTTAAAGAAATATACCTTAAATGCCTCCCAGAAAGAATAAACCCCCAATGGAACTGAAGGATTTCATCTCCCTTGCCGGAGAGCCATGGAACTGATCGAAGCTGGGCGACATGGAATGGACTTGCTGGGACACTTCCAAAGGGCTGGGAGTTTTCATCTTGTTCCTATCCCTGGATGCCAAGCAACTGCATATCCTTGGATGGACCATATTTCTCCCATCTAAGTGGGCTAAGAGCATAAAATATCAGAGTTGGAAGAGGTCTCGGTGATCACCCAGTCTAGCCAGCTCATTTTACAAATGACAAAGAGGGTCAAAAAAGGGAAGGGATTTGCCGTAGGTCAGTTAATTAACTAATCAGCCAGCAGAGTAATATGCCCTTAAAAGCACCAAATCTGGGAAAGCTGCTAAGGAGAAAAAAAGACCAGAAAATCAACAATCAATTAACCTCTATTATGACCCAGGGCTTCCACCAGCAGACTCTAATCTGACCCAGGTCCAGTCCCTTTGGTGTCTAGCTTCTCCTGGCCCCTCTACACACACACACTGTGGCATCAGGGATCCAGAACTCCCTAGAATTCCACTATTCCCAAAGATCGTTCCAAAGAGGGAATTTGGAGAGATTCATGTTTCCATTTACATCTCTCCTTTGCTATTTTTCTTCTGTTTTTTAAGATGAAGGGATGACTCTGCCCCTCTCGTTGGTGAGATACTTAATTTCTGCTTTAGTAGATCTTCCAAAAGTGATTATTTTTAATTTTATCATTATTGCTCAATTTATGTTACCTTGAGACCCAAATATATCCCCCACTACTCAAGGAGCCATCCATTTTAGTATGGGTGAAGGAACATAAGGATGTTCAGCCTAGGAAAAAAGGACACAGAGGGGGAAACAGTTACTTTCTTCCAAGGTGAGGAGCTGGGATGTGGGAAAGGGACTAGGAGGGCTCCTACTGGGCCCAAAACGTAGGACAAAAAGCAACAATAAATGGGTGCTGCAAAGCTGTAGATTCAAATCCAATGTCAGAGAGAAAAACAAAATGAGAGCTGCCAATGAGAGCTGTCTCAAAGGGGAAAGGCTGCCCGTCATTCCGGGTGTCTGAGCAGGTTCTGGATGATTGGGAAAGAAATTTCCAATCTACCTAAATGCCTGTAAGGTTGCTTCAAGTTCACAGTCTATGATCCAATGCAGGCAAGGGAGTAAAGTGACAGCTCCTATTGATCGTGCCATTGAGGGGGAGGTTCGAACATGAGCCTGGGGTAGAAGATAATGCTGATTTTCTTCTGCAGCATGGAAGCAGACTCAGAGGAGCACTAAGTGAAGGAGAACTGAGTCCTTCCGGGGGGGGAGGTGCTGAAGTCCGATGCCCGGCGGAGGTCTCGGCTCCCCCGTGAGAGTGGGGAAATCGGCCTCCTTCCCTTCTGCACATCCCTCATCCTTTTAAATTACTGGGATGTTTTCTTCATTCTGATAAATAACAAAATTGCTCGCTTGCCATCTGATAGGCAAGAGGAATTTTCTAACTTGCCTTCTGGGGAGAAGAGTAAAGCAGTGAGTGAATAAATATTTAATCTTACTGGTTTTATTGAGGAAGAAACCTGGAAGGGGACAAAGCTTCTCCTTCTCAGGCAAAAGATTCTCATTTCTTTTGTCAAACTGTGTTCTTCGCTAGCTAATTCGAGCCTCAATAGTTTGGGATATGCAGTCACAGACTTACAGCTTGGAGATGCTCACTGTAGAGATAGTGAGAATCAGGGAAATTCGATCACTTGTCCAAGAACACACAGCTAGGAGGTGAGCGGGGCAAGATTTGAACCCAGGTCCTCTGACGGTCTCTGCATTGTACCACCTTGCTTCTCACGCAGATCTCTTGGTCTCATTTGGATAACCCTTCACCACGCTGAGGCACCAGGTGATGCAATGCAGGGTGGGCTGGCCTGGCCACCAGAAGCCTTAAGGCCCTGTCCAGCCTTGGGGAATTGCTACCAGAAAAGGTGTTTAGCTTCCTCCACTGTAAAATAGACAGGACAGCACCTCCCTGCTGGGGTTTTGCCATCAACAAATGAGATCTTATTTATCAAGGGCTGAGCACAATGTCAAAGACACAAAATCACCCCCTGATCTTCCCAGAGATGCCTTTTTATAGAAATAGAGGGAAGGGGACCTTAAAGTCTCCTGCTCTGTAAGAGAGAAACGAAGGGCCCAACCCAACAAGGGACACACGGGGCTTTCTCTGGGCATGACCTCGGCTGAGCCCCCGGGCCCCTCACCTGGGTGACCTCTCCCACCGCTTCCAGCTCCTTCCTACTATGCCGAGACCTCCCGTGGCAAGACCAGGAGAGGTGTAATGACAGCTCAGTCAATTAAGGATTTCCTGCTGTGGGAAGGATCAATTTTTTGAACAATGACCTAAATTGGACATGGCATAGTCTCTATGCATGAACTTTAATATGTCAATGTGGGAACTCCCTCCCAAAACGCGGGCTGGAACTCATCCTTGTCAGAACAATCTGGTCACCTCCTGGCCACGGCTTCCTGTAGGTTCTCCCCAGGCCGGCCACCCAAGTGCTGAGAGTCTGCATCGAATATTACTGACACTCATGTAGACTGATTTTGTATTTAATTTATATTTTAATATATTTAACATGTGTTGGTCATCCTGCCATCTGGGGGAGGGAGTGGGGGGAAGGAGGGAAAAATTGAAACAAAAGGTTTGGCAATTGTCAATGCTGAAAAATTACCCATACATATAACTTG
Source organism: Antechinus flavipes (assembly GCF_016432865.1). Classification (NCBI taxonomy): domain Eukaryota; kingdom Metazoa; phylum Chordata; class Mammalia; order Dasyuromorphia; family Dasyuridae; genus Antechinus; species Antechinus flavipes. The sequence goes on from NC_067399.1 coordinate 683,046,198, forward strand.
CAAATAAAAAGCTATTAAAAAATGTTACTGACACAGAGGGAATCCCAGGGGGCACATGAGCTGCGCGTTGGTCACCCCTCCATCCTGCACCTGGGCAAGCCAGCTTTTTGTCCACGCCTCCTCGGTGCTCTTTCCCTGGCACAGTGTTGCTGCCTGATGGCGTCCATTCCATCCTGTCCGTGGTCATTCACATAACCAGCAGCTTCAGTTCCGTGGCACTATGATTCAGAGCCACAAAGCATCATGGCACGAATGGGGGAGGTAAAAAGATGGCACTGGGATTCAGGCAGACGTTCTAGTCCTTTGAGGAGATCCACAGTTCCCCAAAGGCAACAAAAGTTACTTTCTTCCTCCTGGCAAATTCGAAGCCCAGCTCACTATTAGTCCTCTGTTTCTTTCTAAGATTTATGTACTTATGGACTAGGCATAGGAGGGAAGGAATAAATGAGTTGCTAAGTGAAAAAAAGCATTCATTAAACACTTACAAAGTGTCAGATCTTGTGCTAAGCCCTGGGAATAAAAATGCACAAAGAAAGAAAATCCCAGTCCTCAAGGACTAGCATTCTAACAAAGGAAGACGACCCAGTTGTGGTTGGGGAAGTGGGTTTCAGACAGGAAAGACCCCGGGTTAGGGGTTAGTGATCGGGGCTGTAGGCCATTGATTGCTATGTCCTTTCCTGGAATGTAATGTGGATCTGCTTACTGTTCCCAGAGCTAGAGGGGGAAATGGGAGGGGGTATGGAAAGGGTATTGAGGCAGCAACACGCCATGAAGAAGTCCGGAGTGAAACAGTTGGCAGGGAAGGTCCTGGACCAAACCAAGGGACTCGCCTAACCTCTCAGCCTCAACTCCAGAATTGTTATGGAGGTTCTGGGAGCAGCCAGTAAATGAGGGGCAGCCCATGTTTCCAAGGAGGAAAAGACAGGATGGGAAAGATCTTTCAAGGTGAAGATGTTTCTGCAGCATTTTCTATAGATTTTCTATAGAAAAATCGGGGAGAAGAATCAGGACCATAGCCCAGAAGGCAACAAAAATATCGCCTCCCTCAAGGTGATCCCTGGTGGGAGTTGCCTTGTGCTTCAGGAGGCGCTCACAGACTATTTTTCTTCATTTTTAAAGGCAGTAGAGGGCATTTCATACATGATCCCATTTGATTCTCATAAGAACACTATGAGATGGATATAGGTACAGTCCCCTTACACTTGAGAAAACCCAGTCTCAGAGAATAAATCACTTGCATATGCTGGTGAGCATCCAAGTCCAGATTCACAGGCAAGTTCTTCTGACTTAGAGTCCTACCTCTATTGCACCCCACAATCACTTTCCCCTTCTCTTCGGTAATCTAAGAGGGAAAAATCCTGGAAACGCCCAGGGAGGACAAGGGAGAAATCTCAGGTGAGAACTGGAGAGGATGCTGCAGGCACTGGGAGATTCCAGGGAGAGATTGCAGCTGAGAGGGTGTTCAAGTCTGGGAAGGCACAAGCAGAGACAAAGTGAGGAAGTCATTGTTCTTCCTATTATTGTTATTAGCAATCATCATTGCTATTGTTATCAATGAGACAGTCTTCCTTCCAAGGGGCAGCTAGGGAGCCCCACAGTGCACAGAGCATCCAACCAGGTATTGGGGGAATCTGAGTCCAAATATGGCTTCAGACAGGTACCAGCAGTGTGACTCCAGGCAAGTCACTTCACCTTGTTTGCCTCGTTTTCCTCATCTGTAAAATGAACTGGAGAAGCTCATGGCAAGTCCCTCCAGGATCTCTGCCAAGAAAACCCCAAATGGGGTCACAGAGACTCTTCCTCCATAAATACATTTTCAGGTAACCTTGATTCTAATGTCCATAAATGATCATTTCAACACCATGAAGGTCTCTATTTAATATAAGGTCCAGCAAATCAACTAAGTGGTACAGTAAGTAGAGGACTAGTCTTGGAGTCAGGAATAACTGAGTTCAAATCCTGCTCAGCTATTTATTAGCTGTGTGACCCTACAAAAGTCACTCAACCCATCTCAGCCTTAGTTTCCTCAACCATAAAGGAGGGATAAGAAGAGTATTTATTTACCTTACAAAGTTGGTGTGACCCTCAAAGAAAATAATATAAATTAAATTCTTGGCCAACCTGAGAGAACCATAGACACGTTTATCATCCTCAGTTATCGTTATTGCTGCTGTTATCATTACAGCAAGAATTCACCAGTTTGGAAAGCTTAAAATCAGTTCTGGACTGATGTCCTTCAGCCGAAAGGTAAGCTTAGTACGCTGAGAGACTTTCTGTGGGGAGAACCTAATTTCTTTAGCTCTGATTAATCTCCAGTTTTCCAGACCTCAAGCAACAAAGGTTTGCTAACTAACTCTCTATATTTTAATAGGAAACTGAAATTGAACTCCATGAGTTACCTTGGGCTTGCTTATTTGACCATAGGCATTATTGTTTCCTGGATCGATTGATTTCCTGGTGGCTCCAGGATGGGAAAAGCAGTAAAACTTTAGCACAGCCCAAAGGGATGTTTCTCATGACAGGTGGCTCTCTGAGAGTGATCTCCTCATTTGAGGGCTGAAAAAAATGAAATACTTTGTGTTAACTCCATTTTCAGTCTAAAATTGTGAAGAGATGGATCTGAGGTATGGGGGATTGTTTCAGCTCAGCTGCTTCTGGTTCCACCTGATATTCCTGGGCTGGATGCAGCCCTTAACTCTTGGAGATCAAAGTCAGCATCCCGGCAGCCCCTCCGACTCTGGCAGCCTGAGAATGTGCTTTGTTCTTTGCATTTCATTATGCATCCTATTGTATCCAATAATTAGAAGGGTGCCTGATTCTTCAGCGAGTATAAACATCATATTACATAAGGCTCCTTTGTTCCAGCCTGAAGTGAATAACCATCCTCCTTCCACAAGGTTACTCAGCACCATCAAGCTTTACCTTCATTGTTCCTCAGAACAAAAGCTCCCGAGCAAAGATAAATAATCAAGAAGTCGGGAGGAAGGAGACAGAAGATAGAACAAGGCTTTTCTAAAGAAACCCGCATGTGCTCATCTTAGAGAAGGAGCTCGGAGTTCAAGCTTTGTCTCAGGGCGAGTTTGAACGGAGGCACATCTAGCTCCAAATCACCCAAAATGGCAGATCAGGAAAAGCAGCCAAATCAGAAAGAACAGAGCCTGGGGAGCCAGTGGTCAGAAGCCCCTCAGCAGCAGCGGGGTCTGTGCTCTCCTAGAGGGATAACTGGAGTCCTGCATAGAGAACATTATACTAGCACTGATTCATTTGTTTTTTCCATGATGATCCTACAACTCTGACGCTTTTAAGATATCATCACCATCTGCTGCAGTCTCCATATGTCTACCTTTCATCTCTCCTTTGCCCTTTGGTTCACCCACAATTTTTGTTTTCTTGTAGTAACTCATAAAATTAAAAAAGTGGATGAGGCACCTAGGTGGTGCGGTAGATAGAGCACCAGCCCTGAAGTCAGGAGGACCTGAGTTCAAATGTGACCTCAGATACTTAATACTTCCTAGTTATATAACCCTGAGCTTTGTCTCAGTCTCTTAACTCCAATTGCCTCAGCAAAAAAAAAAAAAAAAAAAAAAAAAAAAATTAAAGAAGTGGATGGCCCTTCCTCTGGAACAGCCTTCTGCCCATTTTTCTCATCTCTCTCCAAACGTTCTTTCCCACTCTCCCTCAGTGACCCCTCTTCCCAGCCTCTTAATTGCATATTTCTCAAAATCTGTTCTCAGCTGCCTCCTGCCTTCAGTCTTCTCCTTTCTCTTTCTCTTCCTTCCTCTTTTCTCTCTTTTTCTCTCCTCCTCTGCCTTTCCCTCCCCTGCCCTGACCTCTCTCTTTTCCTCCTCTTTCTTTCTTCCCTCCTCTCCCCTCTTTCCCCTTTGTTCCTCTTCCTTCTTCTCCCTCCTCCTCTCCTTTCCCCTTTTCTTCTCTTCTCTCCTCTCTACTTCTTCATCTTTCTCCTTTCTTCTTCTATCCTTTTTCTTTCCACTTGCCTTAGCTCACCTATCAGGACAGAATCCAGAAGTTTTGGTAAGAAGGGAGAAGAGATAATGATGTAAGATCAGAAGACATAGAATGGAGACAGCCTGGGTGTCTCCCCTGATATTTGGCCTAAATTCATTTTCCCCATCTTTAAAGAGAAGCTATGAACTGGATGGCCTCAGATGGGCCTTTTCGCTCTAGTCCTATGAACCTCTGAGTTCACATTCTGAAGTCTACTGAAGAGAAGACTTAGGGTGGATGTGATATTCAAGTATTTTAAGGGCCACCCCATGGAAAGGTTTAAATTTGCCCATTTGACCCAAAAGGCTGAATCAATGGGCAAAAGTTTCAAAGAAGCAAATATTGTCTTGATTCCTAAAGCAATTCTGAAAACTGCCATGAAATGCCTCGGGAGATAATGACTACCTGCTCCATCAAAGGCTTGTGAGGTAGGTTGGGATGCTCCAGGGGGAGCATGAACACTGAGGTCTACCCACCTCCCAGATTCTGCAAAACCTCAAAATATTGTGTGGCTGTGACTTGTTGCCCAAAGTCTCCCAGCTGGTAAATGGTAGAGCCTGGGCAGAACCCTCAGGCACAACTTTTTCTACTGTCTGTGACTACAGGACTAGTCACAAAATAAGCATTCTGGAACTAACAGCTATTTTGTCAAGCCGCAAAGGTCACCTGAACTAAAAATCTGTTGAAAGAGGAGATGTGCTAAAAACAGAAGAGAAGGTGGGATTTCTCCCAGGTGACTCTGCGGTTTCTTGTGAAAGAGACTTCCTCTCTCTGTGACAAAATATTGGTGGGGAAATTGCTTGGAAGTCACATAAAGCTCTGAGCAAAATCGCAAAAATGGCATTCGCCTGAGGTTAGTGAAAAAAGAAAGGGTCTTCTTTCCTTAAAATAACACCCATTCTCTGGTCTCTTCTTTGCCTCCCCTCAAGTAGGACAGAATCCTGTGCCCCTCAGATCCTTCATGGGATGTTCAAGGCTGACCCAAAACCTTTCATTTCTCAAGAAATATCCTCTGCTGCCTCGAAGTTCATAGACTACAAAGGACAATTACTGGGGGATTTGGGGCTTTCATATATTATTAACATGCACACCTTTAGAGATCCCCATGAAATATTTTCCTTTCTTTCCTCCATTGTCCATGTTCTCTACCTCTGCCCAAAGTCGTTGTGGAGGGCTGCCAAAGACATAGTCTCCTTGATATTCCAGACAACATTCATGGTTTTGGCACTGGTCTTGTGCCTCTCTGTGTTTGTCTCTGTGTGTCTCTGCTCTCTGCCCATCTTTTTCTTTGTCTTTCTTTTCTGCCTCTTTCTCCATTTCTCTTTGTCCCATCTCTGTCTCTATTTCTATCGTTTTTTTCCTCTTCTTTCTCTGTTTCAACCATGACCTTTTTTTCCCAAAAATTTCACATCTAGTAACAAGAAATTTTCAATTGCTCTGCATTTGGGCTTTTATGAAGTCATAACCCAGAGGATTATCGCTCCTTCTGAAGCTCACCCAACCTGTTTATTTCCTCCACCTCTGCCTTCAGATTCTGCTGAGAAAGGCTGAGACATAGCTTTTAGGTGATCAGACAGACAACACAACTGAATGCAACTCCTCAACTGCACTGGGCAGTTCTTTCCCCACAGCTGCTTCTGGACATAACTCCAGCCGGTGTTCAGTAAAAGCCCACTCTGTCACATTGTAATCATTAAATAAGTCTGTTGATTGACTTTATAAGAGAAATAATTATTACCATTTCTAAGACAATTTAACATCTGCAAAGATTTTATATTTATGATCTCATTGAAGCCTCACAACAACCTTGTGAAAACCTAGGGTGATGAGTATTTTTTTTTCTGACCCTGTGATTTCGAAAGTAGAGATAACACCTAATGAAAATATTCCCTCTAGCAAAGCAAATCAGTAATTATTCTACAATTTACAGTCTTTAATAGGTGCCCTGAGCACTTAGAAGCTAAGTGACTTAGCCAAGATTGCACAGCCATGATGCTGAGCCCTCCACAGATTTAGAGTAAATCTAACACAAACATGATCTTTATTTTTTAATAGATGAAGAAGAAACTCAGAAATGCTAGCTGACTTACCTGACATCACCCAGGTAAATGTCAGAGGGAAGGCTTGCCAGGCTTTTCAGCCTACAAATTTAACCCTCTTTTCATTATTCAATAATCTCGACTTTACTGAGAGAAAACAAGGGCTCATCGAATCTGAGGATCACTTTCTAGTCACATAGCTAGTTGGTCAAAGAAGAAAATTTAAAGCAATTCTCCTGGATTCTAGTTCCACCAGCATATCTCCATAACTGTTGCCACTCTCTGGCAGAATGATATTTGAGAATTTGTACACAGCTTTCAGGGATTCCATTTTTTAAACAAGTCTATTTTATAACCAGCAGCCTTTATTGTGAACTTCTGGGTGTGGGTGTGGGAGGGGGACAAACTAGCATTGCACAGGATGACATTCATCTGCCCTCGTAGAGAAAGGTGCAAGAAAATGCAAGAAAATGGATCTGTCCCAGTGCTGAAGTGTCCCTGTGCTTAATAGTAATTCATTCAATGAGCATTTCTCTACTGACTACTATGTGGCAAGCCCTATGCTGGGGATTCAGACCAAAAAAAAAAAAAAAACAGATTCTGCTCTCAAAAAGCTTCCATTCTATTCAGATGCATTGGAGTAAACAGAAAGCTTTATTCCCTTTGAGGAGCTCTCCCTACCAAGTTTGCCTCTCTTCCATCAAGCTATGGGAGGCAAGGGTTTATTTTAGCCTGGAGAACCCAGCTATCTTCAGAACTGTGTGTACCACAGTGTGAAGGGCTCCGAGACTGTTTGCTCTTATAAGATGTTGACATTACAATATATGCTTCTTCCTGTGACGCATTTCTCTGAAGCTTATTTTAGGTTGGGCACTGAGCACAGGTAAATTCACCCTCTGGAGGAAAGCCCAGAACTTTACAATTTGAATCCCTTAGAGGAATGAATAGTAAAACCCATTTCCAACACTATTTCCAAAGACTTAAAAGTAATTACTGGAGGGGACAAGACAATCTCATTATTTCTCTCTCATCCTTGTTTATTTGCCAACCGGACCATTTCAATGGTTTATATTTTTCATTCACAATTCTTGTGTTAGGACTAATGTGGCCACAATGGTACTTCTAGCCCAGGGAATCCTCATTCAGGCTCCCCTGAGGGTGCAGCCAGGGATGATTATACACCACTGCCCCTACTGTCCGCCTAGGGTATGCACCAGAGAAGCAGGAAAAAGGTACTCCCTGCAACTGCATGAATAGTGCTGGTTAGTGATGACATTGCCTTTAAAGAGAGAATAGGAGGTCAGGGAAGAAGGACTAGACTTGGGTGTGTGATTTTGTCTCAGATACTTTGCCTCTCTGGCAAAGTTTCTTCGTTTGTAAAATGGAAGGGGAGGGGGTTGAATCATACTTGCACAACTTTGCTTTCAGAGTTTTTGAGAAAAGTACAAAAGGCACCAAATCTGTGTCCCTGCCTGGATCCGACTGAGGGCTACTCTCTGCCACCCACTGAGTTGAGAGGAATATGCACCGAAGATGGAAGGAGGAGTGCTAACCTGGGAGCTTCATTTTCCAGATGATGACCCTTGAGATGCAGAGAGGCTGAATCGTGCACAAGGTCCCATGCTGGTAATGTACCACTTACACTTGATTCAGTGCATTGCTTTGGGAATATCCCATGTGATCACAGGGAAAGTAGGGTTTTTTTAATGCCAAGAAAGTAGGCAGTCCTCAGTGCTCAGGACCCAAAAAAAATGTCCCTCTCCTCCCCTTCATGGCCAGCTCGTGTCTGAGTGAGTGCTTAATGTTGTTCCTCTTCTTTGTCCTTCATTCTTGAAGAATATCCAGGAGGTGATACCGTGCCATGCAAGGGAATTGGATTGAAGTGAGGGAGGGCTGTGCACACTCAGCACCCTAACTTTCTCCTCTGGAGCCATCAGAGTCCCATGGCCAGATAAAGATCAGAACACCTGGACATGGTCCTCGGGAACTTTATGAAGGTTTCTTGACTGACTGACTGACTGACTGACTGAAATTGGCTAACTTTTCCAAGAAACAGAGTCTAACGTTCTTCATAATCCTGGCAGGAATCCTAGGAGTTGCTCTTGCCCTACTCCCACGAGCACAGCTCTCAAAAAGATTTTCCCACTTTGAGGGAACAGGATGAGCAGAACAGTATCAATAGATACTATGGATACAGTGGAGGAAAAAGACCTCCAGTGTAGAAAGAGCAGGAGCTAGCAAGAGAAAGCAAGACTGGCAAGCAGAATTTGGCATTGGTTTGGATTTGCTTTCACCAGATTGGGGAAAAGAGGAGAAAGGATCCTCAGCTTTTAGTAGTTGGGACACTGAAAGCTCTAAACAAAGAGAAGGAAAGGCTCATCAGTTCGTACTCGGCTTCTGATCTTTCCATAAATGGCATCAAAACAAAGACAGTACTGAGACAGGAAAAATATCGCCCTTCAGCCTTTTACTAGGTCCAGATGGACTATGTTCTTAGTCCTGGAAAATCTGGAAGATACAACGAGAATGAAGGCAATCTCCTTGCAGGCGACTGATGACTCCCTTCTGTCTCTGGGCCCCCAGCACCAAAATAATTCCAGGCACATGACAAATACTTAATAAATGGTCATTGGCTCTTGGATTGGTTGATTGATGTGATTATTAAACTACTGTAAGTAATATTTGAAAGATTGGAGAGAACTGGTCAGACATCACAGAATTGGAGGATAAATGTCATCGTAATTTTCCAAATTAAGGATAGAAAAAGAACAGTACGATAGTCATTGGTTTTCAGAAGATCCCAAAGTAAGTATATGCAGGAGACAAAGAAAGAAACAATGGCATAAAGACAGAGGAAGATTGAGGCAGACAGAGAGAGACAGAGAGACGGAGACAGAGAGACAGAGACAGAGAGATACACAGAGAAATGATGATTTGAGAATTGTACTAATAAATGGGGCAATCAACAAGTATGTCTTCCTGTAATATGAAGCCTTTAAATTGAGGCTGAAAGGGAACCAAGGGCAAAAACCAAGAGGATGGCATTCTAGGCTTAGAAAAACCCTGTGAAAAATCATGGATATGGGAGGTGAAGATATAGATGCAGAAACAGCAATTAGCCCTATTTGGACGGAGCCGAGAGTATATGAACAGAAATAATGTATGGTCAGTTGGAAGTCAGATTTTAAAGAAGTGTCAAACAGGAAACATACACACTATATCTGTACTAAGAGAAACTGGAAACCATTGAAGCCAACAATGGAGCTGCTTGGTCAGCCCTGAATTTGGGGAGGATCAGTTTGGTCACTGGAAGCCTGATGTCCTTTATCTCAGCCAAGTGGGAAAAGGAGAAAAGGCACCCACTGAATTCCGGCCCAGCTCTGTCAATGGTGTGACCTTAGACAAATCAATCCTTTTTTTGAGCTTCAGTTTACCTGGTAAATGGTGACAATATGTTGGCCCACCTTGCAGAATGATGGTGCATTTACCATTTATCAGATAGGATAAAGCTTATCAGAAATGGGCAAGTATGTAATGTTTGGGCTAGATTTCTGGAGGATCTCAGGGCCAGCCTGAGTCCTTGGTCTTAGTGGAGGAGGCAGGAGAGCCACTGGCATGGTCAAAGATAGAATGTATCATTTCTAGTCCTTCTCAGCCTTTATATACCTTAGTATAATTACATCATTACCACACACTGAATATGTGTGAACTAGAGAACCATGACATCACCACGCTGAGTACTAAGTATCTATGGGAACTAGAGGACCATGACATCACCACGCTGAGTACTAAGTATCTATGGGAACTAGAGGACCATGACATCACCACGCTGAGTACTACTAAGTATCTGTGGGAACTAGAGGACCATGACATCACCATGCTGAGTACTAAGTATATGTGGGAACTAGAGAACCATGACATCACCACACTGAGTACTAAGTATCTATGGGAACTGGAGAACCATGACATCACCACGCTGAGTACTAAGTATCTATGGGAACTAGAGGACCATGACATCACCACGCTGAGTACTACTAAGTATCTGTGGGAACTAGAGGACCATGACATCACCATGCTGAGTACTAAGTATATGTGGGAACTAGAGAACCATGACATCACCACACTGAGTACTAAGTATCTATGGGAACTGGAGAACCATGACATCACCACGCTGAGTACTAAGTATCTATGGGAACTAGAGGACCATGACATCACCATGCTGAGTACTAAGTATATGTGGGAACTAGAGAACCATGACATCACCACGCTGAGTACTACTAAGTATCTGTGGGAACTAGAGGACCATGACATCACCATGCTGAGTACTAAGTATATGTGGGAACTAGAGAACCATGACATCACCACACTGAGTACTAAGTATCTATGGGAACTGGAGAACCATGACATCACCACGCTGAGTACTAAGTATCTATGGGAACTAAAAGACCATGACATCACCACGCTGAGTACTAAGTATCTATGGGAACTGGAGAACCATGACATCACCACCCTGAGTACTAAGTATCTATGGGAACTGGAGAACCATGACATCACCATGCTGAGTACTAAGTATCTATGGGAACTAGAGGACCATGACATCACCATGCTGAGTACTAAGTATATGTGGGAACTAGAGAACCATGACATCACCACGCTGAGTACTAAGTATCTATGGGAACTAGAGGACCATGACATCACCACGCTGAGTACTAAGTATCTATGGGAACTAGAGGACCATGACATCACCACGCTGAGTACTACTAAGTATCTGTGGGAACTAGAGGACCATGACATCACCATGCTGAGTACTAAGTATATGTGGGAACTAGAGAACCATGACATCACCACACTGAGTACTAAGTATCTATGGGAACTGGAGAACCATGACATCACCACGCTGAGTACTAAGTATCTATGGGAACTAAAAGACCATGACATCACCACGCTGAGTACTAAGTATCTATGGGAACTGGAGAACCATGACATCACCACGCTGAGTACTAAGTATCTATGGGAACTGGAGAACCATGACATCACCATGCTGAGTACTAAGTATCTATGGGAACTAGAGGACCATGACATCACCATGCTGAGTACTAAGTATATGTGGGAACTAGAGAACCATGACATCACCACGCTGAGTACTAAGTATCTATGGGAACTAGAGGACCATGACATCACCATGCTGAGTACTAAGTATCTGTGGGAACTAGAGACCATGACATCACACGCTGAGTACTAAGTATCTATGGGAACTAGAGGACCATGACATCACCATGCTGAGTACTAAGTATATGTGGGAACTAGAGAACCATGACATCACCACGCTGAGTACTAAGTATCTATGGGAACTAGAGGACCATGACATCACCACGCTGAGCACTAAGTATATGTGGGAACTAGAGAACCATGACATCACCACGCTGAGTACTAAGTATCTATGGGAACTAGAGGACCATGACATCACCATGCTGAGTACTAAGTATATGTGGGAACTAGAGAACCATGACATCACCACACTGAGTACTAAGTATCTATGGGAACTGGAGAACCATGACATCACCACGCTGAGTACTAAGTATCTATGGGAACTGGAGAACCATGACATCACCACGCTGAGTACTAAGTATCTATGGGAACTAAAAGACCATGACATCACCATGCTGAGTACCGAGTATCTATGGGGACTGGAGAACCATGACATCACCATGCTGAGTACTAAGTATCTATGGGAACTAGAGAACCATGACATCACCATGCTGAGTACCGAGTATCTATGGGGACTGGAGAACCATGACATCACCATGCTGAGTACTAAGTATCTATGGGAACTAAAAGACCATGACATCACCACGCTGAGTACTAAGTATCTATGGGAACTAGAGAACCATGACATCACCTTGCTGAGTACTAAGTATCTATGGGAACTGGAGAACCATGACATCACCACCCTGAGTACTAAGTATCTATGGGAACTGGAGAACCATGACATCACCATGCTGAGTACTAAGTATCTATGGGAACTAGAGGACCATGACATCACCACGCTGAGTACTAAGTATCTATGGGAACTAAAAGACCATGACATCACCATGCTGAGTACTAAGTATCTATGGGAACTAGAGGACCATGACATCACCATGCTGAGCACTAAGTATCTATGGGAACTAAAAGACCATGACATCACCACGCTGAGTACTAAGTATCTATGGGAACTAAAAGACCATGACATCACCATGCTGAGTACTGAGTATCTATGGGAACTAGAGAACCATGACATCACCACCCTGAGTACTAAGTATCTATGGGAACTGGAGAACCATGACATCACCATGCTGAGTACTAAGTATCTATGGGAACTGGAGAACCATGACATCACCATGCTGAGCACTAAGTATATGTGGGAACTAGAGAACCATGACATCACCACGCTGAGTACTAAGTATCTATGGGAACTAGAGGACCATGACATCACCACGCTGAGTACTAAGTATCTATGGGAACTAAAAGACCATGACATCACCATGCTGAGTACTGAGTATCTATGGGAACTAGAGGACCATGACATCACCACGCTGAGTACTAAGTATCTATGGGAACTAGAGAACCATAACATCCCCATGCTGAGTACTGAGTATCTATGAGAACTAGAGAACCATAATCTCATCAATCACACTGAGTTTCAAGTATATCTTGTGTCAAGTATACTTCTCCAGAGTTCTGGCCTTCTACACAGGTACATTGTAGAAGCCAATCAGAAATTTCACAATGCTACTACCATGGCCATTTTCTTCTTCCCATCTTTCTCTCACCATAGGGGATGATCTGAAATCTCTGACTTCCAGGCCTAGAGGACAATATTCGAGCCCATACTTGTGAGGTCAATCAGATACCCTAGAAGGTGCCATCACCTTCCTGGAACACTTTTTGGTTTTGGCTGAAGCAATTGGGGTTAAGTGATTTGCCCAGGGTCACATAGCTAGGAAGAGTTAAGTGTCTGAGAGCAGATTTGAACTCAGATCCTCCTGGCTTCAGGGCTGGTGCTCTATCCACTGAACTATCTAGCTGCCCTTCCTGAAACACTTTGATCTGCTTGCCCACAGGTATACCACAGGTGTTTTAAAGCCAGCATTTCCAAAGAGAATTAGATTCTCTGTGTCCATCCTTTGCAGTCTCCTCTTGGTGTTAAGGATACTGCCATGCATTCTCCTAACCCCTCAGAGATGGATGGGACCTTAGAGGTCCAACAAGGAAATGTCTCATGAGTTAGGAGACTCATAGGTCATAGGGGAAGTAGGTCTCTAACCCAGGGTTTTGGGATTCAAATCTTGACATCACCATAAAACAGCTTCCCAGCCCAATTGAGGAAATAATTCAGAACCTTCCATCACCATGTGGCAATAATAGGATGACTTAATATCATGGCCACCCAACCCAATCAGAATGACCATTGTTGCAAAGCATCCACTATGGAAGGGAAGATGTCCAAGCTTCCAGCATATGGGAATAGGAAGAATGTACTCCTCTATGATTTATTCAACAACCAGCTATTGAGCCAAGTCAGGGACAGTATGTGACTGAGATGGAAAACTCGCCTCTGTTTCTCCTCTGCCCTATAGGTGGCCATACCCAAGGTGAGCTTTGCAGGCAAACAAGGACTCCCTGCTGGATCTGGGCCTTCAAAATCAGCGTTTCCAAATGCAACATCATTTTGTAAGTAAACATGAATTTCTGACGGCCACTCATCTTTTCGCTATGGGAATCTTCAAATTTAACCTCCCCATCTCCACCCCACTTTGTTCTGCTCTCCATCAGACTGCACTAAAAATGTATAAAAGAGTCTGGGAGCTTCTTCAAGCTCTTGTTTGTTCTGATCAGCATGATCACAAAGTGGAATGGGCGTGCTTTGGGGGGCACAGGTTTTCCTAGAGTTTCAGACCTAGAACTGGAAGTAGCCTTAGAGATCACCTAGTTCAACATCCTCATGTTATAGATCGAGCACCTGAGACCCAAAAAGAACATGTCAAGGTCACACAAGTAGTGCGAGAGCCAGGGTTTAAATCCAGGCCCTGGCATGGCAAGTTCCCTGTTCTTTCCACCACAATACATCAGTCTCTAAACATATCTGTCGGATGATCCGATGTCCTAAAATAGAGTACAGGACTTCATAGGTAGAAAAACTTGAGTTCAAATTCTGCCCAGCAGCATCTGGTAGCCCCAGTAAAGTCTCTTAAGCTATCCAAGCCCTTGTTTTGTCATCCATAACATGAAGGAGTTGGACTTAATGACATCTAAGGACCTTCCTTGTCTGTAAAAGTAGGATAATACTGCCTGGATTCCACATCAGACAAGATAATGTACAGAAAGCATTTTTGCAAACCTTACAAGTGCTATGGAAATGTTTGTGCTTCCTTGAGGAGATTCTGACGAAAGTGACTATTAGACTAAGTGCTCTCCGAGATCAGTTGAGTCTGGCAAACATCATTTGAGCAACTGCTATGTACCAATCACTGGGTCAAAAAGAAAAGACCATAATCAGTCATTCAATCAGCATTTACTCAGAATCTGATACATACCAGCTCGGCCCTGGGGGTGGGTGGAGTGGAAATACAACAAATGCCAACAAGAGACACCAAAAGGAAGACGTCCCTGACCTCAAGGAGCTTGCATTCTACCACACTGTCTCTGGATCGGACTGTGGCTGACCATCACTAGACTGTGTCTCTCGAGCAAGAAAAAGCCCACGGTCACCAAGGTTGCAGAAAAGCTCAGGAATACAGGCACGGGTGTACCCATACAGGTATTTAATACCGTGATGCAGAATGTTAAGGAGGGAGGCGAAGCAAAACAGTGGGAGGCAGAACAGGAGCATTGGCCAAAACCAGGATTAATTATTTGAATTTCAGAAACAGGGGAAGAGCCATGGCCTTCTGAAGGTCAAGCAGGAAGGGCCAATTATCAGGGAGAAGTAAGGAGGAAAGCTGACTGTGGAACCAATAATAACAAATCCAGAAGACTAAAAGTTCTCATTCTGACTATAAAATCAGGGTCCTTTTCATAATGAGCAAAATAGAATATTTAACCCAGAAAGCACAAAATCAGATCAAATTTCTTCTTTCTCAAAAAAATCAGAGAGAACTTAATCATAAATACTACAATTATGAAAACAGAACAGTGATTAAATTACCATGAGGTAGCTCCTCCTACAACCATTGGCTTAATTAGCTGAAGCTGGCAGCATATATTAATATTTCCAGATATATTTGCATACACTCACAACAGGTTCCTACCAGATATTAACAGAAAAGTAATTTTTGCTATTATTAAGTTAGGAGACTTTTTCTTATTAAATCAAATTTCTGTCTTCTTCCCCTAGCAAGTCATGGTTTAGAGAATAAAAAGGCTTTATTTTTCCTGAAGCCTTTTCTCTTCCATTTCCCAAAAAAAAAAAAGGGAGGAAATGAAAATTGTATAGAACTGGAAGGGTTCTCATAAATCATCCAGTCCAAAACCATATCCATTCACAGAGTAAGGAACTGAGTCCCAAATAGATCACATGCCCAAGTTTCTTAAAGTTGAACAGCTAGTTAGTAGCAGAAATGGAATCTGAAGCCAGGACTCTTAACTCTGTCTCCTGCTGCAGTGTAAAGATGCTCTGAAGAACTGTTTGTTTCTGCCCTTTTCCTCCTACCTCTCTAGGGCGTTCTTCAAAGCCCAGTCTGAACAGACTCCCAACTAAATATGCACATCTCCGAGGTCACAGCTCTGAGATTTAGGAGCTAAAAATTTCTGTCTTCAGAAAGGGTCAGAAAGAAAATAGAAGCTAATTGGCAAGACCATTATGCTAGATAGTCCGGACTGAGAAGAAGCATGGGAAACCAACCAGGAATTTCAGTGGTCATCTAGGTCAAGGGAAAAACCAACAGTCATTTTCTAGGCCTGAATTCTTAAAAATTGCCTGGGGCCAAGAGTCTCCATGATTGGTCTCCCTTATAAAGATGCCTTATTTGAGAGTTATGACTTAGAAAGATAATTCTTGAACATAAGATTAAGGGACTTTAATTGAGGAGAGTCCTTAGAAATCATATGGTACAATCCCCTCATTTTACCATTTAAAGAGTCACACAAGGGAAGGACTAAAAGGTGATTTGTCCAACCGCCCTCATTTAACAGATTTGGACCTTGAGACTCATAAAAGAAGTCACTTGCCCAAGATCGCACAGGGGGTGAATGAGAGCTGGTTTTCAGCACCAGCTCCTAAATTTGTCACCATATGTGATGCAGTGTCTCCCTGTGCTTATGCTTCACTTAATTTGGGGAGTCATGGAATCGGTGAACAAAAATACTCTATTGATAATGCAAGTACCTTTTTGGACCTAGCTTGATCCATAATCTGCACAGATACATGGGAGGCACCTTGCAGTAAAGAAACGTTAAAGGCATTTTTTCCTACCAAGGTGAGTGAAATTGGTATTCACTGCTGATAAAACTCTGTGGGGGCCTGAATTCTGGGCACATTTCTGCGAGTTGTGTGATGGTGGAGATCATGTCGGCTCCTCCATTCTCATACTAGTTCAGAGATCTATTGAGCATCAAACTGAGAGCACCAAATCTGCTATAACTTTGCTAAGAGACCTTGTCCCATCAAACAACCTCAGTTCCTTTTCTGATAAATGAGATCAGACTACCACACCTTGACATCCTAAATATATGATGCTATTATCTTAGATGAATGGATAGATGGCTGGATGGCTGGATGGACAGATGAATAGATAGGTGGATGGATGGATAAATGGACAGATGGATGGATGGATGGATGGATGGATGGATGGATGGATAGGTGGATGGATGGTTAGATAGACAGATGGATGGAAGGATGGATGGATGGATGGATGGATGGATGGATGGATGGATGGATGGTTAGATAGACAGATGGATGGATGGATGGATGTATGTATGGATGGATGGATGGATAGGTGTATGGATGGATAGATGAATGGATGGATTGATGAATAGATGGATGGATGGATGGATGGATGGATCAGTGAATAAATAGCATTGATTGCTTACTTGAGTGCCAAATATTGTGCTAATCACTGACAACAAACAGAAAAAGAAAAGCTCCTGCTCTCCTGGAGCTCAAACTCTAAGGAAGACAACTCATGTAGAAGAGAGAAGAGCCATGAAGAGGAGGCAGTCCCAAGGTCTCTGTGGACATGGTTAGAGAACAGGGGGCAAGGATGGATAGGTGGATGGATGGTTAGATAGACAGATGGATGGATAGGTGGATGGATGGTTAGATAGACAGATGGATGGATGGATGGATGGATGGGTGGATGGATGGATAGGTGTATGGATGGATAGATGAATGGATGGATTGATGAATAGAAGGATAGATGGATGGATGGATGGATCAGTGAATAAATAGCATTGATTGCTTACTTGAGTGCCAAATATTGTGCTAATCACTGACAACAAACAGAAAAAGAAAAGCTCCTGCTCTCCTGGAGCTCAAACTCTAAGGAAGACAACTCATGTAGAAGAGAGAAGAGCCATGAAGAGGAGGCAGTCCCAAGGTCTCTGTGGACATGGTTAGAGAACAGAGGGCAAGGCCCAGGAGTCTGAAGGTTACATCACTATATACACATTCCAAATGATTTTATAAAGATGATATTAAGGATGTAAGTCAGTAGATATGGTTATTGGCTCCAAACATTCTTTGCATCTTTCTTTGAAACAATAGAGAAGTATACAAGAGACCTCAAGGAGTGCCCTGGCCACCATATTTACTAATTGTTGGAACTATGGACGAGTTAACTTCCAGATTATAACTTCTCAGATTATATGATAGAGAGGAAGGGCCAATCCTCATTTGGTGGAGGAAGCTTCCAAACCAGAAGTCTCTATGCTCTCTGATCTATACCTTTATAATTTTTCAAGTTGTTCAGTTGCTTTTCCTTTCAAATACTCTATAATTAATCCCTTCTATCCTTTTAGTACCCCCTTCTCCAAAAAAACTTTCTATGATTCTTGCACACAATGACTTTTAAGAGCCTGTTCTCTCAATACCCCTAGAACTCTTTGTACCTCCTTCATGCACTTATCACCAAATATTTGGAATCATTTCAACCTGTATTTATGTTTCATTTCCCTATTAGACTGTGATCTTCAGGGATTTTATCTAATCTAATCTTTTACAGAACCAAAAAGGCCTCTGAATACAGTGGTGTTTCTTGAACCCATATGCTTAAAGAATTATTGGTGAAAAAAAAGGTGACTTTTTTTGCATAGATGGAAAAATATGCAAGGAATTAAGATGTAGTCAAGGCACCAGAAAGCATATATAAATTAAAAAAAAAAACAAATTGGAAATGGTGTTCTCATTTCCCATGTGTCCCTTTATATGATAAGACTCAGAGCAGATTTCCATAGCACCCTCTTGGTCACAGACAGCAGGAGTCCAAAGGAAGCCGAGAGATTCATTCCATGTCTATTTTAGGAGACTTCTCTCAGCCAAAATTTCAACAGAAAAATGGACTGAACAGACCATTGCTAGAAAGATAGACTTAGCAGGGGCTTTGTGAAATGGATACTGGGCTTTCAGAATAGCTTTTCAAATCTGAAAAATGAACATGTTTCAAAGGGGAAGATTTTGCCTTTAGAGTTTCTTTATCCCAAATAAACATGTTTTTATGGTGTTCTTGAGAATGGGGGCTCGACCCCCCAACCTGCAAAAAACATAGCCCAGACAAATCTACTCCTAGATCAAAAAGGTTCTCAGAATCCACTCAAAATCATAATTTATAAGCACTCACTAATGATTTTACCATTATTAGTTAGCCAAAAGGCTCAGAAGAACACAAAATGTCCCAGAAAATCAATTTATTTATTAATATGTGAACATGTTACCTCCAGAAGAATACAGGCTGATTGAAGGCAAACTCCACCTCGCTTTTATACCTGGATGACCCTGAGCAAATGACATAACCTCCATGGATTCCTTTCAGCATTATGTCTCCGATCCCATGATCCTAGGTGCCTCTGAGCTCCTTTTTAGAGGATTATCATTGTTCAGCAGTTCTCTTTGTATACAACCTCAATTCACCTCTACTGTTTTCACCCATTGATTCTACTTGCTGCGTGAGAGAACAAGGAAGACCTTTTTTAAGTCGGCCATTTTTTTTTGTTTTGTTTCCAAGACACAAGAAGAAAGACTGGGAAGAAGTCTATTTTCAACCGCATATATGAAGGAATAACAACTTTTTCAGAATAAGAATCTCATTAAAGGTGAAAATAGTCTGAGAAAAACCAGCCCACTGGCAAATATGATCTTTGACTAGTGAAATAATACCAAAGTGAGAGCATTGGTTGATCCCTTTGTAGAAACCTGAGAGATTGATTCTGCTAAATGCAGAAACTAGAAAAAGAGGCTGCCTGCCTTTGAATGTGGACTCCATGTTTACTTATTCTAGCCACACGATATCTCTTTGAACCAAACCCAGGCTGAATTAATGAAAAACCAGTTTTGAGAGAGAATCAGAGGGAGAACAATCTGTATCATTTGCCATAAACCAGATGGACCAGATAAGGAAATAGCTGGAGATAAGGCTTCTGGTACCCAGTCAATTCTATGAACTCAGGCAAATAGTTGGACTTCCCTGAGTCACAGTTGCCCCTTCTTAGACAGGAACCTTAACTCTCAGCTGCCCTCCTAAAATCTAAATTGTTCTCAAAGACTATTTTTATTATCTCCTCTAGATCTTTCTGTGTCTGTCTCTCTGTGTATGTTTATCTCTGTCTATTTGTCTATCTCTATCTCTCTGTATTTCTTTCTCTGTCTCTCTTTTTCTCTTTCTCTTTCTCTCTGTTTCTGTGTGTATGTCTGCCTCTGTCTTTCTCTCTCTCTCTGTCTGTATTAGTCTGTCTCTGTCTGTCTGTTTGTCTCTCTCTCTCTCTCTCTCTCTCTCTCTCTCCCAAATAAGTTTTCACCAAAGAGCTACTCAGTTGTTTTTTTAAGTGGGGAGAAATTTTCCACAGTTACAACAGGATCACACTTTGCACTGAGCACAAATTATCCCATAAGAACATTCTAAGAAATTAAAATAATTAAAAAGGTACTTCATAAGCTATCTTTCTAGATCAAGGGTTCTCACCTGTAAATGTGTGTGTGTGTGTGTGTGTGTGATTAATGCCTTTGGCAATCTAGACAAAATAGAGATGGAGAGAAAGTCTCTACCTTTAAAATGCTTAAATTCTAATGTGGAAAACAAGGAGAACTGGAGAAAAAACTAGGAGACAGCATGGTTTAGAGATCTGGGAAGTGATATGGCTCATGGAAAGAGAAAAAGAAAACACACTTATTAAAACTAGGGAACTTAGACCTAAAGTCCAAGATTGTGGTAGAAAAACATTGAAGATGATGACCTAAGTATAAACACCAAGGTGAGAAGATGGCCAGGACCTGGACCTATCATTTTATGGTAACTGCCAGAGTGAAGCCTCCTCTACTATTTCATGTAAGCATCGTCTCTGAGATTTTTGGTCTTAGAAATTTGCTTAAAGAGATGAGAGCTCAAGAAATTTACCCAGAATGACACAGCCATTGGGCTGTGGGACTTAGATCCAGGTCTACCTGTCTCTAAAAGTAGCTCTTCCTCCACTATTCCTTATCTCATTAGGAGGGACTTGAAGAAAGCCAGAGAAAATACATAGAGAGGAGGGATACAAATTGGTGGGGAAAATACTGTGGTACATGAGCTGGTGAATCAATTAGAGGAATAAGGATTGCCTTGCTCTGGTGAGGACCCAATTGAGATTGTACAACATAAATTTGTAGTGGATCCAGTTACCATGGTTTTGTGATTGCTTCATTCAGCAACATGTGAATAGGCGAAACAGAAGTGGATGCTGATAAGTTATCCAAGAGTGGACCTTGGCAGGATAATATCAGGGACAGGGAAATGGGGCAAAAGATGAAGAGAAAAAGATAATGTGTACTTGAACTGGATGGCTAAGAAGGGAAAAGTTTGAGAATGTCTTGAGTTAAGGGTTGATGACTGGGAAAAGAAGTGAGAGGTATAGTGCTTAGGAATCATTGGGAAGACTAAAAGAAAATGGATTAGAGTTTGTAAGGAAGAGAGAAAGATGTAATAGCAACAAAATGTGATGTGATCAGGGAATTGCAAAGTTTATTAAAAATGAAAGTCTCTTTGTGGTTGATGAAAGATCAATAATATGACTATCTCCGTGTGTAGCTGAGGTAAGATGGAGGAGTAAATTAAGGAACAGGAGTACAAGATATTTGAGGGAATAATAATGTGAATGTTGACAGTCCTACTATGAAAGCTGGACATGGAGAAGAGAGAAAGAGAAACCAGGTATTGAATCCATTGAGGAAGAAAGGAAAGTGTCCTAGCAGTTGTTTGTTAACAATTTGTAGAACCTTGATTGGTAATAAATACGAATTGAATGAACTTAGAAGAAGTCTGACTTTCAGATACCATCCAACACCTTCAAAAATTTGTCCCCTTCCACAATGACTTCCTGAGCTTACTCGGTCTTGTCCAGGTAATTTCTCCTTTCATTTTTGCTTTCTTCAGCGACACTTCTGTTCTGCAAACAAGGACTATGAGATTAGAGCCCTAAAGACATCAGTCGTTACTGGCTTTAAGAGTGAAACAAGGTTGTTAAATCAATTCCCTCCTTTTTTCTACTTGTCCTCATTCCAATTTTAACTCGAAATGCTCCCAAGATAAAATGGCTTCGTTGGACTCTTGCTCTACTTTTTAAAACTTGCTTGTCCTTCAAACTGTTTCTGCCTGTCTTATGAGATGATAGGCTTGTAATTTTCCACCATTCTCCTTCAGCAAAGTTTTTAAATGATTTTGTTTTCTAACCTGCATCTCCCCTAGCTGCTACAACAGTCCGCTTGGCAAGAAAGCATAGAATTCAAAAGTTGGAAGGGATGTCAGTTTTCATTGATTTCATACCTATACCTGAAAAATAATCCCCTTTATATAACCCCCACCAAGTGGCAAAGTGCTTGGAGAATTCCAGGGAGGAACAACCCACTACATGCTGAGAGAGCCCCTTGAGAGAGCTTTCATTTTAAGTAAATGCTTTCCTTAAAACAAGCTGAAGCTGCCTCTTTTTTTGCAACTTTCACTACCCCTAATTCCTTTGGCACCAAACAGAATGAGTCTAAAGCTTTTTTGAAATGGCTTTTCAAATACTTGAAGACAGACATCATCCACGCCCCATCCCCACACCATGTTTCTCTTTTCCAAGCTAATCTTCCCTAGTTCTCTTCAGTCCATTTTAATACACTTTATCTCTGGTTCCTCTGTCCTATCTATACCAAATTTCCTAAAATAGAGTGCCCAGAGCTGCACTCCACTTCAGAGTGATCTGAACAGGGCAGAGGAGCCCAAGACAGACAGCCTCATTTCTGCAATATATGTATTCTATTAACGCTGCTCCATGCCACATGAAATTCCTCCATTTTCTGTTATATGGAGATATCATTTGACCCACTGTTTCCTTTCTATGCTCTTTGGGTTTGCTTCTTATCATTATTTATTGATATCTTTTTGTAAATGGTTATTCTCTGAGTCAATGATGGTGGTTTGGGGGTGTTTTTCATCCTTCCTTTTCTTCAGCTTTTTAAGTTCTCTCCCGGTTCTCTTACCCATCTCCCTGCTGCTTCTCAGGCGGCATCTGTTGATCTTCATCAATGTCATGCTTGTCACTTTTGGGTGTTTTCCAAGGTTCTGATCTAGATCACTCCTCTCACTTGATGACCTCAACCCTTCTTATGGGTGAAACAATTACCTCCATGCTCATGGCTCCCAAATTTCTATACTGGCCCTACAACAGCTCCTGTTCCAAAGTATATCATCAGTGCCGGAGTGCCTCCTTTGCCAAATCCCTGTGTCACAAGGGTTCAAATGGATTTTTTTAAAATAAATGTCCTATAGAAATATCAAGCTCAATATCCAAAGCCAAACTCATTATCTTACTCCCATGTTCCCACCTCTTCCAAGCTTCCTATTTTGGTCAAAAGCATTGGAACCTTTTAGTTGCTCAGATTTTCAATCCTATTGTCATCCTCAACTCCTAATTCTCACTCACTGCCACATCCGATCAGGTGCAAAACCTTATTAATTCTATCTCCATATCTCTCATATCCAACATCCTTTCTCCATTCATACTGTAACCTCTTTCCAGGTGTAGACTTTCACCACCTCTTACTCAGACTATTGTAATAACCTTCTAATTGTTTTTCCAATTTCGAGTCTCACTCCATCTTGCAGCTCTGTGCCTTGGTCAATCAGTAAATATGTATTTATTTAATACCTACTGTGTGCCAGCTATTGTGCTAAGTGCTGGGGAAACAAAGAAAAGCTCTTTCAAAGAGCTCACATTCCAATGGTGAAGACAATGTAAGACAATATGTGGATATCTACAGGACAAATTGGTGATCATCAGTAAAGGGAAATGATAATTCCCCATGCTTGTGATGCTCTCGTGCTTGAACTCTGCTGGTCCCAACACCTGACCTTTCAGGCCCCATCTTTGCCTGTCCCTCACACCTGGCATATGATTCCCCTTCACCTCTGCTGCTTAGAGTCCCTTGTTCCCTCAAATCTCTGCTCAAGCTTAGGCAAGATAGCTCAAGCTATCACCTGAGCTGCAAGTGCTCTCTCCACAGAGAGGAAAAACTAATGAGCTTGTATTTCTCTTCCAAGGACACGCTGCCTTCCACAAGGAAACATTCAGAGGGCAGGAAGAACTTTGTTTTTTTTTCTACCAGTCTCTAATACAGCTTATTAAATGCTTGTTGTGATAGATAACCTATATGTGTGTGTACAGAGAAAGACAGAGCTACAGAGACAGAGACAGAGAAGGGGGAGGAGGAGGAGGAGAATGAGGAGGAAAGAGAGAAAGAGAGGAGAGACAGAAAGAAAGAGGGGGAAGGGAAGGAAAGAGGGGGAGAGGCAGAGAGAAACAGAGAGAGGGGCTAGGTGGTGAAAATGAAAAGACAAAATTAAAAAGTTCCTACTCTCAAGTAGTTTACAATCTATCAGGAAGGGGCTGCAGTAATGAGGGAAGGAAAGGGAATAAACACGTATTAAGCACTGACTACATGCTAAGGACTTCTTACAAATATTATCTTACTTGATTCTCACAATAACACTGCGAGATAGGGTAAATTATCCTCATTCTGCATTTGGAGAAACTGAGGCCAATAGAAGTTAAATGATTTGCCCAGAGTCACACAGCTAGTCAGTTTCTAAGTCTGAATTTGAACTGAAGTCTCCTGGACACCAGACCTACTGCTCTATGCACTAAGCCACCAGCTGCCTCCTTGTATATGTTTGAGAGTGTATGCATATACACATACTATATTTTAATAGATATACATCATACATATGTGTATATACATAATCATATATAGATATATACACATATAGATAGATAGATGGATGCTTAATAAATGCTTGTTGATTGTTTAATTCCCAGATCACAGTTCTAATTCCCTTACCAAGCTGGTTGTTTTTCTCCAGCGTCCTCCAATCTTGTCAGTGTCCTTCTGATAGTTATCCAAGTAACCAAAAAAAAAAAAAAAAGGACATGTGGTCATGTGTAGACCTTGGCTATTTATGAACCCCTCTCTGCCCCCTCAGCCCAGACAATAGTGATGTGGTTGAGAATAACTAGCATCTAGCAGATTATTATTTTTAAAGATATAGTACTATATTCTAGGTAACTGTGTTCTGAAATCCACTCCATTTAGAAAGGTGAAAATTAAAAGTCTTTTGTGAGATACAGAGGCCTACTCGAGGTGTTTATTGCATGGATAATGAATCCAGGGGTTCTGGCAGAGTCTGTATTTCCAAAAACGGAAGAAGGCAAGGGACTGAAGGTTATTGATAGACTAGTGAGTCTTAGACCACAATAGAAGTCAATAGAAGGATTCTGAAATCTTTATTTATATTCTGTGAACATGCTTCCCATGCAAATGTAGATAATGAGCAGACACTGATTAAATTGTCCATATGAATATTCATGGATCACCTGGACCTCCATGCTAATTCCATTCTTTATAACTGCCACTGCCTCTGCAGAACCAAGCTGCTCCCTCTTCCCAAAAGAGGAGATGGCCATTCACTGACTCTGGGCAGAAAAGCAAAGAAATGGGAGCATCCCACTTCCAATTAAAAACAAAACAAAACAAAACACTGTTTCAGAAAACAATGCCATCCGTGTCAGGGATTGATGCAACCTTTGGATGCTAGAATATTTCTGCCTTTGAAATAAATAACTCTGTATTCACTAGGTAAAATACAGGAAGGCTCCCTTTCCCATGAAAGTTTATGCTCTTAACATCATCTTCATCACCCCGAAATATCAGTCCCAAACAGCCGTGCTTGGTGTATAGAATACCAAGCATCTGGATAATTCAAAATATCACCATTTTTATTGACATTTTCCATCTCCGTCTATAAAGGGCCATAGCTCGTAACTTTAGAGCTAAAAGTGATCTCAAAGGTGATCATTTCAGAGAACAGCAGATGACATAACTGGCTTGGAGTCACTCAGCTAGAAAGTGTTTGAGGAGGGGTTTGAATAAGAAACTTTCTAACCCCAAGTCCAGCACCTTCCCTGGGTCTCTGCTTTTCACATTTCTCCTTAGTTTCCTTATTCTGTTTTTTTTTTCATTCCCATCACTCCTTCCATAGTATGTCAGGTCCTCCTGCGTCAACCTGTAATCATCCTATTCAAATTACACACCACACCAAGTGTTCCACACACATTCATACAGCCCAGAATGCCTTCCATATTGCTCCAATGTCTATAGAATAAAGTCCAAATTTCTTAGGTCACCATGTATGGTTTGACCCCAAATTTACTCTCAAAAAACAGCCCCCTAGAAACTGTAGCCAAACTGTTCATTTCTAAAATGACTTGACCTCAGCCTTAGCGACTGTGATGTCTCTTCAAACCCACACTGAGTTCCCACTTGAACAACTTCTTCACATCCCATGACCTCGTCCTCAGACACTCAAAGGGATAGATGACCATGGCCCAGAGCTGATGATTATTCTGGTCACAATCATTGTCCCACCATCATGATCTTAGACTCTAAAATTTCCCTCTCTGATCATAATGTCCTATTCAGTGCCTCATTTCTCCTACTCCAGTCATCCTCGCCAGAATCTCTATTGCTTTACCCATCCCAGATCCATCACTCCTCCTCTGGCCTGATTTTCATCCTTCCACAATTTTGACCCTATTGTTGGCCAGTTCAAGAGACCCTTGATTCCATGACTTGTGCTTAGTCATAACACCTAGGCAGATCCCATGCCTGAGTTGGATTCGTTGACAGATCCCCTTTGATTCCTCTGACCTGCAGCATGCAGTTGAATCTTGTTGCAAAGGCATCCCACCATACCGAATGGATCTTTTAATGATTTATGTTTTCCGATGTCAAATGAAATCAACATGCACATTAATACCTCATGACTTCAATGCAAAAATGAATAGAAAGAGGGAGGCAGGAGACTTAGTACACATGCCTCAGAAATATTTTTTAAAGATGTCAAAGATCTGCAGAGTGGGCAACCTCATTCTTAAACATCATGAGTCTTTTTTAAGACTGGATAATGCTGGATACAGAAGCACTACATGATATTAAAAATGAAGTCGACTAAATTTCAGCAGACACAAAAGACTTTTTTCTATTGTGGCAGCCATTCCTACCCCAACTACTCTGCACAGTCTGACCATCAGCTCATTAGAGAAAAGGTCAAAATCAATATCAAATTAGAAGAAAAAGTAAAAATGTAAAGAAGATGGGAAATACAATTTAAAGAACTCTAAGCTACTTGGTTTCAACTCCTGGAAGGCCACTGATGAGAAGAATATCCCCATCAATAAGCACAATAATCAGAGCAACAAAGAATTGTGGTAACAGAGGATGGGGAAAAATTGATGTCCATAGAATGACCAAATAACCTAAGACAGATGAGGTAATGAGCTATTACTATACTGTAGGAAATTATATATATGATCAATATAGAGAAGCATGGGAAGATTTACCAAAGATGATGCAGAATAATCAGATTCAAAAAAATAATATTTGCAATGGCTAAAACAATTGAATAGAAAAAACTGCAAAACCATTAAAAATGAATATTGCAAAATTACAAAGAACAAGCACTGCCACAAAGAAGAGATAAGAGAAGAAAGCTGTCCTTCAGTCATTGAAGAAGTGGGAGGACCATGGATTTGAAATATTACATGTATTTTCAGGCTTTTTTTGCTATATTGATATTTGCTGATTTTTTCTAGTCTTCCTTTGTTCTTTAAAATATTATTTGTTTTATAGGATGCTTCTTTAGAAGGAAGAGGAATTTGGGAAGACAGTATGTTGATGTAGAAAATTAAAAAAATATGGCATCAATTTCTATTGCAGACTCCAAATTGATCCCTTTAAATAAGTTATTGATGCTTTTTAAAATGGGAAATGGATATGAGAGACATCAGCATAGAATCATTTTCTAAGAAAGTCTGATATAAATCAATCATGAAAATCATAAACAATCATTTTTGTAGGAAATTCTTGATTTCATTGAAAAAAATAAGACATATAATGGACAACACTGGTTTAGAATGGAAGTTATGATGTAGCAGAAAGAGTGCTGAATTTGAAAATAAAGAATCTAGGTTCAAATACTAGATTTTGGGGAAGTCACCTCCCCTTGCTGAGCCTCAGTGCCCCATCTGTAAAATGAGAGTACTGGTCCTGTCTAAGATCCCCTCCAGCTCTTAATCTTGACTCTGTGTAACTATAAAAATAGAAACTAGGTTGGAAAACCTTACAATCCCTCCATTGACAAGCATTTATTATGTATTTACCATATGTAGAGAGCTATTCTAAATTCTGTGGACATAATGACCAAAGTAAGAAAGGTATTTGAAAACCATGTCAGGATTGTTTTGTAAGACAGACTCCCTGGGGAGTGGTCAAAGAGATTTTTTTTTAATTTTCTAAACAAATGTAAAGATAATTTTCAACATTCATTTTTGTAAGACTTTGTATTCCAAATTTTTCTCCCTCCTTCTCTTAACTTCTCCTTCCCCAAGACAGAAAGCAAACCAATATAGGTTAAATATATGTAATTCTTTTAAACATATTTCTATATCTGTCATTTTGTACAAGAAAAATCAAATCAAAAGGGGAAAACCATAAGAAAGGAAAAAAAAACAAGCAAACAAACCCATGATAATCCTATTTTTTCCCCATTTTTCCTCCTTTTCACCAGTCTTAGAGGAAGAGATGGCCCTTCTCCATACCGAGCTCAAAACTATGTCACTGAACCCACCCTATGCATTTCCTCTGAAAGAATGTCCAGTCATTCCCTCCCATCTTCAATCCTTCTTTAACAATTGGCTCCTTCACTAAACAACAAACACATTTGATTCTCTACTACTCTCAAAGCCCTTTGACTTAATCCTGCCATCTCCTAAAATTATTGTCTACATATCTTCTCCCTTTCACACTCAAACTCCTAGAAGGAGTAATAACATTCATTGCCTCTATTTCTTCACTATCTGGGCTCTTGGTTTTGGTTTATTGAGTACTAATTTTTTTATTTTATTTTAATAAATGTATTCATTTTCACAAGCATTTGTAATCTGTACCTCCTTTTTTCCCTCCTCAACTGAACAAATAAAACACTGAAAGAAAACTCTCTTTAACATGTATAGTCAAGAAAAACACATTCCTAACATTGGCTATGTCAAAAATATCCATCTCTTTGCATTTATGCTTATTACTCTCTGGAAAAAGTATTGAGTGTCCTGTTCCATCTTCAGTTTTCTGGACTCGGGATTTATCAGAGTTCTAACCTTTTTCAAAGTACTTTTCCTTCTATGTTCTTGTCATTATAGAAATCGTTCTCCTGGTATTGCTCACTTTGCTCTGCATCAATTCAAAGTTCCCAATTTCTTGTGAAATTCCCCATTTGATCTTTTTTTATGACACAGTTTGAAATTGTGCAGCCATACCTCGATAGAAGGATGCTCGCATTCCTCCTCATGAATATTCTCTTCTCCCTTGACTTCTGTTGCACTTCTCTCTCTTGGTTCTCCTTCTTCTTGAATGGTTTTCCCTTCTTTGTCTCCTTTGCTGGACCACCTCGTGTCCTCCAGCTATCAAGAAGTGTCCCCCCACAAAGTCTTCCAGATTTCTTCTCTTTTTGTAAGCAACCTACTAGAATTACAGTCACTTTCCAGTTTTTCAATGATCATCTTTGTGTGGAAAGTTCCCAGATCTTTATATCTAGCCTCTATTCCTCGTCTAAATTTTAGTCTTTCATTGCAAAAGACCTGGAGGACATTCCATCTGAATGTGCCATCAGTATCTAAAATTCATCGTGTCAATAATAGGATTTATTATCTTTCTGCTGAAAGCAATCCCAAATCTAGACACTATTATCCTTCCAATAATCTGAAGTCAAAAGCTCAACATCAATGATCATTCTGATGGACATGGCTCTTTGCAACAATGAGGTGATTTAGGCCAATTCCAGTCGACTTTGATAAAGACACCCATCTGCATCCAGAAAGAGGACTATTGGGCCTGAATGTGGATTACAACACGGTTTTTTTTTTTCATTTTTTTTGTTGTTTATTTGTTTTTCTCATTTTTTTTTCCTTTCTGATCTTATTTTTCTTGTGCAATATGATAAATGTGGAAATATTTATAGAAGAATTGCACATGTTTAACATATATTGGATTATTTGCTGTTTAGGGCAGGGGGAATGGAGGGAAAAATTTTTGGATCATAAGATTTTGCAATGGTGAATATTGAAAACTTTGCATGTATTTTGAAAATAAAAAGCTTTTTTATCTCAATATCATCCCTTCTTCTGTCTCTCTCCTCTCTCCATTTATTTCTTTACTTTGCTTCTCTTTATCTCTATCTCTGTCTCTTTATCTCTCTCTGTTTCTCTGCTTATCTCTTCTCCTCCGCCTCCTCTTCCTCCTCCTTCTCCTCCTTTTTCTTCTTCTCTCTCTCTCCCCCCTCTCTCTCTTCCAAATCCTCCATCCAATGTGTTGTCATATTTTTAATGCTATCCCCAAAGACTATCTCACAAATTTCTCTATTTCTCCCCCTATAATCACTAGCTGGTTCATATCTCATCTTTCACCTGGATTATTTCAAGAGCTTCCTGACTGGGCTCCCTACTTTTATTCTCTCCTATTTCCAATCCCTCCTCCAAATACACAAATTAGCACAGTTGGAAATCAGATTTGGAAGAGATGATCTATTCTGACCCTCTTAAACAGCAGTACCATTGCAAACATTGCTGAAAATTAAATATCCAACCTCTTCCTGAAACCTTCCAGAAAGAGGCAAGTGCCCCTTTTGAAGGGGCTCATTCTGGCCTTAGATAACTTCAGTTATTAGAAATTTTGCCTACAGTAATCTTAAATAAGCCAGAAGCCCAGAACAAGCCTGTGTGCTAAAAGGTCTCATGACATAACAGTCAGAAACTGGAAATGACAAAATGGTCAAGAACATTTAATGGTTTCCCAAGCCCTGAGGTCAAAAGGCAATTCCCTGGATCAGCACTGATTCTCCTCTTCACTCTTAGTCCTATTAGCCCTTAAAGACATTTTCCATTAATACCTTAGTCATCTAGAATGGGTATTCTATTTCTCATCAACTATGCTTTGACACAGGCTACTCATCCCACCCCACCCCATGATCATGGCATTTTCTAGTAGAAGGTAAAATTCTCTCTCTCTCCTCTCTTCCTCCCTCTCTCCCTCCCTCCCTCCCTGCTTCTCTCTCTTTCTCTCTCTCTCTCTCTCTCTCTCTCTCTCTCTCTCTCTCTCTCTCTCTCTCCTCTCTCTCTCTCTCTCCTCTCTGAATCTGTCTCTCTTCTTTTCCCTTTCTCTTCTCTGTTTCTGTGTGTGTGTGTTTCTATTTCTCTGTGTCTATTTCTTTGTGTTGTGTATGTGTCTCTCTCCCTTGTGTGTGTCTCTATGTGTATCTCTGTGTTTCTGTCACTTTCTGTGTGTCTTTGTGTGTCTCTCTCTGTCTCTCTGTGTGTATGTGTCTGTCTGTCTGTCTCAATGTCATGTACAAAAAAATTTATAACAACTCTTTTTGCAATGGCAAAGAATTGTAAATTGGGGGACATTTATCAACTGGGGTATACTCATTTGATGATAAATTAACCAATTTAATTAATAAATTAACCAAATTAATAAATTGGTGTCATTGGTAATAAAACCCAGCCTCCTCCATACCAAGGATTACTTTATTAAGTGGCTTCCCCAAAAGGAAGGAATAGAAAAAAAAAAATATATATATATATATATTTGTTTAAAATACAACTCCTGTATGGGACAAATAGTTTATTCCTATACATCAAAGAGAAAAGCTTGATATAAAAAAAAATCACTACTAATTTGAAGTCTTAAATAGGCTTCAGTAACTTAACTCATGACTCTTGTTCCAGTCTTTTAGGAGAATGATACCTAAACCTCATGAGAAGATAAAACAATTTGGAGGAAGCTCTGAAGTCAGAAGAACCTGAGTTCAAACACTTCCTAGCTGTGTGACTCTGGGCAAGTCACTTAATCCCAATTGCTTCACAAAAAAAAATTTAAAAGAAGATAAAACAATTTGAGGACATCAGTTTAGGCATTTTCCATTTCATCTTGCCTAAGCACTGTCCAAACAACTCCTCGTCCATGTCTGCTTGCAAAATGAGCAGGCTGAGTAAGTCCTTTTTTTGGCAATCACTCTCTCCAGCACAGAAGTTTACCCTAACACTAAACAATTCCAACTAAATGGAAGTTGGTGGTGGTGGTGACATTTACAGAGACTCACTGTGTGCCTGGCTCTGTGCTAAGCACTACAAATATTATCTCATTCAGTTCTCCCAACCCTGAGAGGTAGGTGTTATGATTATCCCCATTTTATAGTTAAGGAAACTGAGACAAAAAGAACTTAAGTGATTTACCCAAAGTAACTAATAAATGTCTGAGGTTTGCCTAACCAGGACACGGATTCAAACCGTGTTCTGCTTGTAGTATTTAAAAAGCCAGGGTTAGAAAAGGGCCAGCAGCTCCTCCCCAATCTGATTCTTGGGATGCAGCCTGAGACAGCCCTGCCCACGAGAAAGGAAGGGAGAGGTGAAAGAGCTGGCCACTGTCTTCTGTAAAACCATCAGATTATCTTTTTTTCTGGCTCCATGACCAATCAGGGGCTTATTGGGAATAATTTGAGGCCTTTTACAAGTGATTAGTAAAAATATAGAAGAATCAGCTAAGAGGAGTAAAGAACAACATAAAACCCTGCCTAAGGTCTGGAAGGTACTCAGGAAGGAAACCTTTCAAAAACTCTTAATGAATCATGATTTCCCAAAATGGCTGCTGTTTCTCTTAGCATACCTCTCAAAAAGAAGGAGAGGGCGCTGAAGAGAATTGATATTATATCAATTAGGGAGGATCTGGAAATAAATTATTAGCACTAAGTTGGAACAAAAGAGAATCATTAGAAAAAGCTATAAATATCAGTAGATTTCCCCAAACCATATAATAGAGCCTGCATTTTCATTACTGTGAAACCATGGACCTATTCTTAGGGAAGAAGCTGGGAGAGAAACATGGTGTACTTGGAGCAGAAATTTAATGACAGTCTTACAATAGGGGCAATTATCTGAAAGAGAGGAAAGACACAGAGACAAAGAACATTAAGGTCAAACATTTGGACTCCTTCAAAGCATAAACTCAGCTCCCCAGAATCTTTTGGCAAGAGTGTTTGCAGAGACTGTGAAGAACATGTGGTACTGGAGGAGCTCCCTGACAAACTGATGTTATCTTTATTTGGGAGTCTACCCAATGACACGATGGAAAACCTTTTTAGGTGGGACAGAGGTAGCGAGCCAACTGCAAAGTCTAACAGTGAGAGGAACAGTAAAACCTGAATCAGCAAATGTCCTGAGAATGGAGCAAGTATGTCAAGAGATGGTTTCTCTCAAAGGGTTGTGGGCCCATCAAATTGGGCATAACTATGGTGAAATGGTGATAAATGTTTATGAATTATTGGGAAGTAGTCTTCAAATAAGACATCAGCCAGCCTAATTTCCATATTGGGAAGATTCTAGAACAATTCATTAAAGAGAAGATGAAAAAAAAAAAAAAAAACAAGAGATGATTGGTGAGCATGTAGAAAGGAAAGTGCTTTTACACAGACCCTGACTTCCTCCAGAACAGGTCAACTTAGGTCGAACTCATGTCCTTTTCCATCAGGATCCCAGATCTGGAAGATAAGAGGAAAGGCACTGAGAACATTAACCTGGGTCTTAGGGAAATTTTTTAAGGTCTCTTTAAAGGCTATTCTTATGGAAAGAACTGGAGAGATGGGGAAACAAATGGGTATAGATAATGACATTTGCCTCTCAGGATTGTTGTAAGAACTGAAAGAGATGCTCTTTGTAAAGTGTTAGGTAGGGTATGTAAGTACCATCATCATCGTCATCGCTATTATACAATTAGATGAAGATTCAGAATTGATTGAGTTCAGTGACTGGATGAAAAGAGAAGTTATTAATAGTTCAACATTCACAGAAAGGAAGTCTATGGTGAAATGCCCCAGAGACTAGTATGAAGCCCTGTACTGCTTAACATTTTTATGGGTGCCTTGGATTAACAAAAATCTATAGCTGCCGTATTTATCAAACTTGCTGATATCTGGGGTGGATTTTAATACATCAGATGACAAAATCAGGATCCAAAGGATCCAATAGAACACTTGTCTGAATTCAAGAAAGTGGGAATAAATAGAGAGAAACAAAAAGTTTTAGACATGGGTTCCAAAGTCAATTTCAAAAGTATTGGATGGTAGGGATACAATTGGCCATGAGTTCATTTGAAAAAGCAAAAAAAGATCTGAAACTCAACCGAAGTTGGCCTTATGGCAGGACAGCCAAAATAAGTATTGAAAGAAGGAGAGTTTCTTGTGAGAGGGCCATGAGAGAGAAGCTAATGGGAGATAGGCTGAAGGGAAGCGGGCTGCAGTGTTCCCCAGTCGGCTCTCATCCAGAGCACTGGGTTTCATTCTGGGTGCCATATTGTAGACAGACCTTTGATAATCTGGCCAGAGGGAGAAGGCTAGTTTAATGAGGGGCCTAAAGTCCATGCCTTATGAAGATGAGCTAAGGAAAATGGGCAGAAGAAAAGATAAGATGGACACCTGATGATTGTATTTGAAGGATTACTTCACAGAAAAGAATGAGCTTTGTCTTTCTCAGCCCACAGGGCAGAAGTAGGATCAATGAGTCCAGGTTGCAAAAAAAAAAAAACACTTAAGCTTAAGTTCAAAGTCTTGTCAGAGTCCTCCCAGAATGGCTCAGGATGCCTCCAGAGTCAGCATTCACCTGCTGGAGATCTGCTCTGAAAGGCTGCTACGCCATTCACCAGTAGCAGGGAGGGGCCTTCACAGGTGGTCTCTGAGGTTCCCCCCAACTCAGAGATCCTGGGATTTTACATCAAATAGGAAAGCACCACCGACACTAGCATTTTTTTTTCATTGTAAATATGAAGTGGGCAGAATAGGGTCTGATGGTCAAAGTAACAAGTAGGGAAGCCTCCAATCCCTCAGAAGAAAAGGAAGAAGCAGGGAGGGCCTCCAATCTGGGCAACAGGGGCACAGGTCCCATCCTCACTCTCCCAGTTAGTATTATAATCCATTAGGCAATGCAAGCAACTGGGTCGAAGTTCTGTGCTTCTTCCTTTCCACTCCCTCACCCCTCAGAAATCTAGGGCTGACAAGATGAAAATCCAAACAGCCACACATGCTCCCTTGGGTAATTAATGGCTGAAATTGGAGAAAAGCAGTGTCCCATTTGAAGTCACCCTGTGGGCAACCCCTCACCTGGTTTCTTTCATCTCTGCCCTTCAAACCCAGCATGCTGATGAAGCCTAATGAGGTGCACTGCTGGCATTCATCTTCTGGAAATGAATTCTGGGATCTTGGCCTGGAGCTGTTTGGGAGACGGGACTCTCGAACCCCCGGGCCCCCTTAAAGCTTTTCTAAGTTCAATGTAGACTCCCCTGCACAATCATAAAATCGCAACTGAATTTCTAAGTCTGACCAATGTGGGAACCAAAGGCAAAATGCTTTGTGGAACCCAGCTGAGGAAATCCAAGTTTCAATATACACAAACACTTTTAATGGCCAGTGGGGGAAAAACGTCCTGATGTTGTAAGAAAGCTTGGTTCCAATTTGGAACTCCAGCTAATGTCTGTCATCTCCTATCCCTGACCATGATAAGTTGAGAAGCCAAGGAGTGAGTTTCTTAAGCAAGCTGTGATGGGCATTTTGCATGAATTCTGTGACAATTCCACTAACTAAGGCAACAATTATGATATTTCGGTGTTTTCACCCTAGCTGAGAAAGCACTGCTGGAATTTCACTTAGTGCATCTATAAAAATGAGACTCCACTTTTGGAAATCTGCCAAACGGTCCAAAAACTCTTTGAGCCTAAAGATGGCCCCCAACCGATCAGAGAAAAAAATTGTTTTCCCTCTCATTTACAGAGTGCTTCTCTAAGTTCAATACTAGTGTCAAATTAATATGATAGCATAGTGTGAAATGTGCAAACCCAGGGATATGAGAAGTCTTCCTAGGATGTGCTCAGCTCAGACTAAGATCCTCCCGAAGAAATCGGAAAATGGCCCTTCCCATAAAAGCTTGGATGTAAACACTGCCCTGTTAGTCTCTGCCATAGACCTCACCTCAATCCTGCAGCCCACCTGAAGTCCAAGCAATCCGTGACACTGAAAGGACCATCATTTAATATATCAACAGACAGACTGGTAAAGGGAAGGCTTAGGGCAGCAGAATTGGGTCTCTTCATCCTTTTAGACACTTAATTCTTTTTTTTCCAAAATTAAACCAAGTTTATAAAGGTCCTTCCCTAGTACCAGGGGACACAGATGGCCTTAACTGGGTCACTTGGGGACTTCCTATTTGTTCTCAGTGAGGAAATATTCATTGAAACTATTTACCAACCCAGGTAAGACTGTCTTTGAAGCAGGAGGTCTCCCAGTCCTGGCTTCATCATTCCCATTGGATTCAACCATTTATTTCACTCAAAAACCATACTTCACATCTCAATTACTTTGTTCCTTGGGATTTAACTAAATACTTCCATGGATAAGTGCCATGGGAATGCTTGAAATAATGAACTTGACATCACATTTGCCCATTTGGCAGAGGGTGATCTCTCCACCAGTGCAGGTCACAGCCTCTCTTCAACACTAAATATTCTTCAAGTGTTGGGGTCAAACAATTTATCCTCAGGGTAACTCTCCCCCAGTAGCTTAGTTGATCCAAGACATGAGATGCACGGGCACTGTCACAGGACAAGGGCTTGTAGTCTCAGTGCAGGGTGGCCTGCCAGTGGGTGGGGTCTTTCCAAAGATCTTTCTGTAATCCATCATGTTCCCATCACGTTGAAACTTCAGGACAAAAATTGAGTGAAGGAAATCAGAGCAGAGATGATAAAAGTCATCCCCCTGCAGAATGGCCAAACTGAGACTTTTCATAAAGAAAAAGAGAATGGTCAAGAACCAATGGCTCTACTGACCACATGAAAAGCCCAGGAATGGCTCAGGCTCCTCTCTAGTCCTCAGTTCCCTGTTCTGTAAAATGAGGGGGATGTGTGCAATGACTTCCTCAGATCCCTCAGAGAGATGGGGAGGGCAGCTAGCCACAAAAAACAGGCCCAGGGTGCTTCGTGGAGGGATTAAGGGTAGGACTGGGTGGCAGGAAAGGCATCTTGGGCAAAGCTTCCCTGGGCAGCCTTTGGTTGGTCCCATGGCCCTGGCAGATCTCTTCCAAAGTCCAGGCAGAGCTCAGCAGACAGACAGCATAATGAAGGCTGATGGAAAACCCTGTTTTTAGCACACATCACCCCACTTCCCCTGGGACTCTTCAGAATGCAAAGCACCCTCTGTTATGGAAATCATGTTGCTGTCTCAGAGATGGATATTGTTTCTGAGTGACGCCTGCATTTCCAGTGATAGGAGTGCCCCAGGAGAGGTAGCTCTGTGATCAGGTTAGTGCATCCTGGAGGAGTCAGCCCTAGCCCAGAAGGCTTTGTTCTCCTGTAGGCTGAGAGGGCCAGAGAACAGCTGGGCAAGGCAGCCTCTGTGCCCACCTGAACAATCCATTCTCCCCTGCGTCCCCCCCCTGCGCCACTCCTCCCAGGAGCTCACATTTGCACCTCCTGCCCCAATTTCCCTTCTTCCTCCCAAAGGAGAATGATTATTAAGACCCATGGAGATTTGGAAAGAACCAACAAGAACTTCTAGGTATCAATGTGACTTTTTTGGATGTTTCACATCTTTA
Organism: Antechinus flavipes; assembly: GCF_016432865.1. Taxonomy (NCBI): domain Eukaryota; kingdom Metazoa; phylum Chordata; class Mammalia; order Dasyuromorphia; family Dasyuridae; genus Antechinus; species Antechinus flavipes. Next base: position 683,083,685 of record NC_067399.1, read on the forward strand.
TGTTTAGAACAGAGACTTCTAGTTTAAAAAATTGATATTTCCATAGTGCCTCAAAGTAGAAAAGGGGCTAGACATTGTCTTCCTCGAAACTCCCACGGGTCCCGTAAGGTGAATGCTGTCGTTGCTCCAGTGAGAACCACACAGAAAGATGACATTCATTGGTACTTCATTCATCAATTAGATTGCCTTCTGAGCTCCTCAGAAAGAGTTTTAAAGAACCTAAGGTGAGACCAACATGAGCAGAAGCGCGTCTGACAGAACAAGTGAATAGCAATTGAATAACTTGCTGTCTAAGAAGTGAGTTATGGTGTGCTTTGTTGTGATTTGATTCAGTTTTTCCTGGTTACAATTTTCATTCTGATTTCTTCCAACCCCCAACAGCCACTACCAGCACCCTTTATTGCCTCTTCTCCTTTTGGAGCTTTCCTTGTTGAGGAGTTTTCAATCACCTCCGCCTCTGTCCTTGGTGCTTCTTACAGCTCCCATGGCATTGAGACCCAAGGCTGGACAGCTCCATGATTGGGATCTCCTTGCTTCCTTCCCAGGTCCCTGAGGGCTGCTCTCCTACCTTTGAAATTTCAGGAAAGGTTCTAAGAAGTTGCTATACAGGCAGCTAAATGGCACAATGGATAGAGCACCAGCCCTGAAGTCAGGAGAACCTGAGTTCAAATCCAGCTTGTGACGCTTAACACTTACTAGTTGTGTAACTCTGGGCAAGTCATTTAATCCCAACTGCTTGCAAAAAATAAGAGAGAAGTTGCTGTAGACAGAATACCCATCACCCTTTGGGCATCCTAAAATTAAGCTTTCACAAACTCAGTGGGTAACCGTGTCCCTGGGCGAGACCTGCAGCCTCACCAGATGTGTGACTCTCTAGTAGTCTCTGAGATTTCAGAACTACCACCTCCAGGTCAAAGGAGAGTTAAAGGTCTTTTTCCTATATGGTCTGAAAACAAAGAACAGGCCCTTAGCCCCCTTAAGGTCCATCTTCTTCTAGTTTTTCACCCACTCAATGCAAATAAGTCCATGGTTGCCTGATTATAAGCAACCATGAGGGCAAAAAAAGATGGCAACTAAGCAGAGATTCTCAAGCAAGGATCCAGAATTTTTAAAATATCTTGACAACTACATTTAAATATATATGGCTTATTTATAATCTTACATATTTTATTTTATGCAACTAAAACCATCTGACTACTCCTCAAATCCCCATGCCAAATCTTCATCCAGTTCACATCTACTCACCCTAGCTCCTAGCACTGAGCAGAGTTGCTCTGAAGATCAAATGAGGTAACATTTGTAAAGTGTTTTGTAAATCTTAAAGTGCTATGGAAATGCTATTCTCCATTATTTCTCCCCTAAACCTCCCCTTTTCCTAACTTCCCTATTACTTTCAGTCCAGGTGTCAGCCAGGACCCCTCACTACTCCTCCCACCCCCCATGACAAGGCTTCTCAATTTTGCATTTGGAGAAGTGGAGGGGGGAGAGGGTGATAGTAAAGATGTTGCAAGGGGGGAGGGGCAACATTTGGGAGAAGAAAGGTAATCAATTCAAGCTTGGACTTGTTGAGTTTAAAATGTCTACATGACTTGCAGTTGGAGATAGAAGTCTGGATGTTAAGACAGAGATTTGGGCTGGAGAAGTAGTTCTGAGATTCAGCAGCAGAGAAATATAAGTTTCCAACCAATGCAGTCCCTGACCTTGAGGAGTTGGCAGGTCACACCTTCTGCGGGAGACTTTTCCCAGACCTCCCTTCTGAAATGACCTTCTAGTTGTCTCAAGGATTATCTTTTTGGTACATATGGAGATTTTCTCCTGACATCCTTGAGGGTTATGGTTGGCTTTGACTTTGTATCACCGGGGCTTAGCATAACTGAAAGAGACTGAACAGGAGCAGAAAAGGACACAAGAGAGTGGAGGGGGTGACGTCACTCAATGAATCTCCTGGGCCTGGAATCCAGGTGCTAGGCTGCTCAGTGCTCCAGATCCTGTTCTGGAATGCTCTGGGCCTTCAGACTTCCAAGAAGCCACACACCTCCCAGAGCTATCTGGGACTGTGGCCATCATCAAGTAATGACTACTTAGGTTCCGAAGGACACCTAGACTGGGGAGCCATCTGAATAAGGGAGGAGAGAGTGTTGTCAAGGTGGGGAGTGAAATGGAAAAGCAAGAGATCTTGGGAGGATGAAAAAAGGAGAATTATCTCCACTGAGTTCTTACGCTAAGTAATTACTGCCAAATTACACTATCACCTCACAAAGATTCCAGAAGTTCAAACCCAGGTTTCCTAGGCCTAAACACAGGTTCAGAGCTCAGAAAAATAATTCTAAATCCCAATTAGCATCCTAATGATTCTCATATACTTTTCAAGCAGAGACAGAGAAATAAGTTTTGTTCTTACTCCCCTGCTGAAGTTCGATTACATACACACACACACACACCACAAATACACACACACACACACAACCTCCAAGTTAAAACAGACTTAGTTTGACATCTAAGATAAACTAAGACAAGTCACATATTAAAGCTAGGTTTGTGAAGATTTTGAGTTTACAATAAAATAATTGAGAAGGGAGATTTGCATGCTAAAAAATAACCACAGACTCCAAGGTTGAAATCCATCCACAAATAAAGCAAGTCAAATTACTTTGGGAAGGCTGTACTCCCTTTTTGTTTCTCCTCTAAGGATTTTCACTCAGTGTTAACATCCCATGGGCTATTTTTCATCCAGCCAAATAAGCTCCTAAACAGGAGACGAGGCCCTGAACCCCAAATAATAAAGATTAATAAAAAGAAATGCTTATAGCAAAGAAGGAGAGGGAGAGTCTGGGAGAGAGAGAAGAAAACAGGGAAGGGGGAAGGAGAGAGAGAAAAGAAGGAGGAGAAGGACAGGGAGAAAAGGAAAGCAAGAGAGAGGGAGGAAGTGAAGGGGAAGAGAAGAGAGGGTGAGAGAGAGAGAGAAGTAGAGGAGGGTTCTAGATAAGACAGTGACTACTATTAAGAGTTGAAGACACAAGGCAAAGAAATCAGAGAAGTGGCCATCAAAGGGGTAGGAGCTGCAGAATCTCTCAGCTCCACTGTCCAAAAGCAAGATTCTAGGAGAAAATTGGGGTGGGGGTGAAGAAACCACCTTCAATTTAGTCTGAAACCTCAGGGGAGAGAGTTTCCTTGACCTGCTCTGTGTAAGCAAACCAAGCTCCAAATCCAAGGTAGGAAATCATTAAAGGCATTTCTCTGGGCACCAGCCTGGCAAAGATTGATGACGATGATAAAGATGATGAATTGCTGGTGTAATTAAGAATGTACAAAAGCTTAAAAGAGACAACAAGTACGCCACATTTTATTCACAGCTGAAAAAACCTTCTGTCATGGTCCTCAGCAATGACTTGAAGCATCACAAATGAGTAATTAGTGTCATCTTGGCCTTTTGAGAATGTTGAACTCACAAGGAAGCTCCAATACTTGAAGCCTGTTCATCATTTCACATAAAAATCATGCTAAGGCTCTTGCTAAAGACAATCACTTTCCTCTCTCCTTTTTCTAAAAAGGAAAGGTCATTTTCAAGGAAAATTGTCCTTGGGATTTAGCAAACAATCACCCCCATAAATTACCAAGGAGTCCAGGTGCAGCTCTGATGGGTGACAGTTTTTTTCAGGATAACTCTTCTTCCCAGTGTCCTTCTCTGGGGCCCCTGGGGCATGGAGGGACCCTAGATTCTCAGTGGATTATGACAATGGTCAGTAAGCAGTAGACGATCTCACCTAGAAGGAAACCTTGAATGTCTGGTCTCTTTGATGGAGTTTCTACCATCTAGAATCAATCACACTTAGGCGAGAGTGTCTCACCCCAGGAATGGCCACAAGGAATGGATTTCTAAGAAATCACAACTCACAAAGGTCCCTTAGCTATGGCAGGATCACCATCTGTCTTGAGAAGATATTGCCTAGATCGTGTACCTCTAAAAAAAAACTGATGTAACTCTTCTTCACACCTGGGTGACTGGAAACTCCATAGGTCTTCACTGGAAAATTCAAGACAATTATGGTTAAGTGTCAGCCAGTGTAAGAAAGGGCTACGCTTGTATTTATAACACGTAGAGGTGAGCTACATGATGACTGGCTAGTTAAACAAATCTTTTAATCAACAAAGTGGTGTGTGGGACTTGGGGTGTGGACCTGCTAATCTTACCTCAGATCCTTGCAGCTGTGTGACCCTAAGCAAGTCATCCTGTCTGATCCCCAGTTTCATCATCTGAAAGTGGGAATAATAGTAGCACCTGCCTCCTAAGATTGTTGCACGGATCAAATGAGTTAATCATTGCAAAGTGATTTACAACTCATCAGCTAAATAAATATGAAGATATAGACATATTCAAAGGGAATTCAAATCTCCAAATTTTCCATGGCTGCCCTGAAGGAATCCTTGCTGGATTGGATCTTTTCTTAATCATTATTTCATTATTTTTAGCCTTGGGTCTCCCCATCTAAAATGTGCAAGAGAGAACAGCATAGATCCTTCATATCATTGCCAAAGCCACCATTAACATCATGCTCTGCACCTTCTTTGTTTCAACACTAAGAAAGTCAGAGAAGTAGGGATCCACTGTGCTGTCCCTTTGGGTGGAGACCCAAGGTAAGAAAGCACAAAACACAAAGCTCTGAACAACCTTGATTGAGCCTAACAAGCATGGAGCTGGAGTGGTCAGGAGGAGATGGGGCGGAGCCTTACACTGGATCTTAGAGAATGACCTACATTGAAAGAGACAAGAGGGAGGGGGGCATTGCAGATGGAGAAAATAGCCTGAGCCAGTGGAGAACCTGAAAAACCTCATGCGTCCATGTTGGCACAGGAACTTTAAGACTGGAAGTGCCTTTTGCAAAGCAGCAGCGTGCAGAAGTAGAAAAGGCCTAATCTGGGGAAGTGATGAAAATGGACCACCACCATCACTTTTGGGCAAAACTGAAGCACTAACTGTTACTTCTGTGAATTCTGGGGCAGCTTCAAAATTAAAGCACCAAAACCAAAATGCTTCTTCGGGCTTGAAGTCTATGGATACCGGCTTCTTCGGCTTTCATTTCTTGAACATTTAGGGGTGGGTTTATGGAACAGGATCTTCAAAGGACCAGGGCTGACTCAGAACAGTCCATTTAAGTCAGAGCTGGGAAAGCCTTGAGATCATCTCTATCACACACAAAAGTCCTTACTCTGTCAGCTACAGTTGGACTGTCCTCCACATCTTCCTCTGCCACTCATCTAGAGTGACCACGAGCTCCGATGTGAATTGTTGGTTCAGGGGTTCCCCGAAGCTTTACATTTCTCCCTTATCTTTATCTCCTCCCTCTCTGGCATGGGAAACCTACCTTCCAGTGACCATCATTGCTCTCTCTTTGGCCTCAGAAATTCCACCCTAATTTCATGCAGCCCTGATTCTGTATATCCTTCCATTGCTCCCAAGTTTTCATTCCCATGGGGTTAGCTCTTTCAGTTCATCTTTATGCATCAGTTATAGGAAGTGCCTTTCTTCCTGATGGCTCAGTCATACGGGATGGATGAATCATCTTTGAAGCCCTCAGGTAGTGAGATGCTCATTCCTCAGGCCTCAGACCAGATCTATCCTTTCTGATCTGTCCATCCATTTCATCTGCTCTGACCATTCCTCAGCCACTGTACTTCCTCCCCAGAACTACTAGGACCACGCCATCCTTAGAGAGTTCAGTCAATAATAAATTATCCATTGAAAATTTGCCTTCTTCATTGTTTTCTTCAATAGGTTCATACTAAAATGGCATCAGATCAAAACAAGGAAAATGCAGAGCCCCTCTCATAATCACTGTACCAGCCTCATCCTTTCTGTCTCCTTTCCTTAACTGTCCTTCACCCTAATGTTGTTGTTTAGGTCTTCTGCCAACACTAATCCCATCAACACCAGCACCTCCTTCTCTTCTTAGCCTCTTCTTCCTTCAGCCCCTCAGTAGGGTCCAATTTCTTGACAAATCTATAACTGAACCAGTAACCACCACCTCACATATCATGGATCTCCCAAATCCAAGAATTTGGCTCTCCCTTCCAAAAAAAATGAAGTTTCTCTCTTATTTTTTAATAATCAGCATTAACATGCAAAACACTAAGAAGCGCTTGGGGACAATTCACTCGTCACCGGCTGAAATTCTAGAACTCTTCAGTCTAAAGGCCTGGGCCACTGTGTTGATCAACATTCCAAGGAGGTAGGTTCATCTCAGTAAATTTCACAGTAACAGGCAGGTTTCCATGATGAAAGCGGCCAAAATTAAATTATTTATGTAGATATAGGAAACTAAATGAAATTTCACAAGAGTGAAATCAAAGTCCTAGGATGCCACAAGCAGGAAGGCTTTGGGAAGGGAAAGACCCAGCCACCAGCCCCAGGTCATCAGGAAGAAAAGTGGTGAGCTCAGGGAAGAAGCCAAAATCAGCTGAGCCCGATTCTGTCCCCTCCATATGAAGGCCCTGAAGGACAGCCCCATTCACACCAGGAAAAGTATTTCTGTCTCCTTTGTTGTTCAGTCTCCAGGGCAAAAATCCAATCCAATTCAATCCAGCACCGTATTCAGTGTTGCCCAAGTGCCAGGCACTATCATAGGACCAGGGATGGACCAACAAGGGCTCCAACCTTTCTTCTGGGGAGATACAACTTACATATAAATAAATACAACAAATATCCAAGGTAATAGCTTAGAGGTGGTCCAGGAGCTATGGGACAGAGACGCTCCCTCAGGAAAGGTCCCTGTGCAGGAAGAGGAAGCATCCAAACCCCAAAGCACACATCTGTCACTCAACAAAAATTATCCAGAGACTCTTGGGAGAGCCAGCAAAGACCACGGAGGAGACTGAGTTCAAACCTCTGATCTTCCTTAAGTGGAAAATGACTTACCCAGATCACACAAATAATAAGCTCAGCCAAAAGTCAAACCCATGTTTCTGACACCAAATTCGATTCTCTCCACTGGACTCCACTGATTGCCCATGAGGTAAGGGAGGAATCCTATCAGGCAGGCCAGGAGGGAGGGCATTTCAGACATCCCTGGGCACAGTGGTAACCTGTAAGGTAGAAAGCCCAAGCTTCCCCAATTCGCAAGAGGCCGACATCATGAGAATCCATTAGAGACCAAAGTTGGGAGCCTTGGTGCTTTTAGCAATGAAAAGTTCTTATGAGCGGGAGGAAAATAGACAGCTCTAGAAGAATGCTGTTAGTGATGTTGCTCTCATTGCTTTCCATGTTTGGGAAATTAAATCAATCATATTATACATCCCATTAAACAACTTCTGCTATTCCTGGGTTTAATTAGAGCAGAGAGGAGAAAGGGATTGGTGGATGCCGTGTGTGTGTGTGTGTGTGTGTGTGTGTGTGTGTGTGTGTGTGTGTGTGTTGTGTGTGTGTGTGTGTGTGTGTGTGTGTGTAGGAGATACATGAAGCTTAAAGACTGACATTTTCAGAGTCCATCGAACCAAAAACATATACAAGACTAAGAGTCTAATAGTCTTTGAAGACATACATCTCAGGGTTTTTAACTTCCTTTTTGCCTTTCCCCCTCCAGTTCAGCAATACAAGGGGAGAATACTGAACTCCCCATCTGGTACCTTCCCCAGACTCAAGATTTGGGGATTATGCGTTTGTTTTTTCACAGTCTTTCCTCACAACAGCCCTGGGAGAAGAAGGCGTTAGTGCAAGCTTAATTTTTTGCAGTTGAGAAAACCGAATCTCGGGGAGGGTAAAGACAAGGCATCTAGTCATTTTAATTCAAGCCCTAAAAGATAAATAAATAATTTTTCTATATTTCCTTAATAGCTTTCTGTATTCCACCCCATCTCATAGAACAGAAAAGCAATTTTAAGAACAAAAAGAAGAATTTTACATAACTGCAGATGATATAAAATATTTGGGAGGTTACCTGCCAAGACAAAGCCAGAAACTATATGAATACAATCACAAAATATTTTCCACACAAATAATATCACATCTAAACAATTGGAAGAATATCAAGTGCTCATGGATGGGTCGGGATAATATAATTAAAATGACAATTCTACCTAAATTGATCTATTTATTCATGGTATATCAATCAAACTGCCAAGAAATCACTTTTTAGCCTGAAGTTTCCCATAGTGACAAGCATCCTAATCATCTGCTGTTTTACACAGATTCTGGAGAAAACATCCTCAGAGGACCTGGTGAAAACTCTAATAATCCTTTAAGAGACTTAGGCCATGGATTCTATAAGTCTGAAATTATCACTTAGATCAATTTCCTCTCTGAAGGCAGAGACTTTTCTTCATGGGTAGAGCTTAGGATGGGAGAGCTTAATGGCGCAGTGAATAGCACACCAGCCTGGAGTCAGGAGGGCACTTCCTAGCTGTGACTCTGGGCAAGTCACTTAAGACCAATTACCTCACAAAAGGAAAATATTTAAAAGAAAAGAAAAGAAAATGATCAGTGACTACTAAACCCAGAATTCACTAGTGATGCCATTTAATAAACTAAATCAATCCCAAGTGAAGTTTTCCATTTCAAACAGAAATGTGTCAGCCTCTTGTAAAAACCCTGGAGAAAATATATCTATATTGAGTCACACATTCTTCTGCTCACATTTTATTAAGTCCTAACCATGAGATGTTCCAGTGCCCTTGCTTCCCCTTCTGGGGAGTTACCAGAAACAACAAAAATAACAAAAAAAAACCAAGTTGATCCTGGAGTAAATAAAAAATATTGATCTTGCTCACTGTGAATTGTCTGCAAGATGGTCCTCAGCATTTCCCCACATATCAGGACTCAGCCCACTAACGAGCAAAAGCCCACAAATGAAAGTGAGCTTGGAAGTAAGACTTCAGACAAGAAGAGCTAGAGCTGAAACAGCATCATGCTGCCATGACAGAGAGAGGATTGGGCAATTCACCTACCAGTCTTTGGCATCTTTTCCTTAGTAACTGCCCCTGCCAGTGAAGGATGACACCATTTGCCAGTGACGCCTTAGAAAACAGTTTTGCTGCAAGTTTTTGTTGCCGCTGAGAAACATTTGATTCGCACAAGGTTCTCTCACCTTCCTTTCTGTTCTGTGAATTATATAACTACAAATAGACTCCTCTGACAGGATCTACAGTTTCCACCCTCCCCACTCCTCTATGTGTTCCGTTCCATTTATGCTAGATATAGGGTCTTGCTGCATCCCCGGGCTTCTACTAAACGCCACAAGATGAAACAAAATAGTTCATAGGCTTCAGTCTGTTAGCTGCTGTTCAGTCAAGTGTTTGGGGAAGATGTCTGCTCCCTGTACTAAGAACCAAAAAACTCTAGAGATCTCTGGGACATTGATCTTTTTTCAGATTTCTGTATTCCTCGTGCAGAAATATGAGTTTACTCTAAGGAGGGAACTGTCCAGCAGCTTCATGCACTAAGTCACAAGAGCCTAATAGCCAATGATAACTTTTGTGGGCTCTGGGAATATCTACTCATTAATCTCAAAAGAAATACGTATTTAGAGACATAGGAATGAAAATGTATTAGAAGAAGACCTGTGTCCCAGTTGTAGTTCATAACGAATTCCAAAATCTGAAGTAGTTTAAAAAAAAATTGGTAGGTTATTTGGTAGAGGAGAATAAGACAGAAAGGTGAATGTGGGTCCTCTCATCCAAGCTCTGGAAGATTTACATCAATATAAAATGGAGACAAGGGTACCCACACATGTACCACGCATATACAGGTATGTAATTTTGCCATGAGGGTAATTTAAAAGTAAAGAAGAAGTGATGAATATCAATAAGTATAAACACAATAAAATTTGGCCAAAGCTAAAGCACAAGGGAACTCAAAACACATGCTTGTGTGGATGTAAAATTAGACCTGAGTATTGGGACCCAAAACAAAACTATCTGGGGAGATCTGGGACCTTGGGAACCCAAAATTCCTTGCAGCTACCTTCTGAATTTCTAGACAGTTATTGAGGTCAGAGCAACATTTTGGATTCAAACAATCTTTAGTCACATAAAGTTAAGTTTCAAAAAATATTATTATGGAATAACAGAAGCATAAACTAATGATTCCCTTCACTAGAGAAGAAGTGATTTATCTTCCATAAACAATATGAAAAAAATGAAGTAAATGATTGTTTATGTCAGAGCAGAATGTCATAACTACAAGCAAACCATTGTCTAGGAACTCTTATCTCATTGATTAGGAATGAGCTCTTTCTCTGAGTCACTCATTTCCTCACTAGCCTAATCTTCCTGAGCCTCTTAGCACCAAGCTTCATGTTGTACTCTGATCTCCAGCTCTAGAAAAGCCCTTTCAGAGTCAAATCCTACCCTCCTTGGCAGGAGTCTCACGGATGCCAGAAGCTCATGCATGGCCCCTAGCTCTCCAGTTATTCTGTTAAGAAGATATTCACTTAGTTTCAGCCTTTCAAACAAATTGACAATGTGGCTACTATGTGCTGGACACTGTGTGGTAAGCACTGAGGACACAAAGTCAAAAATAAAATTGATCCCTGACTCCAAGAGGCTTATAGTCTACTAGAAGTGACAGCATGCATATAAAAAGGCATATTCAAAATGCATACACAGCAGATGAGGAGACTAGCATGTGTTAAGAGAAGAAAACGCTGACATATGTCTTCCCATAAACTCCCTCTTTGATTCTTAGTTATCTCTGCCTCTCTTCATCCCAGCTTTTTTCAGACTTATTCCCTCTCCCTCTGTAACTTCCATTACATGCTCTCCTTCTCCCAGTCTTACTCCACTCAAGAGTAAAACCCATCAAAAAATTCATTCCTCACAAACTTTTTCTTGATATTTTAACTTTAGCATATACAGCGTCAATTCAAGTGGCAAGCATTTATTTAGTACCTGCTGTGTGCTGGTTATTGTATGGGGCACTCAAGAGTAGACATGAGGAGGGGCTGCCACAGCATCAGATACTGCAGAGAAATTGTTAAGTCTGAGCATAAAGAAAAAGCCATTAGCTTCAGCAATCCACAAACTCTTACTAATATAGAATCATTCATAAAGTTGTCGTTGTGTAGATATTTAGCCACCTGCAAAACTTTATGACCCAAGTTGGGGTTTTTTTGACAAAAATAAACAATAGATTTACCATTTCCTTCTTCAGCACATTTTACAAATGAGGAAATTGAGGCAAATAGAGTCAAGTGGCTTGCCCAGGATCACACAGCTAGTAAGCTGCTGAAACCAGACCTAAATTCAGGAAGATGAGACTTACTGACTTCAAATCAGGCACTCTCTCCACTGTGAAACTTAGCTGCCCATATTCATAAAGAGTTTGATTCAGTTAACAACATACAGAAAACCAACTGGATGAAGGATGTCTATGGTCCAGATTTCAATATTCAACTAAATGGACAACACAGGTACTTATATTTTAAACAGACATTCAAGATTTACAAAGATTCAGAATTGAACAGGAAGAGAGCACTGTAGCCTGCATTTGGGAAACTGGGAAGGGATTTTTAAGGATCCCAACCTCCTCCCTGAAACAAAGCCAGACTATGTATCAGCAATTTTCTTCCAGGTATACCTTGTGGCCTTGAGCCATAGAATAACAATAACATCCAAAGAAATAAAAATGGCAAGATGGCAGAAAAAAGGCTGCCGCTCTCCTGAGCTCTCCTTCAAACTTCCTGAGCACCTTTAAATAAAACAATTCCTGCAGTGGCAAAAGCCACAAAAGGGTAGGGAGAAATAACTCTCTAGCCAAAGACAACCTAGAAGTTCAGCAGAAAAGGTCTGTCACGCCTGCGTGAGAGGGAAGCACAGTCTGGCGCAGAGAGACATACAATGTGTAAAAAGGTAACAGCAATACTATAAGACTGTTTAGTCGTTGTCATTGGATATCAAGAGGACCAAATGACATCACTATGTTCGAAGCAAGTTACAGTGTGTCTGACTGATTAGTCTAAGAGGAGCTCAGAATGCTCTGCCACAGACCAGGCCCAGAGAGTCCATTTGGACACTTGGAGTTGCTTCTCTAACTCTGCGTATCTCTCATTTCTTTCAAACTATTTCAAGTCTGATTTGCTCATAGAGCACAGAGCCTAAGGAGGGCACACCATCTGGGTGGTGCTTTGCCAGTGTTTTCCATATTATAAAGTTCTTTCTAAAGTTCTTAAGAGAGACCTTGAGAGTGTCCTTGTATCGCTTTTTCTGATCACTTTGTGCATTCCTGTCCTGTGTGAGTTCTCCACAAAATAGTCTTTTTAGCAAGTGTACATTTGGCATTGGAACAAAGTGGCCAGTCCAATGGAGTTGCACTCTCTGCAAGAGAGTTTGGGGTAGATATGGTAAAATGATATGAGTGATGTCTTTTGATTCATGCATAAATTGTATTTAAGTGAAGCAGAATTGCACAAAGTCATTGACCTCACTGTTTTCTAAAGCCACCATTGTGAACAGAGACAAGATGACTGGTGATGACTCAAGATGCAGTGGATGAGCTCGGTGTGCTCCACAGCTCCTGCTTCACCAGCTTCCATGGCTGTTGGAACCATCTGCCCATTTCACCAGGCAAAGTCTTCACATGCTTGGGGTAGATACCCTCCAACTCACTGTAAGATTTGAGACCCCTCTGATCCCTTCAACTTGGTTTGGCCCATTTACCAAAACAGTTTAACAGGTTTTGGTCAGCATGCATGTTAGAGCTTCTTGGAACCACAGGTGGCAGTTGGATGGATCAGGTGCACACCCAAAGTAGGAAGCAGTTCTAAAAGGAGTTCAGCAGTCCTTATACCAGAGGTACTAGTCTTCCCTAGACACATCCTGGCTCTTATCAACAATACAATAATTCAAGACAGCTCTAAAGGATTTATAATGAAAAATGCTATCCATCTCCAGAGAAAGAACTGATGGTGTCTGAATACAGATTAAAGCATATTTTTAACTTATTTTTTTCTTAAGGTTTCTTTTTGTTTTGTGGGGTTTTTATCTATGCTTTCTTTCACAACATGACTAATATAGAAATATGTTTTCCATCACTACTCATGTATAACCTATTTTGACTTGCTTCTCAATGAAGGGATTGGGGAAGGGGAGAGAGAGAGAATTTGGAACTCAAAAGTTAAAACAATTAAACAAATTTTAAAACAAATGTTTTTTTTTAAAAAACAAATGTTAAAAATTGTTTTTATATTTAATTAGGGGGAAATAAAATACTAAATAAAAATTTACCAAAATGACACAAAGTAGTAATGGAGAGGCATACCATACTGTTGTGTTCCCACCAGGCCAAGTGTCATGGAGCATCCTTTAAGAATTCTAAGTATCTAGCAAGGAGGCTGAGCGGGTACATGACAAGAATGATGGGCAAAATCCAGGCAGCTGTGGTGTTCTCTAGAAAGCCCCAATATGGCAAAAGAGCTTGATAAAGAAAGCCCTCCAGGATGGAGGTTAGACCTCACATGGGGAATCAGTGGAAGATAAACATAAGGGTAACCTAGGATAGGAGAGCATGGGTTTTCACTGCTAGATGGAATGTCTGAATCAATGAGATCACAGCCTGTATTATTGGATGACCATCCACTGCCCACTCTTCAGGAAGCTTACATTCTAAAACAAGCCTTCCTTATCCAAGATAGTCATTTCTGGAGGATTTGGGGAAAATGATGAAATAAGATGGGAACTACTAGGCTTTATAAATTTCTCCTACAAACAATGAATGGTCCTAGGTGAATATGGCAGCAGAGGGGCAAGGACCCTGCTGGCTATGGAAACTTACAAGTCAATGGAGTTCATGATTTAAGTTTCAAGGAAGTGGGGAGAACTTAAATTTACAGTCAGGGAGGAACTGCAAGAAGGAAAGAGCATTTGTGGTAACAGCATAGCTGGGGCCTATTCATGGCTCAGGGGTGAAGAGGAATGCCCAAGGTCAAGTCCCAGAGAGTGCTTAAAAAACGACAGTACAAAAAAACTTGAAGCCTTGAGCATCTAGAGTCTGACTATAATAATGAGCTGATTTAAAATAAATAAATAATGAGTAAGCCAAGGACAATGGACCCAAACTAGATAGCTAAGATGGGGATAGAAGAGATCTTGGTTCATATTCCAGAAAAGGAGAGTAGAGTTAATTTTTTAAAAAAAAGTTCCTCCTACTTTAAAGCGAAATGTCAATGGTCACAAGTCTCCAAAAAAAGTTTTTGAAAAAGATTTAAAAGAACTTTAAAAATCAAATAAAAAGACTGAAGGAAAATTTAAGAGGGAGGAATAAGAGCAGTTCCTCTTTATTATTCTTCTCACCCTCTCTTTTTACTCTTTCTTCTATTTTACTTCTAACAACTATCTTCCTAATCCAGACCCTTTAAAGAATTCCTCCATTTCCCTTTCCCCACCCTCCTACTTCTTAATTTATACACCAAAATCAAAAATATCTATAGTCACATGAAAAAATTCTCGAAGTCACTATTGATTGGAGAAATGCAAATTAAAGTAACATTGAAATAGCGTTTTATACCTATCAGAATGGCTAAAACAATAGAAGACGGAAGTGACAAATGGAGGAGATATGAAAAAATTAAGATACTAATTTACTGTTAATGGAACTGTCCAACTATTTTGGAGAGCAAACTGGTATGTCTTTTAAACTGTCTTTATCCTTTAATTCAGCAATAGCACTAGCAAGATTTTTTCCAGAAATGATCAGGGAAGATGGAAAAACCCTATATGTTCTAAAATGTTTATAGCAACTCTCTTGTGGTGACAAAGAACTGGAAATTGCAAAGATACCTATCAATTGGCAATGGCTGAACAAATTGTGGTAGAGGATTGTGATGGAATTCTACTATGCTATAAAAGATGTGCTGCTTGACTTAAGAGAAAAAAGAATAATGAAGAGTGAAAGGAAAAGAACTAAGAGAACATTATATGCAATAACAGCAATATTGTTCTAAGAACAGCTTTGAATAATGAAATCATTTTGAATATTATAAATATTCCAATCATCTACAAAGGAACAATGAAAAAAGATGCTATTCAAAGAGAATTGATAAATAGAAGTATGTAGAATGTGGTTTTATATGTATAAATATGCATATTTGTATCTAATGGAAGTTTTCTTTAGGGCAAAATGGGGAAGGAAAGAAAAAATAAAAAGTGCACAACAGAGAGCAAAAGGAAACTTAGAAGGAAGCACCAAAAAGTAGGGTAGCTTTGAAAATGATGGATAGTATTTATTACATCATTTAAAAAAAAAACAAACTGTGAAATGGAAATTCCTATTATTGTATTGAATCCTCTTTTTGTGTAATGCTAAATATGTAGAAAATGTCTCCTTTTTGTCTTTTTATGTTTACATTCAGAATGAATAAAAAAATTTTCAAAGAAAGTTTAATAGAAAAACAAAGAGTCATTTCTTCTTTGAATCCAAGGCATTTCATCTGTACAACACTGCTGAGAACACTGACCTTCCTCCCACTTTTCAGTGGATTAATTAATGATGTTTGAAGCTTTTTGGAAATATGATATACTGCAGAAATGTTAAGAATTACTAACCCAACATGTTCATTAGAAAACATAATCACCAGTCCATTAACTCTGTTTTCTTTTCTCAGAGCTGCTCAATAACCCATGTTCTTCCAAAAGGCCACATGCAGCGTTAGTATCACTCCCTCCCCTCCCCAGCATTCTGCAATCAGTACTTCCAGTTTGGTTTTGACAAAAGGCAGACAAAAAATTACTGGGCTCTTTGGTGTTCCTTGCAATCTGGCACACACTAAGCCATGGAGGTTCATGATCTGTGAGCTTAGAGGGGAGCCTGAGCTCAGAGGTATTTGAGGTCCTGTTCTAGAGATTAAACTCAACCTATAGCTGCTGCAGAATTAACAACAACAACAATAATGTTCACATTTCTATCATGTGTTCCAGTTTGTAAAATGCTTTACAAATATTATCTCATTTGATCATCCCAACTCTGGAAAGTAGGTGTCATTATAATCCCCATTTTATAAATGAGGAAACTAAGGCAGACACAAGTTAAATGACTTGCCCAGAGTCACACAGCAAGTAAATGTCTAAAGCAGGATTTGAATTTAGGTCATTCTGACTACAGGCTCAGAACTTTTTGCGCTGTGATACTTAGCTGTGGTTATCCTACTTAGGAGAGAATGGCATTTCTTGTGGAAAAAACAAACACATAGACTACATGATAATAAAATTAATGTGGAAGTGCTTGAATCTGGAATCAACAAGTGGTTATTCATGGCTTGGGTCAAGTTTGGCTGGAGGTTCTTCACAAAAAGTCCCAGCAGTAACCCTAACCTTAACTCTAAATATGCTTGGGGGCTGTACTTGTCCAATGTACATTTGGACTGTGTAGCCAGAATCCTTAAATGTCCTCATGGAGTCAAACTCTGGACCAAATCAATTGAAATTTGGTAGGGAAGAAGATAAAATCTCACTTCTGGATTCAAAACTTAACTTCACAAGTACAAAATAAATGAGATATTGTTAATCAGAAGTTTGAAAAGAATCTGGGGGTTTGAGTAGACCACAAACTCAATATGAACCAGCACTGTGATATGACAGCCAGAATTGGTAATAGGATCTTAGACTGCATAAGAAAGGGCAGAGTTTTCAGGTGACTTTCCTACTATTCTCTGCTCAGAGAGGATTGTGTTCAGATCGCTTGCCACACTTTACTCAGGAGATGCTCAGAGGAGGGCCATCAGGATACTAAAGGACCTTATGCCAAATGAGGATTTGGAGAAGGTTTAGGTCACAAGATGGCAGAGTGTAGACAGGACATTGCCTGAGCTCTCTCCAGATTCCCTCAAAATCAACATTAAATCAAGCCTCTAAATGGATTTTGTAACAACAGAACCATCAAACATTCAGAGTATAATAATTTTCCAGTTTAAGATACCTTGGAAGGACTTCAGGAAAGGTCTGTCTCACTGGGCAGGGGAAATGAGAAGCACAAGCACATCTTGCAGAGACTCAGCACAAGAAAGCCCAGTGTGGGGAAGACTAGTACAGGAAATTTAGTGGGAGGTTCAGCTAAATTACAGCAGCTTGCTATTCTGGTTCAGAAAGCCAATGGGTCAGCAGACAGGTGTGAGATCTCCAATGTAACTATAGCAGGCAAATTGTGAGCCCCTGAACCCCAACAAAACAGGACTTGGTCAGGTGCATTCAGCACAGTGGGAAGACCTGCAGCACCACCAACTCCAGCCCAGTCCCTACTACACTGCAAAAGAGCTCAGGACAATTTCTCCTGTGTTCTAGGAGCAGAGCTAAACTTTTTTAAGTGAGCAAAAAAAAAAGCAAAAAGAATATTGATCATGGAGAGTTACTATGGAGACAGGAAAGAATAGAACATAAACTCAAAAGAGGACACCAAAGGCAAATGCCTTTAAAGGGGGATATGAACTGGTCTCCAGCTCAAAAGCTCTCTCAGGAGATTTCAAAAAGGATTTTAAAAGAGAGAGAGAAGAAAAATTGGGGAAAAAAATGAAAGCTATGCAGGAAAGTTTTCAAAGTTGCAGGAGCAGGGAAACGAACAGCCTATAAAAGGAAGCCGAGAATTTGACTGGGAAAAAAAAACTATTTAAAAAAATAAATTTAGTAAAATGAATTCCTTGAAATTCCTTGAAAAATAGAATAGATAAAATGGGGGGAAATACATTGGACAAAACATTTTTTAAGTACAATTGGAAGAAGAAGAAAGAAGAAAGAAGAAGAAAGAAGAAGAAGAAGAAAGAAGAAGAAGAAGAAGAAAGAAGAAAGAAGAAAGAAGAAAGAAGAAGAAAGAAGAAGAAAGAAGAAGGAAGAAGAAGAAGAAAGAAGAAGAAGAAGAAGAAGAAGAAGAAGAAGAAGAAGAAGAAGAAGAAGAAGAAGAAGAAGAAGAAGAAGAAGAAGAAAGAAGAAGAAGAAGAAGAAGAAGAAGAAGAAGAAGAAAAAGAAGTTGTGGGACAAGGTATCTAGAGTATTCCTCTTGGATTTACTTCCCATCCCTTTCTTGACAGCATTCCCCTTGATGCAGCTGACAATTAATTCTAAAATACAAATGCAAATTCCCTGAGCTTTGCTGAAAGAATAACCGAAAAAAACTAATGCTGGGTTAAGTGGTTCATGGATTTGGAGCAGCCCTCTTCAGCCAAGATGCTTCCCTGGCACAGATGGCAGCTCCTCCAAGCCCTAGTAGGTGGGCTTTATGGATGACCATCAGAGTACCTGACTGGAAGGAATCAGAACTTTGGGGTTCTAAGGGCCCAGATTTGTGAGTATAGAAGCAATAGAGCTCAGTGCCTGGCTAACAAGATAAAGTATTCCAAAAGAAGCTTCCAGCCATTTCCTCTGGACTTCCCCTGTACTTTCCATCCCTTCCACAGTTATCTTCTTACCCTGTAAATGCCTTTTCCCTGGCTTCCTCTCCAACTCCCCCTTCCCCCATTCCAGGCTGATCTTTTATTTGAGGAAATCTCAAGTCCAGCCACTCATTGGTCCTGGATCCACTCCTAATTCTCTGAACAACAGATAAATGCATTGCCTCCCAGAGGTATCTCTCCCCCTTTTTGAGCTCCCACTAATCCCACTCCCATTAAAAGAAAATGTCTTTTCTCATTAGAATATAAATTCCTTGAAGGCAGGGTTGCTCACAATTAAATTTTCCATACTTAAAGTATTGATTTCTATCTATTTTAGAATGCAATGATTTTCTTCCACCTATAGCTAAGAATACAAGTAGAGCCACTTATTTATCTTGAGCCCAAAGGTGCCAAGTTATGACACTGTTAGTGAGAATTTATGGCAAAATCCAACCCCTAACATGGACCCCTCCAGAAGTCAGCCTTCTCATGATGACCCTCCCTTCATACGGCAATACCGGTCCTTGAACAGGAGGTGTGCCGTCCATCCTCAAGGCTACTGAGCTCAGCAGCATTAACCAGAGCCCAGGGTGACCCCCACACTATGGCAAAGCATCAGCAGAATCCACCAGTGTAGACTTAATTAAACACAAGCACCAGGGAGCCCAGAGGTAGCCCGGCTGTATGATTAAGAACTATGGACACCGATTTTTTATTTGTGAAAACAATGTTTTATTTAGACACATTTGCTTAATCCCCTGAAAGGTGACAGGGCTAATATTTCATCTCAGCCTTACCTTTAACAGGGATGGTGGCTGGGAAAAGAGAAGCAATAACCTACAAACAGCGTCAGCCGTCAGCAAGGGAGAGCGCGATTGATGACAATGGGGTTTCTTCCACTTTGGCCGTCATTTGTTTCTTATTCTTCCAACTGAAAAAAATCTGTATTCTGTGTCATGAGAAATAGTTATGAATGAGTGTCCAGATCACAGACCATCCACTGGCCTCCAGAATCGATCCGAGATGTCACTGTGGAGGTCAGGGATGGCTTCGGAAATATCTTCTGTGGGAGTGAGCTCAGAGACACTGGATACAAGACTTTGAAGGACATGGTTTACGTGCCCCAAGCCTTTTATGCCTTGTGCTACAAGGCAATGGGATCATTGGAATGTAGAATCGTAGGGATCTTAGAGCCCAACTAGGAGAATTTCCACATTTTACAGGCAGAGAAACTGAGGCTCATTGGGAAGAAGGAATTCATCTAAGGTCAGAGAGGTGGTAAAATCATGGTGAGGACCCAAGCTGTCCTTCTGGCCATACTTCCATGGGAACTCCTCCTTCAATCTCCCTCGGAAACCTGGATTCAGATGCTGGGAACTTCTCAACAGATCCCGTCTTACCGGCTTTTACCCAGGAAACTTTGGACAAGCTGTTTCACCTCATCCATAAAAGGATGGGGGTGACACTCTCTACATACATATAGAGATTACATCTGCATACAGTGTCACCCCTTAATTTTATGTATGTATATATATGTGTGTATACATACAGGTGCATATACATACACAGCCTAGAATTTGCCACCATCATTAGAACAAGTCATTGTTTCCAGATCCTCCAAGCTGAAGGTCCAGTGCAGAGAGGACTTCCTTAAAGTCAGGAAGACCCCAGTTGAAATGCTACCTGGGTCACCTGCTTACTATTCAACTGTGGGGAGGTTGTTAAATGTTTGATGTCCCCACCAAGCTCTGCTCCTAATTTAATTCTGGGTTTCCAAATCATTTCCTCATAGAGAAACTTCATTCCATGCCTAGTCCCCTGATTCCCCATTCCCCCCAATTGTTCTTTCTCTTGTGGAACCTAACCTCATTATAATGTAAGCTCCTTGGGGGAAGGAACTCCATTTCTTCTTTGCTCACATTTGCAGCAGAAAGCACTTAGCGCAATGCCTGGCACAGAGTAAATAACCAAGAAATGCTTCTTGCCTGCCTTGCCTGCTAATTTTCTGACTTTATGTCTCAGATTTTGCAGGTGATTGGCATTGATGAGGGAATTTCCCCACTGAGGGCCCCACACAATGATCTCTTAGGCCCAGAGGATCCCCCACTACCAGCCCCCCTCTGTTTTAAGTGTTTCTGGACCCCTGAAGCACAAACCTGGCTATCCTGTGCTGACATCCCTATCCCGGGTACTAACTAAGCCCCTGCCTGATCCTCTCTATTTCCCAAGTTTGTCATCTACTTGCCTAAAAGAGAATTGCTTCTTACTGAAAATAAGTTGACATCATAAAATATAAGAAGCAAAGCTGCTCTTGGAGGACGGAGTTAAGTGCTGGGCTGCCGACTTAAGATGAATGGAGCCAGTGAAACACTGGAAGGGCTGCCAAAGAGGTGAGAAGGAGGAGGTCACCTCTATAGAGTTTCTACGTCCAAGATTCAAAGATCTAATGAAAATAAATTGGGCAGGAGGGAAGGGGAAAGCAGTTAACGGAGTGGGCAGGATGGTTCAGTGAGAAGCAAACTGGGTAAGGAATCAAGAAACCCAAGTTAGAAGGAAATTAACATTCATGAAAGGCAACTGGGTGGTACAGCGGATGGAGCACTGGGTGAATTTAACAACAAATGGGCAATCAAGTGACACAGTGGATACAGTGCCTCATGTTCCTGAGTTCAAGTCTGGTTTCAGACACTTTCTGGCAGTGTGATCCTGAGCAAGTCATTTAATCCTGTTTGCCTCAGTTTTCTCAACTGTAAAATGAACTGGAGAAGACAGTGGCAAACCATTCTAGTGTTTTTGGTAAGAAAATCTCAAACAGGATTATGAAAAGTCATACACAAATGAAATGAGTGACTATAAGAAGTACCTACTATGTGCCAGGCACTGCACGAAACACTTTGCAAATATTGCCTTTTTTGAACCTAACAATCCTGTCCATTTAATTGCTGAGGAATATGAGACAGTAATGTCCTTGGGACACAGAGCTAATAAGTGACCCAGGCCAGATCCAGCTCTATCCAGCATTACATCTAGCTGCCTGGAATTAGAACCCGAGCTCTACACTTGATACCAAGTCACCTTGACTAGTCCTTCTTCCTCAGTATGTTCCATCCTCCCCCTCTCTAAGATGACAGGAACTCACTGCTTTCTGGGGAAAAGCTGCCCCTCAGGGAAAGGAGTCCAGCCCCATGGAGAGATGGGAAGGACAGTAGAGATCACTTTGTACAACTTTGGTTCTTTTTCATTCTACATATCTTGTATCTCCCCTAGAATGAAGCCCCTAGAAGGTTTATTTCATATTCCTTCCAAATCTGAGATGTTATGTCGCCATCATCTTTCTCCAGAAGCATCCTTTCCCCTGTGTCTCTTTACTGATTGGCAATAAACTGTTCTCCATTCAGAACGGCCCAGACACTGTGATCCCACCACCAAAAGGTTCCCTCAGATACTCGAGGCTCCCAAGGAATTTGATCTAATGAATGACTGACTCAAGACATTTTTCAGTGAAGAAACCTGAGACTGTAACATGATAAAGATTTGGTTTCAAATATCAGTTTGGCCATTTACTAGCCATAGAAGACTTTCTTCCTCTATGCCTCAGTTTCCCTATCTGTAGAAGGAAGGAAGTGGCTGTGACAATCTATAAAATCCCTTCTAGCTCCAAAAAGACACTTGGATGGATCTGTGATCTCCCTTCATGAAGAACAACCTCAGTTCTTTACCTCTTCTTATACTGCATTATTCCTGAGAGAAAGCAGAGTTTAGGCATATTGGGGAGCTCAGAGGCCCAATTGCCAAGATTTCACTTATGATTCTGTTATGGCAGCTGAGTGACTCAATGGATAGAACACTGGGGCCAGAATCAGGAAAACAAATTCAAATCTCACATACTTCCTACCTGTGCAGCCTTAGGCAAGACACGAAATGTCTGCCCCATTTTCCTCCTCTGAAAAATGGGGATAACAATACGACTTCCTTCACAGGGTTGTGAGAATCAAATGAGATGCCAATTTAAAGTATTAGCACAGTTCCTGGCACTTAATTAATGCTAATTCCCTTCCCTTTTCTTTCTCACCCCCAGTTGAAATTGAAAGATGTGAACAGAATCAGTCTCTCACTTCCCAGCTCAACCTCTCACCATTAATATCATCATGTATTTTGTCACCTCGGGCAAATTATGGCATCAGCGGGGCTCCCTGAGAGTCCTGGTGTCCCCAATGTCCTCTCTCCAGGGGACAGATGACTAATGGCCCATTCCCACCCTTTTTCCTGTCCATCTGCTTACTGCTGTTCAGAATCTTCCCAGTGATCAGCAATGCTGTGAAGTGGGCTTTGCCATCATTGTTGGGGGAGGAAAAAGCCAGAGCTAACACTAGATCATATTCACCATTTTAGGGGACTATTTATCAATCAGGCAGATGCAGATTTGCCACATAATTAACCAACTGTAGTTTGCTCAGGTAATTACCAAGACATTCATGGGAAAACTTAGCCTAACTTCTCCTCTCTCTGTGCTTTAACTCATGCTATCCCTTGGGAGTGAAAAAGCCTCTTTTCTCCCCAGACCTTTGTAGTCACCCATCATCATCCTGCCTCAAAAATGGAAGAGTGGCTCAGGGTCCCAGCAGCCTCCCATACCAAGCAACTAATGGAGTCATTCAGCCTCTACGTGGAGGCCTTCTGGGAGATGGGAAACAACACTATTGATTTGGGGAGATCTCTCATTGTGAAAGGTTTTCTTTTATAATTATAATAATAATTTATAATAATATTATAATAAAATATTCTTTTATAATACCTCTTTGAGGTATTGCTTCCTTTTTAGCACTCTAGACTCAAAGGGGAAAAGCCTAATCTCTCCTCTACATAATAATCCTTTAAGTATTTAATTGCCCTTTTTTTTTTTTTTTTGCTGAGGCATTTGGGATTAAGTGACTTGCCCAGGGTAACACAACAAGAAAGTGTTAAGTGTCTGAGACTAGATTTCAACTCAGGTCCTCCTGACTTCAGGGCTGGTGTTCTATCCACTGCTTCACCTAGCTGACCCTTGAGAGAGAGAGAGAGAGAGAGAGAGAGAGCGTGAGAGCGCAACTTTCTTCTCTCTAGGATATACATTCCCAAGAATTTTTCAGCTCATCTTCATATATCATTAATTCTATACCCTTCACCATTCTGTTTCCCCTCCCCTGGACACCGTCCAACTTGTTACACCTTTCCAAAGTCTGCTGTATCATTTTGGTTTTTTGTTGGCTTCATGGGTTGCTATATCTCTTAATACTCATAAGAGGGAAAGAGTGGTGAGAGGAAATATGAGACAGAGACAGAGGGAGATAGATGATGATGATGATGATGATGATGAATAAGAAGAGAAAGATGACAAAGATGAAGATGAAGAAGAAGAAGAAAAGAAGGAAAACAAAGTAATGTGCAGTTAGATTAAGGGAAGAATTAGTCCTAAGTGAAACAAACTCTGGTATACAAAAATATTCATAGCTTTTCTCAAGGTAGCAAACGATGAAATCTTAAGGGATGCCTATAAATTGGGAATGGATGAATATATTATGGCATATAAATACTATGGAATACTATTGTGATGAGCTCTTATCAGCAGTTCCTGATAGAGAGGTATAAGACTGAGAAGGCAAGTCAGATTTTTTTTCCTTTTTTTTTTTTTTGACATGATAGCTTGTTTGGATTGACTATGAAGAACTGTAATGGATTTGAGGATTTCACTGATATCAGTTGGATATGAGGAGTGAGAGGGTGAGAAGACAGACTTTGGCTCATTAAAAACAAAGTCTTCAAAATAAAGAATAACCAGGAATAAATTTATATGGGATTTTTTTTCAAAAGAATGATCACTTTACCCTAAGGTTCCCAGTGTTTCTACCCTAGAAGTCATTTGGTGAGAATTTGATCGAGAATAAAATTTTCTGCTGACTGGTTTCTATATCTATTGAAGGATAAAAATGTCCATTAAGATGAATGGAGAAATTGTTGACTGATGTGGTTTTGGTGGATAAAACCTCACTAAAAACAACTGAATAACTGGGAGAACTTCTACATCACGTGTCAGTACCATGACTCTGGAACTAGCTTCTGCTCTGTTTCCCCAATTCCTCCTTTGTTTTCCCCTTCTGCCTAGACTGTTTACAGTATGTTCCAACAAAGACATTGTTATTTGTCATTACATTGATCTATATGCTCTCCACTGTATTTGCTTGCTTTCTCTTGGATTTCTTCCCATAAGGAAACCACCTTAACATACTATGACCTCTTTTCCTAATCCTGTTGCTTTTTAATAGATTATATCCACTTTGAATCGCATTTTAGTCATGAACTTCATTCTACAAAATTTCTAATATATATGAAGTCAAATGTACTTCTTGTGTTAAGACTTCTAGTTGGTGTTGTAATATTTATAGCCAAAACCCTGTGCATTTGTGTACAGACATTTCAGGACATGGCTTCTACTATTACCTTTTTCTTAAATTGTGTCTCCTGTGATTTCTGGGTATTTTTCTCTGTATGGATCTTTATAGGCAATGATCTTCCTCTCTGTCTTTTTTAAACTTTTTTTTTTTTTGCTGAGGCAATTGGGGTTAAGTAACCTGTCCAGGATCACACAGCTAGGAAGTGTGAAGTGTCTGAGATCACATTTGAACTCAGGTCCTCCTGACTTCAGGGCTGATGCTGTATCCACTGCCCCACCTAGCTGCCCCCCTTTTTAAACTTTTTAAAGTACTTTGTGAAGACCCCAGAAAAATACATTCTTTGCAAATTCTAAGAGGTTTATTCATCCCTAAGTGTGACCCTGCTGTTTCCATATTTTAGTCTAAAAATTTAAATCTCAAAGTAAGACATCACATTTTAGCCAGTTGTCTCATCTTTACTTCCTTAGATGACTTCAACACTGTGGCCGATGACAACTATTTTCCTTTCCTTCTCTCAGTCCTTTCCCCTTTATTTTTATCTTACCTATATTGGCTTATTAATTATCTTCTCCTCTGGTCTTTTCCCCTCATACAGACTCCTGATTCTCCTATAATTTTTCATGCTCTTCTAAATTACTTAGTATTTCTCCCTCACGAATTCTATTTCTGCCTTCTCCAGATCACATCCAATTGTTCTATGTTTCTCCTCCTCAAGTTTAATTTCTGTCCTTGGAAGCAGGGAGTGTGATCTGGAGTTAGAGGTCACTTAATCTGTTTTTCCTCAAGTTTTCCTTTCCAAATCCAATCTCATTTTGTCTCAGAGTGTTGAATGAGGTCACAAAAATAGTTGGTTTCAGAAGCAGGTTAACAAATATAGGTCTTCCAACTACAAATAGTCATGTCAACGCCCTACTGTGGGTAGCCTGCTGACCATGCTCATCATCCCTTCTCCTAGAGTCCTTTTACCTTTCTCATAGTTTTTATTCCAGAAATCTGTGCTAATTGTTTCCAGGCAAACACCCTGAACAAGCTTTATGGGAAAGCCAATCTTTCCCCATTAGCCAAGATTCCAAGTCACCTTCACAATTTCTTCTTATTATTATTTAATCTAAGTCTTTTATTTTTTCTAGGTTCACAACCTTCATTCATGGTAAATAGAAAAGGACTGGCAACATTAGACTCCATCATGAACCACAGAATCTTGTTTGAGTAGAATTGCAGACAATTCAATGACCTCCATGTCCTCAAGACAGAACAGTGAACAGAGCAATTCCAGCAGCATCCATTTCTGCTAAATCATTGTTTATGGCCCTCCAGATTTTAGTGTTAATTATAAATATCTGAACCCCACCCCCAGATGTTCATCTTTTAATTTGGACTGAAAAGTACTCCTGAGTCTATGATATCAAACTGAGGTGAGTAAATATATTTTTCCTAAGACTGACTAATTGGATGGGAGATTTTTGCCAAAAATCGATTTTTATACAATGAAGAACATGAGCATAAAAATAGATTCTCCTAAATCAGTAGTAGCACAGTGAATTTCCATTTATCCAGAATCATCAGGGCTTAGGAACTTTATAGGGCTTCACATATTCTGCTTAATCCAGAATTATTATCTAGAAGTAAAAAGGTAGAGGGGAGGGGGGATGAGTAACCAAGGAAATCTTATTGTTCTCCCATCACATACTACAAACCATTTGCAATAGAGTTTCTGGTCTTCAACTCAATTATAATAAATGTGCAATATTGAGAGAAGACTAAATAAAATGAACTTTTTTCATTCATGTATTCATTAAACAAATACTGTGTTCAAAGTCTTGTGAATGGAACTGGGGGAAAATTTTTAATAAGACTTAGTCCCTTCTTTCATGGAACCTGTTGTCTACAGAGGCAATAAGACAACGATGCAACAATCATAACTACAGTGAATGAAGGATAATAATAGTAATAATAAACAGAATATTTGGATGCAGTGGGCATGATAATTGATGAAAGAACTGCCAGACTAAAGTTAGCTAAGGGTAATAATAGCAATAATAATAATAATAGGATGTACATTGTATTTTTACAAGGCTTATAAAGTTCTTTACCAATATTATCTCATTTTTGTCATACAACAATCCTATAAGATAGCAATTATTATTATCCTTTTTACAAATGAGGGAACTAAGACAGGCAAAGGTAACACAGCTAAGTATCTAAAACAGAATTTGAACTCAGATATTCCTGAGTCCAGTTCCAACACTTTATGCATTGAACCACTTCACTGCCTCTATAACCCAAACAACTATAATATGGACTAATTTACAGTAAGTCTTCAGAAATTACAAGCTTAGTTGTTATGCTTTTACAACTTTTAGTTTTCTTATGGTTCTTTTCAATTACTTTTTTGCTGTCATTTGTTGTTTTTATTGTTAGAAGGCAGTATACGTTCAAAGAAGACTAGTAACTATTGGGTGAGAGTTCCAAGCCCTTTTCAAGACAGCTTTCCACCTTTGGTGTCCACCTGACTCACTCAATTTTCACCTATGTCTTCAAGAAGCTATTGCATATGTGGTATCTACACCCAGTAAACCAATTTGGCAAGTGGATTTAACCAGGTTGAGAGGAACCAAAGGGATCTCAAACCCCTCAGTCAGTTGGGAGGCATCTACCTCAAACATATAAAAACTTCACTCAGGGAAATAGATAAGAACAATTTACTCCAATAGCCATAAAGGTGGCTAAAACAGGTGCTATCATGTAGAACTAGGTAAGATATAGAAGATGCTAAGGTCATCCAATACATCCCAAGCCATCACCAGTCATCATGACTTTTGTCTTGCTATTGGACTCTGGTGATTTTAAAAGAGAGAGCAAGGCCCATGACTTTGTACAACTCTGCCTCACTTAAATCAATTTATGTGCAAATCAAAAGACATCATCCATACCATTTTATGTTTTTACCTACCTCAAAATCCTGTGATGATAGGCAAGTGAAGAAGCAATAGGTACAGATAATATAGGAGCTATAGTTGTAATCTTGCACAAAGATAGTCCAGGTCAAAGGGTTGTCTTCAATCCATATGATTCAGCAACCCCCTAGGTGCTTGAGAAAACCTTTTTAAAGGACCCACTGTTACCTCCTGGCGTAAGAAAGGGGCTAGAAAAGATACCCTAAATTTGTCTGCTTTGCCCACCCCTTGCCTACTTCCTGCGGCAGGCAGGGATTCTCCTTGTGGTAGAAATGTACATACACAAAAATAGACAAAAACTTTTACAAAGATGATTCCACTTGACTTCCGGCCAAGATGGCGGAGAGGAAATACACTTCTGTGTAATCTCCGTGTTTTTCTCTCACTATTCATTTCATTTCATGCCTCTGAATTAATGCTCGACTGAAAAAAAACCATACAATTACTTACCAAGAGAAACCATCCTTGAGACTCGTCAAGAAAGGTCTGTTTTTGCGCGAGGGCGGGGACGGTATTTGGAAGCAGTCTGCGGGTAGCAGCAGCTGCAACCAGAGCACAGATAGCAGCTCAGAACCGGGTGGAGCGGAGTGGGGGCAGGGCGCGATCGCAGCCGTCTCTGCGGTGAGAGCTTTGCTATAGGAGCAAGTCAGCAGCCAGCAGAGAAGCTAAAAACACCGGGGGAGAAGAATAAAACCCCAAACAGCTGGAGTTTCTCGGGACCTGGCCACCCCTCCCCCACAGTGTCTTAGCCCGCTCGGATCTCAGAGCGCTCGGATCTCAGTGCGCAGGCGCCATAGCACAGTAGGACCTGTGCCTCACGAATACCCTGCCCCTCCCCCAAAGAAAGCAGCCTCCATTCAAGGGGTTTTTTTTCCTTCTGTTTCTTTGATAGTTTGTCTTTGATAAATAGACAGAATGAGCAAGAAACTGAAAAAGAATTTAACCCTGGACAGCTTTTATACAGATAAAGAGCAGACTCCAAACCCTGAGGAGACTAAAAACAAACAGTCCCCAGGTGAATCCCCGAAGGAAGAGACCTTATGTCCCTCAGCACAGATGAATCTCATGGAGGAAATTAAAAAGGCTCTCACAAGGGAGCTAGAAGAAAAATGGGAAAAGGAGAGGGAGGCTCTGAAAAAGGAGAGGGAGGCTCTGCAAAAGGAGAGGGAGGCTTGGCAAAAGAGCCTGGAGAAGTCAGTTAAAGAGAGAGTGGATAAAGAAACCAAATCCTTGAAAAATAGGATTAGTGAACTGGAAACAGAAAACAGCTCTCTAAAAAACAAAATTGGCGAAATGGAAAAAAATTCCACAGAACAAAAGAACTCAATTGGACAATTAGAAAAAGATCTTAAAAAAGTGAGTGAAGAAAATACCTCACTGAAAATCAGGGTCGAACAATTGGAATTGAATGACTCGAGGAGACAAGAAGAATCAGTCAAGCAAATCCAAAAAAATCAAACAATGGAAAAGGATGTGAAATACCTTCTGGGGAAGACAACAGACCTGGAAAACAGATCCAGGAGAGACAACCTGAGAATCATCGGACTTCCAGAAAAGTATGATGAAAAAAAAAGCCTGAACTCTATCTTCCAGGAAATTATCAAAGAGAACTGCCCAGAAGTCATAGAAACAGAAGGTAAAATAGACATTGAAAGAATTCATCGATCCCCTACTGAAAGGGATCCTAAAATCAAAACACCAAGGAATATAGTGGCCAAATGCCAGAACCCTCAGGCAAAGGAAAAAATACTGCAAGCGGCTAGAAAAACCCAATTCAAGTATCAAGGAGCCACAATAAGGATCACCCAGGATCTGGCAGCATCCACATTAAAGGATCGAAGGGCCTGGAATATGATATTCCGAAAGGCTAAGGAACTTGGTATGCAACCAAAAATAACTTACCCAGCGAGATTGAGCATCTTTTTCCAGGGAAGAAGATGGACATTCAACGAAATAAGCGAATTTCATCTATTTCTGATGAAAAAACCAGAACTTAACAAAAAATTTGATCTACAAGCACAGAACTCAAGAGAAATCTAAAAAGGTAAAGATTAATCTTGGGAACTATATTTTGGCTGTAAAGATGTATAAAGAATACATGTATACCTTGTTCTAGAAACTAGTTGTGGAAAGGACATTGTACTAGAAAAAAGGGAAAGTGGGGGTACTACATTTCATGAAGAGGCAAAGAAAACCTAGTATATCTGAGAGAAAGAATGGAGAGGGATGAATATAGTGAGTATTTTACTGCTTTCAGAATTGGCAGTAAGAGAAGAATTTTAGACATATTCAATCTATGGTGAAACTTCTCCCACCTCATTGAAAAGTGAGAAGGGAAAAGTGAAAAAGGAAGGAATAAGCTAAGTGGAAGGGAATACGGTAACTGGGAGGGAAAGGGGTAAGTTGGGGGGGGGGAACTCTAAGGGGGGGGAGGGATACTGAAAAAGGGAGGGCTGTGAGAAGCAAGGGGAGCTCACAAGCTTAATACTGGGAAGGGGGGTAAGGGAGGGGGTAAGGGAGTAAGAAGGGAGAAAAGCATAAACGGGGTTAACAAGATGGCAAGTAATACAGAATTGGTCATTTTAACCATAAATGTGAACGGGGTAAACTCCTCTATAAAGAGGAAGCGGTTAGCAGAATGGATTAAAAGCCAGAATCCTACAATATGTTGTATACAGGAAACACACCTGAAGCGGGGTGATACATGCAGGTTAAAGGTAAAAGGTTGGAGCAAAATCTACTATGCTTCAGGTGAAGCCAAAAAAGCAGGGGTAGCCATACTGATCTCAGATCAAGCTAAAGCAAAAATTGATCTAATCAAAAGAGATAAGGAAGGGCACTATATCTTGCTAAAGGGTAGAATGAATAATGAAGAAGTATCTATATTAAATATATATGCACCAAGTAGTGTAGCATCTAAATTCCTAAAAGAGAAATTAAGAGAGCTGCAAGAAGAAATAGACAGTAAAACTATAATAGTGGGAGATCTCAACCTTGCACTCTCAGAATTAGATAAATCAAACCACAAAATAAATAAGAAAGAAGTCAAAGAGATAAATAGAATACTAGAAAAATTAGATATGATAGATCTCTGGAGAAAATGTAATGGGGACAGAAAGGAGTACACCTTCTTTTCAGCAGTTCATGGAACTTATACAAAAATTGATCATATATTAGGACATAAAAACCTCAAACTCAAATGCAGTAAGGCAGAAATAGTGAATGCATCCTTTTCAGACCATGATGCATTGAAAATTACATTCAATAAAAAGCCACAGGAAAGTAGACCAAAAAATAATTGGAAACTAAATAATCTCATACTAAAGAATGATTGGGTGAAACAGCAAATTATAGACATAATTAATAACTTCATCCAAGAAAATGATAATAATGAGACATCATACCAAAATGTATGGGATGCAGCCAAAGCGGTAATAAGGGGAAATCTCATATCTCTAGAGGCCTATTTGTATAAAATAGAGAAAGAGAAGGTCAATGAATTGGGCTTGCAACTAAAAATGCTAGAAAAGGAACAAATTAAAAACCCCCAATCAAACACTAAACTTGAAATTCAAAAAATAAAAGGAGAGATCAATAAAATTGAAAGTAAAAAAACTATTGAATTGATTAATAAAACTAAGAGTTGGTTCTATGAAAAAACCAACAAAATAGACAAACCCTTAGTAAATCTGATTAAAAAAAGGAAAGAGGAAAATCAAATTGTTAGTCTTAAAAATGAAAAGGGAGAACTCACCACTAACGAAGAGGAAATTAGAGCAATAATTAGGAGTTACTTTGCCCAACTTTACGCCAATAAATTCGACAACTTAAATGAAATAGAAGAATACCTCCAAAAATATAGCTTACCTAAACTAACAGAGGAAGAAGTAAATATCCTAAACACTCCTATCTCAGAAAAAGAAATAGAACAAACTATCAATCAACTCCCTAAGAAAAAAACCCCAGGACCAGATGGATTTACATCTGAATTCTATCAAACATTTAAAGATCAATTAACTCCAATGCTAAATAAACTATTTGAAGAAGTAGGGATTGAAGGAGTCCTACCAAACTCCTTTTATGACACAGATATGGTACTGATACCTAAACCAGGTAGGCTGAAAACAGAGAAAGAAAATTATAGACCAATCTCCCTAATGAATATTGATGCTAAAATCTTAAATAAAATATTAGCAAAAAGATTACAGAAAATCATCCCCAGGATAATACACTATGACCAAGTAGGATTTATACCAGGAATGCAGGGCTGGTTCAATATTAGGAAAACTATTAACATAATTGACTATATCAACAACCAACCAAACAAAAACCATATGATCATTTCAATAGATGCAGAAAAAGCATTTGATAAAATCCAACAGCCATTCCTAATAAAAACACTTGAGAGCATAGGAATAAAAGGACTTTTCCTTAAAATAGTTAGGAGCATATATTTTAAACCTTCAGTAAGCATCATATGCAATGGGGAAAAACTGGAACCTTTCCCGGTAAGATCTGGAGTGAAGCAAGGTTGCCCACTATCACCATTATTATTCAATATTGTATTAGAAACACTGGCCTCTGCAATAAGAGTCGAGAAAGAGATTAAAGGAATTAGAGTAGGCAATGAGGAAACCAAACTATCACTCTTTGCAGATGATATGATGGTATACCTAGAAAACCCCAGAGATTCTACTAAAAAGCTATTAGAAATAATTCATAATTTTAGCAAAGTAGCAGGATACAAAATAAATCCCCATAAATCCTCAGCATTCTTATACACCACCAACAAAATCCAAGAGCAAGAGATACAAAGAGAAATTCCATTCAAAATAACTGTTGATAGCATAAAATATTTGGGAATCTACCTACCAAAGGAAAGTCAGGAATTATATGAGCAAAATTACAAAAAAGTTTTCACACAAATAAAGTCAGACTTAAATAATTGGAAAAATATTAAGTGCTCTTGGATAGGCCGAGCAAATATAATAAAGATGACAATACTCCCTAAACTAATCTATTTATTTAGTGCTATACCAATCAGACTTCCAAGAAAATATTTTAATGATTTAGAAAAAATAACAACAAAATTCATATGGAACAATAAAAAGTCGAGAATCTCAAGGGAATTAATGAAAAAAAAATCAAATGAAGGTGGTCTAGCTGTACCTGATCTAAAATTATATTATAAAGCAGCAGTCACCAAAACCATCTGGTATTGGCTTAGAAATAGATTAGTTGATCAGTGGAAAAGGTTAGGTTCACAAGACAGAATAGTCAACTATAGCAATCTAGTGTTTGACAAACCCAAAGATTCTAAATTTTGGGATAAGATTTCATTATTTGATAAAAACTGCTGGGATAACTGGAAATTAGTATGGCAGAAATTAGGCAAGGACCCACACTTAACACCACATACCAAGATAAGATCAAAATGGGTCCATGACCTAGGCATAAAGAACGAGATTATAAATAAATTAGAGGAACATAGGATAGTTTATCTCTCAGACTTGTGGAGGAGAAAGAAATTTGTGACCAAAGATGAACTAGAGACCATTACCAATCACAAAATAGAAAATTTTGATTATATCAAATTAAAAAGCCTTTGTACAAACAGAACGAATGCAAACAAGATTAGTAGGGAAGTAACTAACTGGGAAAACATCTTTACAATTAAAGGTTCTGATAAAGGCCTCATTTCCAAAATATATAGAGAACTGACTCAAATTTATAAAAAATCAAGCCATTCTCCAATTGATAAATGGTCAAAGGATATGAACAGACAATTTTCAGATGAAGAAATTGAAACTATTACCACTCACATGAAAGAGTGTTCCAAATCACTATTGATCAGAGAAATGCAAATTAAGACAACTCTGAGATATCACTACACTCCGGTCAGATTGGCTAAGATGACAGGAAAAAACAATGATGAATGTTGGAGGGGATGCGGGAAAACGGGGACATTGATGCATTGTTGGTGGAGTTGTGAACGAATCCAGCCATTCTGGAGAGCGATCTGGAATTATGCCCAAAAAGTTATCAAACTGTGCATACCCTTTGATCCTACAGTGTTTCTATTGGGCTTATACCCCAAAGAGATACTAAAAAAGGGAAGGGGACCTGTATGTGCCAAAATGTTTGTAGCAGCCCTGTTTGTAGTGGCTAGAAACTGGAAAATGAATGGATGCCCATCAATTGGAGAATGGCTGGGTAAATTGTGGTATATGAATGTTATGGAATATTATTGCTCTGTAAGGAATGACCAGCAGGATGAATACAGAGAGGCTTGGAGAGACCTACATGGACTGATGCTAAGTGAGATGAGCAGAACCAGGAGATCATTATACACTTCGACAACGATATTGTATGAGGATGTATTCTGATGGAAGTGGATTTCCCTGACAAAGAGACTTAACTGAGTTTCATTGGAGAAATGATGGACAGAAACAGCTACACCCAAAGAAGGAATACTGGGAAATGCATGTGAACTATTTGCATTTTTGATTTTCTTCCCGAGTTATTTTTACCTTCTGAATCCAATTCTCCCTGTGCAACAAGAGAACTGTTTGGTTCTGCAAATATGTATTGTATCTAGGATATACTGCAACATGTTTAGCATATATAGGACTGCTTGCCATCCTGGGGGGGGGAGGAGGGAGGGAGGGGGAAAAAACGAAACATAAGTGATTGCAAGGGATAATGTCGTGTAGAAATTATCCTGGCATGGATTCTGTCAATGCGAAATTATTATTAAATAAAATAAAATTTATTATAAAAAAAAAAAAAAAAAAAAAAAAAAAAAAAAGATGATTCCACTTAATATTGGTATATGGAATGTGCACACATTTATGGACAACACAAAACCCAGTAGACATGAAAGATGAACAGATCTGGTGGTGAGAGAACTCAGCTGGTATCATATCCATATAGCAGCCTTGAGTGAAACAGTAAATAAAGACCAACATACTAAAGTTGGAGCCAGGTATATATTTTTCTTTAGTGTCTCCAATGAAGGGGAGCATTGTAAAGCTGGTGTGGATTTTGCATCCAAACTAATCTACTCAGCAAGCTTGTATCCCTAGAAAAAGGAGTGAATGACAGGCTCATGACAATGCAATTGCCACTTGCAGAAAAATGCCATGCCACGATCATCAGTGCCCACACTCCCACTATGATGAATTCTGATGAGATCGAAGAAAAATTTTATGAAGACCTGGAGAACCTCATCATCGATGTTTCAAAAGAGGACTTGAAATTCTGGATGAGTTCAATGCCAGAATAGTCACAGAACACCAGACACAGCAGAGAAGAAAACAGAAGCAGCAACAGCAATGGTCATTTATTGCTGATGGCTTATGAAGCTCATGACCTTCTCATCATTAAAAGTGTTTTCAATTTCCCTAAATGCAATAAAACTTTATGGATGTGCCCTCTGGCAAACATTGGCATGTAATAGATTTTGTCATTATAAGGCGAAAAGGCAGGATAGAATGTGAGAGTGGTGAAGGCAATGAACATAAGGCACAGAGTGCTGGACTGATCACAGACTTATCCCCTCGAAATTAAACATCCACATTTAACAAAAGCAGTGGCCCCAAGATAAAAAGACTCCTGGAAGACTTAGATTAGAGAGCTTCTCTGAGTAGGAGCAGTTCATGGCTAACTTGAAGGAGAATCTGAAACAACACTCTTGGCAACAGAAGAGCAAACAAGGAGTGGGCAGGTTTCAGAGATTTGGAGTGCAGCACCACATTCATTCACCTGAGCCACAAACATCAAGACTGGTTTGATGAAAATATGAAGAAATCCAGAAGCTGCTAAGTTAAGTGACAAA
This sequence comes from Antechinus flavipes, assembly GCF_016432865.1. Taxonomy (NCBI): domain Eukaryota; kingdom Metazoa; phylum Chordata; class Mammalia; order Dasyuromorphia; family Dasyuridae; genus Antechinus; species Antechinus flavipes. The sequence continues at coordinate 683,119,251 of NC_067399.1, forward strand.
ACAGAACTCCACGGGGATTAATAGCAAGATAGTTCATCCATCTCTAAGAAAGCAACATTTAATGTCATCAAAAGTAAAGTGCGAGAAAGAGATGTAGGATTCTTGGCTCAGTAAGAAAACAAATGAAATTCAATTTTACCCTGGTAGTAGCAATCCAAAGTACTTGTATGATGCCGTGAAGGCTATTTGTGGGCTAAAAACCACCTATTGTGTACTTCATTTATTCAGTGCTGATGGGCCCACATTGATTAGTGATTAAAGACATGATCTTAGAAAGATTGAACTGCACATTTCCATGGTATTCTCAACAATCCATCATCAATCTGTGCTAAAGACATTAATAATTTGTCTCGAACTCTACTGCAGAATGCACAACTACAATGAGCTAGTTATGTTGTTTGACTGTCGAAGTACAATTGCCTAAAAAACAATTCCATGGAAAACTCAGGCAAAGCCAGTGCTCACATGGAAGTCAGAAGAAGTGATCCAATGAAGGTCTCTCTGAAAACCAGCCCAGTGTGCCTGTATCAAAGAAGGGGCAGTTCCCTGTGAGCAATGCAGAATTACAGGAGTTCAAAAGAAATGTGAGATGCCCACCTTCAGAGTAATGAGCATTTTGGTCCTTTCAGAGAATGAGGACCAGCAACCAACCAAGATGTGACACCGTTACCACCTTTACTTTTGATTGTTTTGTTGTTGTTATCACCTTTAATTTTGATTGTTTTGTTATTGTTCTTTTCATTCATTTTTTATGTTATTATTGTCATTGAATATAATGTTTTCTTGGTTCTGCTGACTTCAGGATACATAAGATCATGTAAATATTGGGACTGCTTCTCTCTTTCTCTACATTATATACATTGTTTCTTACAGCTCAGAAATTTTCCATTATATTTTCCAAACTTGTCTTGCTGTGCTTCCTCCAGCTACTTGTTTCTATAGTTGCTAGGGGGAACACCATAGTGCACAGAGCTCCCACCCTGGAGTCACCTGAGTTCAAATCCAGTCTCAGACACTAGCTGGGTAAAAGTCACCGCTTGATTTGTCTCAGTTTCCTCATCTGTAAAATGAACTGAAGGAGATGGCAAAACACATCAATATTTTTGTCAAGAAAATCTCAAATGGTTGAGAGTCAAACATGACTGAAAAATGATTGAACAACACTGTTACCAGGTTTTTGTTATTATGAAAGGGGCTGTTATAAATAATATGGTGCATATTCTTTTTGTCAATGACCTTCTTGCGGTATATATCAGTAGCAGCATCAGGGCACCATTTTAGTCACTTTCTTAATAGAATCTCACACTGTTTTCCTGAATGTTTGAATCATTTCCCCACTCCAACAACAGTGCATTAGAGTTCTCATCTTCCCATAGCATGTCCAACATTGTCATCTTTCTACATTCTACATTGTCATCTTTCCCAGTGTTCTAGGGGTTAGATTGATTCAAATACAAATATTCTATCTCTAGATCCAGTTGTTTCCTCTACACAGAGCATATACAATAGATACACAAGGAAGGTATGTATGCAATACATGAACCTTCCATTGGGTGACTTAAGTGCCAGATAAATGTGACTCTATTTTTCTTCAAGGAACAAGCTTTTTTTGCCTAAAACAGAAATAAGTTTCTGTCTCAACCCACATGAGATATGAGCGACTGTGCACCCAGATATGGCTCTCTGTCCAACAGAGTGTTAATAACATTGAGAGAAATGTGAATTGAAGTCCCCTATCATAAGCACAAATAATCACCAAGAGGCTTGGAGCGAATTGATTAAAGAGAGCTAAGAACTTCAGCAAACCTACTGCTGAATGCCCATGAAGCTTTGTTCTTCCTCCAGAGCCCCACTGTAGTCAGAGCCACTTTAGAGAAAGATTGGTGTAAATAATTTATTGGATGATTAATTTCATCTTCCACTTCTCAGGAAGTTGTTTGCTTTCTGCTGAGTTCAATTGATTCAGTAAACAGAAGGTACTTAAGTGTCCTTTGACAATGGGCTTGGTTTGCTTAATGTTATCCTTTCGAATTGTATTTATTGAGCAGGACCACTCTAGCATTTGTAAAGGTGAAACCCAAACAAATTCAAGAGGAGTGGCAACCAATCTATCAGATTCACTTAATCTTCTTTTCTCAGGGAGAAGAATGAATTCTGATGATCAGCTTCATAATGCAGAGGAAAATGTGCTCTGTTCTGCTTGGAAAGTCACCTGTGAATGGGAGATTTGTAGCAGGGTCCTCTATGGCACTCACCACCATCCCAAGCGGATCTGACACAAAATACCATCACTATTAGCCATCAGGCATAAAAGCTCCTCACTGGAGAGGCCCTTGAAGGCTGTCAAGCCCAGAGGAAAGGACCTAAGGGTGAATCATGAATTCCATGATCTGTCCAATTAACACAAGGGAAGCAGTGGCACATGGGAGCCAGCTAGGCTCAAGCAAATCATCGCCAGATACTTCCTCATGGCCAGATTTCCTTTTGCTTTTTTTATAGGGTTACTGAAATAGTCGATTGATCAGGAGAAGTTATAGATATCATATTTTCTAAATGTCAGCAAGTCATTGAACCTCCTTTCATGCTATTCTTGGGGAAAAGAGAGGATAGTAAAACAATGAAATCATAGTTCAGTAAGAATTGGTTGAACACTATCATTGATGGCTCGATGTCAGTTCAGCAGGAGTGTGAGGAGGGGGGACTCAAGGATCCCCTCAGCCCAGTGGTGTTTTGAGATTTTTCTCAGGATCCTATAAGAAAGACTAGATTAGACACCTGCCAGGCAGGTGACAAAGCTGGGAGGGACAGCCAATACCTTGGATAATAGCCAGGACTCAAAGAAATTGTGACCATTAGATCATTCTTGGTTGAATCTCATCATGAAATGTTATAAGAATAAATGTGTAAAGTTTTGCACTTAGATTCAACCTACCAAGGTTCTTTCTGATTCTTACCGGCTTATTTGAGTGAGACATTTCATAGAAATTTATTAATGTGCTATTCCCCAGGGATACAAAGAAAGGTAAAAGTTCCTCCCTTCAAGGACATCACAATCTAGTAAAGAGAAAACAAATACACAAATATGAACAAATGAGTTAAATGGGGAAAATGGGAAGTAATCAATAGCGGGAAGACCTCTACAATAAAGGAAGATTAGGAAAGGCTTCCTGGAGATGGTGGGATTTAGTTGGGACTTAAAAGAAGCCAGGAGGTGGAGAGGAGGAAGGAGGGAATTCCATGCATGAGGGATAGCTAGAGATAAAATCTGAAGACAAAAGATGAATATTCTTGGTTGTGGAACCACCAGAAGGCCAGCGTTAAGAAATTGCAAAGTTCATGAGGAGAGTGTAAGCCATAAAACAGAAAAGATAAAAAAGAGACAGATCGGGATTCAAAAGGGTTTGGAATGCCAAAGAGAGAAACACACACACACACACGTGTGTGTGTTCTCCTATTGTTATATAGAGAGGGAGGGAGAGAGAGAGAGAGAGAGAGAGAGAGAGAGAGAGAGAGAGAGAAAGAGAGAGAGAGAGAGAGAGAGAGAGAGAGAGAGAGAGAGAGAGAGAGAGAGAGAGAGAGAGAGAGAGAGAGAGAAGGAGGAAGAGGAAGGAGGAGGAGGAGAAAGAAGAGAAGGAAGAGTAAGAGGAGGGAACAATTGCATTTTATTGAATAGGAAGGGTGATATGGTTCCATCTATGCTTTTTGGAGATTGTTTGGATCGTTTGGAGATTGAAGAATGGGAAGTGTGTATGCACTTGTAAGTGTGCACACACACACATATACATTCATCTTGAATTTACAAGTATATGTATATGTGTGTGCAAGTCTGACGAGGTGTGGGAATATGTGGGTGAGAGATCCTCCCTGATCAGAATCTCAGGTCTGATGCAAAAGAATTTGCAAACCCAAAAATCTGTGGCAAAAAAGGAATTTTATTGGCACCGAGAAGCCAGCCTGTTAGGAAGACAGACTTCTTAGTGGCAAAAGGTCCTGTCAGGGAGATAAGAAAGGTTAACACTGAAAAGAGAATGTCTTTAGTGGGCAAAAGTCCTGGCAGGCAGCCTTGCCAAGCAGAGAGCTTCCTTAGCAAAGCATAATCCTGCTTGGAACTTCTGCAAAGATTTGGACTTCAGAGTTGTCTTTATTAGCTGTCTGAAGCTCTGGGCTTCGATTCAAAATTGAATGGGATTCCCTCAATTGTTGACAATGCCCCGGGCTTAGATCTCTAATAGAAAAGAGATCATTTATCTTAGGAGTTCGAGCTTCTAAGAGTGGTTCCAGATTAATCTTCAGCTCAATAGAGGGTGCAACCATATCTCTGGCCAGATCTCCAACTGAATGAGACCACGTCACTGGGCTCCCAGAGGAGAGTCTCAGAGTTCACTCCCATCATTTGGGCAGTTTCAGGGTTTACCCCTATCAAGTCTACACATGCATTTTGCATTTATTCCTTTTTTTGCAGTGAGGTAGCCAGATGGTACAAACAATAGAGCAGGGAAATCCTCAGGAGACAGGAAGACCCCAATCTGAATCCGCCCTGGATACTTAGCCCTCCACTAACTCACTCAGATTCATTTAGAACAAAAAGCCAGAGTATATTATAATATATATTATAACATATAATGTAAATATTTCTATTTTCTAGAGGAGGAAACTGAGGCAGAAAGGTTCGCTCAGCTAGGCACTCATGCTCAGCCTGGCACTAAGTCTAATCCACAGAGCTTCCTCCCTCTTTGGGGCTTCCTTGGAACCAATGGCTCCTCTTGCTCCAAAGCCCAGGATGGCAGCCTTGATGGCCTGCCAAGGCTGAAAAGTTGCTTTCCTGCTGCCTCTGCCATCTCCACCCGGGAGCTAGTACAGCTTTTACAGGAAAAGACCACCCCAAAGAAGTCAGAAATGAAGGTTAGCCCTACTCCCAAATCCAGACTCCAGGCTGAAGCTGTCGCGACTCACCGGCCACTAGGAAAGATCCGACTTTAGACACAAACAGGCGGGAGGTTAGAGGAGGAAGCCTTTCCAAAACATGCAGCCCCGTCTGGCGGGAGTGGTGGCTCGTAGTATTCAGCAGAGTCCTTCTCCTGGGATCCACAGATATTTTGGGATCCTCAAACCTGGATGGGGGAAAATTACATCCTCACTTTCACTAACTTTGGGGATTCCCTTGGCTATGGTTTCCACTTTTAAAATTTGATTCCAAGAAGGGATCTCTAAGATTCACCAACTGATTGCCAGAAGGGAGCCCCAAAGACAGGTACGGAGCCCCCATCTAGAGAGACTAGTCATCGTGTTGCCTGTAGGAAGAGACCACAAATGTAGGAGGCTAGAACAAAGGGCGGCTAAGTGGACATTGGAATGAGTGCATCTTCTGATGCGGGGACAATAAGAACCCTGTGATGATGGAGACGGAGGTCTTTGCTCCAGGCTCCCTCTTGGGAGGGCCCTTTTTTTCTAGTCCCAATCAGGGGAACTTGATGGGGGCCAAGAAGGATCTTGCCTAATTTCCCATAGGTCTTTGCGGTTTTGCTAAGTGAAGTTCTGAGCTGATTTGAAAGGATAGATTAATGGCCAGGGATTTAATAGTTTCAATTGGGTTGAAAAGGAGAGTTTGGGGTGGAGGGAGAGGGTCAAAATAGAAAGTGGTCGGCGCTCTCAGTCCCCCACTGCTTGTGGCTGGTGGGACTGGCTTAGCTGAGTTCAGGGCTCCCGTCCTCAGCTTGCCAGTTCGGAGCTCTCTCCGGGAGGACGGCTCGCTACTCATATTCAGCCACCCTTGTAGAGAACAGTCCCTATCTCCCCTCTGCCCAAACCCAATTAAAGCTGGGCTCTAGCACCAGCTGTAAAATCCTAATTTTCAGTGGCCTTAGAAGGAGGGGGAAGAAACTTGACAGCAGCACATCAGGGGTGGCTTCCCTCTTGAAGCAAAGTAATAAACAGTCCTTTCCCAGGGGTGTTTCAGCCCCCCGGAGAGCTCTTAATGAGACAGAGATCACAGGCAGCTGGGCCCAAATGAGGCATCTTCTTCCCTTATGGAGCGCCTTGCCACTTCCAGGGTGCAATCACTTTCCAGGATAAACAGTCAGCATGGCCGTGGCCCCTCAATCAGCCGGGCTCTCCGGGGGCGGCCGACTCCAGCCGAACACTTCTGGGTCCCGGGGCTGGAGGATCATGGGCTCTCTGTGCCTCTCTTCCACAAAGGCCCAGAGTGGGGAAGGGCCTTGGGCCCCAGGCTTTCAAGCTCCTCAAAGGCTGAGGTTCTGAGCCAGAAAGAACCTCATCCTTGTTTTACACATGACGCTCCAATACGTGGACAAAACAGGCCAGTCCAAATCAGTCTGGCTTGGACGAGTCTCAGAGCGTCCCATGACCCCAGAGGCTTGGAAGTGTGACTTTCTTCCACACGGATGCAGGCGTACCCGGGGACCTCCGGGTCACATTCAGCCTCGGACAGTGACTGGCATGGGGAGGCTGCTTGATGACTGCTCGACTGTTCACAGTAATAGTGCACAGGAGATAGTGTTTAGCACCAAACCAAAGCTTATTATTGCATTAATTACGCTCATGGGAGAAGACCAAGCACTAATGGGGGATCTGGGAAAGGAGAGACCCGTGCAAATGGAGGAGGACTCTGAAAGCTCCAAGGAGGAGCATCATTTGTACAGAGCCTTGAAGGTCAGTTTCAGCCAAAAGCCCCCAGCGACTGTTGCCACAATTCACTTTTCCAAGCCGGCCCAGCTCTGACACTGAAGAACAAGACATTAAAAACTAAGTAAGGCTGAAGCAAACATTTGTCACTCCATTATTCCCCACATACACACCATTAGGAATGTAAACAACCTGCTTAATCTCCTGCCAGGCTGAAGCCCTCCCTCCCCCAGCTGCCAAAGCCCTTCTCCTCTCCTCATTCACCCCGGCATCCAGATGTTCCAGCTCTTGCAGGGCCACATAAATGCTGCCTGGCTGATTTGTGTGCTCGGGGCGGCCTTGTGGGCGGAAGGACGGGCCCACGCACTGGGGCAGAGGCATGGCCAGGGCTCTTGGATGTTTATAGATGCCAGATTCGAAGGGGACACTGGGCATGGCTTAGCCCCTCACTGACGCCTTACTGAGGAACCCTACCCTCAAGCCATCAAGTCAGGAGACACTCACTTCCGGACTAACCCTGTCCCAGATCACTCCTGGCCCGGGCCCTCCTCTCCACGATCCTAGGAAGCAATGGCCCTCCCCTCCACATTCCCAGGAATCAGTGGCCCTCCCCTCTATGTAGATAGGAATTAGTGGCCCTCCCCTCTACGATCCTAGTAAGCAATGGCCCTCCACTCCATGTCCCTAGGAATCAGTAGCCCTCCCCTCCATGATCCTAGGAATCAGTGGCCCTCCCCTCCACATTCCCAGGAATCAGTGGCCCTCCCCTCCACATTCCCAGGAATCAGTGGCCCTCCCCTCTATGTAAATAGGAATTAGTGGCCCTCCCCTCCACATTCCCAGGAATCAGTGGCCCTCCCCTCCACATTCCCAGGAATCAGTGGCCCTCCCCTCCACATTCCCAGGAATCAGTGGCCCTCCCTCCACATTCCCAGGAATCAGTGGCCCTCCCCTCCACATTCCCAGGAATCAGTGGCCCTCCCCTCCACAATCCTAGGAATCAGTGGCCCTCCCCTCCACATTCCCAGGAATCAGTGGCCCTCCCCTCCACGATACTAGGAAACAATGACTCCCCTCCATGTTCCTAAGAATCACTGAGCCTTTTCTTACCCTCACCCCTGGGTGAGACCCCCACTCCCAACTAAGAACGGCCCTCCAGAGCAATTAGCTTGGTCTTAGCTTCTAGCCGGCGTAATTTGTGAGAGACGGAGGGTGATAGCACATGCAGAGCAGTATCCAGCTGAAAGCTCTGCAGAAACACTAGCATGTATTATTATGACTGGGGACAATTGTCAGGTTGCCGTCAGGGACATTATGGGATAGGCCGAGAGAGCAGTCGGAGCATCGGGTGGAAGCACTGGGGCGCTCAGCCCGGGGAGGACGCGGGGAACAAGCGCCTGCTGCTGAAGGAGGCTCGGGCTTGTCCAGCGTGTGCAGGAGAGCCGGGGCAGATGCTCCTGTAGTCAGTCACCCAGCAGGAGGAGCTGCCCAGTGGGCCCTCTCACATGGCCGGACGGCACAGCAGGGCTGGCGTAAAGGAGACGCCTCCTTCTCTGGTCCTTCCCAGGTCCGTGCCCCCAGGGCTGAGCTCGAAAACCTGGCACCTTGCTAGGCACACAGTAAGTGCTCAATAAGCGCATGAAGATTCACTGACAGGGGACACCCGCCCCTTCTCAGGCTCTCTCTGGCACACGCTGCCCCATCCCCGAGCACACGGGCAAATAAATCCCTGGCGCAATTTGCGGGAGGATCAAAATGTGAAAACACAGAGAAAGCATTCTGGGATGAGCCCGGCCCTCCCCAGACTCCCAGGCAGCAGGACCAGCCCAGGCTTCTTGTCTGTTATTCTGAAACTCGTCTCCCTGGCTCAGAGCTGCCCGGACCCTCCCAAGGGAGCCAGGGGAGCCCTGGAGGGGGCATAGAACAGGCCCTCCCTACTTCCCTGGGCACTTTCCCTAGGTAGGGGGTGTTCATGTTTGTGTTTCAACTCCCTTGGGTCTTTTGAGTCCCTGCAGAGAGTCGCCTCCAGTGTGATTCACTGCATTTATTAAGCACCTGCTGTGTCTGAGGTCCTATGGTAGGTGATAGGGATCCCTATTCTCCCAGGAGCTCACAACACATACACCACGTAAGTAAATGCAAAGTATAAAGAAAGGAAACCCCAAAACATTCCAGGAGGGGAAGGAGAAGACAAAAAGGTGGGAGGTCACCACAAACCCGGGGAGAAGCCTCAACGAAGCTGGAGCCTCAGGAGGCCAGGGAGGACCAGGAACATTTCGGGAAGGAGCACGGCTTTCACAAAGGCATGGAGATGCCCCCTCCCTTAGACGGAACAGAACCAACAAGGGAGAAGGGCCAATTAGAAAGAAATCCAACAAAATATCATTGACAAGAAACACGACACAAAATTTTACCCATTTTAAAAACAATGGGCCTGAGTAGAATATAGTAAGCCCTAAAAACAGAGATCATGATCTCAGGCAAAGCAACAATAAAAAAGACACATGGCTAAGAGATATAGACAGGAAATGACATTATTTTTAAAGTATCATAAATAAACAGCATTAATAATCAAGATATTAAACACGCTGCATTGTGTACTAAATATACTGAATGGCGTAGCATCTACGTACTTAAAGGGAAAACTCATTGAGGGCCCACTGGGCAAACTCTCTGAGTTTTACAGAGAGACAGACAGCAGAGCAATAATTGTTGGGAATTTGAAAGTGCCCTTTTAAAATCTGTACAGATATGACAAAATATAAACAGAAAAGTAAAAAAGCAGAATAGAATTTTGGAAAACTTATATGTGCTAAACTTCTGGCAACCACTAAGGGGGAAACCCAAAGAGTACACCTGCCTCTCAACTTTCCATGCCATTATAATCCAAAAAAAAAAAAAACCTGAAAGTGCACTAAGATATTAAAAGCTCCTAAATAATTGCCAAAAGTCAGCACTCTCACATGGCCTTTGGTGGCCACAGTGTAGTGAAATTTATGACCAATATTGTGAATTTGAAGAAAGAGTCCAGGCTTTGAGTCTTTGGATGAAATAAGTTGCCCCGGAAAATGTATTGTGTTGGATAAAAGAATTGAATATTTCTGGGCATGTGTATATTAAAGAAAGAATTCTAACAGCAAGTCAGTCAAGTTTTGGGGGAGCCTTGAGGAGAAAACCATTTGAAGCTTGATAAGAGGGCAGCAAAGAGTTGGGGGGAACAAGGGAATGTTTCCTCCCCTCCCCTATTAAACAAACAGCACTTCAAAAAGTTAGATTAAGGAGTTCCCATTGACCTTGGCCCAATGTCCCACAAAGCTGGTGTCTGTTAACCCCTTGGTATCACTGAAAGCTGAGATGTGAGGAAGACAAAGGAGACACATTGAAGAATTGATGCTTCAAGATGCCCTAAAGGCACCTCCTTGGGTGCCGGTGCTGAGTAACCCTGAACAGATCCAAAGGAAAACTCCCCAGACATAGAAAGGGACTTCCCATTGTCCCAAACTAGGCATTTACCCCTTGGCCACATAGACTCTTTGAGCCTTGTGTCCCCAGGAGCTTCATACATTCTCGCAAGAAAAAAATACACCTCTTCTTGCAAAGGGAGGTTTCTGTAATAAGGGTCTTGCTCTAGCTCTTAGAAACACCCCTTTCTGAGAGATCATTAACTCAACCCTCAGCCCCTCGGGGTCACTTACCCTAGTTGTCTAGTGACCCAGTTAGTCTAGCAAGTTGGAGTTGTGAATGTGAGCCCAGTAGAGATGCTACACACACACACACACACACACACATACACACACACACACACACACACACAGCTCAGAAAAAGAAACTGAATATACCATAAATCAACTCCCAAAAGAAAAACAAAACAAGGCCCAGATGAGTAGCAAATGTGTATTAAACATTTCATAAATGACTAACCACAATAACACATAAGTTGTTCAGAAAAAAAGAGAGAAGGAAAGTTTCCTACTAAATTCTTCTTATAAAACAAATAGGAAACAAATATGTGTTTAAAACCCCTGCCTCCAACTGAAGCACAAAAACTTGAGGTAAGACATGTCATAGTAGGAAACCTTCCTACTAAATTCTTCTTATAAAACAACTATGATCCTCCCCCTACTTATATAACCCAGAGGTAGAGCAGAGAGAAGAAACCATAGACCACTATCTCTAATGAACTTTGATGTTAAATAGCACTGGGGGAGCCCTTAGAGACTCTGGGGGCCATTATCACACTATCGCTCTCATGGGCACTTTTGGTTCCCAGGGCCAGCCTCCCTGCTCTTCTCGGAGTTCTAGGTGCAGCTCCGGAGGGAATCCAAGCTGTCTTTCTAATGCTCTCAACTTGAGCCCCATCCCCAGTGTAGACCCTCCAATATCAATCAGCAGTTATAGTCAGAACCCCTCCATATCACAGCACCCCGTTACCATTTATCCATTTACCAACCATTGGCTTTTTATTCTGACCGGGTCCATGATGAATGTATGTCATTTCAACCGGGCTTTCGCTATTCCCAACCAATCCTTTTATACTTCCCGGTTTGCCCCATTTCCTTCCGCTTCTGTTCCAAGCTGTTCTCTCCACAAACTAAGTGCATCACCTCCTCCTCCTCCTCCCTCTGAGCAGAGGATTTTGCCAAATAACTCTGCCGAACAAGTGAGGCCATTCATTCTGAAGTCCTCTCCATCTCTGCCTGCCAAATCACCCCGACTTTGCTCCAGTTTCCGAGGAAGAGTTGGGCCTTCTCCTTGTTGGGAAACCCCAACCCTTCTGTCTGTGCCTTTATCCTACTCCCTCCTGCCTCCTCTGGGAATATGCTCCATAAATCATTGCATCTCCCTAATTTTCAGCCTCTTTTTCCATTTCCCTCTTATTTACTGATTCATCTCCCCCATCCTTAAATAAAAAGAACCTTACTAGCATCTCTAGCTACTGTTTCTTCTCTCTTTCACACTCAAATTTTTTAATGAATTTTCTTTTTCATTTTGAAATTAGCCATCATAGGAAAAGAAAAAAAGATTTGCCTATGAAAACACTAACTTGTTTTCTGTTCATTGTTCATTGTGCAAAATGAATTACACATTTTAAAAGTTTAAAAGTCAAATTTAACAAACACAGGCCTGGCGTCAGAAAGATTCCTCTCCCTGATTTCAAATGTAGACTCAGCCCCTTACTGACTATGTGACCCTAGGTAAGTCGCCTCAGTTTCCTCATCTGTAAAATGAGCTGGAGAAGAAAATGGCAAACCACTCTAATCTCTTTGCTAGAACCCAAAAGTGGTCACAAAGAGTTTAATATGATAGAAAAATGACTCGACAAAGCAGAATTGCTTTCTGTGTCTCTTTGTATCCATTTGCAAAATATTTTCTTGATACTCTTTTCTTTTTCTTTTTTCATCCCTGTCATTATTACTCGTTAAATGATTGTCCCCTGCTCAAATAGAAGGCTTCTCTTCTAACCAATCAATATAAGTGAGCAAAACATCAATGTAAAAAGTATTAGAGGCATCTGAAGAAATGGACCTTTCCTTAATATGATCAATAATATCTATATAAAAACCCAAGAATTATCCTTACCTTTAGTAGAAACATTGGGGCTTTTCCTATAACATATGAGACAAAGCAAGGAAACTTCCTGTTGCCTAGAGCTGGAAGATATGCTAAGGGGTACCTAGTTTGGTCCCCTGAAGAAAAGAAAACTGAGACCCAGAGCAGGTAAGTGATTTGCCCACAGCCACGGAGAGCCAGGACATGCTGCCTCACCCCTGCCCCAACTAAAGCACAAAAGCTTGAGGTAAGACATGCCATAGACTCCTGACCTGCCGTGGTGACTCGTCAGTCATTCTGGGAGTACTCGACACATCCCTGCCCACTCACAAGGTAGCCCTGCTTTCTACACTTGCAAGCCAAGTGGACTTCGTGCTACTGTCCCCCAAGTTTCCTGCACTGCCGCCCCTGGTGTGCTGGTACCTTGTATTGCCTTGGCTCTCACGAACATGGGGGTGCCTTGAAGGAGACCTTACAGACATTCTGTGAAAAGTGAAATGACAATCAAGGGCTAGGGAATGGCGGCTGCTTTGCCTGCTTGTGCTAAGCTTTGATGCCCAAGGATAATTGGGAGCAGATAAGCCTGTCCCTTGCAGGCAGCCAATCAATTAGACTCAGAACTCCGATACCCTGGGGCAGTCTTTGTGTCACGGTGGAGGATTGCTCCTGTGGGGCTCCGGCTGTCCTCTCGGTCACAGCTGTTTGTGGGGGTCTGTTCCAGCTCAGGACGCAGAGAATTGGCAGCCGGAACCAGGAGCTGCCATCCTGATCTGCCCGTTGGTCATTAGCCAGAAGCTCCTGCTCTGAGCAACAGACATAACAGAGCCCCGAGAACCTCCGGGTCTGGAGCCGGGACCGTCTGCAGTGATGTTGAGCCTTGAGATCAAACCGAAGGATGTGTGCTCGTCTGGCACGTTAGTGTATCACAAAACCTGCCCTAGAGCGGCTGGGAAAGAGATCTTGGCGTAGAGAAACCGCAGAGAAAGCCTGCTCCGCCAACACTAACCCCATGATTCAGAGCAAGGGGGTGGACCTCAGACAGCTTCCTGATCTACCCATTGGGTTGGAGCCCAGGTCTGCTGAGTCCGGATCCTGAGTTTGTCCACACAGGGCCACACAACAATATTCTGTCCACTGGGCCACATGTCAATTCTCTGGCCATGGGCCCACCCTACAATTCTCAGGCCACAGGGCCGCACAACAATTCTCTGTACACAGGGCCACCCTACAACTCTCTGGCCACGGGGCCACATGTCAAATCTCTGGCCATGGGCCCACCCTACAATTCTCAGGCCACAGGGCCGCACAACAATTCTCTGTACACAGGGTCACCCTACAACTCTCTGGCCACGGGGCCACACAACAATACTCTGTCCACGAAGCCACACTACAATTGAGGAGGGACCAAAATGATCTCTGCCAGTAGTGACCAGGAAGGGGCCAAATCCCCATATTTATGCTTCTTCTGTCTACACTTCCATAGTTCTGTGTTGTCACTCCGGCAGCGTGAAAGCTCCTCGTGGGCAGGGTCTGGCCCTCACGGCACCTCGGACTCCCCAGACTCAGCATCCAGCCCGGACTAGAGGGGGCGGCTCATGAGTGCTTTTTGCTGATTGTCACTTCATTGGCAGTATTGGAAGTGGCCACTAAGCAAAGGTTGAGCGATGGGTGACCAGAATAGAAAGACAGTTGAAGGTCAGTGTACGCAGGAGACAATGAAGGGAAAACAGACAACTGTCTTCAAGAATTGAAATGGCTGTCAAATGAAAGCATTCAAGTCCCCGTGCATCAATTAAGCACCTACTATACACAAAGCATTGCATCGAGGGCCAGTATCGTAAAGGCAACGTGAAAAGCAACCTCTGCTCCCCAGAATCTCACATTGAGCTGGGTGGCAGGAGTGCAGTGAGATAATTAACCGCAAGCTCATTTGAGGAAGGAAAGCACACTGATCACAGGACTCCAGAAAAGCTCCATTCGCTTCAGGAGGTGGCCAGGGAACGGCCATTTGGGGACAGCTATGTGATACAAAGGCTAGGAGACCTCAGATCCTATCTGGAGGACACTGAGCAAGTCCCATTGCTATCTCAGACTGTTTCCTCCCCCGAGAAATGGGGACAAAAGCAGCACCTTCTCCCAGAGTTGTCGTGAAGGTCACATGAGAGAGCACATGCAACGTGTTTTGAAAACTTAAAAAAATTATGGAAAGGCTTGTTCTCGCAGTGAGGTTGGGACCCTCGGGAGGAAGTAACTCCCAGGCATGGGGATAGTGTGTGCAAAGGCAAGGAGGGCAGGCAGAGGGAGAAACCGAGGAGCCCGAAGTCATTCAAACTCTCAGGGGAAGCTACAAAGGGATACGTGTTGTGAGGAGGTACGTGGGCTTGGAATCCCTGGAGCCAAAGCCACCCACCATGCAGAGACGCTTCCCTGCCCCTGGATATGTTGCCAAAGATGCCAGACACCCCTTCCCAGGGACACCTTCCCAGGGATGCTCCCAGAACCCTAAATTTAAAACTGGAGGGAGTCCCAGGAATCACTTTGCTGACGATCGCCCAGAGATAAGTGACCGGGTTCATGTCCCACAGGTAGATTCCTCTGCTGGGCTCTCAGCCTCCCATTCTGACTCCTCGTTGTGCTTTAGGGACCCAGTCTTGTGGATCTCAGATGTCAGCACTCTGCAACCTGAAAGATTCCTCTGGACCCTCAGAGAGCCCAAGGAAGTGATCAGCCCATTCACAAAATGAGAAAAACTAAGGATGTGAGAAAGTGATTCGCCACAGTATTAGGAATTTAGAGCTGAAAGGGGGCCTTGCCATCTAGCTGGCTGGGGGGAAACTGAGGGAAACTAAGCTTCCCAAGATCACACAGACAGCACGCAGCAGGGCCAGAAGCGGCCTGAGATCTTCTGCCCAGAGTTCACAGAATCTGAGGATCTGGAAGCAGGGAAGAATCATGGTGGCCATCTTGGGCACCCTAAACCTGAACCGAATCCCCACTATCCCCTGCCTGAGCAGGGCTTGGCCAGCCCAGCCGCCTCTTGAAGACCTTCCAGGAGGAACAGCCTTTTCCACTTTAGGACAACTTGAATTGATAGGAAGGTATTTCCTGCCATCAAAAATATCTTTTGCACATTCCCTTCCCAACCCCAGCACAGCTGGACACAGAGAGAGAGAGAGAGAGAGAGAGAGAGAGAGAGAGAGAGAGAGAGAGAGAGAGAGAGAGAGAGAGAGAGTGTGTCTCCTCAGTCCTTTCTTTTCCAGACTAAACAGGCCCAGTTCTTCCATCCTTCCATCTAAGCCTTGGTCTCTAGGATGTCACCATCCCCATCTTTTCAGCTTATCAGTGACCTTTGTAACTGAACACAAAGCTCCAGATAAGGTCCAGTGATGGGGGAAGGGAAGGAGGCTCTCCTCTCCCTATTCCTGGAAGCCGGAGCCTCTAAACTCTGGCAAGATCTCATGAGCTTCTCGTGGCTTCCACGTCCCGTGACTGACCCTGTGGAGTCTGCCGTCCACTCATGACCTAAATCCACTTTCGGATCAATGTTGAATTCCCATATTATGCTTATGAAATTGATTTTTTGTACCTAACAGCCCAACTTTGCATTTCTCTCCACATTATTCTGTGATTTTGTGATTCCCTGGGTCAGAGGATAACTTGTACCTACAAAATCTACAGAGTAAAAACCAAAGTGGGAACCAGCGGCCCACTGGCAAGTGAACGGCGGAGATCCTTTGGGCAAGGAGGCCTTGGGTCCTTCTCCTACGCTTGACTTCACCCCAGGGGTCACTCGCCCAGAGTCCACATACACCAGGATAAATCTCGGAGCTCTGCAGCCACTGGAAATCAGAGCCACCCGAACCCTGGGAAATTCAAGTGGGATCAGGGACATGGCTCTTAGCGGAGTCAAAGCTAGAGACCGGCCTTGTGGCTCACAGAGAAAGCTGTTTCTGGCCCCATCCCAATCTCCAGACAGGAAGAGGATCTGGAGAAAATCACCTCCTGGGAACCATCATCTTCTCCTGCTACATCACACAGATGGAGCCACGAGCATGTGTCCCCCCTCCCAGATGCAGCCATTACTAGCTTCTGTCCAGGCACCTTCTGACCCTGAATAAAGCTCATGGTTCCAGTTCTCCTATTGCTGCTCCCCAGACAAAGCTCGCACTGTGTCAGGGATAGGGGAGGCAGGGGAACCCAGGGCCTCTGGTCTGGGGACAAGAAGCAGCCACAGAGCTGGCCGGGCTTCCCTCCCCCATCCCACCCCAGCTCCAGTACCTGACTTTCCATCTATGTTCCTGTCCCTTATTCAGGGCTTCATAACTAGCAAGGCTCTAACCATGACCAAGTTATTTCCTACCCAGTCTTTTTATGACATGGGTCAACCGACTTACAACCCTACCAGCTTACTTACTTATTTACTTACTCACTTATTTACTCACTCACTCACTCAATCACTCACTTATTTACCTACTCACTCAGTCACTCACTTATTCACTTATTTACTTACTTATTTACATATTCACTCCTTATTTTCTGTCACTCACTTATTCACTTATTTACTTATTTACATACTCACTCACTTCTTACTCATTCAGTTACTTATTTACTCACTCAAATCACTCACTCACTCACTTATTCACTTATTTACTTACTTATTTACATATTCACTCACTCCTTATTTTTTCACTCACTTATTCACTTATTTACTTATTTACATACTTACTCACTCAGTTACTTATTTACTTATTTACTCACTCAAATCACTCACTCACTCACTTATTCACTTATTTATTTATTTACATACTCACTCCTTATTTTCTCAGTCACTCACTTATTCACTTATTTACTTATTTACATACTCACTCACTCATTTACTCAGTCACTCACTTACTCACTCACTCACTCACTTACTGACTTATTTTGCTCACCCTCACTGCCCAATCCAAGCAGGTTGAAACCTCAGCATCAAGGGCACGTTTATGCCCTTTAGATCTTAGATGATACTGCTCGTGGACTGCTCTGTGAGCTTCTTCCTGTTTCCCTCCCTCCCTATTTCCCTCCTTTCCTTCATAGCTTACTTTCCCCCTGAGGACAGAAGCTCAGAAGGGTGAGCCCATCATGGGGCACTCACACATGCTACAAACAACAGGCTGGGCTGGGGACACATCAGGGGGCTTGGAAGAGGAGCGAGCTGAATACCAAACAGTGAAGCTGTAGCCGGGTGCGAACACGCCTCTGAGGAAACAGCATCACCGATAAGCGCCCCAACCTTCTGGGGCACCTTTCGGTCCGTTCCGGGCCTTTGTGCCGCCGCCTCAGCCACACCACCATCACCCACTTAGGTCCGAGCTCCTCACTGGAGCATAATAAGAACAGTGTGGATTGGGAGCCCGAGGGGGTGACGCTTCAAATCCCAGCTCAGCCACAGAGGAGCCCGGTGATCTGAGACCAGTCCCTTCCCTTCCTGTGTCTCAGCTTCCTCTTCTTCACTGTCCTCAGGCATCCCGAAGTCTCCTCCACCTCACAGTTCTACTTCACAAACGCAATATGAAGCAATAGGATACAAGAGTCATTTGTCTGAAAAAGATCCGGGGGTCTGAGTGGCCTGCCAATTCATTGTGAGGTGGAAACCAAAGATGAAGAGAGATGGAGCGTCTCAGATTTGGGGGTGACATTTTTGTGAGCTGTACCCTCATCGGGACACAGCTGGAGTTTGGGTCCGGGTACCCAGCTTGGGATAGAATTCTAAACCATCGACATCAGCGCCTTCTTCCGCAAACCTTCAGGCAGGAGCCCGTGTGCCCCAGGAGGCTCCTGCTCGGGGCGGCTGCTGCAGCCGGGGCCGAGGCTGGGCTCCCCACCCATCATTCAGCGGGCCCTAATGAGCTCGCCAACCGCCCTGGGAACCATTCATTTCAACAGCCGGGACAAGACAGAGAAGAAATGGAAGCTGTCACTTGGTAATTGAACCTCCAGGGGTTTCAGGGGCGCCTCTTCTTCCAGGATTGATGTCTCGTCCCTTGGAAGTTCACAAAGTTGCCGGCGTCATTAACCAGACCCGTCCACGTACCTCCCGAAGCCTGTGGCGCGTCCCGGTCCCCCTGCCCACCCGGAGCTGGGGGCCAACTTCCCCAACTTTAAATAGACAAATGCAGCCTTGACAGGGACAAAGGTGCAGGAAGGAGCTCAGAGGCAGCTAATCCTGAGGAGAGTTAGAAAATGCTCTTCTGGGGGTCATCCTGAGGGGGGTAGGGGATGGCCGAGAGGGCGTGGCAGTGGAGGCTAGAGAGGGGGCCTGGTACTCCATGCTCCCCAAATCTGCTGAGCCAGTTATTCCCTCTTTGGGGCCATGCTGCCTTCGCCACCTTGCCTGTGCTTGGGGCCCCACAGCAAGCCCTGTGAGCCCTTTGCCAAGGGCTTTTCTTCTTCTGTCTCCCTGCCCTCTCTCCTGCTGCTGGGGCCTCTCCCGGCTCCATCTCTGGCCCGGCCTCCATGCCCTGCTCATCCCCAGGTGCCCTCGGCCTCTCTTCCCTTCAGAATGCAGTTCAGATGCCCCTCCTGCCCTTCCCCCTCAGCCTTGGCTCAGCCCCCACTAGCAGCTGTTCTGCCATCCCCCCTGCAGTCATGTTAATGGGGCTTCTCCAGCAACTCCCCCCTACCCGGGGTCTCTTTCCTTGGGGCCAGGGGCCATCCTACAGCTGCGTTTCCCCAGAGTTCTCCATATGTTCTCCATAAACACTTACAGGGGATTAGTTGGGGTATTAACCAAAGGATCAGAGTCCAAATTCTCAGGTGTAGCCCTTCACTCAAACAAAGAGGAAACAGGCCCAGAAAGATAAATGGTGTGTGTGGGGTCAGCCAGGCCACGACTGGAGACCCCAGGCTCCCACCTCGAGTCTCTGCCATCCTCCTACAGCTTAACGTGGTGGCCCTCACCTGGGCCAAAGCTGGAGGAAGAGGCAGCCAGCTTGCAGTTCCCTCCTCCCTGCTGGAAGATTTGCCTGGGACCTTGACTTTGACCTCAGGTTTCACTCTAGAGTTTAGTGTCCAAGACGGAAGGCTACAACCTTCCACTGGTTCCAGGAGCCTCCCTGAACCCAGCCTTTCCTTTACCAGACAACAACACACACACACTATATGCACACACACTCACACACTCACACACACGCTCACACACACCTCTCTAGGATACACCATGGCTTTCCCTGACTCTTCCCCGGATAATCCCCAAGGTAAGCGCGGAATGAAGAAGCCGTGGCGATCCCCTGCTGTCTGAGCCCCCCGTCCCCGTGGGTCTCCGGCTGCTGGATGCAGTGCCTGCCAGCAGTCATAAAGGGGAGAGATTTGTGCCAGCCTTTAATGTATTGGACAATATCTAAGCAGACAGACTTAAACAGGCGCACAAATTATTGAAACAAAATTTTCTTCCCTCACCTATCTTCTTAAAAGATAGATTTATGAGCAGTTGGGAAAGTGCGGAGGCAAGAAGGGCCAGGCTTTTAAAATACAGCCTTGGGGCTGGAGGATCCAGATTTTCTAAACTCATAATTCCACCAAGAACCCAAGGCGTTCCTCCTTCCTTGAGCTTCCGGGCCTGGAAATGGACTGAGAGGGAAAATGCATCATTTGTGCTCCTCTGCAGAAAACAGCTGAACGTAAACTCTGTTCCCCGTGAGGATGGAGCCGAGCAGTCACCAGAATGGGGCTCCAATTATTTCCCAGGGGCTGGGTGATGTACCTAGTGATTTTCTGCAGGAGTTGGACATAGAAAATGGGAGCAGGGAGCATCATAAAATATTTCCTGGGCTGCAGGAAAATAGCATTCAGTCTACAATCCCAGTGGATTGTGGGACCTCCGTTTCACAGATAAGGAAACTGAGGTCACTGAACTGAAATCTGCCCACGGATGCAGTACTGGAGTATAGGGGAGCAGAATTCTAAGGCAGACATGGAGTAGAAACACATCCTGAGCCTTGGACTGCCTTATTAGCTTTTCTCCCTTCAGGAGGCATTTGCAAACAATCCTTAGTGAGAAATGATTCAAATCTCCCAGACTAAAGTTATAATAATCCCAGTATCTTGTACCAGAAGCCAACTTCAACCCAGACTGTGGGTTTTAAGGCTGAACAACATTCTTTTTTTTTTTTAATTAAAAGTTTTTTTTTAATTTTCAAAACATAGGCATGGATCATTTTTGAACATTGACTCTGACAAAACCTTGATTTACAAATCTTTCCTCTTTCCCCGACCCCCTCCCTTAGATGGCAAATAATCTAATATATGTTAAAATATATGTTAAATCTATACTTTAACATATTTAAGATGTATTGGACTACCTGCCATCTAGGGGAAGGAACGGGGGAAGGAAGGGAAAAGTTGGAACAAAAGGTTTTGTAAGGGTCAATGTTGAAAAATTATCCATGCCTATGTTTTGTAAATAAAAAGCTATAAAAATAAAAAAATATATGTGTTAAATCCAATATATGAATACATATTTACACAATTACCTTGCTGCCCAAGAAAAATCAGATCAAAAAGGAAAAACATGAGAAAGAAAACAAAATGCAAGCAAACAACAACAAGGAGAGATGAAAATGCTATTGTGCTCCACACTCAGTTGCCACAGTCGTCTCTCTGGTTGTAGATCATTCTCTCCATCACAAGTCATTGGAACTGGCCTGAATCATCTCATTATTGGAAAGAGCCACGTCCAGTGGAACTGATCATATGATCTTGTTGTTGCCTCGTACAATGATCTCCTGGTCCTGCTCATCTCACTCAGCATCAGTTCATGTAAGTCTCTCCAGGCCTCTGTGAAGTCATCCTGCTGGTCGTTTCTTATAGAACAATAATATTCCATGACACTCATATCTCATAATTTATTCAGCCATTCCCAGCTGATGGGCGGCCACTCAGTTTCCAGTCTGAAAACCATTCTTTAGGAGTCATTGATAAGCTGGATCATTCTCTGAGGAAAACGCCCCAAATCCTCGGAGGCCCAAAGCCTGGGCCGGGTGTGAGGATCAGCCAGCTTAGGAGGCTGCAGCGAGCTGAGGCGCCCGGGCCGGGTGTGAGGGTCAGCCAGCCTCGGGAGGCTGCAGCGAGCTGAGGAGCCCGGGCCGGGTGTGAGGGTCAGCCAGCCTCGGGAGGCTGCAGTGAGCTGAGGAGCCCCAGCCGGGTGTGAGGTTTAAAGGGCTCTGTTGAGAACCTCTCCTGTTTGGGCTCAGGGGCAGAAGCAGCAGAAGCTACCAGAAGGAGGACCACTTACCAAATGTTCGCTGAGTTGAACTAGATGAGCCCTCCGTGCGAGGTACACGCAAGCCCACTGCCGTTCAGCATAGGGGAGATCCCCATCAGTGGGGGACCTTCCGAAGTGGCTGACAATTCCGCGTGGACCTCGGGCCAGCTCTGCCTCCTTGTGCCTCTGAAATCTTTGTAATAATGGACTGCTGGGGGGGGGGAGAAGATGGAGGGGTGGGGAGAGGAGAGGGACGGGTTCAGAAATAAGGGCCACATGAAAAGAAAAGCGTTTCTAAAAATCAGGAACAGCTGGCCTGAGCCCCATGTACGTCTGCTGGATTGTTTGAGTAAATACCTGTCTGCTAAAGACCCGGACTGACCACTGAGCCTCCCAGGAAAGCCGGCGTGACATTTCTGGAGGAGCAGAGCGTTCCCCTCGGGCTGTTTTCACCCCGCACCATCCACCACTTGGTCTTTCTTTTAAGCGATTCGAAGCCCAGGGGAAGAGGGAGCTGGCGGAGCCGGCTCAGCGAGGAGACCTTGGCTTTGCTTCCGGCTTGGCCGCGGCCGGCCCAGGATCCGCTTTGTCTGGTTCCCAAAGGGCCACGTTAATGTGATTCAGCACGGTGTGGCCCCCTCCCCAGGGGGCCGCCAGGGGACTGGACCTGCTTTCCGATTCCCCCGCTGGGTCTTCGGAATCTTAATGAGCCTCGGGACTGTTTGCGGACCAACCAGGGCCGCCCAGAGCTTGCTGTCTGCGAGGGGGGACCAGGGAGAGCTGTTTTTGTTCTCCGAGGTAGGTCAAGGCAAGCCTGCCTGGGCCTGAGCACGGCAAAGGCTCGGTGGCCGCCACTGCCGGGAGGCCGGCTCCAGCGGGAGCAGATGTGTCTCCCAGGGAGAGTGACAGCACGCATCTCGGGGGCTTTCTTGGCTTACTTGGGCCTTTCTTCTGGAAGGCAGAGAGTGACTTTGCTAATCACGCGAGCCCGGGGGAGCCGCGGCTCTGGAGGAGTTCTGTGGTTAGCGCCCTTCCGCTTGTGTGAGAGGGTTAATGGGCCGGCCAGAGACTGGCCAGGGCCCCTGGCATCGGGGAGTCCAGAGATGGGCCCTTTGTAGCCTCCAGGCTACTCCCAATTTCATAAACAGGATGTGGACAATCCCAGTGTTTAAGCATTTAATCACTTCTGACGGAGATGCTGGTTTTATGTTCGCCAAGTTACTGTTCCATACTGTTCCATTATAAATAGCCGACCGGAAGCCACTTTTCTGGCTTGAAGATTCAATCTTCCGCTCACATTTTAGGAATCGCAGAAGTATATGACCATATATCATGACCATACCAAGATGAAGATTCACTCAGACCCGAGCACCCGCAGAGAAATCACCAGGGTGGAGCAACTGGGGCTTTGTCTTAGTGTGCTGAAATTCAGAAGGGACCAATAGCACTTCCATTCCTTTGGTACATAGGAGCAACAGATTTGAGCATCTAAAAAGCAAACATTACCTAAAAGGCTGCCACTGAGCTCCCCCACCTCACCAGCTCTTTCTCTACAGGGACTTTCTTGCTCCCCACCCCAACCACAGCACTCTTATCAATAGCCTAGAGATGTTTCCAGAACTAAGGTCTCCCTCCACCATATAGTACTGTCTCTGAGTCCGTCTCCTCTCAGAGGGACTGGTTGGGTGAGATCTGAGGTCTCTCCTCGTTGCCCGGGGGTTGGGTCTGTTTATCAAGCACTCCTTGTTTCAAGCCTTGGTTTGCCACCGGTCATTATTGTCCGGTTATTCTCGTCCGGTTATTCTCAATTAGTGAGATGGACTTAGCTGGATTTTTAGAATGGGGGGCTTTACTATGGCAGGAGAGTGGGCGCAGTTGACACGTCCAACCCTCCTCTTCCTCATCCCCAGCCAGGCTGTGGAACACCCTCCCACAAGTACACAGAGATTCCTGCGGCTCACATCGCTGTCCAGTCTGCCCTTCAGTACCAGCAGAAACTGCTCTCAGATGTCCTGGGATGCTGCTAGGATGCTGAGGAGAAGGCAAGACGTCTTCCAGATCTCTAAAGTCATGAGGTCTTCTTGTGATTAAGGGAGAGAGAAGGAGGACACCCCCTCACCTCCATCCCTTCTCAGGGGGTTGGCTTGGATGCCTCTCCTCTGCATTTGCTAGAGACTCTTTCAGGGATTTTAGTCAGGCCTCATCATGTGAGATCACCCCATCCCACCCAAATGGAACCGATTTCTGGCGCACTGTCACTTCCAGAGGTTTTCCGGGACTTTCCAGCTTAGCACAAAATCTTTGACCAATTAGTAGACTAGTTGACTGAGATATATTGTCATCTGACAGGTTTGGGGGGTAAATGGGGTGGAGGGGTTTTGCTCCCAGCCTCACATCATGGTCCTATGATTTATGGGGAAATGCAGACAAAAATTTCATGGGACTATGAGGTACTAAGTAAAGGAGGCGCAATACTCCCCAGGGACGCCATCATGGTTCAACCCTTGGTCATTGCTCCCAGAAATAGGTGGGTTCAGACTGAGAACACCCAGAATCTATGTCTCCTCCTGAGTTCTGCCTCATTCTATCTTCTTCTCTCCCACTTAGGGCACCCTCTCCAAATTCTGAGCTGATAGAGGAAGAGAGGAAAACAAGAGCCTCAGGTCCCTCAGGGTTCCAGGTGAAATGGAAACCTCACACGGCATCATCTATGAGTTGAAGGGTAGTTCTGAGATTCACAGAAACTGCTTTTATTGTCCTCTTCCCCACCAAAGAGACCACACTCTCTTCACCAAGGGGAATAAGCATTAAATGACTTATGATCTTACCTTTCTACTTAGCTATTCCCTCATTAAAGTCAGCCCAGTTCCCTGGGCTCCATTACTGAGCCCTGGGCCCTAATTTTCCCTACTGCTTCTTCCAGACTCCAGAGATCTGCTCCCTTACAACCAACAAGTCATGCTGTGGCTCTGATTGCAACAGCCTCGGGAAGCAGAGCCAGGCAGACATCCTCTGTCAGGGCAAGTGAGGAGTGGAAGTGGGCAAAATCCTCCAGGTAGTGTAGGAAGTGGTATAGAGCAACCTCCAGGATTTCTTGGGACAAAGGATGTCAAAGAGACATTTTTAAAGTCCTTGGGCTAAAATTGAAGAGAATGGGATGTAATCATAAATTATTGGACTGGAAGGGAACCTACAAGTCACCTGAGGCAATGACAGTCAGTAGGTTGAGTACTGCAAGGTCAGGTTCCCATTCCCACTTTTGCTATCAGTTATGAGACCAATAAGCTCATCTAATCTGGCTGAGCCTCAGTTTCCTCATCTGTAAGAGGGCAGAACTAGGTGGTTCTCCAAGTCGAGCCTATGATCCAGTCCAATGCCCTCATTTCACAGGTGAAGCAACTGAGGCACTCTATGGGAAAGCTCACTAGCTGTGAGCTGCAATGACAGAATCTGAATAGAAGTCCTGCCCCTGATTCTCAGCCCTGGTGGTTTCCCTCCTTTCCTCCTCCCCCACTCCCTAAATTGGGAGGCCTGGTCCTTTCCCAACATCAGCTAAATTGGGACATGGCTTGGAGAGAACAGTCTGAGTTGCTCTAATTGTTTCACCATCTAGACCGTCCCCTGTCCTTGGTCCTGATCCACAAGCCAATGCTGCTTTGACTTCTGGGGAGCTCATCAGAGGCTCCTAGGAATGGAGACATTCAGCCAGAAAGGAAGGGCCCTGGTAAAGACAGACACTGTGCTCCTGGTCGATGCCCCAAAGACGGAAAGGGAACAGTCCCAGGTATCAAGGAACTCACTTCTGCTCCCCAGGGAGCCCCTCTCTGAGAATGTGTAATTTATCCAAGGGTGGGTGTGGTTGGAGGAAAGCCTCACCCCAAAATCATCCCAAGACCTTGACTTGTACCAGGGACAGCACTTTAAAGTAACAAGCCAGCCCATTGGCTTCTCTTTATAAATAAGGAAACTGAGTCTCACCCAACTTGAACCCAGGTCTCTCCTGAATCCATTTCCAGTTCTTTCAGTGGCACCACAGAACCAGAGAATTGGAGCCCAGGGAAGGACCTCTGGAGTCTCAAGTCATTTCCCAACACCGTTTGCAGCCACAGACTCTGGGACTCAGCTCCTCAGATCTTGACAGAGGAGAGAAGCGGTGGGACCCTCTCAGATCCTGCTTCCCTCTGGCCAGATGCTTCACCTAAGTTGATTCATCTGTAAAATGGGTTGGGATCCAAAGGCCCACAGGGAATCTTGTAGCTCCTCAGACATCTTTTACTTCTGCATCTTAGGTCCCCAATTCAAAATCAGTCTTGTGAGCCACATGGTCTTGGGTTAGTCACTTCCTTGCTCTAGGACTATTTTCTCAGCTATAAAACAATGGAGCTTCTGTGTTCTGTGATTCAATGAAATCCCAGCCCTGCTTGTAGCCCAGCTGGGCAGCAGCACCAGCTGCTGGTGACATAGATCTCAGTAAGGAGAGGAGGGGAGCCCACCTAGGCCAGGGGACGCACCTGCCCCAGACCCTCCCCCGTGCCTGCTTCTGGGGTTGGGGCCATTGGAGACACAAGGATAGAATGGACACAACAGCTTCTGACAACTCCTTATTATGAATCAAGCAACAAGCATTTATTAAGCACCTACTGTGTGCAAGGCGCTGCTTAAACACTGGGAATGCAGAGAAGAAGCAAAAGCAGCCCCTGTCCTCAGAGCGCTTCCATTCCACCAAAACCTCAAGGAATACAATGTCTGTAAACACAAGCCCAGGGACCCCTTCCTGAAGGTGACAGAAACCTCTAGGCTCCCGAGCCAGGCCCAGGCCTGTGCGCCAGCCCAGCTCTCCCCAGCTCTCTCACTTCAGAATTAAGTGTTTTGTTCAATTTCATTTGGAGAGACTTGGTCCATGACAGCGCGTGAGGCGCAGCATAAATCCTCGTGGCAGATATGGCTCCCTTCAAGGGCTTCCAAGGGGTCTGTAAATTACCCACGGCTTCTCGGAGAGCCGGGGGCTGACCTCCCGTAGAAGGTGACAACATGGGATGAAGGACAGATGTCTGGAATATTTATTCCGCTCAGGCAGCGAGGTCCCTGAAAGCCAAAAGCGTGGAAAGCCAGTCGTGGCTTCGGAATTTCAAAGCAGAACAAAGAACAGAGCTCTTTGCCTTCCGGCCCTGACTCCTGGGGTTCCTATTTGATTGCTCTAAAGAGGGGATGGAGGGGAAGGAGGGGACCAAGGGGATGGGACCGAGGGGATGAAGGGGATGGAGGAGACAGAGGGGAAGGAGAAGAAGGAAGGGATGGAGGGGATGGAGGGGACCGGGGGACCGAGGGGACAGAACCATCCTGCTGCTACCCCCAGGGACCACAAGACACACAGGGTGGCTGGAGAGGTCTGCTTGCTGTTTCCAGCCCCATTTGCTGGCAGGGGGTAGGCGACCTCGGCCAAGCAGATCCCCCGGTGGATGGCAGGCTTCCTCATGACCTCCCCCTCCCCTTCAAGTCCCAGGGAAGAGGGCTCGGGTGAATGGCCTGGCAGAGAAAAAGCAGTGGGGACAGCACCGAGGCAGTGGGGGGGGAGGGCAGTGTTGTACCAGGGGCAAGAGGTGGGAGTCAAAAGCCAGAGATGGAGGTCTCGTGTTCTGGCAGAGGGACTGCACAACCTGGGAGGACACGTTCCTTCCCCACCCTAGTGCCCTGTGGAACTGCCCCAAGAGTTAGAAAAGCTCATCCTGAGCCTGAGGGAGTCAGTGCATATGGATTTCTCCTTGAACAGCACAGAGTGCCCAGAGCACATAATTTAAAAGCTGCGTCTCCCTGTTAATCCACAGAGGACACAGACCATTCTTTTCCAAATTAGCATCCCGATCGATAAGAGGCTCAGCAAATGCTTCATTAGACCTCTCGACCTTATTGTAAAAGCAGGGATTATATCAGCTATAGGGGGGAGGGAGGGAGGGGAGGCTCTCTGAAGGAGACGCTGAGCATACAGTAGGTATCTAATAAATACTGATAGTCAAGTCATAGCGGCGCAGAGGAGAGGGGGAGTAGAACTCCAACAGAGCCAGCTGGTAGGAAGCAATGGGAGGAAGGAGGAGAGAGCACCTTCACTGGGCTGCCCCGCCTTCCGGAGGCCCTGAAGGCAAAACCACAGAACTCGGACTTGTTCCTTCCTTAGATGCCACATGTGACAGACCCACAGGCAGAGAGGAAGAAAAGAAAAAAAATAGCAGCATTGCCCAACTTGAACTGGCCAGCACGTGTCCTGGACCTTGAAGGTAACAGACTCTTTGTTATGGCAACGAGGAGAGCCTGGATTCAAGACAGGGAAGAAGTTGGAGCCAAAACATGGTAAGGATGACAAAGTGCCCAGTATGACAGAATAGGAGGCGGGCTGGCTCAGTGCTCCTCAATGGGTATGAGTGAAAGTCATGGGTCAGAAGCCTGGAGAGGTCAGAAGCACTTCTAGTTGATGCTGGAAGTGATGGGGAGCCAAGGAAGTTTAGTGAGCAGGGGAGTGACATGGTCAGACAGGCTTTAGAACAATCCCCTTGGCAGCTGAAGTGTGTCCTTGCCCTCAATCATCTGTAAAATAGTCTGTATGATCCTTATGAGGCCCAGATCACCCTTCCAGCCCCTTAGGACACCCCAAGTTTTCCATCCTGGCAGTTGTCATTGAAGCTGATGAAGATCCAGGTGGATCGTGGTAGGGGCAATGCCGAGACAGCTGAGAATCATCTGCCCTTGGTGTCCTGGCACTTGTGGAACTGGATCAGATCTCGGATTCCTCCTCCAGCGGGATCAGGGCTCGGATTCCTCCTCCAGCGGGATCAGTTCTCGGATTCCTCCTCCAGAGGGATCAGGGCTCGTATTCCTCCTCCAGCTGGATCAGTTCTCGGATTCCTCCTCCAGCCGAATCAGGGCTCGGATTCCTCCTCTGTAAAATGAAGGGTCAACGCTTGTCATAGATCCTATCGCCGAAGCATTGACACGATCCTGTCCCTGTTTATCTGTTTGCTTGTTTTTGCTGCTTCCTGGCAGAGAAATCGGCTCTGCCCATTCTAAAAAAGAGAAATCCATACTCGCCATACGTGAGAGACTAATTAAGTAATAACTCTGCGCCCCTGGAGGGAAGCTGCCTCATCTGGCAGGAAGCTCCCAGAGCCGGCAGCCTGGGAAACCTGGGAGAGCACGTGGGCCACCAGGCCCCAGCTGCCCCGTCCACCTGTGAGCAGCTCCCCAGCAGAGGAAGCCGGGACCTGTCTCTGCCCCCTTCTGCCAATGCCGGAGTCTGAGCCAAGGAGAGCTCCCCGTCTCCTCCTCCATGGCATGTCCCTTCAAATCCTGGAGGGCGGCCATCCCCTCCCCGTCAGCCTTGTCTTCCCAATGAACATCGCCAGCTCCTGATGTGGCATCTTCCCATCCTGAAGTGTCCTAGAAGCTTCCTCGAGGTATCTCTGCCTGCCCCAAACCCGCCCATCACTGGAGATGGTCCTGCAGTGGGTTCTGACCAGGGCAGAAGACAGAGAGACGACTGCTCCTCAGCAACTTCCTAGTCCTGCAAGCTTCCCAGCAGCACCCAGAACCTAACTTACCAAGGCCCGTTGCCTCCACTTGCCTGAGACTTGAGGTTTCCACATCCCTTCATTGTCTGACTGACTTTCAAGCCTTCATGAGAAGGGCTCTCTGCTCTTTATCTGCTCCTGGTGAAACGAATCCTCCAGTCACCAAGTGCCCTGCTTGGCAATCAGTGCATTTACCTCCACCCTCCCTCACCTCCAGCTCCCTATTCAGCCCTCCCTCACCTCCAGCTCGTGCCCAGAGGAGAGTTCGGCCCCTGCAGCCGCCTCACCGCACCAGCATCCTCCCATCCACCAGAATTTACAGCTTTGAAATCCTCCTCGACTCTTCCTCTCCCTCTCTCTCCAAGAGCCATGAGTTGCCAAGACTTGTCAATCTTACTTTCCAAACAGGTCCTGCCTCCACGCCCATCCTCTTATTCACACAGCTGCTTCCTAACTAGGACCTACCTCTTCCTCTCACACCTAGACAGCATCCTGTGGGTCACCTGCTTCCACCCTCTCTCATTCACGCTGCCAGAACAAACATCTTAAGGTTCAGGTCTAACCACAGCATCTCCCCATTATCTCTACGCAAACTGCTCAGTCTGGAGCTTTTAGATCTCTTCCCAGTCTGGATCCTGTGACCTTGCCATTCGATATCACTTTGCTCCCATGTCTCAGCCAAATTGGACTTGTCACTTCCCACACTAGACCTTCCATCGTCTGACCCCTTGCCTCCTTCTGGACCCAGAGGGCACCCCCCTCACCTACACCTCTAATTCGGAGTCATTATCTCTATTCAAGATAAAGTTCAGGAGCCATTGAGTTCAGGTACTGACTCCTCCATGAAGCCCTCCCTGATGCTCTTAGAACTCAGGGTTTTCTCCCTTTTCCGGTTATCTTGAATTTCCATCTCTGGGTACACAGTACCCTCTCTTCAGGAGAACAGATCTTCAAGGCAGGTTTTGGCTGTGTCTTTGCATAGATGGTCCCCGGCAACATATTATACTTTGCATGTTATAAGTGTTCTCACAGGATTTGCTGAATGGAACTAGATCTCAGTGAAGGACTTTGCATTCATAATGCCATGGGCTGCTGTGGGCAAATAAATCATCACTAAGAAGTTCAGCAGGTTAGGGCAATGGCATGGATGTGATATTATGAACATATATTATTATATTCGATTAATTTGATCAAACTGGATCAAATTTCACATTATTAGTTTCATCCCATAGATTTAATCTATAGAAGTCTTACGAGATCTGGCTGTGTTATCAGCAGAGTTTAATGGAGCGTTAACAAAGGCTCCTATGACCCAATGAGCTTCTCTTCTCTGGAGCTCAGTTTCCTCAGTTGTAAAATGAAGAGATTGGACTCACTGATTTCAAAGCTCCCTGGGAGCTCTAGTTCTGTGGTGCGATGACACTGGGAAAAGCTGAGATGAGGTCGTATTTGGGAAAGGTCCTAGCCCATAGTAACTTAATGAATACTTCCTTACTTTCCCTTTCCCTTCCTCTGTTGTATGATGAAACCTGTCTACAACAGCCTTCCCGGTGCATAGGTCACTGCCATCATCACTGGGGGCTAACCAATGATCTGACTTAAATCTCAGCCACCTCTCCGGGTATTTCCTAACTTGGCTTCGTGTTAGCCTCTCTCTTTCTTGAAAAAAGTGGGAAGATTTGAAGCTGATTTGGCCCTAAATAATCACATCTATTATAATAACAGATGCATTTACTGCATTAGTTAAAAAAAAAATTTCAAAGGGATAGTAAAAAGACAAAGAAATAAAAAATATATCAGAGGCACTCTGAATGAGTATGACAACTTTCATTCATTCAACCATATTCACATACATCTATACATCCATTCATCTATCCATCCATTCATCCATCCATCCATTCACCCATGCATCCATCCCTTCATCTATTCATTCATTTATTTATCCATTTATCCATTCATCCATCTCTCCATCCATCCATTCATTCATCCATCCATCCCTTCATCTATTCACTCATTTATTCATCCATTTATCCATTCATTCATCTCTCCATCCATCCATTCATTCATCCATCCATCCCTTCATCTATTCACTCATTTATTCATCCATTTATCCATTCATTCATCTCTCCATCCATCCATTCATTCATCCATCCATCCCTTCATCTATTCACTCATTTATTCATCCATTTATTCATTCATCCATCTCTCCATCCATCCATTCATTCATCCATCCAACACATCCATCCCTTCATTCCAACCCAGAACATTTGTTGACACGGGTCAACATCATTCATCATTGTAATGGAGAATACCAGACTTTCAAAAACAATTATCATCTCAGCCTTTCATAGAATCACAGAGCTAAAAAGGGCCTTCAAAGTCATCTGAACTCAAAGCTGGTTTTTGAACTCAAGTCCTGTGTGGCAGCACGCACAGCAGAGAGTGCTTAGCTTCAGGTGTCAGAAGATGCGAGTTCCACCTTTGTGGCTGACTTCCTGTGTGACCTTTGGCAAGTCCCTTCATTAGTTTAGCTCCCAGTTTTCTCCTCTGTAAAATGGTCAAGTTGGATTTGGTGACCTCCGGCTCCCTTCTAGATTTTGCTCTATGACCCTGAGTAGGTGTCAAAGGGAAACACCCTTTGCTATTGTAACCTGCTGCCTCTACCTTACTGGAGCTCCTACCTGGGAGAAGAAAGCACGTTTCATTATACTTACTGTGGATATTAAGGGAAAGGACATTTGTCTAAAGAACTGTAATTAAAGAACTAGAATGACTTCTTTGCCCTCTGGGAAGATCTCTTTCTTTTGGACTGTCCGGCTCTCAGTGGACAGACTACTAGCATCTCGGTGGCCTCAGGATCAGCTCCTTCCCTTCCCTAGGGAGCGGATCTCCCACGGAGATCCAGCTTTGATCACCAAGTCGTTAACAAATTGAAACCACTGTTGGTTCTTTTATTAAATATCTGACAAATACACTTTTGATAATTCATTCAAAGCCAGGGGAGGGTGGCTACGGGCTCAGATTTCTGTCTGAACACTGCCCTCTGTCGCTGCCAGAGGGAGAATCCCTCCTCTGCTCTCTCACAAGCCAGGGAACATCTCCATGTAGCCAGCCTTGGGGGCTCCCCTGGGGTCAGAGCTGGAGACAGACCGAGCGGATGGCATTTCCAGGGTTCCCATATCGCATGTGGGTCACCCATGTCTGACCACAGCCAAAGAAATGATTCTGTTCTGAATCTTGGTTCATGGTCGTCTTCACTTCTCTGGCTCGGAATAGGAACGACTCTCCGGCTTTGGAGGGATTTTAGCACGACACCTTGCAGGTCCTTCTACCTGCGTATCATGAAGAGGAAAAGCTGATGCTTAAGCTCCCAGACTGCTAGAGTCTGTCTTCCCCAAACCACATTAGAAGGGGGTGGTTAATAGTAACTGAGACTTTCTGCTCCCTGTAGAGAGCAAGATCAAACTGCTCCAATGGAGAAAATATCTGGAACTAAGCGTTTCCAGGTTAAGATCGTTCCCATCAGGACTTGCACTGAAATTGTTGGGTAGACAAAGGTGGCCATGTTTCCCTCAAACAACTTTCTTTAGATGTACTCTCTTCCAAAGTCAAAGAAGCCTTATTAATTCCTTCTAATTACCCAGTGGACTCGATCTATCCCCATCCCAACTGAACCTGCTCTCAGATGTCTCATTCATACTAGTGTCTAAGTCTAAATACTAAGGCTAAATGACCAAATATCCCCATTTTCAAAGAAGAGAATCATCAGTGATAAGGAACCTCGGAGACTCTCTAGTGCCACACAAACTCAAACAAGAATCCTTTCTACCATTTTTCTAACAGGAGTCAACAAGCCTTTGGTCCAATGCTACGAAGGGGGAGCCCCTCCCTTCCCGTGGCAGCTTAGCCCACTTCTGGACAGCTTGTATGGTTAGAAGTATTTTCCATACATTTCTAAATAACTCTCCCATTCCTCCCAGTTCTGTCCTTTGGAGCCTAACAAACCAAGCCCAATCTGCTTTCTGTGGGCCAGACTTCCAAACACTACAAGATCCTCCCAAAGCCTTCTCTTTCTCCAGGCTACCCATTCTCAGTTCTTCCCCTTACAAAGAAGGAACCCAAGCCCCTTCTCCATTCTGGCTGATCTGCCCACACTCCTCAGCTTATCTGTGTGCTTTCCAGAATGGGGAGAAATGTCCAAGGTGCATTCTAAACACAATAAAATAAATATCATCTCTAGTCCTACAAGGGTGGGGGGAGTCTTTGTTGTCATGTCTGATTCTTTGTGACCCCGTTTGGTGCTTTCTTGGCAGAGATACTGGAGAGATTTGCCATTTCCTTCTCATTTGACAGAGGAAGAAAGGGAGGTAAACAGGGTTAAGACTTGCCCAGGATCACACAGCTAGTAAGTGTCTGAGGCTGGATTGGAACTCAGGAAAATGAATCCTGACTCCAGGCTGCTGTGCCCTAGGCACTATGGTGCCTCCTAGCGGCCCCTGGGAAGAACCCGACACTTCCCTTAATGCAGCAGCCTGAGCTCCCATGAGCCTTTGGGGACTGCTATCCCCATCATTCGCTCATAATTAATCAGTAATCCATTAAGAAAAGTGTTGCAATCCAATGGGAAAAAAGCATTGCCTCTGGAATCAGAAGGCCCAGGTTCAGATCCCCCTCTGATAATTATTGCTTATGTCAGTAAATCACTCAAATTCTGCGAGCCTCAGTTTCCTCATCTGAAAGATGAGTCTCTGAAGTCTTTGAAGTCCCACATCGGTGAAATAAATTCATATTTTTTCCCAGATGATGAACTATTGACAATGTCTTTCATATCACACATTGATTTCTTGACCCATAGTGTAAGATTTAACATTTTTTCTTATTACACTGTATTTTATTGCATTTCATCTAAAATTAGGTCAAGTCATCCTTCAACTCTCCAAGCTCCAAAGAAAGAAACTTGTCCCAGGTGCAAAGTGGTTATACCTCAGTCTCAAGTTAAGGAGACAATCAGTTCCAGGTAATTCTTAAGAATTAACCTCAGAAGACATGAATATGTTAGAGCACTCACCTCCCTTACATCAGAGGGGTGAGTTATAAAATTAAATCTTTTTAACATGAAAAATGTGTGGGCTTGTTTTGTTTATGCTTATTTGCTGTAAAGATTATTTTTTTTCTTTTGGAGGAAAGGTTGGTGGGAGGGTGCGGAGAATGTTGACAAATGAAAGAAAAAAAAAGGAAATCATTGAATCATTTCTAAAATGTACTAAAAGGAACAAAAGGAAGTCTGAAAGGCAATGCAGACATCCAGGATTGCTTTGATATCAATATGTTGAATTTATTATATACATTTTCAAGGCAAGCTGTAAATAACAGAATTTCAGTGTCACACATAATCCTTATTCTGTGTTCTATTCTGTAAATGGAAATAGTCTTTTTTTATTTTTTTGGTGTTCATTAAATTCAGAATTCAAAAAAGAAATGTAAAGGACACAGTTTTCTAGATGAAATCAAGGTCCCTCCCAGCTCCAGGAAGCTGGAATCTTTTATTCTGTATATTTTTATAATAAAGTTTTATAAATTATTTTATCTCCTTTTATTTTTATTATCCTGTTGCTTTTTATATATTTTACATTTCGCTGTACAAATCTGTTAGTACCTGAAGAGTGAAATAAATACTGCGGCGCTGGGAAAGGCAGAAGGGAGTGGGACATCTGTCTTTCCAGGCACAAGTGAGCCCAAATTCACAGTCCCGTAAAAGGAAAGAGGGGAAGTGGACCAGCCTTATGATCAAACGTGGCCCCACACGGGGAACCCCAGAGGTGCAATGACTTCCCAGACATCGCTAACCCAACTTACCTGGCAAGAAGGAGCAGACCCCAGCTTCTATTCGCCATGATAAAGGAGAGCAGAGGGGGCAACAGAGGTCCACGAGACGCTGCAGGTTCCCGCATCAGGGTTAAGTGGAAGATAATTGGAAACTCAGCTGAGAAAAATTTAGCACTTTTAAGGTTACTTAAAGCAGGAACCCAGACCAAAAACCCTTTATTCTCCAAGCAAGAGCTGAATAGCTCCAAAGCCCAGCCTTGCGTGATCTGTAGCATCATTCAAAATAAAGGAGTTAAGGGGCAGCTAGGTGGTGCAGTGGATAGAGCACCGGTCCTGAAGTCAGGAGATGAGTTCAAATCTGGCCTCAGACACTTAACATTCGCCAGCTGTATGACCCTGGGCAAATCACTTAACCCCAATTGCCTTGGGAAAAAAAGATTTTTTTTAAATAAATAAATAAAGGAGCCAAAAAGTGAGTGACCTGGAATATAAGGAATATACTGAAATGAGAAAGTTGTCAAGAGAGCGAAAGGTCGGTAAAAGCTGAATGGAGTCCCCCCCATCAGTGAGTAAACCCCCAAAATGTCCATAAGCAATTCCCATCTCCATCCTCCTCCCGTGGCTACAGAGCTGAACATATGGGCAGGACAGAAGGTATTTACTGCCCTGAATCCAGTAAAAATCCCAGCACCCAAACAGATAAATCGATAGAGAAGATTCTAGAAGAAAACTGTCCCTTAAAAACATTATTCGAGAAAAACCAAAGTACAATTAAAGGAATAGTATCAAGGAAAGTGAACCAATAATGCCTAATGAAAGATAAGATCCTACGAATCTCCCTCATAATCTTGGAACAAGAAGAAACCTCAGGTAACTCAAAAGGGAAGTACAATTGATACAGGGAAAGATTGGGAATCAATTTAAGCCCAAAATTTGAGTTCCCAAGGGAAAAAAGTAGAGCATTCAACGTTGTGTTGCCAGAACGGGAAGAACCGAAATCAAAATGGAGAATCTCCCTAAGGGGAACATGTAACACAAATATGCCGAAAGAGAAATTTAGAAGAGAAACAGAAGGCAACATTAAAAAAAAAATTAAAAACAACATGAATTCTATAGAAGCCAAAACAACTGACTATAGTAGCACCCAGAAGACCTGAGTTCAAATGTGACCACAGACACTTATTGCTTGTGTGACCCTGGGCAAGTTATTTAACTTCTGAATGCTCAGTAAAATGAGAAAAATTGTTTTTCCCCTGAGTTGTTTTGAGCATTAAATGAAATAATATTTGTAGGGTGTTAATACAGTGCCTGGCATGTAGTAGGTGCTTAATAAGTGCTCATTTCCTTCCTTTTGCAGGTATGTCCGAAAAGAGGGTAGGAGGAAGACAAATGAAAACTCTAAATAGCATAAAGTAGGAAAGAGTACAAGAGAAATTTCCTAAATATATGCTGCAATAAGTATTTAGCATCAAGCAAGAAAGTACAGAAACCAGCCAGCCCCAAGAGCCAATCTGCCCCTCAAATTGCAGGCTATTCAGAAGGGAAAGGGGAACCAATTGTACTGGAAAACGGCCCGTTTGTCGGCAGCCAAGAGCCATTTGTCAGCTCTTCCCAGGGCCAAAGGTCAGGCTGCTCCAAGCCACCTCTCAATTCCTAGGAGGGGCAGCTACTGGCAGAGAACGATTCTCTGACATTTCCTGAGGGGCTTATGATGTCCACATGCACCTAGAGTAAGACAGCCAGCAAGCACACAATACACAATAGGATGCTCCATCCCTCTTCTCTCTGTCTCTCTGTCTCCTTTTCCCTCCCTCCCTCCCTCCCCTCTCTCCTCTCTCTCTCCTCTCTCTCTCCTTTCCCTTCCTCCTCCTTTCTCTCTGTTCTCTCTCTCTCTCTCTCTCTCTCTCTCTCTCTCTCTCTCTCTCTCTCTCTGTGTGTGTGTGTGTGTGTTTTTCTCTTTCTTTCTCTTCTCCTTCCCCCCTTGCCTTCCTCCTTCCCTCTCTCCCTTTTCTCCTTTCTCTCCCCCCCTACATCTCCATAGCCCTTTATTCTATCATTCCAAATGTCATTCTCTAAACCACTGCCCTCTCAGTAGACATCAATCTGCTTAAACCAAGGTCAAAGGGGATCTCTGTTTTAGTGAATGCTTCAGAGCTGATTCTCAGCCTGTTCCCCCGGCCTCACCTGGATAAACGACGATCCAACTGGGCCCAGAGGAGACAGGACATAGTAGAGTCCCAACTGAGCTGAAATCTAGCCCTCCACCTCAGTAAGCAAAAAGCCCAGATCCCCCTGAACAGTCTCAGACGCCCCCCCCTCTAGCTACAGTCATCGCTGCCCCAATGGAGAGGACAGAGGACACTCAAAGTCACTGGCGAGAAGTCTGAAAAGAGTGAGCTGCCTTCCCTGGGATGGGTGGAGGGGGAATTCGGGGCTGTCAGTCCAGCAGTCCATGAGGGACCGGGCTGCCAGCTGAGCGGTTCTCCTTGCTCATCAAGGGCAGAGTAGCTGCATGCTTCAAATGCGGATAGGCTGTGATTTAAGGGGTGCTGAGGAGCACAGAATGGCTGAGTTGCAAGGGCCCTCACAGGTCATCTAAATCCAAGAGGATCTCCCCCATCGGCTGAAAATCTTCGCTCTGGTACATGACCTGAAAGTCGGCCCAAGTCTAGATTCTTAGAAGTTAACAACATCTCTATAAAAACTCAAGTGAGCATTCCGTGAAGACTTAGTGATCGTTAGTCATTCACATATGAGTGTGAACGATTTTTTTCATATGGCTTTCCGTACGATATCTCCCTGCCGTCAGACACTGCAGGAATGAGAGTTGACAGAGAGGGAGGGCTATGGTTGGAATAGGATAAAGATGGAACTTTTGGGAGCCCGGGCCATTCAAGGGAAGACAGAGCAGAGTGGGCTAACGGGAGCAAAAGGCACTCTCAGATGTCGGGTGCCAAGGTAACAAAGACAAACATCTCCTGCTCAGAAATATTCACTGTCAGGGGAAAACTCACCGCTGATCCCAGTGAGGTCTGATCTGCCTCCCAGACTCAGCGACGACCTCCCCCTTCCCGGTCCGGCATCCAGACAGAATATACACAGGCCACATTTCTTCAGGGACAGCAGTGTCTTAAAGGAAGGGTTCTTCTTGTGTAAGAAAGATGTGGATGGTAACAGATTTCCTCAATAGCCTTTCCAAAGTTGACATTTGAACCAACCTGGAAACCCACAGCTCCAAAGTGTCAAGAATGGCAACTGAGCCCAACTCAGGCCTCCTCACCCAAATGGCAAGAGTTTCAAAGACATGACATGTTTGGGAAGACCTTCAGCATAAGATTTGGGAGCAGAAAGGATCTGTAAAAAAACTCCCTTCCTATCCAGGTGCCCAGAAAGGCGATGAATTTCCCCAAGCTCACGCAGAAAGTTAATGAGCAATCAAGGTCTTGACCCAAATTCTCGGCTCTGGTTTGTGCTCCTTTCCCTGGCCCCATTTTGCTTATAAATTGACCAAAACGCACATGTCCCTCCAACACCCCATTTTGCAGTTGAGGAAATGAGGGTGCAGAGTCTGCAAATGGCAGCACCTGTTTCTAGAAGCGTTCTTGCTTGTTCTGGCCCGAGCTCTGGGAGATTGATCCATTTCCTCGCCTTTTAATCCCTCTTGGATGGACAATCCTGTGTCCAAAGAGCTTCAGGATCACACTGACCTGATGAAATAATGCTCTCCTCCGGCCAATTTATTTCCTTGCTGGACTTGAAAAGTACAGCCCTCCTCCCAAAACAGCCCTGGCAACTTGGGTGTGGAGTATGGGGAAGAATCTGCTTGCCACACTGACCCAACCTGCCCTCTTGGGCACCAGCCCAAGGCCACAAATAAGGGTGATAAGGAGAAAGAAGGACTCCTAGCTTAATTGGTTTGCCTCCTAAATCCATCAGAAGAAGACCTATGGACTTGCAGTCAGCAAAGCTATGGCTAAAACTCCTTCTATCCTCATTAGAATGTCTCAAAGACTTTCTTTCGTCAATACTTGGCTCTTTTATAGCTCTAGATACCACCTCAGATGTCTCAGGCCTTTTTTTTTAGCTTCTGCATCCAGTGGGTGGGGATTTTTAATTGAGGGTGATTTTTTAATGCCCTAAACTGATGAGCAATGGACCATTTGTCATTTTTGTGGGCCTGATTTGGTCAGGCTCTCCAGAGGGGCTGCTTCTTTTTCAGTGACTCGGTGATTTTATGAGGTAATGGGAATCATTTTTTATTTTTCTCCTAAAGACGTTCACCCACTCAAGCTGGTCCCAAAGGTACTA
Organism: Antechinus flavipes; assembly: GCF_016432865.1. Taxonomy (NCBI): domain Eukaryota; kingdom Metazoa; phylum Chordata; class Mammalia; order Dasyuromorphia; family Dasyuridae; genus Antechinus; species Antechinus flavipes. The sequence goes on from NC_067399.1 coordinate 683,158,377, forward strand.
AGCTGGCAGGGAGGACTAAGTGACGTGCCCTCCATGAGGGTAGGGGGAGAAGGCTGCTCGGGAAGGAGTGCAGAGATGTCTCAAGACCAGTGCTCAGAGATGGAGTGGGGATCTGACCATGATGTGAAATGAACTGCTCTCCAATGTCAGAGTTAAGAAGTTCTCCATTTAGTATAAAGAGACATGACGAGCTGGGATCATGGCCATAATGCATCAGTTTTCATGACAAGAACCTTCAAGAAAATCACTATTTCTCCTGAGCACGTATGACAGAGAAATGCCTCCAGGGCAGGCGGTCACAAGGTGCGGATTCCGGTCTTACCAGTGTTATCCCACAGAATCTCAAACTTGAAAAGCATCAGGGGGTCCAGCTCTGGGTGATGAAGAATCCCTTCCAAAATGTCCCCAGTGAGTGCTCAGCCAGCCTTGGAACGAAGAATCTCTGAGCTGAAAAGGGCTTCTGAGGCCCCTGAGTCAAACCTGCACCTGAGCCAGAGTCTCTCAGTAACTTATCTCACCTTTACTTTGTATTCTGAGCCCTAAGAATAAGCTCTTGCACGTAGACATAAACTTATACAGTAGGAACTCCACAACTGTTCGCTGAATTTAATTAGGCTTGGGAAAGGCTGGTTTATTGACCAGACCCATCAGCCAGTGTCAGTAGCAAAGTTCAGAGGACACCACCCTCTGCCTTCCCCCCCATCCACCATTTACATCCAGGGCACGCATACTTCAAGTGGTCCAAGGACTGAACAGGGACTTAGTAGGACCAGTGCTGGCCATAAGACCCTCACCGGCCAGTTCTCCTATCCTACGTAATCATCATTCTCTTTCATGATCTCTTCTGTTGGCTCAGTTTGTCTCCCTTCTGTGCTCCACCCTTGACCCCCCCCATCTCCCATTTCCATGACTTGGCCCAGGATTTCCCTCTTGCCAAGAATGACCTTCCTCCTCACCTCTGATCACTAGCTTCTTTCATGGCCCAAATGCCAGCTTCTCCATGAAGCCCCCTCCCCGGCTTCTCCACGATGCTTCCTCCCCAGCTTCTCCACGACACCCCCTCCCAGACTTCTCCATGAAGCCCCCTCCTTGGCTTCTCCATGAAGCCCCCTCCCCGGCTTCTCAGCTCTTTGGCAATGCCATAATCTTCTGCGGGCAGCTTGCTATTGTGTAGCTGTTTGGGAAAGGCGAAGGATGATCATGCCCGCAGCTCTCCTCCATCGATATTTGATCAACAATACCAGGAAAGGGGGGCAGGAAAGGGGGCAGGGGCTGCAATGAAGCAGCTACTGGCAGAGCAGGATTTCTCTACTTTAAAGTTGCTCTGCCTCTTGAAAGGGGGTGACCCAAGCCCCTCGCAGGGACCATTTGGCTCTCCCCCAGGGCATGGGATGCAAAAGCTGCCATGTTGCCTCCAGCCCCAGAGGGGGCTGAGAAGTCGGCAGAGGAGGTTGAGCAAGAGAAGGAGTAAGCTTAAGCGGTGCTCTAGCCGTCAGAAGGGGCTCCTCCTGGCTCTCACCGCCATGTGACTGTCCGCTCAGGAAGGTCTGGGAGAGACCTGGCTTTGGGAGATGAGTTTATCCCCTCGGCAGGAGCCGTGTATCAGTCTTCAAGGCTGGAGTTAAGGATTCTCGCTTCTATCACAGCCGTCGCTCTGGAAGGAGCCCCCCGAAGTCCACAAGTTTCCAAGCCCTCGTTAAGTGTCTCTCCGTGTGCTGAATGGGGTCTATCCCACCTGGCGTCCGCTGGCGTCTGTTCAAAGATGCCCAGTGGTTTCTGGGAAAGGGATCGATTACGCCCGCCCTTTCCCAGGCAGTGTTAGAGCGTGAGTCACGGCAGGGAGGGATGTCACGCTTTTTAAAGGCTCCTCGGCAAGACCGAAGAGGAAAGAATATGTGGGAACACGGGGCTGCTGGGCTCTTCGGCCTCAGGTGCGACTTGAAAAGGGAAATCCCACCGCCCAAGGCCGGCCCCCAAAAGCGTCCAGCCCCTCCTCTGCTACTCAGAACCACACGTGTTGTCCCTATCGATCGGCTGCACCGCACGCCCCAGCTCCATGCTGTGCTTGACAGGATTCCATGTTATCCAAACTCCTCTACGGCAGATTTTGATGCAGCAAGCTGGCAGCACTGGTGTTCAAGGGAAAGCCTCGAAAAGATCTGGTTGCCAAAAAAAGGACCCCGATCGCCGAAGAAGCCACAAAGTGTGTGCTTTCATGGGACGGAGGAGATGTGGAAGGAGCTCCAGGGTTTGCATCAGGGAGCCCGGATTTGACGCCATCTCTGCTCCTCATGTCTGTGACTTTGGGCAAACAGCTTCATCTCTCCAGGCCTCAGTTTCCTCACCCGTTAAGTGTGTTCTCCAAAGGATCTCTAAGCTCTGGCCCTCCCAGCTCTACATCTACGGTTCCGGGATCACCAATGGGTGGCCCAAAAAGGTGGTGAGATGAAGGTCCCACTGCCTTCCGTACCTCCAAGGACTAATGGAGGTCCCAGAGTGCTGGGAATCCTCAGAGAAGTCATCGATGAGCATCAGGTGTGATGGAAGCGCTGGTCGGCCCCCTGAGGCTTCAGAAGCTGAGAACCATCTTAGAAGTGATCAGGCATGGGAAGAAAAGAAATGGATGTCCAGATGGGGGCTGGGATTTAACCAGGGTCGCCATGATGAAAAAGACTGGCAATGGTTTCCCAGCACAGACTCATAATCTCCATTACAGGAGAGGTTGCAGCTATTGACAGAGAAAGAAGGGAAGGAAGAGGTGAAGGGAAGGGAGGAGAGGGGAGGGGAGAGCAAAGGAAAGGGAAAAGGTAAGGGGAGGGGATGAGGAGAGTCAAAAGAAGGAAGAGGGAAGAGGAAAGGAAGGGAAAGAAGGAAGAAGATGGAGGAGAGTAAAGGGGAGGGGAAAGCAGAGGAAAGAGTTAAAGGAAGGAAGAAGGAATAGGAAAGGAGAGGAAAGAAGGGGAAAAGATGGAGACAGGGGAGATGAGAGGAGAAGAGCAGCTCAGGTCTTCTGCTCTAATCCCAGAATTCTTTACTCCAGCACTTCAGTTTTCATATGCTTTGACATCTTTAATCTTACTATAACCTCACTCTGGCCTATGAGGTGATAGAATAATGTAATTCTTCTCCATTTTACAGATGAGAACACTCAGACTTCCAGAACTTGACCATCCATAGTCATACAGGAGCATATGGAGCCATTTTTTTTCTTCAAGTCCAGTCCTCTTTCCCACCGAACACTGCTATATTCTGATTTTAAAAAGAAAAAGAGCCAAAAAATAGTAATAAGTAATGAGGTTGATGGCTGAAGATAGATGTTAGATGTTTGTGTCTCAGATAAAAATAAAGCCAGTCATTTTTCTTTGTCAAACTCTAGGAAGATGAAAAGGAGACATGAAATATGGAGGGAGCCAAAGTCATGATGAAATCGATGCAATCTCCATGAAGACTTGAAGGCAGTGGGAAGTACTGAAGGCCAGCTCTGTGATCAATGATGACTGGAGGGGCCCGGTGTTGGGCTCTATTAAAGAGCCCAATAGCTGGCTGCTCCAAGATGCTTTAATCGCTCCATAAATAGTGCCATCCTCCCTTGGAGAACACTGTCAGTGTCCAAAACACTCCAGTAGCCCCTGGTTTCTGTCAGTCCCATAAATCACTTCATGACGATGATTGTTTTTATCATCATCATTACTGTCACCATCAGAGGCAGAATGGTGTCCCGGGCAGAGTGCTGAGCTTAGAGTCCAGAAGCCAGAGTTCCAGGCTTTCCTCTAACACTATTCCCCTCCTCTTTTGGTAGCCTTAGTATTGGTATAAAGCCTGACTCTTTGAGAAACAAGTTTCCTTATTTATTTAGGCGCTGGAAGTGTCTTATCACTGTGCAATATATACTCTATGCCATATTATAAAAAGAAGTTATAAAAATATATTTTAGAACATATAATAATAAAATAGTAGTAATAATATTCAAACATTTCGATGGATCTGTGGAAAAAGTTGCTCTTTCCATTAATGACTATCTCAACCTTTCCCCCACTCCATCGGGGGAGCTCTTATCCATGATCCTCTCTTAAGTTCATTACAAGCCCTCTATGCTGGGAACCTTCCTGACGTTCCTGTTGTCATAAAAATACCAGTAGAATACTGACTATATCCCAGTAAGCTTCCCCTTTAACTACATGTCAAATCTATCATCTTTTAATACTAATAATAATAATGATGATGATGATGACCTAAATTTTAATATCAAGATTCTAGGAAAGCAAGTCATGGCCACAAGTCGCTGAAAATTTTTAAAATCAGTATGATTTAAAAGACAAGAAAGGATTCATGCTGGGTGTGAGAAAGCTGCAATACATGAATAAGGAACTAGGAAGAAGCAGCAGAATAATGCTGACATCAACATCATGATAATTGGCAACTTATCATAAATTCAATAATTACTGAATAAGCTGCCCAAGAGCACCATAACATTTAAGCTATCTTTGATAATTATCGCAAAGGATTCCATGCTTGTGGCTTACTCATGTACTGTCAGTCTACATATATGTGTGTGTGTATACACAAATGTGTGTGTGTGTGTGTGTGTGTGTGTGTGTGTGTGTGTGTAGAATAAACTGGCATACAATGAGAGTGCTAGCTAGCGATTTTGATATTTACATGGGGAAATTTCTTCCTATTGAAATATGGCACCAAAACAATAATATCAAGTGTATTTGAAATAAAATATGGCATTTACCAAGGAGGTATTTTAATCCCATAAACCTATTCTCATCTCTCTTTAACTAACAATGAATAGAAGTAACAATGAATTCCCAATTAAAAGGGGAAATCAAACCAAAACACTGTACATGGCAGACCATCTGCTCCCACCAAAAACCCATCAAATGGTTTCATTGTCTTATGGAAACTTTCTCCGATGCTGTCAAAATGACAGTAGGACTTGGAAAATGTAGAATTCTTAATGTACAGCAGGAAAAAATAGAGATGGGTGGTTTTGAGGCCGAATCAGAGAGACTATTTGACCACTGGATGAAGGTGAAAGTGAAGGATGGAAGTGATACTGGGAAATACCTAGACTCCTCCAGACAAAACACATTGAGCATAAAGGTATGAAAAACAAGGTTATGGCTGAATCTGTTAAGAGACTTACTTTGACTGATTTAATTAAATCTTAATGGGAAGAACATATTTAAATCAACAAACCTCCAATGCAATATCAGTCTTAATTTATATCTCTGGAAATATAAAAGGGGCACTACAAATTGGGAAAGGATCCTAGCAAAAACGCATACAATATTAATGAAACACATCTCCTATCACTATGAGACAGCTGGAAAAAATGAACACTTCTTTGCCAAAAGAGGAACAAGAAGGAGGAGGTGGTGGAAAGGGGGAGGGAGAGGATGAGAGAGAGAAACAGAGAAAGACAGAGAGAGAGAGAGACAGAGAGAGAGAGAGAGAGAGAGAGAGAGAGAGAGAGAGAGAGAGAGAGAAATAAAAAGAGAAACAGAGTAAATTAAAACATTTTTCAAGGACACTATAAATAGGTTTAAAACAAAACCTTGAGAAGGTCTTGGGGAATAAGCAGACATCACTTCCCAAAGCAAGAGAACAAACTGAGAACAGGCACATGGCACAAATTTTATCAAATATTACCAAATGGAAAAAGCCTCAGTTCCAGAGTCAGAGAATCTGATCTCAAATCCTGTCTCTGCCAAACTCCCAGTATATCTTTTCAAGTTACAAAAATTCCAGAGCTACTAGAAAGATGTGCTCAAGTGACTATTATTATATCCCAGAATGCCCCGTGTTGTGGTTTATAAACAGATGACAAATCGCCATATTACAAACACAAAACCCAAAATACCTTTGAAAATTCCCCTACTGTGGTAGAGTAGCAGTGAAGCAGTATTACAGACAGAGAGGTTGTCCACACACACCCAAATATTGGACTATGAAATTAGGAACAACACCGTCAACAGATGACATAACAAATTTTCATAATCCTTGGACTACAGGAAATCAAAACCTTTCAAAATACAGTCAAGTCCCCAAGAATTCCTTAGAAACTGATCCTGTGTTGGGAACTGTGCTTAGCCCTGAAATCACAAAGAAAGGCAGAAATCATTCCCTGATCTCAAGGAGCTCAAGATCCTTGAGGGGAGACAACGATGCACACACAGGATAAATGCTGGGTGAACGGGTGAAGAGGGAGGCATGAAGACTGAGTAGGATCAGGAATGGCTTCTTGTAAAAGATGGAGACTGGAAGACTGGAAGGAAGCCAGGAAGCTCTCCAGGAGGTGGAGGTGAGAGGGAAGAGAGGTTCAGGCATGGAGAAGGCAAATGCTGGGAATCAGGAGATGGGGGTGTCATGTCATGTATGAGGAGCAATGAAGGGCTGAGTTGTCCTGTTGTTGTTGCACCCAAAGAAAATCAAAATGGCATCGCTCTGTTGGAGCCACAGTATAGATGTCTGTCTGTGGTTGATCAGACCAGTAGGAAGTTGGAAAGCTCTACGAGGGGTCAGACACTAATTGTCCCATGGACATTTGGAGCAGAGATACCTCTAACTTTGCCCATATCGTGTTTTTTTCAGCTACTGCAATTCTGCTTTGCTAACCGAAGACGGTCTTTCTTTGATGCTGATATGCGCACTGGATGGTCCCATAGCAAGGTCTTCCATGTCTTTAAATCAATTCCAAAATTCTTCAGAGACCTTGAGTGTGTTCTTGTATCCCTTCTTCTGACCACCTTGTGAGCATCTACTTTGTGTGAAAGGACCTCAGGGTTCAGTTTCTTAGCATTTCTTCTGAAATTGCCAAGCAGCAAATACCATATCAATTGTGTGCCTTGGCCCTTTCTAAAGTCACATTGGCTACCAGATGGATGACTGGCTTCCAGGTGAAGGATTACTCTATTAAGGAATACTCTGGCAAGAATATTGCCATCAATGACTAAAAGACACACACACACACTCACACACACACACACACACACACACACACACACAGGACAATCTATTTCTTTACTTTTACAGAGATGAACAATCAAAGCATCCTTAAACTCCTCAGGGATAATCTCCTCTTGTCATAGAGTCAGCTTTTGTTTGAGCAGTGGACCTCATGCCTTAATAATCTCAGAGGAAGTAGAATCAGCATCAGATGCTTTGCCACATGAGAAGAGCTTTACGGCGTTCAGAGCCTCTTCTTCAGTTGGAAGTTTAGCTAGAGAGGAATTGATTTCAAACTGAAGTATATGGTTAATGGCTTCAGCATTGAGGATGGTCTCTCAAGAACATGATGGAAGTGTTCAGCCCATGTCTCCAGGATCTAGGAGCCAAGCCTCACTCTTCCAAAATCATTAACGTCTAATGGTTAAAACAAAAGACAACTGGCAGTGGCCTGGATACAATGGGAGACCTCACTAATAAACTCTAAGTCTCTTAGACAGAGAAAGACAGAGACAGAGAGACAGAGAAGAAGAAAGAACGATACTTAGGTCAACGTCATGGACAGCCTTGCTTCAGGAGCCTCAGGATCATTGGAACAAACTTGTCTCAGCTGCCCATTCTGCTGGAGGAAACCTTCATGCACTTGGGGGTAGACACTGCCAAAACACTGATGGTTTTGAGGCCCCTTGGTTATCCTCAATCTGGTTTAGCTCATCTGCCAAGAGGGTTGAGCCGATGTGGCCACTGCACGTGCTGTAGTTTCTTGGAACCACAGGGGAGAGTTAGGTGAATCAGATGGACGCCAAAGGTGGGAAGCAGCTCTCGAGCCAGAGGTACGAGCCTTCCCTGAACTCACCCTACATCCCAAAGAGGCTAGAATAACCCAAATGAAGAGCGGGGTGGGACAAGAGACTTGCGGAAAGGAGATATCCTATGAAGGATTTTGATGCACAGGCATGGGGTTATTTATTTGATCTTTGAACTAATAGAGAACCATTGGGATTTTTATTGAATGGAGGAGGCGTGGGGTGAATTAGGACTTATATTTGTCCTTTAAGAAGATTAATTTGATGGTTGAATGGAAAATAGACTGGAATAGGGAGAGATTCAGCCAGAGGACTATTGCCATAGTTCAGGCATGAGGTAGTGAGGACTGGGCCAAGGTGGGGGCCATGTCAGAGGTGTTATCAAAGTAGTGTGGATAGGACTTGGCAAATGAACACATATTGGGGTTGGGAGAGAGACAGAGACAGAGAGATGGAGAGAGACAGAGGCAGAGAGGTACAGCGAGATAGAAAAAGACAGACAGAAAGAGACAGGTTCACAGAGAGAAACAGAAAAAGAGAGAGACACAGAGAGACAGAGATAGTCAAAGATAGACAGAGAGAGGAGAGACAGAGAGACAGAGACAAAGACAGAGACAGAGAGAGATAGAAAGAGACAGAGACAGAGAGAGACAGAAAGAGAGAGACAGAGAGAGACAGAAAGAGACAGAGACAGAGAGAGAAGTAAAGAATGACATTTGGGTCAAGACCATAGATAATTAAGAAGATGTTGGTATCTTACATGGTGATAGGGAAATTAGGAAAAGCAGAGGGTTGGGAGCGAGGAAGATGCACAGAAAATAAGCTCAGTCTTAGACATACTGAACATCAGGTATCTATAGGACATCCAGTTTGAGAGGCCCAAGAGGCAAGAGCTCAGCCTGGATTAATAGATCTGAGGAGATGTATAGAATATAGAGGCCAAATAGGAGAAATTAAAGCCACGTAGAACAGAACAACATGCATTTCATCCCTATTTTCCCATTTGTTTCTGGAACTGTCCTGAAGATTTTCTCAGTGAGTCTATGAAAGATGTTATGCATGTATTCAGCCATTTTTGCCACACACACACACACACACACACACACACACACGTCTACAAAACAAAAATATAAACAAGTTATTGTAGGCAAATGACCTGTCCATAAAGTGTTTCCCCCAAAAATTCAGTTATAATGACAGGGGGTGCAAATCACTTGTGACAAAATAAAATAATTAAGTGTTTTTTTAGACATACCTTATAACTTTTTGTATTAAAAAAGCTTGTAATTGCAACACAGTCATCTCTTGTTTTACACGATTTGGCAGGGAGAGGATAAGATTTTGACATGTTCTTTAATCCTGCTTCATGAAACCATACTTTTTCACATTGGTTATTAAACAGCCTTTAATGCTTAGCACATTTTTCCAAGTGTAGCTTTCCAGCCCCTAGGTTTTTGCTGGAGTTTAAAGCAGGCACATTCCCAAGCCACCCCACTGATGAATATTGATCTCCGTTTCTTGGCTAAATTTCCTAATCTTTCATGACATGAGACATGGTACGAGGTCCTGTGGCAGTATATCTCTCCCACACTATCCCACCCCTCAAAGCGGGAACCGGTTCTGATTCCAGAACACATCTAGGTCTCAGCCTCTCCGTTATTTATCAGAGATCACCATGGAGACAAGATTTTCAGGCATCCCCTTAACCTTGCCGTGGGTAGATAATTCATAGTGTCACAAAGATGTCCAGTCACTGAAGGGTCATCTTCTGACAGGAAGTTTGGGTGGGCCATGAATTAGAAGGGGATCTCTCAGCAAAATTCACATTTTTTCCATTTTAAGTCCTCCAACTTTTACATCATCTCACCCCCAGTACATCCCCTTTCTTCAGAGGAATGGGGAGCAGCCCTTGGTAATTGTATTTTGTTTAGTTTCCTTTGTCTTCTTGCTGCCCTTCCAACTTCAAAAGCTGCAGAAGACCCTTTTCCGACCAACAGCTCTCACTGTCCCTTTTCTCTGATTTTCTGTTTTCTGAGGATTCGTGCTGCTGTTTGGCAGCAAAAGACCATTAGTTCTTGACGGTGTTTTTCATTCTCCGTTATACTTTACTTTTTTTGTGCTATTAGCTGATCCTGTTTCATTACGGGCTTGAATATGGTCCTTGAACATTTGACTTTAACACACCAACAGCCAATGCACTATCTGTAAAAGTCACTGAAGCGTGCTGCTGAAGAGCTACAACTTTTGCACATTTCCTTGGAGTAAAGGTCATCCTTTAAAGCCACATAATTAAAAAACACAACAAAAAAGATAAATGGGACAAAATGAAATTTAATAGTCAACATCGGAAATTCCAAGTCATTCTACAAGCATCCGGAGAAGCAGAAATGGATAACCACTGCGGCCGTGAAATAAAACCATTATCAGTGATCACTCGTCCCAAGTAATTCATGGATCACTTATACATTAGACTTGTACAGGTGAAGGGAAGCCCACCCATAGCTCATTGGACAAGGGGGACATGGCTAGACCTGAAAAGGATCTGGAAGTTTCAGTGGATTGCAGGTTTCCTATAAGTCAATGTTATGTTATGGCAACCCCCCGAAATGCCGATTTTATCTTGGACTACTTTTACAGAGACAAAGCTTCCAGGAAACTCTTAGGCCTAGTCCTGGCACTTCTGGATTTAGTTTAGTTTAGTCATGAGGCCATAGTTCAGGAAAGACATGGACTTCCAGAGGAGGGAAACTGAGATAGTGAAAGGCCTTGAATCCAGCAGTTAGAAAAAGATTAGAGATATTTTTCCTTGTATTATTATTATTATAGCTTTTTATTTACAAGATATATGCATGGGTAATCTTTCAACATTGACCCTTGCAAAACCTTCTGTTCCAAATTTTCCCCTCCTTCCCCCCAACCCCTCCCTAAGATGGCAGATAGTCCAATATATGTTAAATATGTTAAGGTATATGTTAAAGGCAATCTATGTATATATATTTATGCAGTTATCTTGATGCATATCAAGGAAAATTGGATCTAGGAAGAAAGAAAAAAAAAACTTGAGAAGGAAAAAAATGCAAGCAAACAATAACAGAAAGAGTGGAAATGCTATGTTGTGATCCACATGATAAGAGATATTTTTCCTGGAAAAGAGAAGACTTAGAGGAGGGGGAGCAGGATGAAGACTTTCATCAGAGAAGGATTAGAGTTGTCCAGCTTGGTCCCTAGGGCAGAACTAGAGACAATAGGAAGAAGCTGCAGAATTAAAAAACAAACGAATCAATGAATGAATTGATAAATGGATAAAAAAAAATTTATGTTTGATATAAAAAAAAAAAAAACTTCAATCTCCTACTAATTAGAGCTGCCCCCAAAGGAAATTGGCCCTGGAAGAAGTGGGGCAGAGTCCCAGGTGAATCAGCTGGGTTCTGAGATGAGGGAGCTGAATGAACTGAGCTCTCTTCCAACTCTGACATTCTGGGATCCCCACAATGTGTCTGGCTTGACAGGGCAGTTATAATCACGCACACCCCCCCCCCAAAGAGGAAGAAAATGAAAGGGAGAAGGGTTAATTGGTTTGCCCAAGGTCAAACTAGTAATCTACAACACTGAAATAGGTATTTGTAGGCTTATTGATTTAGGCTGAACAGAAGCACAGAGATCCCCTACTCTAACCCTTGCATTGTACAGAAGAGGAAACTGAGACCCAGAGAGGTTTGAGTGGCCTGTTTCAGATCAAATAGAGTTAAGTGGGAGAATTTGAGCCCTCATTCTCTAAGGCAAACACCCTTTCTGCTGTACCACGCTCCACCCCCACCTCCTGCTTCCATCTTCCCCCTCCCTCCCCCCCAGATTCCCTTCCTTTCCCAGTAGATCAGTCTGTTTTCTCCAGATCTCACTTGGGTCTCCCTGGAGCCCCTGCAATGGCCTCCCAGGGCCTGGCAAGACGCTCTCCTGTTCAAAACAATGGACCAAAATGGGCTATCTCAGCACAAACCAACTCGTCCGGAATTTGAGCCCATTTAGCCTGAAGAAAAGCTCTTAGAGGATCCAGCACAGGAGCCCCACATTCGGCACCTGGCTTACCGTGCTTTATTTAGACACAGTTCGGAGCAGAAACCCCATTTATTCCTTGATCCAGAATAAAATCACCGACTTTGTAAATTACCCAACAATTAGTCATTGTTTTCACAACACTGACTAATGACATTTTATCAGACAAGTGAGACTTTCCTCCTGCTTGAGATAAACTGAAATAACTGAGTTGTGGGAACACGGTTGGAAGGATGGGCTTGTTCGTGAAATGCGACTGAATGGTTGACGGACGTCCCCTTAAAATGCCCAGTCTCGAGTTGGGGTGCCCCATCACACCGGGTGCTTCTTCCCTAGCATATGGCCTCCTGCCTCTGCACCCAAGGCAGAATGGGAGAAACCCCAGACAGGAAGGCATCAGCAGCTGCCACTCCAGCCAATGGGCTCCCCAGAGCTCTTACTCCAAGGGTTGCCTGCCAGGCCTCCCCTGGAGTCAGTTAAGGCGGGTGGTAGAAGAAAGAAGGAGAAGGCTTCCAGTCTGGGTCTTTATTATGTCACCCTCTCATTCACAATGGGAAAACCAAGGGCAACTGCCAAGGGTTAAGACAGAAGTTATCAGGGGAGTCAATTATGATGGCTCTTGGGAGCCTCACGGTGGGGGCCTTGGCCCCTCCTCTTCAACTTTGTCCTCTTCTCTCCAGTGTCACTAGCAGAAGTCACCCTGCCAAGTGGTCATAGGACCGGGCAGCAGAGGTATACCCCCCGACCACCCCAGCAGAGCAGGAGCGAATCAATGCCCAGGCTTCCCGGGGCTCAGGGACTCCTCGCAGGATGGGGTGGCCCAAGGCCGGCTCAGAGACCTCCCTACAATGGCAGACACTCAATGGCAAACGTTTATTGGGCACTTGGAGCTTTGTCCTGCGTCCTTGTTGGTTTCTGAGTCCCCATTTCCCTCACTACTTAACTCCCGAAAGATACCCTCACATTTCAATTAGTGTTGTCCTCTAGAAGACAGACCAGAACCAGAAGAGGCCCAAGAAAAACCACAGGAAAAGGGCACAGGAAGGGGGCAGAGGAGGCCATAGTCAGCCCAGCATAAGAGCAGGTATCCACAAGCTTGCTCTTCCGAGGGGCCTGGGGTCCCAGGTTTGCCTTCTCACAGGCAGGGCCAGGGCACACACTCCCGTTGTCCACCCAAGGGTCACTGGGCTGCTCTCTATATTGTCTTTGATTCTAAATTCTTCCATTTATAAATATGACAAATAAACTATTTCATGCTCTCTTAAAATGCTTATGGGATCACCCTTTATGTGTAAATCATGTACCTATTTTGAGCTTACCTTGGTAAGTCTATACCTAGTTTCTGCCATACTGCTTTCTAATTTTCCCAGAGATTTTTGTCAAATAATGAGTTTTTGTTACAAAAGTTTGGGTCGTTGGGGTCATCATATACTCAATTACTCTGATCATTTACTATAATATGATTTGTAGCTAATTTATTCCACGGATCCACTCCTCTATTAGCATGCCTTCTTCTTGATTTAATCACTTTGCCTCTGTGTGAACACAATTTCCTTTTTCTAGAAGTGTATTAATTATACCTTCAACATTAGAATTTTCCAGGAAATGAAGTCAAGGTCATTGGGTTCCACTTGGCACCTCCATTCAATTCCTGCTTCAGAAAATCGGAAAATCATCTTGCTCCAAACCTGCTAAGCCTCTCGTTCTCCGGGAGCCCTTGAGTATCGGGGCTCAGCAATCACTCACGGCTGTCTCTGAGGCTGTTATCAGGGCCAGGTGATCACAATCTAAGGGCAGCCAGGTGCTTCTCGCCACATCTCCCGAAGAAGCAGAAAGACCTGGGAGCTTTGATTCTAAAACGCCAAGAGAAACTCCTGGACGGGAAGAGAGCTTGTCTCAACAACAGATGGGAGAACTGCAAACAGCAAATGACAGAGGAGGCAGCTCACGCTGCAGCTGGACAGCCATGGCTGCTGCTGAAGCCTCCAAAACCCAGCTAAGGCGGCTGCTCCTGCTGCCGCTGCCTCATCCTCCCCTCCAAAACCCACTGTTCCTAATAAAACTCCCACATGGCTGCGGGGAGTCACAGGTTTGACTTCTCACCCCTAAAACACGTGTAATTGCTTTTCATTATTCACCAGAATTTTACTCCATTGAATGGCTTCTTTCAGCATCCTATTAAGACTGCTAATAAGCTATATTTTTAAGCCAGCCTTGCCACAATGTGGAACAGAATGGTAAAAACTTGGCCCCGATCCACGAGAGGGAGAGGCCGGACTGCATCTTCATCCTGATTAAAAAGCACCAATGAATCCTTGAGCCCCAGGTCCAGAAGGCAGACATTATTTTCTGACTCTTCTCTGAGCCCCACATGCAGTGGCCCACAAGACAATATCGTGTTTCTGAAAGTCCCAGCTTTGGAAAGCTCCACGTTTGGTCGTATAAAGGCTTTCACAATGACAGGGGACAGGGGGCCGGGCGTTCGATGTCCATTGAAATAATTTGAAGTTGTAACTCTCTACAACAGACAGCTAGGGGAGGGTGCCAGGGACCTCCCCCAGGAGGGAAGAGGCTAGATGGAATTTCTTCCTTTTTTACCACTTGCTTCCTTGGCAAGTCTGATCTTGCGGACCTCAGCACTGCCCTTTGGAAACACCCCCCCCCAAGCCCTGGACGGCAGGGCGAGGGAATGGCCCAAAGTGGAATGGCGGCTCCATCCCAACCACTCCGACCTCCTGCAGACATCTAGGAAACTCAGTGAGGAGCACCGGATCTCTCAGTGAAGCTGAGACCCTGACAAGGTCCAGTCTTGCTGTCCCTCTCCAGGCAGGACTGCTCTCAGTGAACTGGCTATGGAGGATTAGAGGCCCCAGGGGCTGCCCTCAGATTGAGGCTGAAAGTCTCAGAGCTTCCCTGTCTGTCTCACAGGAGGCAAAGGGACAGAGCCAGGGTATAAGCTCAGCTTCTAGGAAATGCTGGGTCTCCTTCACTCTTTCTAGAACATGCCCCACGAGGCCTGCTTAGGGCACTGAGGAAAACCTTCATCACCCTTGGCCAGCCTGCCACAGAGCCTTCCTTTTTCTATCCAGAGGGAGAGTATCCAGGGAGACACTTAAAGCCAGGGTTCACCCACGGACCTCAGAGGCCTGATGCAGGGTGCCCTTTAGGACTGAAGTCTTGACAGGCTAGGGGAGGGAGCAATCAGCTTACCTTGAATGGAGGGTGCCAAGTGGAACCCAACGACCTTGACTTCATTTCCTGGAAAATTCCCTGGAAAAAATCTGAGACTCAGTTTGCTCATTTTTTAAAATAGTAAAATAACAATTTTTTTATCTCCTTCCCTTGGGCAGTCTGGAGGAAAGCCTTTCCCATAAAGATTCCTAAATCCAAAAAGAAAAAAAAGAAAATTAAAAAAAATTTTTAAATAAAATAAAATAAAATAAAAAATAAAATGATTCCTAAATCCTTAAAGCAGGGACTCTTTTCTTCCCAATTTTCTATGTCACAAACCCCCATGGCAATCTGAAGCAGCCCCCTTCTCAAAATAATATTATAAACGCATAAAATGTAGGGGATTGCCAAGGAAACCAAGGAGAGTGAAATGCAGTTGTCATCATTCTTTTAACAAAACAAATGCACAGATCTTGCCATCAGAAACTCAGCCTTGAAGCGCTACCGAAGGAAAGACGGCATTTTCCTGTGACTGGGTGTCGTTCCCAAGATCTCAGAGCATCCTGTTCCATCTAATACCTGAACAGAGGCCCTAAAAAGCCAAGTACTCCAGCAGGAAGTCTGGCTCCGAGAGTCTGAAGGCAGTCCTGGATTTCTCATTGATTGTTTCTACTTATTTTATTTATAGATTCCCGGTTTTCCCAGGGAGTTATTTTCTCCTCAGTTCTGGTGTATTGAGTGGAATGATAAGTATTAAAATATTGAACACAAAATAAGCTCCAAATTAAATAGGAATGAATCTCCAAGCTGAGGAACAGGATTTTCAGGAGACCTGTCTGAAACACGGCTATTTATAACGGCAGATAATTGAGGAGGGTGGGAGCGAAATGATGGGAATAAATCAAGTGCTCCTTCAGTGTCCTTAAAGATGCTCTTGATAACAGATATCACAGCGAGATGAGGAGGAATTGAGGGGCTCGCTCCCACTGATGCCTTGTGGCGAAATCTCTTCTGATTCTCCTCGGGACATCCCCGGGCCGCATCCAGGTCAGATCTCGGCAGGACGTCAGAGCCGTCATCACAGACTCCACGGGGCTTGGCCGATCGGGCCTGGGCCTCCAGGCTTGGAGCTGTGTTCCAAAGCAGGTTATCCAAGCCGGTCAGCAGATCGACCCGATGACCAAACCAACCGAAACCGGTCGCTGCTCCCAGAATGCTTGACTTCTCCTGGCTCACACTACCCAAGCTGATCATCCATGGGATTGTTTAGTACAAATATCCATGGATCTGTGATCTCCTTGGAAAGGGAGCTCTGTCCAGCACTGCCCCCATCCAGGCCGCCTCTTCCACAGAAGGGAGGGCCTCCCTCCTGTTCTTCTCATCAGAGACGCCAGCGTACCCCACTCTGGCCAGGTGGTCCCTTTTCCCGTTACAACTGTCCTTGGAGTGACCTTTGTCCCTCTTCTCATGCCAGCTATCAGCAGCGCGAGCCCCAGCCCGCTTCCACCTCTCTGCCAAGGCCCTGGGCTCACTACAGACTGGCTTTCTGAGACTGTGACGGCAGCTCCCATGTGGACCCGAGGGAATAAATGGTTTTTTCTGCCTCTTTCAGATCTAAAAGTTTGTATTAGTGTTAACCCAAGGAACTCATAGACCTTGATAGCAACTTCACGGGATCATTGTGAGGTGCCAGAGAGATTACATTTGTAAGCGCTTTGTAAAATCTTAAAGGACAATAAACATGGTGGTGGTGCTGGTGGTAGTAATAGAAGTCTTCCTGAGGCTCCCCCTTCCCTCCTGGGTGCCCCTCTGTGTCCCCACCAGACCAGAACCGGCACTGCGGGGTGAAGGTGCTGCTGAGCCCCAAGGCCTGTATTCAGGGATCTTTCCTCAGGCGGGCCCCCGCTACTGGTCAGAGACCTTGTCTCACAGCGCCATGTGCCCAAAGTGGACTGAATGCCGGAGGGAGGCAGACCCAAGACTCCTCCATCTCCTGAGAGAGCTTTCCCCTCACGGATCCGGTTCTTCCTCTGCTGCTCTGGCTGTAACTGCGGATGTTTGTCAAGCTCCTGGACACTCTCAGAGGCACGGGGAGTCTGTATATTTTGGAAGAAAGCTCGGGCACATCTGGGCGCAGATGTGCGTCTCTGAGCACCCACCAGATTTCCCGTGCAGCCCTCGGAGTCTCCTGCCTCTCCCTACAAAGTCCCCGCAATCAGCCCTGGGCAGAGCACCACGGTGGATGCAGACATGGAGCTGTCTGAGGGAGAGGGCCTGCTGTTCCCTAGGACCCAGAAAGTGTCTTCAGCAGGAGGCTAGAGCCCAAGTTCCCATAGCTTGGTGCTGGGAGGAGCCCTGGAAGCCATCACAGGGCATCTAGAGGAACCTCCACACTAGGCCATCACTCAGGCTTTGTTAAGGATCCACTTGTAGGATACGCCCTCACCACCAGGGCAACCTATTCTGCCTACTCTGGGATGGCTTTCCCCGCTTATCTAAGCCTAGGTCTGTCTCCCTGTGACTTGCACCTGCTGCTGCTTCAGCCTGCTGGGGCAAGGTCAACTACATCTGTTACCTCTCTAAGTCCTTCAACACGGTTCCCATGTTCCCAAGAGCCTTTTCTCCTCTGCACTGACTAATCACCCCCAGCCCCAACAACCCAATCTCACACGCCATAGATTCAAGACCTGTCTCTTCCGGATTTACTTCGGCTTGTTGGGGCTCTCCCCCAAAAGGAATGAGGGATTCAGCTCAGTCACACTCTTTCTCCCCTCAGTGCTTCCTGGGAGCAGTAGAGAAATGACCATTATTCACCTGCCCCCCACTATGCCATCAATCAGTCTTGTCCGTGGTAGCCGGGCCCACTGTCTCGTCAAGCCCACCGGGTAAGCCGGCTCCCATGGTGCTGTCCAAGCAGGGGGCTCCCTTTGAAGTCAGAGAAAGCTTCCATACTTAGCTCCCCTCATTGGGGGGCATCAGAAAATGAGAGGCTGAGCCTACATTTCTGGAAGCAATTCTGTCCTAGGATTTCATCTGGGCAGGAGGAAAAGCCAAGTATAGCACAATAAGGAGTTCTCTCAGGGCCGCCCGGTCCAGATCACCGACCCCCACCTCTAATTGTGGAGGGGGGACCCACTGACACATTGTGTGGTAGAGGGAGAGGGAAGATGGCACAAAATCTACTAGTATCTCTGTCCCCAAAAGGAAACTTCCTCCCTCTGCCTTTGTCCACAGCTGTTTGTGTCTAATTTGCTCCCGTGTCTCTCTGCTCTATGCTTTGACATGCCTTGGATTTCATGTGCTAGAAAATGCAATGAAATATGAATCAAATGAAATCCTCCCTAGGGGTTGGCCCTCCTGCCTTTGCCAGGCTTCAAGAAATTTTGGGGCTTCCCACATGAGGCTGTTCAGGGGCACCAACCACCAGGCTGGCTCACCAAATGAGAACCCCCTTCCTGCTGCTGATGCACCTGAGGGGGCTCCAGAATTCCACCGACACACAAATGAATGGCAGCCATGGAAGCGTCTTGCCAATCATGGAAACTGTGTACCCATCCCACTGAGATCTCATAAGTCTCCTTTGTTTTCCCCAATTAACCCAGATTTGTTTTATTCAAACCAAAGTAAAAAGAATTCTGATTCTATCACCAATCTTTTTAAAAAACCCTAATGACAAAATTTTCCTCCTGGCATCTCCTTTGGGTTGTACAGAATATTGGACACACAATTATGGCCTAATTGAAAATTGAATTTTGTCAGTGACCTCACCCTGGGAGACAGGTGCTGAATTCCCTCATTATTCCTCCAATGAATGGGCCCAAGACTAAACCCACTGCTAACCACTGTGATGTCTTCTGATGTGTATAAGGATGAACAGAAATACAATGACTCATTTATGCCACAGACAGTCCCTCAACGGGATGAGAGCCCAGGGCACATAATAAGAACACATACACCAGGTTGGCCCTAGGATCCCACAGAAACATGGCAGCCATTTAAAGGTAAGTAATGGGTCATTATAAGGTCTTAGGGCTACAGGATATAGAGATGTAAGTAGCCTCCAAGAACATCCAGTCTACTTCTCCCATCCTGCAGAAAAGAAAACTGAGACCCAATGATGGGAAGGAAGTTGACCAAGGTCACATGGCTCATAAGAAGTCAAGATTCCTGCCCAGCTCATCTGCAGCTACATTTTCTGCTCCTTCCTCTGAACTGTGTCCCTGGAACAAACTAAACAATAATGTATAGAAGAGGAAGGCAAAGTCCGCAGGGGCTCAGGGATAGATGTAAGGTGCATACTGCCTCTGAGGTCGAGAAGCAACAGAAGACGGATCGATTCTCCAGTGATTGTGCTGACTTTAGTCCAACACAATCCCAATAAAACCGAAGTTCTTCACCAGCCACCACCAGGCCATCCATTTGTGGAACCATCAGTCATATATGTGCAGAAGTTTTAAGATTTGTGGGTAAATTCACTTACCTTGGCAGTATGGGATGTCTACATAGATGATGAGGTTGATGCACACTTTGCCTGAGTTAGCTCAGTGTTTGGGAAGGTCCAAAGTGTGGGAGAGGAGAGACATTAGACTGACTACCAGACTGAGGGTCTACAGAGCTGTTGCGCTGATTTCAATGTCATATGCCTGTGAAACCTGGACGGTATCCTCACACCATGCCCCAAAACTGCAGTGCTTCCATTTGAATTGTCTTAGGAACATTCTGAAGATCACTTGGCAAAAAAAAGTACCAGAGACTGAGGTCCTTTCTTGAGTTAAACCACCAAGCATGCAAACTGTGCTAAAGAACACGATCTAAGACTTAACGATTGAGATTGATTAATTAAGCATCTTTTCACTTTCTCTAAGGGAAGTGGAATGACTAAATTTAATAAAGATTGAATAAATAAATCAATCAGTCACAGTTTTAAACATGACAGATGTAAAAGGTGACACCATAATCATAGTATTGGAACAAGGAAGAGATTTCCTTTTGGATCTATACATGGACGAAAATCTTTAAGTATAAAAGGATTAGGGAAAATCATAGAAGATAAACTGGACCACATTCATGATATAAAATTTAAATTTTTTTGCACAAAAAACCAATTGTTAAAATTAAAAGGTAATGGAATATCTTTGAAGCAATTGCTATGATAAAGGTTTTATATGTATATCTTAGATATCAATACAATTTTTTTTAAGAATAAGAGTTATTTTCCAATTGATAAATAATCAAAGGATATAAACAGGCACTTTTTAGAACAAGAAATGCAAGCAGTTAATAACAATATTTTTAAATGTTTTATATCTCTAATGATTGGAGAAATGCACATTAAAACTATGAGATTCCAAGATTTCATTATTTGATAAAAACTGCTGGGATAACTGGAAATTAGTATGGCAGAAATTAGGCAAGGACCCACACTTAACACTACATACCAAGATAAGATCAAAATGGGTCCATGACCTAGGCATAAAGAACGAGATTATAAATAAATTAGAGGAACATAGGATAGTTTATCTCTCAGACTTGTGGAGGAGAAAGAAATTTGTGACCAAAGATGAACTAGAGACCATTACCGATCACAAAATAGAAAATTTTGATTATATCAAATTAAAAAGCCTTTGTACAAACAGAACGAATGCAGACAAGATTAGTAGGGAAGCAACAAACTGGGAAAACATCTTTACAATTAAAGGTTCTGATAAAGGCCTCATTTCCAAAATATATAGAGAACTGACTCAAATTTATAAAAAATCAAGCCATTCTCCAATTGATAAATGGTCAAAGGATATGAACAGACAATTTTCAGATGAAGAAATTGAAACTATTACCACTCACATGAAAGAGTGTTCCAAATCACTATTGATCAGAGAAATGCAAATTAAGACAACTCTGATATATCACTACACACCTGTCAGATTGGCTAAGATGACAGGAAAAAAAATAATGATGAATGTTGGAGGGGATGCGGGAAAACTGGGACACTAATGCATTGTTGGTGGAGTTGTGAACGAATCCAGCCATTCTGGAGAACAATCTGGAATTATGCTCAAAAAGTTATCAAACTGTGCATACCCTTTGATCCAGCAGTGTTTCTATTGGGCTTATACCCCAAAGAGATACTAAAGAAGGGAAAGGGACCTGTATGTGCCAAAATGTTTGTAGCAGCCCTATTTGTAGTGGCTAGAAACTGGAAAATGAATGGATGCCCATCCATTGGAGAATGGCTGGGTAAATTGTGGTATATGAATGTTATGGAATATTATTGTTCTGTAAGGAATGACCAGCAGGATGAATACAGAGAGGACTGGCGAGACTTACATGAATTGATGCTAAGTAAGATGAGCAGAACCAGGAGATCATTATACACTTCGACAACGATATTGTATGAGGATGTATTCTGATGGAAGTGGATTTCTCTGACAAAGAGACTTAACTGAGTTTCAATGGATAAATGATGGACAGAAACAGCTACACCCAAAGAAGGAACACTGGGAAATGAATGTGAACTATTTGCATTTTTGATTTTCTTCCCGAGTTATTTTTACCTTCTGAATCCAATTCTTCCTGTGCAACAAGAGAACTGTTCGGTTCTGCAAACAAATATTGTATCTAGGATATACTGCAACATATTTAACATATATAGGACTGCTTGCCATCTTGGGGGGGGTGGAGGGAGGGAGGGGAAAAAATGAAACATAAGCGAGTGCAAGGGATAATGTTGTAAAAAAATTATCCTGGCATGGATTCTGTCAATACAAAGTTATTATTAAAAAAAAACAAAAACAAAAAAAAACTATAAGATTCCACCTCACACCTTTCAGATAGGTGAAATTAATAACAAATTAAGAAGCCAAGATACCAAGAATCAAGCCCAGGGGACTTCTGACTTAGAATTAGAACTGTGCTACAAAGGTACTGAGATAAACTATCAACTTAATCCCTCTCCCCTCCCCAAATTATGAGGTGGTTTTATTTTGTTTTTTATTAAAGTTTTTTTTTTATTTTCAAAGCATATGCATGCATAATTTTTTGACATTAACCCTTGCAAAACTTTGCGCTCCAATCTTTCCTCCCCTTCCCCTCACCCCATCCCTTAGATGGCAAATAATCCAATATATGTTAAGCATGGTAAGAAATATAGAGGTTAAACCCAATATATGCATATATATTTATACAATTACCTTGCTGCACAAGAAAAATCAGATCAAAAAGGAATAAAATTAGAAAGAAAATAAATGCAAGCAAACAACAATAAAAAGTGAAAATACCATGTTGTGATCTACACTCAGTCCCCACAGTCCTCTCTCTGGGTGTAGATGGCTCTCTTCATCACAAAATCATTGGAACTGGCCTGAATCATCTCACTGTTGAAAAGAGCCACGTCCATCAGAATTAATCATCATATAATCCTATTGTTGCTGTGTACAGTGATCTCCTGATTCTGATCATTTCACTCAGCATCAGTCCATGTAAGTCTCTCCAGGCCTCTCTGAAATCATGCTGCTGATCATTTCTTAAAGAACAATAATATTGCATGACATTCATATTCCATAATTTATCAGCTAACTTCTAACTGATGAACATCCACTCAGTTTCCAATTTCTTGCCATTACAAAAAGGGCTGCCACAAACATTTTTGCAAACTTGGGTCCCTTTCCCTCTTTTAAGATCTCTTTGAGATAATAAGCCCAGTAGAAACACTGCTAGATCAAAGGTTATGCACAGTTTGATAACTTTTTGAGTATAGTTCCAAATTTCTCTCCAGAATGGTTGGATAATTCACAACTCTACCAACAATGCATTAGTGTCCCAGTTTTCCCATCCCCTCCAACATTCATCATTATCTTTTCCTGTCATCTTAGTCAATCTGAGAGGTATGTAATGGTACCTCAGAGTTGTCTTACTTTGTATTTCTCTGATCAATAGTGATTTAGAGCACCTTTTCATATGACTAGAAATAGTTTCGATTTCTTCATCTGAAAATTGTCTGTTCGTATCATTTGAGTATTCATCATTTGGAGAATGACTTAAATTCTTATAAATTTGGGTCAATTCTATATATATATATTTTAGATATGAGGACTTTATCAGAACCTTTTAATGTAAAATTGTTTTCCCAGTTTGTTTCCCTTCTAATCTTGTCTGCATTGGTTTTGTTTGTACAAAAACTTTAACAAATTCCTTCCTTCTCCACAGATCCGAGAGGTAAACTATGCTTCTAATTTACTTATAATGTCACTCTTTATGTCTAAATCATTTTGACCTTATCTTTGTATACGGTGTGGGTCAATTCTTACTTTCTGCCATACTAGTTTCTAATTTTCAGAGCAGTTTTTATCAAATAGTGATTTCTTATTTCAAAAGCTGGAGTCTTTGGATTTATGAAACAATAAATTACTATAGTCCTTTATTATTTTGTCCTATTCTACTGATCGACTACTCTATTACTTAGTCAGTACCAAATGGTTTTGATGACCACTGCTTTGTAATATAGTTTTAGGTCTGGCACAGCTAGGCCATGTTCATTTGCATTTTTTTCATTAATTATGAGGTAGTTTTAAAGAGGATTATGTCCTCAAGTGTTGAGGAGAGGGATAATGTTTATATATTTGTTTGGCTATATCTTTGAAGTTGATAGAATTATGGAAGTGTTCAGCCCATCTTTCTAGGAATGTATCTTTATCATTAATCAATGTGGTTCTATCTATACCAAGATGCATCATGTGTCTCCAGCCCATAAATAGCCTCCGGGTCATCATAAAGTGCTTTATATTTTTGCTATCAGCATAAAATTGAATTTCATTAACCTTCTTACTGTTGAGGAATTCTGAATCTCTCTAAGCTTTGTGTGTGCTTTGCTTTTGAAGTAGTTAAAAGCTATCTTCTTAGAGATTGATGAACTATCCAGCTGATACATGCTATGGAGTTCTCATTTTTGATTTAGCAGCTTCTAAAGTTCCCCATCATAATCATCAATTCAATTTTGTTTGTGAATATTCTGATCCACATGAGGAAATGCGGTCCTGTACAACAAATCTCTGGAAACTGCGCAACTTGTTGCCAACTGTATGTTGGTCCAAATTTCCCTTCAAGTTGGTGATGAACTGCTCTCACTGGAAGAACCTCTCTAATCTTTTGACACTAAGTTTTCTGTTAGTCATCTTTGCCTTGGGGCCACGGTTTTATTGAATGTGATTATTTAACTTGGAGAGGATAAGTCTATGATCTGTACAGCACTTTGTGCTACACGTTGCCTTTGATTCTGTCACATCCTGTCTCTTCTCCTTATAATGCAAAAATCTATTAAGTGCCGATGTTTGCTCCAAAGGTGCATCCATTACATTTTAATGCATTTAGGTAAATGGAAGACAATGTTGATGATGACAAGGTCATGGGATACTCACATCTTCAGCAGCAACTGATCATTGCTGTTTCTATTTTCACCTGCATTCCTCCCAAAAACTCCCTGCCTTATCTGATAGTCTGTGCCTACTCTAACATTAAAGTCACCCAGAATTATAAGCTTGTTCTTTTTCAGCACATGGACATTGAAGAAATGTTTCTTTGATTTCATTGGGATTTGTCATAGTGGGGACATAGACACTGATGATGGAAGCATGCTGCTTCTCAACAGACCATCATTATTTGATACTAAAACTCTTGACTTTACCATCCAATCCCTCTCTGATTGAAGTTCCAACTGAAGAAGAGATTTTGAATACAATTAGGCTCCTCTCACGTCATAAAATGCCCTGGACTGATTCTGTTTCAGCTAAGATTTACAAGATGAAGGATCCATTAAGCATACAAAAGCTGATTGGCTTTTCTGGGTTATAGGGCAAGAAGAGGTTCTTTCCCAAGAGTTCAAAGATGCTTTCATTGTCCATTTCTATAAAAGTAAAAAAAAAATAGATTGTCCTGTGGCAATCACAAGGTAGGTAGGGGGGGGGGGGGAGTCCTCTCTCTTAGTCATTGCTAGAAAAATTCTTACCAGAGTCCTCTAATAAAGTAGCCCTTCACCTGAAAGGTGGGCAAATTTGGCTTCAGGAAAGGCCAAGCAACAGTTGAAGTAGTATTTGCTGCCTGGCAACTGCCGGAGAAATATAGATTTGTCAAATGACCAAGGCTTTTGATCCTGTTGATCATGAAGGCTTATGGGAAATTATGTCAAAATTTTGTTGGCCACAAAAGTTCATCACTATTGTATGATAGTTCCGTAATGTCATGCTTGCCCAGGTTCTGGATAACGCCAACATCTCTGTGCTTTCTCAATCACCAATAGAGTGAAGCATGACCGTGTGCTCGCTTCTTTGCTTTTTAGCATGGTGTTTTCAGCAACACTGTCAAACATCTTCAATGATCATGAACAACATCAGGTCAGCTACCACAAGGACAGTAAATGATTTAACTTGAAAAGGCTACAAGCCAAGACCAAAGTAGAGGGAAAATTGGTTCATGAAATGTATTTTTTTATTTGCTTGTTTGTCTGTTTGCTACAGATGATTGTGAACTCGGGGAAGCTTCTGAAGTTGAAGTGCAACAGATTTAGATCGATTCTTGTGCTAAATTTGAGCTAATACTTAACACCAAGAAAACAGGTTCTCTTCCAGGCAGCTCTACACTATCCATAGATGGAGACATGGATTGCAGCAAATGAAGAAGTTTTGAATACTGTGAATAAATTCACTTATCTCGGCAGTATACTTTCCAGATATGTCCACACTGATAATGAGATTGACATACCCATTATCAGAGCTTGCTCAGTGTTTGGGAATCTTCAAAGAGAAGAAATATTGGATTGCCTGTCAAACTAAAGGTTTATAGAACCATTGTGTTGACTTCATTGTTATAAGTCTGTGAAATCTAAACAATCTATCACTGTGCCAGGAAACTTCCATTTAAATTATCTTGGGGAGGTTCTAAAGATCACTTGGCAGGATAAGATACCAGATGCTGAGGTCCTTTCTCAATCTGAAATGTCAAGCGTTCAAAATCTACTGTAGAGAGCTGTTGTTGAAAAGTCAAAGGTATTTTCGTCTAAATGATTACTTTCCAGAGAACTCACACAAAGAAAGTGTTGTCATAGTGGTCAGAAGGGATGCAAGCACTTTCTCAAGGTCTCTCCAAAGAACTTTGGAATCAATTGTGCAACATGGGAAACTTGGCACAGAACCACTCAGCATCTATATCAAAAAAGATACCGTGTCCTCTGAGCCAAGCAGAATTGAATTAGCTCCAAAGAAACACAGAATGTCCAAAATTAGAGAATCCCCTCCAACAGTCACACAGACTATTTATGCCCATCCTGTGGTAGAGGATTCCAAGCTCATCTCCCATCATCCAATCAGACACACCATAATGGGACTCTTAACATCGTGACGACCTTTTTGTCTTTTTGAGAATGAAAGTCAACAACCAACCAAATTGAACCTTTGAAGTAAACATTCCTCTGTAAAACTAATCTAAAAGACAGCTATGTGACACAATATATTGAGCAGAAGCCATGGCTTGTGGACCTGAGTTCAAATCCATCTTCAGATACTTACTAGTTGTATGACTAGTACAACTAGTACTAGTTATTAACCCCAATTGCCTCAGAAAAAAAGAAAGAAAAAGAAAACTAATCTGACCATTAAGTGGGGTACAGGATACCCCTTAAAAGTGAAGGAACACAATTGGTGGAAGCTTGAGCCAATGGCAGAAAACTTTGTAAGGGCATGAGAGCATGCTAGAGGAGAAACAATGTGTAGCAGACCTGGCCTTCATTCAGTATCTGGTCTGAGCTTCAACCAATTCAAATTGGGCTGAAGTCCCTGGGGATGGGCCAAGGTCTACAACTTCAGCACCAAGAATGGTCTGAACTCTTCAGGCTATTGTTGGCAATCCTTCAGTGATGTCTAATTCCCCAGACCCCTTGGACCATAGTGCATCAGGACCTTCTATATTCCACTATATTTTGAAGTCTATCCAAGTTCATATCCATTGCTTCCATATCACAATCGCTTTGTCATGTACTATCACATTATCATGTACTACCGCATTGTCATGTACTATCTCATTGGCATTTACTATCTCACTGTCATTTACTATAGTTTTATCATTTACTATCGCCTTATCATTTACTATCTCCTTGTCATTTACTATCGCCTTGTCATGTACCATTTCTTTGTCATTTACCATCGCCTTGCCATGTACTATCGCATTGTCATGTACTATCACCTTGTCATTTACTATTGCCTTGTCACGTACTATCGCATCGTCATATACTATCGCATCGTCATATGCTATCGCATCATCATGTACTATTGCATTGTCATTTACTATCGGATTGTCATGTACTATCGCTTTGTTATTTACTAACACTTTGTCATGTACTATCGCATTGTCATTTACTAACATTTTGTCATATACTATCTCATTGGCATTTACTATCTCACTGTCATTTACTATAGCTTTATCATTTACTATCACCTTATCATTTACTATCTCCTTGTCATGTACTATCGCATTGTCATGTACTATTGCATTGTCATTTACTATCGCCTTGTCATGTACTATCGCATTGTCATGTACTATCACCTTGTCATTTACTATTGCTTGTCACATACTATCGCATCGTCATGTACTATCGCATCGTCATGTACTATTGCATCGTCATGTACTATCGCATCGTCATGTACTATTGCATCGTCATGTACTATTGCATCATCATGTACTATCGCATTGTCATTTACTATCGGATTGTCATGTACTATCAGATTGTCATGTACTATCGCTTTGTTATTTACTAACACTTTGTCATGTACTATCGCATTGTCATTTACTAACATTTTGTCATATACTATCGCATTGTCATTTACTATTGCATTGTCATTTACTCTTTTGGGAAGGCATACAAGCTTATTGACTAAATTAGTTTTGATTGCAAAAGCTTCGGGACATTCCCCTTCACTTCAGCCACTCCAGAAAAACATGAGCTCCTATTTCAGTAAACTGGCCTTCATTTGCCAGCCTTGTTCCACTCAGGACTGCTATTCAGATGTGAGACCTGCTGAGCTCTCTCACAACAAGAGCTGTTTGTTTTTCAGCTCTGCTGGATTTGGGGTTATCTCTAAGTGGGCATATATTTCATGTGCCGATAATGAGGGGAATCATTTTTGCAAAAGTTTTTGTGCCTCAGGGTGGGCTCCCCACCTACTGTAGTAATCAGGCCAGGGTCAAATGAAGCAGATAACTTTAGGGCACATTTCTAACCCCTTCTTAATCCCAGAGATATGGTCCTTAAAAAAGGATGCTCAGACGCTCGGGGAGCTGCCACGTCCCGCTGCTACTTCAGTCGAGTGAGATGACCCTATGGCCGGGCTGCCTGTGTGCAGGGTTGTAATTACAGTTCCCACCATATCCACACCTGCTACTTTGTCACTCACCTGTCGCTACAGGACTTTTGAGATAGATAGAAGTGACGCTATGAAACGGGTGATGTCCTTTGACTTATGCTTCAATTGGATTAAGTGAGGCAGAGTTGCACAAAATTGCAGGCCTTACTCTCTCTCCCAAGGTCACCGGAGCTCAGTGACTAGACTAACTCAATTGAAAATGGCCTGGGGAGCAGCCGATGATCTTGGCCCCCTTGATGTGGGACTCCGCAATGGCCGCTTTAGCCGCCTACAAGGCCTCTTGGACCAAATTATTCCCATCCACCTGTTCAGCCGGGTGGTCTTCCCATGCCTGGGGTCCACAACTCCCCACCTTCCCAATGAGTGCCTTCAGCTCCTGTCTGCCAGGACAGCTTTATCTGGGAGTGGCCATGTGCATGCAATGGCTTCTTGGAGCCACAGGTAAGAGCTAAGTGACAGGTGGGTCCTAAAGATGGCTGAGCAGCCCGAAATGACTGGGCAAACCCTCTCACCAGATGTGCTGGTCCTCTCTGAATCCATATATTCCACGGCTCCCTCTCTGTCTCGATCTGACTCCCCATTGGCTCACAGGTTCTTCCCTTTCTGAACTGGCTTTTTTTCCTAAGGGGGGAAGAGCAAGGAATACTATGATTCTTGAGAGCCTTCACCTCCAAAATCCCAACCACCCTTCATGCTTTCCTCTTGCTGCTCAGGGTCTCCAGGCTTGCTGCACAGCAGTGATGCTGCTGGCCTGAATCGGGCTTCTCAAAGGAGGTACAAGGCCCCCATCTTGTGGCCAAGCCAGCAATCAGCAGTGCTGGGCTTTTCCTTCTTTGCTAAGGCCCAGTGATGCAGCTGCTCCTGCTCTGAGCCCCTTTGGTCCTTAAATTCAAAGTCAAGGGACATTGCTCTCATTCTGGCTCAGTCATCAGCATGGTCCCTGAGCATCCCCCCATGGCCAGGAAAGGTCAGAGGCTGGGGAAGACAGGAGCCCTGGAGCAGCTTTCCAGATGTTTTCTCCCTTCATCAGAGTCAAGCATGCCAGCCTGGAGCAATACCCCTCTCCCTCCCTTCCCCAGCCCCATGCCCCTCCCTTCTCTGGGTGTCTTCTCTCCCTGACCCTGCCCTAACGAAGCGATATTCAGGATTATTACCCACCCTTTGGCCCTTTTGGGAAGCTCGGCGATGAGCCAGCCTCTCACCCTCAGTTTGCCTTTCTCTCTACCTTTACTTTGTCACTCAATCAGTTCATCAAAAAGATGGTGGGGGAGAGGGCGTGGGTAAAGGGAAGGAGCACCTACAGAGTGCCAGGCACTTTACAATAATCTCACCTGATCCTCACAACAGCCCTTCCTGTTGTTGTTCATACTTTGTATTCAAAGGGCACCGGCAACCTCACGATGCCGGGTCAGGAACGGTGTGCCCGACTGGCTGAGCAGACCAGTAGGAGCTCCAAAGGTTCGAGCCCAGGTTGTACATGAGTAGTCCATGTGAACATTTGGAGTGGGGACATCTGCACGTTGGTGAGTCTCACACTTCTGAGCTGCTGCAATTCTGCTTCACTCACAGAGCAGCAGGCCCCCTCCGATTGGGCCACGTCATGCTGGTCGGGCTTCTCTGTCTCATGATCCATTCCAGACTTCTTCAGAGAGACCTTGAGAGTGTCCTTGGCTCACTTCTGAGCTCCGTGTAAACGCTCGCCTTATGGGGATGTTCTCAAACTTTGTATACATGAGAGCATGGATGCATGTTTAGATCTATAAATAACTGTGTCTAGACAGCCCATACGTGTGTGCAAATGTTATCTATAGAGATGTGTGTACAATCTATGTGTAAATATATATACATACACATATGTGTGTATATTTGTTTACATATTGTTTCTATAAAGAGTTTGTATGTGTATATATAGTTAATTTTCATATGACATGCGTAGCTTATACATATGTGTATATAATATGTGCAGCATGTTGTGTATCTGTAGAGCATGTCATATTGTCTCTATGTATATGTTTGTGAGGTCATACATATATATATATTTTTTTTTAATGTAGTGTTCATATTGTATGTATGTAGTCTATGTGTTTGTGTGTAAATATGTGTGTTCTGTATGGGTATGGTCTGTTTTACATGTATACATTCATGTACATTCATGTCTAAATGTGTGTATAATCTGTTTATAAAGCCTAAATTCATTATATACAGTCTAATATGTGTGTGTTCATATTGTCTAGCTGTATGAGTGTGTGTGTATATATATATATAGTCATTATGTATATTTGTGTGTGATCTATGTTTGTAAGATACATATACAGCCTAAATTCATTATATACAGTCTAATATGTATGTGTGTGTTCATATTGTCTATTTGTATGAGTGTGTATGTATGTATAATCACTAGGTATATTTGTGTGTATGATCTATGTTTGTATGGAACATATACAGCCTAAATTTATTACATATAGTCTAATATGTATGTGTATGTTCATATTGTTTATCTGTATGAGTGTGTATATATATATATATAGTCATCATGTCTATTTGTATGTGATCTATGTTTATAAGATACATATACAGCCTAAATTTATTATATACAGTCTAATACATATGTGTGTATTCATATTATCTATCTGTATGAGTGTGTGTATATATATATATAGTCATTATGTCTATTTGTGTGTGATCTATGTTTGTAAGATACATATTCAGTCTAAATTTATTATATACAGTCTAATATGTATGTGTGTGTTCATACTGTCTATCTGTATGAGTGTGTATTATGTATAATCACTATGTATATTTGTGTGTATGATCTATGTTTGTAAGATACATATACAGCCTAAATTTATTACATACAATCTAATATGTATGTGTATGTTCATATTGTCTATCTGTATGAGTGTGTGTATATATATAGTCATCATGTATATTTGTATGTGATCTATGTTTATAAGATACATATACAGCCTAAATTATATACAGTCTAATACATATGTGTGTATTCATATTGTCTATCTGTATGAATGTGTATGTATGTATGTATGTATAGTCACTATGTATATTTGTGTGTAGTTGATATGTATGATAATCTGTGTATATTTGTAAACATAAGCTATATGTATACTGAATGTTTTTCTGTGCGTGTGTGTGTGTGTGTGTGTGTGTGTGTGTGTAGCATTTCATAAAGGACTAACACACCCACTATGAAGCTTTGCTCATCTCCCTTTGGTGTCTTTGGTTGTCACTCAACTCTCACCTTTGACTCCAGGAAGCTGCAGCCCTCCCAGCAGCCACTTCTTGGCAGAGGTAACGAAACAGCCTCGCAGACATGGATGAGTCAGGGGGATGTCTATCCCAAGCTATGAAGGCTCCCCACAGTGGAATGAGCGTGTTTCTTTAAAAACAAAAGGCAAACAGACAATGGATGTATATGTGTACACTTGTCTACATGTATACATATGTTTAAATCAGCTACATTTATATTGTATAGATCTAGCCTATATGCATGTGTGTAAACATAACTGTTATTAATATGTGCATACACAATCTCTGAGCAGCTAGGTAGCACAATGTTTGGGGTATCAGGCTTGGAATAGGAAAAACTCATCTTCCTGAGTTCAAACTCCCATTAGGGGTTGTATGATCCTGTACAAGTCACTTCCCCCTGTTTGCCCCAGTTTCCTCACCTGTAAGATAATCTGAAAGAGGAAGTGGCAAACTGCTCCAAATCTTTACCAAGAAAACCTCCTAGTGGAGTCATGAAGAGTCAGATACAATAAAAAATTAACTGAAGTGAATATATAGTCTATATGCAAATTTGCACAGAAAGTCTACATGAGCTGAGTATATTCTTTATATATAAATTTGCATAATCTAAATGTAGATAAACAATATACATAAGTATGTATATACCTGCATGTGTGAAATAGAAATGTATACATCCCTAGATAGAAATACATCTATTTACTTATGAAACTGCATGGGTACAAGGAGTGCGAAGTGAGGAAATCTCTTTCCAGTTGCAGACCGGCACCTTCTGTACCACTTCCAAAGTGAGCGGGCACACCGAGAGGTTGGATGATGTGCCCAGTGCGCCACAGCCGGGACACGTCAAAGGGAGGACGCGCACCCAGGTTTCCTGACCACCAAGCCAGCTCTCTATCCCCTTTACAACATCAGGATGTTTACTGCTGAATAAACCGGAGGCTGCCTAAATAGCGTGGTCACTGCTTCCTTTTCCCAGGTAAGGATGTTTGCTGAGACGGAGATATGGATATAGAGATAGAGATAAAACATTTTTAAGATCATCTCGGAGTTGGAGATGATCTCAGCAGCCCATAGCCTTGAAGGAATGCTCCCCGCCCTCCCCATGCAACAGGAACACAACTTGCTTTTCTACAATATATCTCTATTTCACTCTGCACTGACTTGCAAATATTTTTCTCTCCTCTCCATGGACAACTTTGATGGCTACACAAAAGATCCCTCCAGAACACGGGGATATCTTACTTGAGGAGCAGCTTAATTCATTTCCAGTTTTCAGGGAGAGGAACCCCTATGGAGACCTATCGCAGATGCAGAGAATTAAAGACAGACCTTGCATTGCTTGTGTAGACCTGATTTCTTTTACCCCTCTTTGAGTTTGCAGAGACCAGGCAGAATGGAGGGTCTGCCACCTGACTCATAGGGGAGATAACACATCCACCTTTGTACCTATTTGTATTGATTCTCCTTGAAATGATCCGATATATGTTCATTTGTTGCCCTACCAGAATGTGGGCTCCTTGAACACAGGGCCTGTCTCCTTCTTTGTACAGAGCTAAGTTGAGCCAGAAGCATAGGGTGGATGTTGCAGAGGTCAGTTTAGACTTGATAAAAAGAGATAGCTTCCTCCCAATAAGAACTGTCCCAGCATGGAGTGAGGGTAAGCTCCCTGTCCCTAGAGGTCTTTAAGCAGGATCTTAGGATTGCTCATATCCCTCCGACACCTCCTCCACCTATGCTCTTGATACCCTCCTCTCCACTTCCCATTTTGGGTTATCATCCCCCATTAGATTGTAAGGTTCCACTTTATTTCTTGGTTTTATATCCCACACTCTTAGCCCAGTGCCTGGTATACAGAGAACACTTCATGTTTTGTGTATCTATTTGAGGGAAAGGGGAGAGAGATGGGACAGGGACAGAGGTCAGGAGTGTTCATCTTCATCTCTCCCCTGGGTGAGCACAAAGCTAAGTACACAATAGTCGCTTAATCAGCGTCTTGGGAGAAGCATTCCCTACCCTTTTGACCTCTGCCATGCTCCTCTGCTAGGGTGTCCCCTTCTCTTTTGTAGAAAGTCAATTCTAATGGGGAAGAGAGAAGGGGGAGGAATAGGGGCTGTTGCTGCTGCTGTCACTGCTGTATCTCTTTTGACTGTTGTTGCTGTTGCTGCTGTATCTCTTTCGCTGTTGTTGCTGTTGCTGCTGTATCTCTTACTGCTATTGTTGCTATTGTATCACTTGCTGCTACTGTTATTGCTATTATATCTCTTGCTGCTGCTGCTATTACTATTGAATCTCTTGCTGCTGCTGCTATTGTTAATGTATCTCTTGCTGCTCCTGCTGCTGCTGCTATTGCTATTGTATCTCTTGCTGCTGCTGCTGCTACTACTACTACTACTATATCTTTTGTTGCTGTTGTTGTTACTGTATCTCTTGTTCCTCCTTCTACTTTAACCTGGCTCCCCTGGAGGTGAGCCACAAAGTTACACCAAAGCTTCTAGAGACAAAGCTCATCTAAAGGTTTTTCCAGCTCTCACAGACTGGGCGGGCCCCTATTCCCATTAATGGCTGACAAGTGGCCTGTGAAATATGCTATAATAGCCACCTGGGGACCCTTGTCATTAACCTCTGCCTGCCTAAAGACTCAGATCCATCTTTCATCTCCTGCCCTTGAGGCTGTCCTCTTAGTCCCAGGTAAGACTCATCCTCTGGCTATTTATTTTCTTAAATAGTCTCTGTGAGAAAGCTACTAGAAAAGCCACCCCCCCCAGTTATGCCCAGCGGGGTGCCCAGTTCTCCTCTCATGTTTGTGCTCCCCAAACAGCTCCCAATTTAGAGAGGCCGTTTCCCCCAAGTTAACGTTGGCCAGTCTTTTTGTGTTTGAGCTGGAAGAAGAGCAGGGGGCACCACAGGCTGCATCTCTTCATTCATAATCTTGCCAGCTCAGCCTGGTGAAGTGATACTGATGAGGTAATAGTATAAATTCAAATTCACAAGAGCCATTTTCTTTGGCAAAAGGTAGATTTATTTAGGGGACCAGGTTATGACAAAATGAAGGGATACA
The DNA here is from genome assembly GCF_016432865.1 of Antechinus flavipes. Classification (NCBI taxonomy): domain Eukaryota; kingdom Metazoa; phylum Chordata; class Mammalia; order Dasyuromorphia; family Dasyuridae; genus Antechinus; species Antechinus flavipes. The sequence continues at coordinate 683,193,089 of NC_067399.1, forward strand.
AATATCAGGAATGGTAAATATGAAATAAAAGGAAAACATAAGAAACTGAGGAACAGGGAAACTCCCAACTAACCAGGAGAAAGGAAAAGGTGAGGTGGGAGAAAGCCATTGACTGGTTAGATTCATAGAAGAGGTTAACAGACTAATAAGAGTTAGCTAAAGAAAGATATGGGGAAATAAAATCCTGGGATTTTCTCAGGGAAGCTAAGGAAGTAAAGGTGGAAGCAAGAGGGAGAATCAAAGAGCGATAGAATGCACCTGACAGCCCAAGTCCCAGACAGACCTGCCTAAAGATATGCTAATCAACATCTCAAAGGTTGTATAAGGATACACTGGAGTTTGAAGGATAGATAAGAGTTTCATCCTCAAAACGGGATAGTCTGGGAACTGGTTCTGAGAATAGCCGGCTGGGCTTCTTCCTGACAAGGAAGGTGTTCCTTGTTCAAGGTGAAGGGGACCAGGAGAAGATTTCTCAAAAAGTCTATGAGATGGAGTGGGTCAGAACCTAACCTAAATTTCAGGAAATCATGTGATCCCTAGTCTCAGAGGGCTGTAGGGAAGAAAAGGTCAGACCTTAGGTCTAAGCTTTAGAAAGTTACATGTCCCACTGGGAGTAGACAGAATTGCTGACCATTGGTCAATGATTACTTTCTTTTCAATCCATCCAATGAGCATAAATCTTTTATGATTTAACCAATTCATTATTTCCTGCTCACCAGGCCAGATCCAATGCTGGGAAATTTGAGCTGAAAAGCTCTGTGTCTGTTCAGCTGGTATGTTTGGACCTCTCCTCGCAAGGACCAAATAAATGTTTCCTGTCTGTATCTGAAGATACCTCCGAGTAGTCAGTTTGGGTGAGGGGGTCTAGCACCCGTCCCACACAAAGGGAGGGACATTGCCATCTGTGAGCACAATGGCAAACATGGAGGAAGGTTGGAGGACACCAACTTGATGGAGGATCCCCAAGGACCACATCAGGGCTGGAGGGCCCATTCTCCTAGCAAGAGAGCATTTGCTAGCTCTTCCCCCATGGCTGCCTCTGGCTCCTCAGAGAACACAAGCACGACCGCCCAATCATCCTATTTACTCCAACATCTCCTCCCCAGCCCTTCTGGGACCAGCCATCCCTCCTCCAGCAGTTAGCATTTTTAGAATTCTTGTGTGTTCCTGTAAGCTGCCCCTTGCTGAGTCTGCATTTTAGATCTCTGTTGTCACTGGTCATTGCTGGGGGTTTGTAACTGCCTGTTACTTGACCTTATTGCCATCTTCTAAACACATCTTTTAAATATCTCTCTTGTTGGGTGAGTTTTCGATACCTTGGCATAGGCTTCCCTTTGGCTATCCTCCTGAATGTTTTTTTTTTCTTCCCTTTGTATCTTCAGAACTGAATTTTTAAGAGGTCTCCATTCCTTCTGGGCTTGCTTCCCTTACAGAACTTCAGGCCATGGGACGTATTGGAGTCTATTTTCATAAAATTCAGGGGGATTTTCTATCACACTCTGCCCATCTCTATTCTCCACCACCAGTTCTAGGAGGGAGGAGCGATTATTTCCCACCTTTCCACCACGAAAATCCCCCTCATTTCCACTCCAGCCATCAGATCTGGAAAGGCTCTCCCCTTGTTGATTCTTCCCAATCTAGAGGCCTGGAATTAACTTTAAGCCAAATCAAGGCATTGTTCGATGCTTATTTTAGCAAATAGAGAGCTCCAGCGGCTTACCTGGGATCTACTGCTCAGCCTTCACTGTTGTTCTCTTCACCCTTTTGATGTGGCTTATTCTTTTCCCCAGTCAGGAAGAACCCCCAATCCTATTCCTATGGAATAATGTGAAGTCTATTGTTAATTCATCCATGCTGTTTCCAATCTAATTAGCATCTTAAAAGCCATTCACAACAACCTTTGAGACACCCTTGATAGAACTTAGCTTTCCCGGACTGTTTTGTTACCATAAGTTAAGACAGTTGTAAACTCTCTCAACCATAATTACATACAAAAAGGAAGTTAGCTTTCCTAGACTGTTTAGATCGTCGTATTTTTGGACAGGTCTGGGACCTGGTTTGCCAGGTGCCTTCCATCTAGCTCTCTGACCCTCCCTCTTGATTTCCTGTCTTGTGCCTGAGAAACCCCTATAAAGGATCTCATTAGGATGAAAATCTTTGCTAAATTCTCTTCAGCACTAAGCCTACTATGAAATACTCTCTCTTCCTCATAGTGCTTTCCTTTAATGACACCTTTCTCCTTATTCTAGTTAAATCTGGTTAGTCTAACCTGCCAGTCAATGGCTTTCTTCCACCTCATGGAGTACTTCCTTTCTCATGGTTAATCTCCAGGGGAACGTGTCTTTTTCCTTGCTAACTCTAAGCTTTTCCAATTCTATTCTATATCTTCCATTCCCAACCACTGCTGACACAGCTATCTCCATGTTGTTTTGCTCAGATTTTATGACCAAACTGTAATGCCACAGTTCTCTTTTATTGTCCTGACTCAGTTTCCCTAACTATCCTGACCCAGTCCTGCCTCGGTTTCCCTGCTTCTCAGTTCTGCAAAACTTCCCCTCCCTCCTTATCAAAATACTCGATAGAACATCAGAATGCCTCTCCCTATCCCAAGCTATTAGAATATCAGATACTGTCTTATCAAGATGCCTCTTCTCATGTCTGGGGTGCCTCCTCCTGATTATGTCATCCCCTCTCCAGAGGCTCACCCCACTTGTCAGTCCCGTTCCCGCTCTCAGCACCCTAACTCTGCCCCTGCCTCAGTCTACCCTCTGCGTCTGAGCCATATATATATATATATATGTCATTGAGAACTCTGATTGTTGGCTGGATTCTTGGAGATGATAGTCTCATTCATCTCATTACCTGGGACCAAACATGGACCCATTGGTATATCTCTCCATTTAATAAATTATTAAATAGTCTCTAATCTCTGTCTTCCTCAGTTTCTCCGGCATTACAAAACCAAGCATGGGAGGTGCATGGTGTGGAAAGCCCCTCTCCATATATTCTTGGAGTGTGTGTATAGTCTGTCCCATCTCTTCCTGCCTAAGCTGAGGAGCCCGTCCATCTTGGGACAGGTCAGCAGAGCTTTCCTTTGCTCCATCCAAATTGTGAGCCTGCTGACACATCATTTTTGCTTGTCTTAGCTTGTGTCACATGGCAACCAATAAGATTTTGCATTTTGCCATGTATCTTTTGCACAGAGTATTGAATTCAATAAATACAAGGTCCATGAAGAAGGGGGTATCTGAGGGGGTGAAGCAGATCTGAGATCCACTACATAGAGAGGACCACGGATGCTTTAATAAAGTACCATTGGCTCAAAACTCTGCCTCAGTCCCTTTTATTGTAGGTTGGACAATTTTAATCACAGTTCTATGGCCATGACAAGCAGGGCACTGAAAGTCATCTGGAAGAACTGTCACAGGATCACTTCACAAGAACCAGGGCCTCAAGGTAAGCTGGCACCAACTTTCCTGAGTTAGCCTGAGCTGGGGCTTTCCCATCCAAGGGAGGGCTCATTGACTGGCAGCTCCTGCTATAGGTGCATTACCTCCTCATGTGTCACTTGCCCCACCAGGACATGCTAGGAGTTATTCAGAACTGTAAGGAATCTGATCAGTCGTGTCCCTTGTTTTCTTGGATTTTCTATCCAAGAAAAGCCTTCTCCTTGATAGGCTATTTCCCCTTCTCCCTCGCCCTCCCCAGCTCTGTTTACTATTGATTACTAACAATAGTGCCAGAAAAGCTCTGCATTCTGCAGGCCTGTGAGCCACTCTCACTTTCCCCCTTCTACTTTTTGTTGGAGAACTGGAATCAAATCTCCATCTGCCATTTCCTCAGAAGATGGGGCTCCTGCTGGGTCGTGAAAGTAAACAGGGAACCTGGGAGACAAAGGCAAGGAGGAATTGTGTTTGAGGAATGGGGAATCAACAATACAAAGACATGAAGATGATGAGTGGGCTGATAGGGATGGAGGCCAGCCCTGCAGGCACAGGAACAGCAGTAATATCCAGTGAGGCTGAAAAAGGAAATCGGGATCCATTGGCAAAGGGCTTTGAAAGCTAAACAAAGGAGTTAATGTTTTAACCCAGAGCCCGCTGGTGGAGAGCGTGAGATCCATGATCAGAACTCTACTTGGGAAAAAAGCACTTTGGCAGCTGAAAGAAAGAGAGACTTGGGGCAGGGAGAACCATGTGGTGAAGAGTCTTAATGAGACGGAAGGTGCAGCTGCCTGAGAAGAGAGAAGATCAGAGACAGACCAGAATAGAAAGAAACAGTCAGAGATTGCAAGAAGAGTAGGAGAAAAGGAGGAAGGGAGGGAGACAGAGACAGCAGAAAGAAAGGGAAAAAGAAGAGGAGAAACAGCATTGATTAAGCCCTGGCCTTTTGCTAAATACCAGGAATACACATACAGGCAAATAAGACAGTCCCTGTGCTCAAGAAGCTCACCTTCTAATGAGGGGAGACAGAACATAAAGGGGAGCTGGAAAGAGGAAGCGAAAAGGCAACAGTCTGGAGGCCGAGTTAAATCAGAAGTGAACAGCATGGTTGGGGTCTCCTTGGATTGGCCATCACTACCAGGACACACCCATCAGGAAAATGGGCCTCCGACAGAAATGGAAAAAGTTGACAATTGGCTATGAGGGAGAATGGGAGGGAGAAAGAGGATAATTCCCAAATCATAGACTTGAGGCACTTGGAGGATAGTCGTGCCTTCGAGAGAAGTCCGGAAGTCTGATAGAGAGGAACAGAGAGGGGTAAAGAGAGGTTCTGTTTAGGTCCCGCCCCATTTAAGACTTCTCTGGTCATCCATTTGATGTCTGTGAAAATGATGGCTGCATGGCCATGTGTCCATCTAGCTGGCTGGGTGGATGAACGGATAGATAGAGAGAGGGAGGGAGAAGAAAAGAGGGAAGGAGGGAGGGAAAGAGGGATGGAGAGATAAGAACATATGCTAGGTAATTGAATTGTATTGGTGTGAGCTGAGTCAAAAAGGAAGCTCTGCATCCTCCGCCTCCCTTCTGCAGAAACAGTGCCCTTCCATTCCATTCCCCTCCATGCTATGACAGGGCAGCATTTATTGAGCACCTGCAAATGTCCATGGAGATTATGTGTGCCTGACCTTGTATAGGTTGAGGGAGCGAGGAGGGAGTGGTGGCCTGGATGAAACTAGTGGGGGGAGGGGGGTGGCTGGTCAGACCGGGGGGGAGGAGCGGGAGGAGGAGGGGAGGGGGTGGCGGCTGGACGAAGCTGGTGGCCGATCCAACTGAGACAAGAGGCCGATGGCAGAGGGCCGGCCCAGGAACGGCTGCCCGCTCATCACCGTGGCCTTGGAATTTCAGCACATACACTCCTAAGGCTGATTCTGTCCCTGCTTTCCCTGCAACATAATTCAGGCCCACAGAGGCTGACCATCACCAGCTCAGCCGGAAGAGGGCAGCATCCTCCTCAGCAAAGGCCTCAGCCCCAGAGCACTGGCAGGCAGCTTCCCAGGAGCCCAGATCTCCAGCCCAGCAGCTGCGGGGAAGAGGCAGCCCAGGCCAGAGCAGGAATCAGGGGGGATCCCCCATAAAGCTCCGGGCCTCAGGCCTTTCCTGCTGGAACTCGGGTCGCAACGACAATACACCGAGTCCACAAAGCAACCCCCAGTTCTCCGAAACCCAGAGTGGGGGGCCTCGGGGTGCTGTGTAAAAGAGGCTGCCTTTGGAGGCAGGAGGTAGAAATTCGAATTCTGCCTCTGCCAAACCGGCGTGGCTTTAGTCAGTCCCTCGTGTCCTCCCTGATTAGGAAGGCACCAGATAGCCTCGCCGTCTCCTCCAGATTTAGGGTGAGGTCCTTACTCCTGCGTAATTCTAGGTGGGGCCAACATGGTGAGACCGTTGGCAACTCCCATCTCACGGACAAAAAGGCTGCGTTGTCCCCAGAGCTCAGCTGACCCCGTCCTCCATAGTCACACTGACACCCTGTCCTGTGTCCCCTTCCCAAGCAGGATGGGCAGGCTGGAAGGCCTGGGCTACAGGAGAGCCTCGGGAAAGAGCAGAAGGCTCCACGTTGGGTTGGTCTGCCAAGGATGAACTGGGGCAATGACCCAAAGCTTCAGGAACTACTTTAAGCTTCAAACAGGGAAAAACCCCTGCTAAAGAGCTGGATGCTCAGAACAGCAGTGGGTTCCCCCTCACTGGAGACCCTGTGGTGGGGAGCATGTGAATTGAGGGAGTTGAACAGAGAGGTCACTGCACCCTCCCACAGCTGCCCCTGCTGTTACTCTCCTTTTAGGTCAACAACACAATCCCCCTGCTTGGGGGAGAAGTTGGGCCTTTGGAAGTCTCCTGCTGTCTTTGTGAGGATGGGTGTGGGAGCTCAATCCCAAACCACTGTCTGAGACTAGAAGCCAGTGACCATAAAGAAGAGACCCCCGGACCTGCCCAAAGGCTGCATTGGAGTTAAGCAGAGGGAATGAAGAGGGGGAAAGTGGGCCACAGTATCTAAGCGGGAGCAATGAAGGGGAGTTTCTCTTTTTGGATCTGAAGTCATTCTGTCAGCGGCTCCCATCTGTTTCATGAATTGGTAATTCTGGGAAGCCTTTGATGTACAAAGCCAGTCTCCAGCTCAGAATTCCTAAGTTGTGAAGATACATGGGGGGAGAGTGGACACAATTAGGCCGATCTCCCGTCCAAGTGGCCTCCAAGAGGAGGAAAATGCTTCTCGGCAGCTTTACTCTGCTTTCTGACCAGGAATCCCAGCTTATTTCAATCCACTTTTGTTTCTATTGTTAGGAGAAAAAAAAAGCCATGCTCTTTCTGTCTGGGAGCTCAGAGTTTCTGATTCTTAAAATGAAATCATCTCTTCCCTGGCACCATTTCTCTTAGAAAAACGCTTAACCGAGCTAAGCCTGATCACACGCTTCTCGCGTCTTAAATGTCTGCTTTAAAATAAGCAGCATCTCAGGGGGATGATGTACAAAAACAGAGATTCACAGGGGTCGGGGACTGTGAAATTTAGAGGGGCGTGAGTTCTCCAAAAGACTTAATGGGTTTTCCTAACCACTCGTGGCTAACTAAGTGCACACAGCCAGTCCGGCCAGCCCTTTGGGGCTCCTCGAAGGTCCCTCCCTCCCCCTTGCTTTGCTACTCAATGCTCCCAGGTGGAGATGAGAGGGCGAGGGATTTCTGGACTGATTCTGTAAGTGATTCTAATGGAGACAGCCTGGAAATCCCTCCCGGTGCCTACTGAGACCATTCAATCAATGTGGGCTCCACTTAGTCCGGATTTCTCCGGTGGGGGGAGGCAGATAAGAAGGGGGAAGGGCTGTGCTCAGAGAGCCAGGCTGTGCAAAAGAAGGGCCACCTTTGTTGCTGGAAAGGCCGAGGGTGCCACAGAATAGTGGAATATCCCAAGGCATGGTGGCTGAACTCAGCGAGCACTCTAGGTGATGGACCAGAACAGACAAAAGGGACCAAGTCTTATGACTGGCGTGGCAGTGGAGATATCTGATGTGATCTGGGGCTGAATTGAGGGAAACAAAAGATCCAGGAAGGAGAAGGTGGTGAGCCCTGGACCACCAGGAGTATTGTCAGGAAGGTGAGGATCCATTGCTGGAGAACGTGCAGGAAATGCGTGTGCAAGGGAGAGCCTTCATCTGAGGGAAGAGAAGGCTTGGGAGTCCCGGCTCTGTTTTCAAGTATTTGAAAGGATTAACCTTGCTCTCATTGTCACTGAGAGGGGGGTCCAGCAGGAGCAGAAATAGAAACCTTGGAGAGGGAGGCAGGGTCAAGGCTACAGAGGAGCAAGCTAGGTTCCTGTGTAAAAACAACAGTGGGAGGAATGGTCTTGGCCCTTTTGCCCCCCACCTCCCAGTAGAGGTAACAGTGACCATCCTGTCTGAAGGCCAGATATGTTATGTGTCCTCCCTCCTCCAGGATACTCTGGTCCTAATAAGGGGTTGGTGGGCCTAGCCTCTTGTCTCCATCCAAAGTATTCTCCCAATGATGAGGGAGGCTCAAGTCCCGGGCACCTCTGACTCTTGCCAGGCTGGCCGGATGTATCCGGCCCACAGTCCTGGCTCCCAGGCCACTGTGGCTCCTATATCCAGTGAGGATCCCCACCTCAGGCACATGAAACTAAGAACAAATGAGAACAGAAATCAATGTCCACAGAACATTTCTCAGAACCAGGATAAAAGAAAGAAAGCAGGGGAAGGAGGTTCTTCCCTCATCACTGTTTCAGTTCCTGGTTCCCACGATCTAGGTGAACTAGGACCTTCATCCTCTGGACATAGAAGGAAAGTGTGTGAGCTGGAAAGAGACCGTCTCATCAGTCTTCTCTGGCCTATGGCTGAGCACCAATCCAAGGGGACTAGTGCCCCATCTATAAGGTAAAGAAGGGAAGGCAGGGTACCTCCCTATTAGGTGATCTGGGCCTGCTCCAAAGGCCCCGTTACATAGAGGGGATGGCTACTCTAATATGGGTTATACTAGGTGGTGTGAAGGTCCCTGCCACCTCACAGATGGTGCTGTGGATTCATTGGCTCCGACTATGGCCCAAAGTTCAAGAGCGACTGGGCACGCTGTTGGAGCGAGCAGTTCTGCCTGGGAATTTAGGGCAAATTTTAAATGGCTACTCTTTGATGACCTGTGCTCCTGGAGTCTGGATGATTTCCTCAGAGGAAAACTAAGCTTGCTCCCTCTGGACTCAGCTCTAGTCAAATGCAAGTGACCTGGAGGGTACATGCAACAGAATAGCTTCCCTAGCTTTCAATAAACATACATCTGATTCCTTTTCCCTCCCTCCCTCCCTTTCTCTTTTTTCCTTCCTTCCTTCCTTCCTTCCTTCCTTCCTTCCTTCCTTCCTTCCTTCCTTCCTTTTCTTTCCTTCCTTTCTTCCTTCCTTCCTTCTTCCCTTTCTTCCTTTCTTCCTTTTCTTTCTTCCTTCTTTCCTTCCTTCCCTCTCTTGGGTTTTTCTGCCTTCAGAGGACTGAGTTCCAGATTTCTGCCCTTACCTGCTTTCACTCATATTGGCAGTAAGATGGAGGCAATGAATTGTAATTCAGGACGGGACAATATTATTCCTATGCTACTTAGTTCATGCAAACCAGTGAAATACCTAAGAGAGAAAGGGACAATGTTCTCAGGGAGGTCAAGGTGGCCTCCCTGGAGGAGATGGTATTTGAGTGGAGTTTTAAAGGATTCACCATTTAAAGAACCAGGGAGATTCCAAAGATAGGAAATAATAGCTGAGAAGTATAGTGATTAAAGGTTTGCAAATCACTTTACTGACATCCTTCATCTCATCCAATCTTCAGTGAGAGAGATCACTTCTCAGAGGTCAAAGGGTAACCCATATGGGGTTTAGGGGCTTCTTAGTACTGTTGCTTCCCCCCCACATTGGTATGTTATTTCTCCAAAATCAAATCACAAACTTCAATTACTTTTCACAATAGGAGATTTCTGAGAAAATGTTATGAGCACAACTTCCCAGACCTGGAGCCCAATCATCAGCTGCTTGGGCCATAGGCAGAGTGAGCTCTTTAAAAAGTTTGTTAAAATACATTGGACTATTTGCCACCTAGGGGAGGAGGCGGGGAAGGAGGGGAGAAATTGGAACACAGGGTTTTGCAAGGGTTAATGTCAAATTATCCATGCATATGTTTTGAAAAATAAAAAGCTTTAATAATAATTTTTGGAACAAAGCATTCCCTCTTGGTAAGTCCCCTAAGTTCATTTTTGGGGGTGGTACAGGAGATGGATGATCAGTTTCCTCTCTGGCACAGAATCTCTGCTACTGGTTTGATTCACCACTGGGACCACTGGGTCGCTCCTCAGGGCTCCAGGTGCAGGGGAACCTTTAGTGGTTCAACCTTTCCAAATCAACAGTGTCTCACCCTAATATTTATTCACCTAAGTTCAGGAAGGATGAACACAGTGAAGACGGAGGGAAAAGATAGCAGATGTTCAGGGATACCGGTTGGTCAGGTGGAGGAGCTCTTCCCCACCTGGCAGCTGATAGCAGCTCTTCCCCCACATGGACATCAACCCTCTCTCGGCAGATGAGTGGTAACAGCTGCTCTGAAAGTCCCAAAGACCGACCGGAAGCTCACTGCCTGTAGCTGGCGTTGGGTGGGAGTTGGGCAAGTGGAGCTCGGTGCTTGAGTGAGAAGATGGTGCTATGCTCCTGGACAGGACCAGACAAGGTCCCCTCCACCCACACACAAGGTGTCCCGTGAATGTGGTTGACGTGAACACTAGATGGTGGAGGACACCAAGATGCTTTAGGAGAAGCGCCAAATGCTGGGGTCTGGTCATGTGAAGAATCTGCCATGATCATTCCCTTTGGCAAAAGGCAGATTGATTTAGGGGAGAGGTTGCAGACAAAATGAAGGGACATAATAAATACCTGGAGTGTAAATAGGAAATAGAGCATAGAAAGGGGTTTTAATAATTAATGGTGGAAAAGTTCTCTTGTGGAACTCGCCTTTTACCAAGAAAAAGGCAACACCCCATGAGGTTGGGGGAGGCCCTTAGCTGGAAGGCTAAATTGGAAAGGGGATTAGCCCCTCAAAAGAGTTAGCCACTAGAAATGAGCAGAAGCAGGAGATCATTATACACTTCAATAACGATACTGTTTGAGGATGTATTCTGATGGAAGTGGATCTCTTTGATAAAGAGAGCTAATTCAGTTTCAATGGATCAAGGATGGACAGAAGCAGCCACACCCAAAGAACGAACACTGGAAAATGAATGTGAACTGTTTGCATTTTTGTTTTTCTTCCCGGGTTATTTCTACCTTCTGAATCCAATTCTCCCTGTGCAACAAGAGAACTGTTCAGTTCTGCAAACATATATTGTATCTAGGATATACTGTAACCTATTCAACATGTAAAGGACTGCTTGCCATCTGGGGAAGGGGGTGGAGGGAGGGAGGGGAAAAATCGGAACAGAAGTGAGTGCAAGGGATAATGTTGTAAAAAAATTACCCTGGCATGGGTTCTGTTGATAAAAAGTTATAATTATTTTTTTAAAAAATAGAGTAAGCCACTAGGAGTAGAGTTAGGAGAGATACCACAATTTATGGGGGAAGGGGAAGGGGAAGGACACCAAGATTTGCAAGGGTCCATGTTGAAAAATTACCCATGTGTATGCTTTGAAAATAAAAAACTAATTTAAAAATGCCTAGAACACAAACCAAATGAACTTTCGAGCAGTGTTTAACATTCAATAGCACTTTTTTAAAAAAAAGTCATTACACTGATACATTGTTGGTGGAATTGTGAACACATCCAGCCATTCTGGAGAGCGATTTGGAACTAGGCTCAAAAAGTTATCAAACTGTGCATCCCCTTTGATCCAGCAGTGTCTCTACTGGGCTTATACCCCAAAGAGATACTAAAGAAGGGAAAGGGACCTGTATGTGCCAAAATGTTTGTGGCAGCCCTGTTTGTAGTGGCTAGAAACTGGAAAATGAATGGATGCCCATCCATTGGAGAATGGTTGAGTAAACTGTGGTATATGAACGTTATGGAATATTATTGTTCTGTAAGGAATAACCAGCAGGATGAATACAGAGAGGCTTGGAGAGACCTACATGGACTGATGCTAAGTGAAATGAGCAGAACCAGGTGATCATTATATACCTCAACAATGATACTGTTTGAGGATGTATTCTGATGGAAGTGGATCTCTTCGATAAAGAGAAGATCTAACTCAGTTTCAATTGATCAAAGATGGACAGAAGCAGCGACACGCAGAGAAAGTACACTGAGAAATGAATGTAAACTGCTCACATTTTTGTTTTTCTTCCTGGGTTATACTTTCTGTGCAACAAGAAAACTGTGCAACAAGAGAACTGTTCGGTTCTGCACACATATATTGTATCTGGGATATACTGTAACCTATTCAACATGTAAAGGACTGCTTGACATCTAGGGGAGGGGGTGGAGGGAGGGAGGGGAAAAATGGGAACAGAAGTGAATGCAAGGGATGATACTGTAAAAAATTACCCTGGCATGGCTTCTGTCAATAAAAAGTTATTTAAAGGGAAAAAAAAAGCCATTGAGAACATACCATCCCAACTCTTCTTCCTTAAAAAGAGCGACCTAGTTTCACAGGACTCAGCCCAGGAGCTCAGTGTGACTCACTCATTAAGGGTCATATGACCATTCTGCAGCAAAGGTACCTTCGTCATCTCTTTAAACAAGAAATAAAAATAAAATTTCTTCTTTTCCTCATCTACTATGAGGGTTGCCCCAAGCTGTGCCCATGTAGCTTCTCTCAGGGAACAGAGAGACTCTTTCCTCTTGCCCTGGAGGGGTGGCAGGAGAGCCTAAAGAGGGAGCTGATGCCCGAGGTGAGAACAGAACTAGTCAGAAGGTGGCTGGGTAATTTGGACGCCTTAGATCACCCAAAGAACCTAGATTCTGGCAGGCAGGCAGATGGGCACTCCACATCATCACATCACAGGAGCACACACGCTGATGTGGGCGGCTCTACATGTGGACGGGGCTGGGGCCGAGGCCTGGGCCTGGAACCCAATGGGGGAGAGAGGCTCTGGGCCCCTGGGAAATTGGCCCCAAGCTTCTCCCTCTTCAGAGATCCTTCTTTTCTGACGGAGCTTCTCCTGTGGTGACCTGGAATCAGCCCCTGAAAAAGCCAATAATCAGGCTGCACTGAAGGCAATAAAGAGCTGGTCAGTGAGAAGGGCAGGTCACCCTTGTTACTCATGGGAAATTCTGCAGGCCAGTGGAATGGGGGACACGGGGGAGTGGCCGGTGAGTCCCGCCCTTGGGAGCTCAACAGGCTGTCAAAGAACCCAAGCATCCCCACGGTGCCTTTCCAGCACAGCCAGCGTGTCCATAAGTTCCAGCCACTAACTCTTAATATGAAAAGGAGCCTTTTAACTGGCCACGGGGCTGAGCTAGACCTGGAGTACATTCAAAAGGCAGAGGCTAGCCCAGGCCTGCTCATTCTGGCCTGGTTCTTTCCAAGCTGGCTGCATTAGTGAGCAACCTAAGGGCCCTCCCCATCAGAAGCCAACACGTGACCCAAGGCTCGGCTGTTGGTCTCTATGATTATTTTTCCTGTATCTAAGGGAAGGGGGGTGGAGATGGCTACAACCTGGAGGCTTCAAAAGCCATCAGACAATCCAGCAGTGGAGTCTGCCGGGCCCGAGGTGGCTGCCTTCAGGACGCCGCCCAGCAATGGCCAAGGGATGGACTCCTCCAGCCTCGGGTCCGGAGCTCGGAAGGACCCACACACACTAAGGCTGAGCCCACTCTCCAAACCCAAGAAAGGAGAGGGGAGCGTGAATTGTCCGGTGTTGGGGAAAAGATCGGGACTTGGGTCAGACTTCAACAGCAATGTCCCTTTGTAGAGGCTGGAAAGCTGTTCCTGGCGATGGCTCTCAGGGAAACACCCGGGAGTGGAGGGCGGGTAAAGCCGTTGCCCAGAGTTACCCCCTAAAGCCCCGGAGGAGGAGATGAGCTAGCCACCGTCCGGAAGGAGAAGCGGCGCACACCTGCTACACGTGGGGCTAGAGAGGGGCTGGCTCGGTCCCGGGACAAGCTTCAGGCGCCTTTGGGTCTCCGTGTGGTGTCTGAAGTTTCGCGGACAGTCCCAGAACGTTGGGGGGGCTCATCTCCCGGGGAAGATCTGTGAGTGAATCTGGGAAAGAGTTGGGACGCAGATGCGCAGGAGGGAGGGCCTGTGCCAGAGACAAACCTCAGTCATTGCCCGAAATGTCTGCAGAGGGGCCGGCGGCCACAGAGAGCCTCCCGGCAGCTTCAGGAGCGCCCCGTGGCTGAGCCCCTGCCTCTTTGTCACAGTGTAGCCAGACGGCAGGGGCCGGGATTGCTGGACATAGAACAGGCTTCAGTTTTAGCAAAGCTTCTGATAAGAGTTTCTTCTGTTCCAGTCTATCCTTGATCTGTGTCCTAGCTCTCTTATCTCCTCCAATATGGATATCACCTCACTCTGGGACCTCCCCTGGCCAGGGAGCCCCTGGGGAGAGGAAGAACAAGATGGAAAAAAGCTTTGAAATCAGGCCGCAGCAGGAGGGATGGAAGGGGGAGGGTTAGGGGAGTACTGGGCTGGACAAGAGGTGTGGGGAGGGAGAACCAGAATCAGCAAGCATTTATTAAGTACTTACTGTGTGCCCTCCAAAAGCGACAGGAGGGGTGGAAGGGTGAGGGCTAGGGGAGTACTGGGCTGGACAAGAGGTGTGGGGAGGGAGAACCAGAATCAGCAAGCATTTATTAAGTACTTAAGTGTTGGAGAGCGACAGTCCAACGAGGAAGGCACCATGCCCACACAGGGTTACTTGGAGATGATCCCAGAGGCAGGAGTCATGAAGGGCAGAGGGAGCCAGAGCAGAATGAAGGGCCACCCCCCTGCCTAAAAGGAGAGGGGCACAGAGGGACACTGGGCTTGGCTTAGAGAAAACTTAATGGGTGAGCTGTCTCATACAGTAGCTGAAAGGAGTTCCCAAAGAGATTAGGTTAAAACAGGGGAGGGAGAGAGAAGGAAGTGGGCCAACAGCTCTTAGACCTCGAATTACCTATTTTAATTAAAATCACTAACTAGGGGGCAGCTGGTGTAGTGGATAGAACACCAGCCCTTCAGTCAGGAGGACCTGAGTTCAAATCTTAGTCTCAGACACTTAACCCTTTCTAGCTGTGTGACCCTGGGCAAGTCACTTCCCCAGTTGCCTCAGCCAAAAAATAATAAACAAACTAAAAATGTAAATATAGAGATACTGGTCCAAGTATTCAAGAGCCATAATTATTTAAGAATTCAAGCCAGAGCTTCAAGAGAAAGTAGGAGTCCTTTTTTACTCATGGATACAATCCTCCCAGACTGTTTCCTCCTCCCTAAGAGGAGGTACTGACTCCCTTCCGAATCTCCCCTCCAAACTGAGAGGACTGGATAGCGCTTGCCTGAACTGGGGTTCAAAACTGGAGCCCTAATTTGGCTGGCTGCTGTTCTCATAAGCAGCTGGAGAAATGCCCGAAATGTTTCTGACCCAGGATGCCAGCAGGCCCTGGCTGGAATCAGGAGGTCCCGAGTGCAGATCTGCTCTCCGATGCTTGCTCCTGTGTGACCCTGGCCAAGTCACTCCCCCCGTTTGCCCAATTTCCTCAGTTGTAAGATGAGCCATTTCCATTCCAGGTAAGGCACTCCAGGATCTTTGTCAAGACCTAAACTGGGTCCGGAGAGCAGACATGACAGGAGGGGTACAGAGAGCGGACACAGGAAGGGGGGGAGAGGGGGAAGTGTGAACGACTCAAGAGAGTCAGCACACAAGTACAGATCGCCAGGCGTTGACAGGGAAAGAGGGGTTCAGTTGAAGTGGGTGCGAGGGGGCGGGATCTACAGGGATGCCTCCCGGCTGCAGGGCACTTTCCACCCTCCCACGTGCCCTGCAGGTGCGGGGCTCAGCAGGAGGGCATCTCTGGGCCAGAGGCCGCCAGCCCCGACCTCGTCCCGCAGCTTTCCTCGTCCTCGTTCTTTGGGTCTTTGCCCGGCTGCGGCCCAGCTGAAATGACGCCTGCCCTGACCGCCTGGGGAAGCGTCTGTCTTGTCTCCCTTCCCTCCACCCCCCCCCCAAGCTGGTTCTCCCGAAGCCGCTCCTTTCAGAGGCTCCCCAGCTAACCCCCCACGCGCCCACTCCCTCCCCCCCCAGGCCCATCTATTGGCCCCTGAAGGACTTCACAGGCAGCTCCAGGATTTGCCGCAACGGTCCAAGGTCCAGAAAGGTGGCCCAGTCCCTGCTAGTGGCCCACGGATGCCCCGCGGGGCTCCCTGACCCGGAGCTACCTGACCCAGAGCGGAGGCTCGTTCCCTCCGCCCGCCGGGAGAGAAGAGCACAGAGGCCCATTGAGGATCCAGAAGTGGACCCAGGATTACAGCCGGGACGCTGAGGGAGGACGAGTTCCGAATTCGGACCCAGAACCTTCAGAGGAGGGCGGGAGAAGCGCAGGGCGGAGCGCACAATGGCTTCCCGGGTCTTCAGATCAGCCTTTTCCAGCCCTTGCCAAGGCGCAGCAGAGGGGCCTGGGACTGTTCTTTGGATCCTCCGCAGACCTATCACACAATGGACTCCTCCAGGATCGGCTTCCAAGGGAGAGGCCATCCTTCCCAGGGGCGTCCCTAAGGGGTCAGGCCAGGCCAAGGGGAGGCAGGGACTGCCGCAGAGAGGGGATTGCTGGCCCAGTCCCAGGGGCCCTAGGGAAGAAATGAGGGCAGACCTCGGGGAGCTGGGGAGCTCACCTAAAAACAGAATCAGGAAACCCAAGTCTGCAAGTGGATTTACACCAGACTGATCTAGTCTTCAGGTGTTTCCCGGGCTTTAGCCATCTCAGGGTCCTGCTTCCCGCACTGGCCCCTCCTATAAACCCTGTGCCCTCTGAACCCTTCTGACTGTGAGACCATGCTGTCCCTTAAATCCCACTCCTTCCAAGCTCCCGTTAGTCCTTGCTCCCCAGCACGCAGCCCCTGTCCCGACAGTGTCTGAAAGCACCTGCCCCAATGGCTGACACAGAAAAGGGAAACGATGAGTGTGGGAGATGTGGGAAAATTGGAACACCATTGCATGGCTGGTGGACTTGTGAACTGATCCAACCACAGGGAAGACCAGTTTGGAACCGTGCCCAAGGGCAGCCAAACTCTGCATGCCCTTGACCTAGCAATACCGCTCCTGGGTCTGTGTCAACTGGACTGAACCAGCCTCTAACCTGTGCGGGGCTGAAGTCCAACGGGGCAGGTAAAAGACGGGAGAGTTGGGAATCAACTAGAAGTTTAATTTCAAAGTGAGGGGAAGAGCTTCCAAGCAAGGATCCATGTGCCGGGATCCCACCCCTAGAGGGCTCCCTCCTTAGCGTGACCAAACCTCCATATCTATACCTATGGCCGCACAGTGAGCTGTATCCCTGACAGCGAGAGGGAACAGCAACACTCCGAGAAGTCTTGATTCACAGCAGGACTTGCACAATCAGAACTTGCCTGAGCTCAGAGAACACTCGGTACTGGTCAAAGCGATCCAATAATTATGTGATTTTGTCAAAGGTTGACATTATCCAGCAGGTGAGCGCAAAGAATTGTTGTTATGTCAAGCTCAGGGCGCCTCCTAACAGTATGACATGTCATTGTTTTAGCCAAAGGGAAGAGGGTCCTCAAAACCCCTCCCCTTCTGGTCAATAGGGGCGAGGCAGATATAAACCAAGACGCCGTGACAGGCCAGTTGGACCAGGTCAACCTTGTTGACCACAAGGTTATTAGTTCCTTGAGGGGACTTATTGAAGTAGGTTCCAGATATCATTACTAACTGCTGTTCACTTGCAAACAGAAAAGATAGGTCACGAATGCAGGAGGAGAAAATGCCAACACACGCTTAAATCAGGACCTTAGTGGTTGGGCAATTACAAAAGGGAAGAGGACAGTACACTCAGCCCTCATCTGGAATCTTGGGATAGCTGTCTCATCTTGATATTGGCTGCTTCTCAGTCCAAACTAGATGAAACTTGAGGTCCCTTGAGGAGTTTTCTTTAGATGATCAACTAGTCCACAAATTGGACCAGTGTGGGAATAGTCAGAAGAATCTGGTAGGGGTATCAATCTTTGAATCTGAGTTTTTGGTAAGACTGTTGTCTAAACAACAGAGATGATAGTTTCTCAGACACACAAGACTACGTCTAAACAATACAATCAAATTTCTCACGATTCCCATAATGACATAATTAAAGTCAGGTACAGATCAAATTACTTAAGAAGTCTCACAATGGACTAGTTTGGAGAAGGAAGATTTACATGACACCAAAATAACCCACCAAGCAAATTTAAATATAACTAAAATCAAGTTTCCTTGCATTCTGGTGACTCATTACAAGTATCCATTGAACCAGCACATTTTGAATCTCGGTGTAGTCATCTGATGCCTAAAAATCTTTTTTTGGACAATAAGCTTTATTCTCAGGACAGATCTAAAGAGGGCTCTGCTTCTCTGGTTTCAATCTAGAAGTTCCTGGATAATTCTCACAATATAATTTAGTACAGTCATTTAAATTTGATTCGCTAGTCTTGAAACTTCAGAGAATTTCCATTTATATGCCATTTGCTGTTTCTATCTTTACCTAAAACCTATACCCGATATAAGAGTATTTTTAAAATTTATGAAGATCTAACTGTAAAATGAGCTCTTTTGCTTTTAAAATGATCAGAGATGCTTTAGAAAATGGGAAAATAATTTCATTGGCATTATGCATATAATTTATACATAAAATCTTGATCCAGTTTTGAGAACTTATTACTAAAACACTCTCAAAACCTATGAAAGATAAATTTTGGAAGTCAATCATATACACATGTATTAGTCCTTAGAGAAAAATCTAATCCTGTTGCTTTTCTCAAAATTTATTGTTCCATTTATTTAGGAAACTTTCATATTACATCTTTGTCTTATTACTTTGTTTAATCGTTTTTCTCTTAGTTCCCCCCCCTTAATTTCCACATTATAATTTAATCACAAACATAGGTTCAAATTGTCATATGTTCATACCTGCATCCTATTATAGTAACTCAATGATGTTCTAGTATCAATCTATTATTTAATAGATTTCATATTTTACTCACAAAACTTCTTGATTATAGAAATTTGCTAGAAAAGGAAAAAGACAGACAGAGTTATAACAGTCATATATCATAATAGAGGCAAAAACTCCCTTAGCTCTGTGTGATTCCAAGAAGGAGTCATATCTGGCAGTCAATCATGTAGTCACAGCATATCAAAAGCCAAACAGAATCAATCAGGTGAGGAAAATGCCATTTCCTTCCTGGAGTCAAAGGGATCCTATCCAAGCCATGTCCAAAGTCATCCCCAAAACCTTTCCCAGGTACAGACATCCATCTTTAGCAGTTCTCAGACTGCAGCACATGCCATTTTCTACTTTGGGCTTTATGACAATTCACACAATTATCTCTATAAGCAAAGCTCAAAACAATAGTAAATGACAGTTCCAGGAATTTTTACCTAAAATAGCAAAATTTCACTAACCACAACTTAGGACTTGGATATCTTTACTGATGTTTCCCTAATAGTGAACATTTCATTTCTCCTTTACTTATAAATTAAAACTACCCATATTCTGGGGCTTCAACCATACAGCAAAGATCTGATAGTTGACTTATCACTGAAATGTTGAAGCTACATATTTAATTCTTTCATAATTGTAAAGAATTTCAAATAAAAATCTGGTGTTACATATCACGATTATCTGCTCTATACAAAATATAGCCCATTAAATATTTCGTAATTGTCAAATGTCTATTTTAATCACATCCTTTTAAAAGCCCAATTCACATATAACGGCACCCAGATTAAGAAGGTGTTTTGTCCAATAGCATTTTTGTTACATGGTGTCTCAAATTTTCCATTAGAGAATTTAGAAATACAATAATAATAATGAACTTCAATGGACATCAATTGCATTCCCAAACTATCACACATAAAAATCATTAATCTTATTACCTTTGGCATTTTAAAACCACTTTATAGAGTTATCGGATATGGAATAATTACATTCAATTAAAAATAATAACAGTGCTTTACATATACCGATCACTGTGTTAAGCACTTTATAGTCCCTATATTAGTTTGATCTTCACAACAATCCTGGGAGGTGAGTACCATTATTATTTTTTTCTTTGTAGAGCAGGAAACGGGGGCAAAAAAGAAACAAGCACAGCTAATAAATTTCTGCAACAGAATATAATTCAAGTTTTCCTTCATTTTTTTCATCCCCTGTATTTGGAAATGTGATCTTAGGTAAGAGGAGTTAATAGTGAGAGGGAGCGGATGGCTGAACTAGGGAATCAAAAAGGATTTCTGGTTAAAATAATCATTTAAGGAAGGGTTTGCAAGAGGTTGGTATAAAATGTAAAGCATTTACATTTACTTTATAGAGTTAGAAAAAAATTATTTCTTTATTCCGTCATTATTTATAAACCAGCTATCTCCTTTGATTGCCCTAAAATGATGAGGCTATTACTCTTGTCTCTTACTAATTTTTTTTCTGTGAACTATCAGACTTCCAATGAGAGAACTAAGGCGGGCAAGTACACCATCTCATGACTTCCAGAAGTTTGGGGGTGGTTATGCCTTATAAAAATTTTAATGTATTTTATTCTGAATTTAAGAAATAAAACAAGCATTTCCATAACAAAGTGGAATAGGAAAACAGGATTGTACCTGAATCGCAGATCCATCATGTACAATTTGCTGCTCCTTTTTTATACAACAAAGTTAATGATGTAATTTTTTTCTCCTCCCCTTTCACTCCAAACTTTACCTACCATTAAACACAAACTGAATGTGTGTATAAACACACACACACACACACACACACAGGTGCACACACATATACACACATATGTGTGTGTGTCAATTCTTTTTCTGGATTCAAACAGCATCTTCCTTCACAGAATCTTTGTGGGTAATTTAGGTATTTATAATCGAATGACTCAGTTGCCCAATCTTACCATTTACCTTTTTTTTTAATTAAAGCTTACTTTCAAACTATATACATGGATATACATTCACCCCTATAAAACCCTGTATTCTAATTTTTTTCCCTCCGTTCCCTCTCCCAGTCAGCTAGCGATCCAATATATGTTAAACATGTGCAGTTCCTCTCTATATATTTCCACAAATCTCATGCTGCTTCAGAAAAATCAGATCAAAAAGGGGGAAAAATGAGAAAACAAAATGCAAGCAAACAACAAAAAAATTGAAAATACTATGTTGTAAACCACGCTTAGTTCCCAATGTCTCTTCTGTGGGTACAAATGATTTTCTTCAACACAAGACACATTGGAACTGGCCTGAATCATTTCATTGTTGACAACTAAAATGTCCAACAGAATTGATTATCTATAATCTCACTGTTGCTATGCAAACTGATCTCCTGGTTCTGCTCATTTCATTCAGCATCAGTTCCTATAAGTCTCTCCAGGCCTCTCTGAAATCATCCTGCTGATCATTTCTTACAGAATGACAATGTTCCATAACATTCATATACAATAACTTATTCAGCCATTCTCCAACTTAGGGTCATCCACTCAGTTCCAGTTTCTTGCCACTACAAAAAAGGGCTGCCACAAACATTTTTGCACATGTGGGTCCCTTTCCTTCCTCTAGAATCTCTTTGGAATATAAGCCTAGTAGAAACACTGTGGGATCAAAGGGTATAAACAGTTTAATAGCCCTTTGAACATAGTTCCAAATTAATCTCCAGAATGGTTGAATCAGTTCACAACTCCACCAAAAATGTATTAGTGTTCAGGTTTTCCCACATCTCCTGCAACATTCATCATCTTTTCTTGTGATCTTAGCCAATCTGGGAGGTGTGTAGTGATACATCAGAGCTGTGTTCATTTGCATTTCTCTGATCAATAGTCATCTGGAGAACCTTTTCATATGACTAGAAATAGTTTTAATTTCTTCATCTGAAAATTGTCCGTTCATATTTGACCATTTATCAATTGGAGAATGGCTTGTTTCTTATAAATTTGGGTCAATTATTTATTTTAGAAATGAGGCCTTTCTCAGAACCTTGAATGTAAAAAATGTTTTCCCAGTTTGCTTCCCTTCTAATTTTGTCTGCATTGGTTTTGTTTGTACAAAAACTTATTAACTTCATCAAAATTATCCATTTTGCATTCAATAATGTACACAAGTTCTTCTTTGTTCACAAATTCCTTTCTTTTCCACAGATCTGAAGGGTAAACTATCCTTTGTTCTTCTAATTTGCTTATATCATCACTGTCTAAATCATGAACCCATTTCAGCCTTATCTTGGTATACGATATTAGGTGTGGATAGTTTCTGCCTTATTTCCAATGTTTCCAGCAATTTTTGTCAAATAATGAGTTCTTATCCCAAAAGCTGGGGTCTTTGGATTTGACAAACACTAGATCACTATAGTCATTGACTATTTTGTCCTGTGAACCTAACCCATTCCACTGATTGGCTATTCTTTTTCTTGGCCAGTATCAAATGGTTTTGTTGACTTCTGCTTCCTAACATAGTATTAGGTCTAGTTTCAATTAGACCACCTTTATTGGCATTTTTAAAAATTAATTTCCTTGAAATTATTGACCTTTTGTTCTTCCATATGAATTTTGTTATTTTTTTCTACCTCTGTGAAGTAATTTCTTTGGAGTTTGATTGGTATGGCACTGCATAAATAGATTAATTTAGATAGTATTGCCATTTTTATTATATTAGCTTGACCTACCCATGAAAACTTGATATTTTTCCAAGAGGTAAGATCTGACTTTGTGTGTCAAGTGTTTTGCAACTGTTTTTATATAGTTCTTGACTTTGCCTTAGCAAGTAGACTCCCAAATGTTTGATAAATTATTTAAATGCTATTTCTCTTTCTATCTCTTGCTACTGGACTTTGTTGTAATATATAAAAATGCTGATGATGTATCTAAATTTATTTTGTATCCTGCAACTTTGCTAAAGTTGTTAATTGTTTCTGGTAGTTTTTTAGTTGATTTTCTGGGTTTCTCTAAGTAAACCATCATATCATCTGCAAAGACTAATAATTTGGTTTCCTCCTTACCTATTCTAAATTCTTTAATCTCTTTTTTCTTCTCTTTTTAGTAAAGATACCATTTCTAATACAATGTTGAATAGTTACGGTGATAGAGGGCAACCTTGTTTCACCCTGGATCTTATTGGAAATGGGTTCTAGTTTATCCTCATTACATCTGATGCTTGCTGATGGCTTGAAATACATGCTTTTAGTCATTTTAAAGAACTCCATTTATTCCTATTCTCTCTAGTGTTTTTAAAAGGAATGGGTGTTGGATTTCGTCCAATGCTTTTTCTGCATCTATTGGGATAATCATATGATTTTTGTTAGTTTGGTTATTGTTATAGTCAACTATGCTAATGATTTTCCTAATATTGAACCAATCCTGCATTCCTGGTATAGATCCTACTTGGCCATGGTGTATTATCCTGGCTACTATTTACTCTCAAAACTTTTATAAAATCTAATCCTTGTTTTTCCTTAAAACAGTGGTACCCCCAAATTTAGTAAATTTAATACCCCCCCAAAGATCTCATACTAAGATAAGGAGTGAATTTCTTTTTCTTTTTTGCTGAAGCAGTTGGAATTAAGTGACTTGCCCAGGGTCACACAGCTAAGAAGTATTAAGTATCTGAGGCTAGATCTGAACTCAGTTCTTCCTGACTTCAGGACTGGTGCTCTATCCACTGCACCATCTAGCTGCCCCAAGGAGTGAATTTCTTAAATTACCCTAACATTTCAGGAGTACTCTCTTACAATCTTAAAAATGATAAATCTTCAAACTCCTCAATGATTAATCTCCCAAACTCTAAAATTTGCTAAGATGTTTTTAGTGGTTCTACAGACTTTCATTATCTGACTTTTTTTTTCTGTAATCCCAACGTGGCCAAAGCTGAAATGAAAAGTAGTTTACAGAGTTTTTTTTCTTTTCTTATAACCCACTCTCTCACAGAAAATCTAAAGTGGGAGTTAGTCCTGCTTACTGGGACAATTGCTTCAACTATGAAAGTTCACCAATCTTTCCCAGCGTTCTAAATTTTCTGTCCACAGCCCTTAGAAATTTTTCTGGCTGGCCGCATTTTAAATCTTTCAAGATAATAGAACCTTCATGGACATTGTACATGACAGAGATATTTTACATTTTACAAAGACACGCAGATAAAACAAGATAGAGACACAAAAAAGTCTCACAAATTACAAATCTAATTTTAACTGGCTTGGTGAGGCATACAGTTACTGAGGCATGGAGCTAGGGGGAAAAACAATCAGAAGATGCAGTTACAATTCTATAGAGGTGTGCAGTTTAAAATAGAGGCATGCGGAGAGGCCAATTAACAGAGACGTGCAGTTTAAAAAAGGATATCTTTATCAGAGTGATCTGATATGACTTGAATCACTAGAGGAACAAAAAACAGTGAGCTTGAGCAAGGCAGGAGCTTGGGAGGACTAGAGCAGGGACAAGAACAGACAACTCACCAGATGAGGGAGATATTTACAGTAACTATTTTTGGAGTGGCAAAAAGAAAGAAAGAAAATGGAGAGGATGCCCATTAATTGAGGAATGACTGAACAACTAACTTGTGGTATGTGAATGTGATGTGTGATGATCAAGTATGATTGACTTAGATCCTCTCAGCAATACATTGATCCAAGACAAGTCCAAAGGATTCCTCATGGAAACTGCTTTTCTCATCCAGAGAAGGAACTGATAGGCTCTGAATACATATTAAAATATATTTTCACTTGTGTGTGTGTGTGTGTGTGTGTGTATGTGTGTTTTCTTCTTACTCTGTTTCTTCTTTCACAACATGATAATATGGAAGTATGTTTTATGTAATTGCACATATATAACCTGTATCAAATTCCTTACTGTCTTAGAAAGAGGGAAAGGGGAGGAGGGAAAGGAGGTGAAAAATCTGGAACTGATTTGCTCATTTGCTACACTGAAAAAAATGAAGAGCTTTATTTTGGTTTTTAATCCCATGAAATAAGTACTTTCAATCAGACATGAACCCTTGCCTTCAGACTAGAATTTGAACTGGAAGCCTGAAAGGACTGTCATGGCTTAAGGAGCCCTGTGCCCTACCTCACATGTGGGGCCACGGAATATCACAGATGGGAAGGACTCTGAATATAACCAGAGTCCAATTCCCTAAATTACGAAGAGTTAGATCTAGGACTTGACTCCAAGACCTAATGTTCTTTCCCGTGCACTCCCCTACTCTACTCCTTTCCATTTAGTTGTGTATAAGTACAACACGGGATTTACAAGGTGCCAAGCTGTTGGTGGAACAGGAGGCACTGGCCAAATCAGCCAGGTCCTTAGGAGCTTGCGCGGTGGCTCTGCTCTGTCTGATGCGCCTGGGGATGCTCTGTTTCCAGGCAGCTAACAGTGTGGCTTTGATTGGCACTGATTGGCAGCCAAGAGGGAACTGAACATGCATAAAAGAATCCTCTGGGACCTCTAAGAACTTTCTCTTTTCCTGGCTGCCAACCAAGAAGCTAAACCTCTATGGACTTTCAGGGGAGGGAGGGTCCTTAGGGCCGCCCTCGCTTCCTTAGAGCCAGCGGGAAGCCATCAGCATATGGCCCTCCTGCTGCTGAGGGTTGTAGTGCCAGAGCTTGGCTCTTCTTACAGCCTGAAGCCATGAGCTTCTCCCAGACTCACTACAGTGCCTGAAGCAGTTATTTTCTGCCTTGGGTAAATAAAGGATTAGAGGTGGAACAGATTGGGCTGTCATTTTGGGAGCTTCGAAAGGCCGGGAGAGACAACAGACGTTGAAAAAAGGACCAAGGCCCATTCCCTCCAAGATGCCATAGATTAGCTCTATCCACTGGCCATGCTACAATGGGAAGTGAATTCGGTAGGGGCAAATGCTCTGTGGTAACTGCATTACACCCGGGGACCCAAGTGGCCTGGAGCATGCATCCAGGAAGAAATGTTTTTGCTTCTGGTCTTGCTCTTGCTCCTCAGATTTTTTTTTAAAATATCTCTTTACAAAAGCTAATGGATTGTAATTGGTTAAATGATACTGGGGTACCAATCGATGGCCAAGGCACCGTAATGGGAGTCTGAACTAATATTATTTGACACTCCACCCCCACAGGAGCACCAGTGGAATTCTGATAGGGAGACAGTTTGATGCTGGTCTCTTGGGGGTCCAACTCTTCCAAGAAAATAGAAGTTAAAATAAAAGGCCCTGGAGATTCTAAGGGCTTTGTGTCAACTGACAAAGCCTTTGTCTTGATTTCTGTGCTGTCAGGGATGGAGAAGGGAGGAGGGAAAGGGAGAAGGATCAGCCAAGAAATCAAGAATTTATTTAGAGCTCACCATTTGCCCCACCCAGTGCCTGGAATGTGGAGACAGAATTTAAAAAAGAAACCATCCCTCCTCCATTATCAAGCAAATTGGGAATTCAAAGGATCAAGCAGTGATTTAAGGAAGAGTCCCCAACATCACCGCCCTCTGCCCTAGGCAGCTCTAACCGGTATGGGCTGGGGTCTGGGCCACGCACTTTAGGAAAGTGCTGAAAAGCTGGACAGCACCCACTGCAAGAACCTGGCTAACAAAGGATCTGTGATTCAGAACACAGGAACATCCTCTGACGGTACTGGAACAGTTTAGTCTCAAGAAGAAAAGATTCAGGCCAGTGATGTTTTTGCTTTGTTTTGTTTTGTAAGTAACTGAGTGACTGTCTGGTGGAAGAGGAATTGACCTATCCCGAATGGCCTCAGAAAGCAAAGTTTGGAACAATGATACTACACAGAAGTATATTTAGGCTTATGTCAAAGAAGAAAAAAAAAAAAAACCTAAACTTTAAGGCTCTCCCAAAGTGAAGTGATCTGCTTTGGTCCTGAGAGGGTTATGCGTCCCTGGAGGTCTTCAGGAAAAGACTGGAGATCCAGGGGTCAAAAATGTCATGGGGTAGTGGGAAGCTCTGGGGACTGGAGGACTAGATGACTTCGTTCTGAGATTCTGGGATCCCAGCCCAAGCCCAAGCAGGTTTGGTGGCACTATACTCACTGCTGGTGGCACTATGCTTACTGCCGCTTCCACTCTGTTGTTAGAAAAGTATATTTATTCCACTCCCCTGTTTCTCTGTCTCTGTCTCTGTCTCTGTCTCTCTCTCTCTCTCTCTCTCTCTCTCACACACACACACACACACAGACACACACACACACACACACACACACACAATTATTTTAGAAACAATGTCAGGTGATTCAGGGTCTTCTGCATCCAAACTTCCTTTGAGAGATCTTCTGACAAACTTGGCAGGCCATGGTGGTCAGCCCCAGGAGCATCAATGCTTTGGTCCATCTACCTCTCTACCTAATGATCTGTCCATCATCACCTCTCCGTCTTGCCTAGGTCACTCTCTGCATCCCCACCTTTATCCATCCATTTGGCCACCTGTCAAAGTCAACTCCTTATCAAGGGCTCTCCTGTTCTCAATCTACTCACCATTCCATCCATCCATAGCTAGCTAGCTCTTGAATTAGCCATCTCTGCCCCACCTCAGAAGCAGATTTATAGAGTCACCTAGGTTCTTCTATATATAGATATATAGATTCTATAGATTTATCCATTTCTACCTAAACACCCATCTCTGTGTGCCTGGGAAGCATCATGGAGTCATGAATAGAGAGTTGGGGTCAGAATCAGAAAGATGCAGGCTGACTGTGTGACTTTGGACAAATCATTTATCTTCCCCTCCCCTCAGTACCTCTCTCCAACTATAAATTGTGGAGCAGATGCTGATCTGAATTGGTAGGGGGTGTTTTCTTTCCAAGAGTTCCCTACGCCAAAGAAATTCTAGATCCAATCCCAAAATATCTATCTCCTTGCCTGAAGCTGCCCCGCCAGTCCTGCTGGCCCATCCTCCTCTTGCTGCTTTGGGGTTGAGTTGGGGAAGAAGAGTAAAGAAGTGAGGGGCAGCTGCAGCAGGGAGACGAGACCGTCGAGGTCACAGAGGAGGAGAGGCTGAGGTACCAGCTAAGGAAAGCAAGTGACTCAAAGATGCGGGAGAACCCCTCCATAACTAGCAGCACCTCGGGACCCCGACCCCAGTTTTTTCCAAGAGACACCACCATCTTCCCTGCTGGGCACAGGGGGCCTCCTAGCACCCCATCCCTTTTACTGCCCCCTCCTTCCAGATTGGCTTGCCAATCTCCTGCCACCGGAATGGCCCCACTCAGAAATTCTATGACTGTGAGTCACAGGCTGCCCTGAACCACGCTGCTTTCCCTGACCGCCCCTCCCTGTTTTCTCTCTCTCTGACAAGCCCATCCTCCTGGGTTCCTAGTCCATCCTACCCTCTCCTATCCAATGGTGCCAATTGGAACCCTTTCTATTGTTAACAAGCTGCTTTTCCATCTGGACCCTCCTTCTGGAAATTGCTTTGCACATATTTTGCATTTAATTATATGTATGTGTGTGCAATTTCCTCTCGATAGAATCTAACCATCTCCTTAAGGGCAGAGGCTATAATGTTTTTATATTTGTATCCTCAGAATCTTGTGAAGTGCCTACCACACAGTAGGCACTCTAATTGATATAATAAATGCTTTTGAGTTAAACTGACCTAGGACACGGCGAGATGTGGAAAACATAACCTAAATATTAAGGCTCATACAACAAAACAATTAGCAAAGAAGGAGACCATATACCTCTCACAGCTGGGGAGAGAGGATGAATTCTGAACCAAAAAAGAGATCGATGCAATTGCAGAAGAGAAGAGAACTTCCATTACTCGAAACTGAAATACTTCTGTCCGGACAACCAGAACACAGAGGATGAGAAAGGACGTGGTCCCATAAGTTAAAAACACTTTGGATCAAATTTCTCTGATCAGGGTTTGGTATCCAAACAAATAGTTCTCAAAAGAGAGACTGCAAAGAACTCACAATCACAGAGTGGGAAAAAAGATAATCTAGATCACTAATAATAAGAGAAATGCACATCAAAACAATCCTGGGGCTTGCAAATTGGCCAGAAAAAAAAAAAAGATCTAAAATGGCAACAGTCAATGCTGGGGGGGCTGTGGAAAGATAGCCACACTGATAATACATGGTTGGTGGAGCAGTAAAATAGTAAAATTTTGGAAAGTAATTTTGAATTATGCAAAGTAAGAAAACAAAATTGCCTATACCCATAGGGCAGCTAGCTGGTGCAATGGGTAGAGTACTGGCCCTGAAGTTCAAATCTGGTCTTAGACACAACAATTCCTAGCTGTGTGATCCTGGGCAAGTCACCTAAGCCAATTACCTCAAAAAAAAAAAAAGCTTATACCCTAAAACAAGGCCTCTATTATTATTGGACTTATATCCCAAAGAAGCTACCAATAAGAAAAGAATCTTCATATGTGCCAAAATATTTACAGAAGTATTTTTGTGATAACTGAGAAATGGAAACAAAGTAAATTCCCCTCGATTGGGGAATGGATAAAACAAAATGAGGAATAATAGAATTCTACTGTGCTGTAAGAAATGATGCATGTGCTGGATACAGAGAAGCCTAGAAAGACTACATAAACTTGATATGGAAAGAAACAAGTAGAACCAAGAAAATCATCTACATAATGACAATGTTACTAGAAAGAACAACCACACACCCAAATGTAACCAAATTATAAAGAGCAAGAATTAAGACAAACAAGAAGATACCACCAACCCGGCCTTTTCTGGGGGTGGCGAGTCAAGAGTTATTGCAGAACTCCCCAGTATCCGATGCTGACACTGAGCAGGCTTCCGTGGGGAGCTATCAAAGATGCCCGGCGGTGGGACATTTGCAGGACTTTGCCCTTCCTGCTTCCATCTCCCAGTGCCTGCCGCCACTCTGTCTCCTTCGCCTGGGTCTCTCCAGATGCCAAGGCAAATTTCTCTACGTGCACAAAGGATCCCCTTTCTCCTCCTCTATAATCCCCGCTCACTCACAAACCTTAAATGTTGGCATACTCTCCCGGACCCTAAATTATGTGTCTGACAGATATAACAAAGGCAAACCGAGTGGAGTTCTCGCTTCTTCTGAATTCCAGTAGTTCAGGATGTCAAAAGACATAGGAAAGCTGTTATAGCTGCCACTGGTTGATCCAAACGTGTGTGTGTGTGTGTGTGTGTGTGTGCGCGTGCAGGATATGACAGGCCAACAATGGATGGGTGATGGGTCCAAGAAGTATTGAGGATGCCGAAGTAGCCTTTGTGATCCTGGACAAGATGCTGGGACACGATTTGATCGTTTTAAAAATTGCCTTCACATTTCTGTAAAAGAGGCCATGGAGACACTTAGTGCCCAATCTGCATCTTCTAAGGAATTATTCTCCCCGGACAGTCTATGTGCTATCTGGCAGCTAAAGCCTAGATTTGGTTCAGATAAGGGCCAATACGCTGCCAGAGCCCCTGCAGTAAAGGGACCCTCTCCTCAAAACGACCCCCACAAAGACTGTGCAACTTTTTCAGCCTTCACATATAAAAGGCCGCTTTCCAGCTTCATAAATCATACACGACAGCTCAGGTTAGAGTTCATTGCTCCCTCTCTACTGAAGCACAGAAATGGCCACCCCCCGGATCTCGCTATCTCCCACAAGAATTCTTCTTCCCCATTTCCAAACTCCTTCCTTTGGTCATCCCATGTTTCCCTGTGCCTTATAACACCTAAGCTTATTCTTTGTCCTCGGTTTTTACCCAGCCTTCAGTTCTTCCACAGACACTTACACAGTCTTCTCCCTGCTAAACCCCAACCTCAGATCCCTCCCTCCCTCCCATCCACGACTTCATCCCTATTCCCACGCCGCCACTGGCAGCTAACTGAATGGCTCTCAGACATCTTCGGGCGGCTCTCACTTGGTGCCAGGTCCCATGGAACCCGTTATCTAGGGAGAGGATTCCCAGATTCCTAGGAACAGCGTGAAGCCGTCTCCTGAACTCTGATCTCCCGTCACTGACTTTTTGATCTTCTCAATTGGTTACCTCATAAGCATTTCAGCCTCCATGTGTCCAAGTCAGAACTCACTCTCTTTCCCCCTTAACCCCTTCCTTTTTCCTACTTTGCCAGTGACTGAGGCTACCACCATTCTCCCAGCTGTCAATCAATCCTCTGAGCCAGACTGTTGCCCAGTGTGGTCGCTTCTGCCTCTACGATCTCTTTGATCTGCATCCCTTTCTGTGCCCTCACACAGAGCATACCTTGGTACAAGCCCTCAGCACCTCACACCGAGACTGCAATAGCCTCAGTGGGGCTCCCTACCTCAAGCCTCTCCCCATTCCATCCTTTCTCCCCTCACCTAAGTGAGGAACTCTCCCATTCTCCCCATTCTCCCCTCAGTTGCCAAAAGAATCTTCCCCAAACTCAAGCTGGTCCACATCACTGCCATAATCAAGGTCAGAGGCAGCTTCTTCCCTCCAGAATCAAATATAAAGCCTTCGACTTCCCCCATTTTTCTTCTGTCTTGTCTCAACAATCCACTTGACCACTGACCCTCTGGCCTCGTTGTTGCTCCTGCCACACAAAGCTTTCTCCCCACATGCCTTAACCCCAAGCTCGGAATGTTTGCCTTGCTCAGCCTCCTGGCTGACCTGGCTTCCTTTAAGATTCTGCCTTCCCGGAGGGGGGCCTTTCCTGCTTCACTCCCCAGCCCACTTTTAGCACCTGCCTCTGAGCTTGTCATGTATGTCCATAATTAATGGCCTTTTTTCTCCCCCATGTATTCCTTAAAGCCAGGGACAATATTCTGCCTTTTCTTTGAGTCTTCAGTGTCTGGAACACAGTAAGTGCTTAATAAAGGCTCGTCAAGTTATAATATGTGCCAATACCAGTAATTAGGGTAAGCGCCTTTTTTTAAGTCCAAGAAGTTATTACAATTTTAGATTCAGAATAAATTAATAAAAGTCATTAACATAATCAAAGTGGAAGCAAAAACGAGTCATTTTTCATCTTTACAATGGCAGCAGCACAGGAGAACACAGGCTTCCTTTCCTGCTCTTTGAAGAACCAAGGGATCATCTGTGGGCCACATTCCGTCTTGGTTGAGTCTGTATCCTCGCTATCTTCCTCATTTGGCTCAAGAACTTCTCTTTGTGGTCTTTCTCCAGTCCCCTCCTCCAGTAATAGCCTCTGACTGTTCTCTGTTGACT
Source organism: Antechinus flavipes (assembly GCF_016432865.1). Taxonomy (NCBI): domain Eukaryota; kingdom Metazoa; phylum Chordata; class Mammalia; order Dasyuromorphia; family Dasyuridae; genus Antechinus; species Antechinus flavipes. The sequence goes on from NC_067399.1 coordinate 683,224,809, forward strand.
TATCCACACTTACTGCCACCAAATCTCTTTTCAACCCTTGGTGAGATGGCTTCAGAACCTACTTTCTTGATGATCAGGCCATCTTCCCTCCCACCCCCGCCATCCCTCCTCTTCCTCAGCCTCTCAGAAGCTTCAGTCCCTGTGGGACACCCTCCTCCCTCCGATGCTTTTCTTCTTTCTTTTACCTGCCTGAGTTCTCTGCCTTATTTTACCAAACCATCACCTCTCCTTCCCCCAAGGGTGGCAGTTTCTTCAGGCTTTGTTCTGGGTCCTCTCTACACTTCCATTCTTGGTGATCTCAATCAATTACTCTCTCCAAAGACATATATTGTCTACTATTTACCAAGCAATGAGCTAAGCTATAAAGACAAATGTCACAGGCCCTTCCCTCCTTCTATCAGAGCAGATGACATGCATGAGTGAAAATAGCTATGAAAAATAAATGTGGGTATACAGAAAAAATCACCAATAAAAACATAGCAATTCCATATAAGAAGTGGAAGTAAACAGAGTTGGAGGGAAAAAAGGAGAGCTGGAGGGTGGGAGAGAGGGAAAGAAGAGAGAGAGGGAAAGAGGGAGATGAGACATTTTAGGGTGGAAGGTGATGCTTGAGCTGTGTTTGGAAGGGAGATTTGGGGTTGTGGAGTTGGGGAGGGAGAGCAATTCAAGGGCAAGGAAGGCCTTGTAGTGGTCAATGCAAATCGAGCTGGGAGACGGTAGATTTGGCTGGATTATAGACCTAGAAGAGGAGATAATGTATAACAAAGGGGGCTCAGAAGATTGGTTGGAGCAGAGCTGGGAAGGGCTCTGACGTCAGAATGATTTATTTTGTCCCAGAATCAGTCGGGAGTCCTAGGAGGTTCTGAAGCAGGGAGCAACCAAATTGGATCTGTACCTAAGAAAAATCACTCTCCTCCGCTCCCACGGGTTAAACGATCATTTCTGTGCCATGACACCCAGCTTTTGTTATCCATCCGAAGGCTTTCCTGTGCCCAAGCGGTGCTTGGCCCCCACCTGGATTACCCACTCACAGACACCGAGGTCTAATCCAGCCTGAGTCTGGGCGGGAATCTCCCCCCATGTCTTTGCTGCATGCCCCATATTTTGCTTTTGCCTAAAGACTTCTCCCAGGAGAGAAGCCCTGAGCTCCTGAAGGCTTCTCCACTGGGAAAGGGACTTTTTACCTCAGTGGCTAAATTGGTCTCTTTAAAACTTCCCCCCATTGTTCCAGGATCTGGCCCTGGAAGAAAAGAGAACAAACCCGATCCCTCTTCCACACAGCAGTGCTACAGTCTCATTTCCCTGATGAGTCTTTCGTCCTCTAAGTTGAACATCCCCAGGTCCTGCATTCAAGGCGTGACCCTCAACATCCTTCTCTGGCCTCTGTCCAACTAATCAATGTCCTTCCTCAATGCGTAGCCTGTACCAACTCCAAGACTGACCTCCAGGCCTCCAGAATCCAAGTCCCAGCTTTTTCCACTGCCTTGGAAACCTCTAAACTAAGGGAGATTCTCTAAGCCAAATTAATTATCTTCTCACAACGATAAAAGTCCTTGTTTTTCCAGACACTAAAAGCAGTAGTCTAAAGATAGTCCTTGTTTACCTAATGCTCTCCCGTTTCTCGCGTGTGCCTGCAAACTGCCTCATCTGCTCCTCAGTGAGACCATTGCTATTCTTTAAGAGATCTGTGGGCTGTGACTGAGGCTGCTGAATTTACTGGCCCAGCTGCTTCTAAATAGGCTCAGGAAGAGTAATTGTGACATCATTGAGGGAAGTAGAGATTCCAAATTGTGTGGCTGAACCAGCCTGTTCTTAGGTGGGGGAAAAGCGGGGGCCCCCATGCAGAAGATAGGCCAAGGGTGGGTCTACACTACACCCTAGGCTCCTTTGGTTATCAGGAACCAGAATGAATGCCTTAGGGCTGATTTTCGGCCCAAAGGATTTTGCAGAGGGAAAGGAGGATTTTTCTTTGTGTATTTTCAAGTCTTGCTTCTCTTACTAGCTGTAGAACAGGGATCTAAGCTCTCTGAGGCTCAGTACCCACTCTTGGAAAATGAGAATAATAAAATATACACTCCCTCCCATAATATCTGAGCTCTGCCATACTGAGGTGCAAAATGACCTTCACCTCCAGAGCCATTCCTGGTCCTTGGAAAGCCTGCAATCAAGGCTTCTGCTGGGTTTCCAAGGACTCCTTCAACAATAATAGTGAACGTGTACCTGCATCATCTCCTTGCGTCTTTACAGCAACACGGACAAGGAGGTGCTACTGGGCTGGACCACGTTGGAGGCAGCTCCATCGCCAAGCTCTTTACAAACAGCATCCCCTCTGCTCTGCAGTTGTGGATCATTCTGGGTTCTCATAACCTTTCAAGGCAGATGCCATTGTCGCCATTTTACTATGGAGGAAACTGAGGTAAACAAAGCTCAAGTGACTTGCGTAGGATCGCACAGCTGTAATCTGAGTCAGGGTTTGCACTCAGGTCTTTCTGAGTCAGGGTACAGTGCTCTGTCCATCAATCTAGGGGGGAAATTGTCTCAGTTTGACTGAGATCCCCCGGTCAAGGTTCAAATCCCAACATAGGGGAAATGGCATTTCCCGGCTTCTTCTGGGAGGGAGAAGATTGCTTCTCATGAACGAAGGATTCGGGACCACCCCCGACTCAGGACATATCAGGGGCCTAGGAGGCTTCTGCAGCAGCCTCCTGGCTGTGTTTCCTCTCTCCTTCCACACCAACTGCTTTCAATGCAGAAGTCCATGCAGGACTTTTATAAAATTTTATTTTCTAGTTTATCAAGAGCAGGTGAGAGGATCTCCAACCACAGCAGAGCCTCTGATTAAAACTAGAGTGTTCAGGCCAACTGAATAATCCAGACTAATCGCAAAACATTGATCAAATGCCCCACTTGCATCAGTGATCATTGTGTGATCCCCCAGGGACGCACAGAACAGCTCGGCCAAGTCTACACAGAGCATACCGGAGGACAGCAGGGGAAGGCCCTGCTGAAGCCTTGTCACCCGCGTAATGCAAGCACGGGATAGGGAGGTCCCCGAGCCGTCCATCCCTTCTCACAGTCTGCAGAGCCGTCTGCAAGGGAGGGCAGCAGGGTCAGCTCAGAGGGAAGGGCCTGCGGCACTCAAGAGGAGCTGACAGAGATCCACTTCTACTTGGTGTCAGGAAAACCTAAGCAAGCGATGGTCAGCAGGAGCAGGCTGTGGGTGGACGCTGACTGGCTGACCACTCATTGGGAGAGCTGGAGTAGGGCTTCGGGGGGACTGGGCAACTGGGGTCTCTTCCAAGTAGGAGACAGACACGGATGTCTCCTTGGGCTTTTCACAAGCAGCCGACCTTGGGGAGTGCGGAGCCTCAGGTGGAGGAGGGGCTCCTTGGGCTTTTCACAAGCAGCCCCCCTCGTCCTCCGGGAGCACAGAGCCTTAGGTGGAGGAGGGGCTCCTTGGGCTTTTCACAAGCAGCCCCCCTCGTCCTCCGGGAGCGCAGAGCCTCAGGTGGACAAGGGGCTTCTTGGGTTTTACACAAGCAGCCCCCCTCGGGCTCGGGGAGCACGGAGCCTGGGGTGGAGGAGGGGCTCCTTGGGCTTTTCACAAGCAGCCCCCCTCGTCCTCGGGGAGCACGGAGCCTCAGGTGGACAAGGGGCTTCTTGGGTTTTACACAAGGGGCCCCCCTCATCCTCGGGGAGCCTGGAGCCTCAGGTGGAGGAGGGGCTTCTTGGGTTTTACACAAGGGGCCCCCCTCGGCCTCGGGGAGCGCGGAGCCTGGGGTGGAGGAGGGGCTCATCTGTAGGAAATGGCCAGCCCCTCATTCCTCTCTTGCCAAGAAAACCCACAAGGGTCCCGATGAGTGGGATTCACTGAAAGGCCTGCCCAGCAGTGGGGCCCTTTAGGTGGGAGCCACAGACGTTTGAGTAGGTGCCTTAATCTCATGGAAACCGGGCTCCCGGCAGCCCGAGGGCTCTGGCCGTTACACGCCCAGTCCCGGCCGCAGCGGCCAGAGCAGTGACCACACCATAGGGCATGAGACGGGAAGTTACGAGTCGGAGAGCCTGGGCTCCTTCATTCACAGGGAGACTCCTTCCAGCATTCCTCTGGGTCCCGCCTCCAGTGACCTTCGTTCCGAGTCAGAAACCCCGAGGAGATCCAAGCCCGCTGAGCCTCAGTTTCCCCTCCGGTGAAATGGACTTGATGATCCCCAAGAGGTTCTCCTTCCCGTCCCTCCTTCCCGGAGTCCCCAACCCCACCCCTCCCTTTCTTTCTCCCCCTCCCCGCCTCTCTCTCAGAGGAAACGCTTCCCCTTTGCCGACTCAGGGCCCGGGTCTCGAAAGGAGGCAGCCTTGGGGTGGGGGAGCGCGTGGCCCATGCTGGGGCGGGGCCTCGGAGGCCACGGTGGGGGGGAGGGGTGCGGCTTTCGAGCAGGTGTCGGGGGAGAGGCCGGGAATGGGGCGTGGTCACGGGCCACGGGGACCTTAAGGAGCCGAGCCTCGGGAGGCGGGCTCGGGGGGCGGGGCCTCGGAGAAGTTTATAGGAGAAGGCTCGGAGCGGCGGCAGGGCGGGGCCTCTGGACGGCGCATGGAGCGCAGCCTCGGAAGGAGGGCTCGGGGGCGGGGCCGATTGGGGGCGGGGCCTCTGCCGGAGGGCGGTGACGCCATCGATCCGGGCGCCGGCTCGGGGCGCCATTTTGCTGGGGGAGGCGGCGCTCGGTCCGCGGCGGCGGCAGAGGCGCGGGCGGAGCTGCAGGAGCCCAGCCAGGGCGCCGCCGCCGCCGCCCACCCCGGCCCGGCCCGGCCCCGGCCCCGGCCCCGGCCCCGGCCCCGATCAGCCACGCACCCCGGGCCCGGCCCGGCAGCCATGGCAGGTGAGGCGCCGGCCCCGCTCCCGCCTCCCCGACCCTCGGGGCCTCCCGCCGGGCCCCGCGTCCCCGCCCCTAGGCGCCCGGGCCGTGGCCCCGCTCCCCGGAGCCCCTCCCCCCCGGCCCGGGCTGACCGTGCCCTGTGCTTGCTTGCAGGAGCCGGCGGCGGCGGCGGCTTGGGCGGCGGCCCGGCCGCGATGGGCGGCAGCGACTTGCAGTGGTGCTTCTCGCAGGTGAAGGGCGCCATCGACGAGGACGTAGCCGAAGGTAAGGGCGCCCCGGGGCCGACCGCTCGGACTCCCCTCCTCTCCCCCGCCGTGCCGACCGCGTAGAACTTCCCACCTCCGGCGCCGACCGTTCGGACCTTCCCCCCTCCCCCCGCCGCGCTGACCGCCTGGATCTCCTCCCCTTTGGTGCCGACCGTTCGAACCCTTTCCCCTTCCTTCGTCCCCCTCCCCCTCCCCGGTCGTGCCACCGTTCGGACGCTCCCCCTTTTCTCCAGGGGCCGACCTTGCTGACCCTTCTGGCCTCGGGGGCTCACCAGGCCCCCTCGGGGGAGGCGCTTTCCTTCCTCCCTGAGGGGGTCCTGGCTGCTCCGAGGACAGAGCGCCCCAAAGTGTCCGGGAGTCGGGGAGCCTGAGGAACGGGGCGCTTGGGAGAATGGGGGAGGAGACCTGGGCGCCCCAACTCGGCCGGAGGGGAGGGGAGGGGCTCGACCGGGACGGCGCTTCTTTCCCCGCCGTGGCTGGCGCCCCGCCCCCTCCGGACCGTTTGGTGCCTCCGGCTTGGGGGGGCCTGGCCAGTTTTGCTTCTCCACCTGTGCTTGGACCGAGGGGTCCCCACTCTGGGATTCCTCCCAAGCCCCGAGACCCTGACCCGTTGTGGAGGAAACGCAGTTGGAGCTGCCCCCCCCTTACCTGAGGGGAGCCGTCCCGACCTGTCGTCGTCCGTGGGCCGCCCGTGGAGGGCAGGGCCGCGCTTAGCTGTGAGGAGTCGGGGAGGGCAGTTCTGTCCCGGAGCCGCCCCCTGGGCACTAACGCCAGGAGTGCCCGGGAGCGCCCCCCGTGGGCACTAATGCCAGGAGTGCCCGGGAGTGCCCGCCGGGCACTGATGCCAGGAGTGCCCCGGAGCCGCCCCCGTGGGCACTAACGCCAGGAGTGCCCGGGAGCGCCCCCCGTGGGCACTAATGCCAGGAGTGCCCGGGAGCGCCCGCCGTGGGCACTAACGCCAGGAGTGCCCGGGAGCCGCCCCCTGGGCACTAATGCCAGGAGTGCCCAGGAGCGCCCGCCGTGGGCACTAACGCCAGGAGTGCCCGGGAGCCGCCCCCCGTGGGCACTAACGCCAGGAGTGCCCGGGAGCCGCCCCCCGTGGGCACTAACGCCAGGAGTGCCCGGGAGCCACCCCCCGTGGGCACTAACGCCAGGAGTGCCCCGGAGCCACCCCCGTGGGCACTGACGCCAGGAGTGCCCGGGAGCCGCCCCCCGTGGGCACTAACGCCAGGAGTGCCCGGGAGCCACCCCCCGTGGGCACTAACGCCAGGAGTGCCCCGGAGCCGCCCCCCGTGGGCACTAACGCCAGGAGTGCCCGGGAGCGCCCGCCATGGGCACTAACGCCAGGAGTGCCCGGGAGCCGCCCCCGTGGGCACTGATGCCAGGAGTGCCCGGGAGCGCCTGCCGTGGGCACTAACACCAGGAGTGCCCGGGAGCGCCCGCCTGGGGCCTCCAGCTCCTCCGGGACCAAGGCGGGGGCCCCCTGGCATCGGGAAGAGAGGGAGGCTGAGCCAGGGCCAGAGGCCGGCAAGCGAGGGCCCAGCCCAGGCCGTTGGGCGGGACACCGGGGTCCAGAAGCCAGGGAGGGGGCAGGGGCAGCGCGGCTGGGCCAGGGGCTGGAGTTCAGCCCAGAAGTGAAGGGTGATGGGGAGCAGGGCGGGCAATGAGGGCTAGACGGGAGCGAACAGGAGCAAGGCGGAGGCTGCCGGAATCGGGGTTTGCCTTGGCAAGGAAAAGTTTGAGGAGAGGAGAAAACTGGAGGCCGCTGTCAGGAGGCAGGGCCTCGGGAAGGGAAGCGCAGGGATCTCCCCGGGAGGGTGGAGAAGGGATGCCCGGGGGCTCGAGGAGACAGACGGGAGTGAGCCGGAGCGCCCCCTCCGCCCTCCAGGGAGAAGGGTTAGCTGGGTCAGATCAGAGATTACTCAGCACAACTGGGCACACAGTAGGCGCTCTATTAATGCTTCTCCCCTCCCCCTGCTGCAGAGAAGGCCCTGACATGGAGCAGATGAGTCAGCTCGGGTTCCAGACTTCCCTCAGCCCTGTCCATGTGTGCAGAGGAGGGGGGTTAGATTGGGAAGGAGGGGGTGGCGCGGCCATCGGGGTGGAGGATGGGCTGGGCCCTAAAGGTCACAGCCTTGGGTCAGGGCAAATGGACAACAACAGGTCGGGGTGGGCCCGGTACTTACGGTGCGTCCCGGGGAAAGCTGCTTCCTTCCTTGGCTCCCTGTGCCAGCCGTGCTTGGCAGAGATTCCCCCGGACTCTACTCCATCTGAAAAGAGAGAAGCCCCTCCCTCACTTGGCGGTGACTCCACAGCCCCTTTTTTCTTTTTCTTGCTCTCCCCCTTAAGCTTTGGCTCCTGCGGGGATGCCATCTTGCTCCGCCCTTTCTGAGGCTCCCGTGTTCTGCCGTCTGCCCCCTAGGAAGGTGTGCCCCTCTCAGAGCCAGGGCCTCCAGTTCAGCTTTGGTCACCGATTCCATCTTCTCACAAAAACTTGGCACAAAAGGACGTTGGTTTGCCCTAACGTGACGGACGGAGGCTGCCAGCCTGGCCCGACTCCCTCGGGCAGCGCCCCCTTTCAGGCCGCTGCAACGGGGTCCCCGTTACCTCGCGTGTTCCGGTGCCAGGCTGGCCCGCGTGGCTTCTGAGAGCCTGCACAGACCCTTTTAGAGGCTCAGAAGCCACATAAGAGCACGTCTTCCTGTTTAAAGTGCTGCTTAAAACGGCGATCTAATAATAACCGTGGGGAGATTCGCCGTGCAGGAAGCATCTCCTTTTCACATGGGTGTTCAGAGGCCTTGAGTAAGCAATCTGAAGAGAAAGCCCCGCATTCATTCACACGAATCCAGATGCCAGAAGGTGACGCCGGCTGGAAAAGGGCCTTTGAAGGTGAAGGCCAGTGTCCTGCCCGGGCCTCGGCAGAGGAGTCTGGGCTTCCCGGTGCCGGCCCTCGGGGAGGTCGCTTCCCCACTTGTGCGTCTCTTTAAAAAGCTGGGGGGGGGGGTCTCATGATGTGGCATTCTGAAACTTTGACCCCATTTACGTAGCTGCAGCAGATGATAGGAGAGCCCCATCTTCAAACCCACTTTGGAATAAAGTCCTAATGAGGACAGCTGACCACCGTGCTTGCCCATTTGTAGCAGGTTTTCAGTAATTCCCTCTGCAGCCAAACTGCCCAAGAGAAAACTCGGGAAAGGGGGGGAGGACTCGGACATGGGCGTTGCTGGTGCATTTCTGGTTCTGTTCATTCTGAATTGCTTTTTAAAACCAAGTTCTCTGCTTGGTAAACTTCAACTAATAAAAGTTCGGATTTTGCGATAGCATCATTTTACTGATTTTGTGCAGATGTGGGAAAGGTTCTGATTTTTTAAAATTTCCATTCTGAGTCTTTTTTTTTTTCATTGAATTTTACAGTTATCAGAAACATTTCATTCCAACGAACATTGGGAAATCTAGTCAGTTCTTATGTCTAGCGGGCCCTTATCTTTTGACTTTTAAGGCAACATCTTAATGAGAATCAGCTTCAGGAGGCTATTTGTATGCCTCACTATTACTGATAACTGATTACATTGGCTGCATGTTTTGAACATTGACTGAAGCTAGGGACTGGGCCTTTCCAAGGGAAGAGGTGATTCCCAGGGCAGCCTGGAGGCCCAAGGAGCTCCTGGGATCCCTCCCCAACGTTCTCCAGGGGCCTGGGAGCCTAGTTCTGAGGCCCAGCCCAGACGCTTAGCCTTCTGGAAGGAGAGAGGGCGGCGGCGGTGGCTCTGGTGATGATGGTGATGGTGGGGGTTTGGTCTCTTCTCTGTGTGGGGCAGCCCTTGGGAAGAGTTGATTGATTTGAATAGTCTAACTACTATTTTTTTGTTACTCAGTCCTGCCTGACTCTTCAGGACCTCCCTGGGGGTTTTCTGTATGAGATACTGGAAGGGTTCACCATTTCCTTTTCCCGTTCATTTGACAGATGAGGGAACAGAGGCAGAAGTGCCTTGCCCAGGGTCCCACAGCTAGGAAGGATCTGACTACGGTCCTCCTGCCTCCAGGTCCGCCCATGCCATCTTACTGGCTTTTAGTCTTCCCCTTCATTACCTGCTGTTCTAGGGAGCTGTCCTCAGAGAAGGTGCTGACCTGTCTTGTTCGAGGGAATTGCTTCCCTTGGAGGTCACAGGTCCAGGACAGCTTCTCCCATGAGAGAGAAACTCTTGCTCTTCGTCAGAGATTCTGGCCACAATTTGCTTTTTGTTCTTCTCTTGCCTCCTCCTTTTCCATTTTTGTACAAACTTTGTTTTTGTACATTTGGAAGGAGAAGATTAAGGCTCCCTCTTTTCCTCCTCCTCTGGAAAGGCTCAATGAAGGCTTAGTAGGTACTTAAGAAATGTTTTTGAGTGGTTGTATCTGAGTAACTTGAAAAAGTGCTAGGAGGAAGCCAGTCACTGACTGAAGTGTGGGGCAGTCCTGGCACCTGCTGGATGCACACCCGCTCACAGCCACTCCATCCTGCCTTTTCCCCTCCCCCTCCAGCTGCTCTCTCCTGTGGCCCAAAGCACCTTGCTAGTTCTATGCCCCTCTCCACAATAATGCACTTTTACGTGGTTCTTTTTTAAAAGTCTTCATGACAAATTTGAGATGGCATTTGTTATCCCTAGCCCCATTTTACAGGTGGAGAAATGGAGAGTGCCGTGTTTTACTCAGGAAATGTATTTGCTCAATATCTTAGTTAGACCCCATGTCTTTGGAGTCCCAGATTGGGGCTCGTGATGGTGATTGACATGACTGAACGTTGGCTGGCACCTCTGCAGGATAATCCTGGTTACTGATCTCCAGTTACTTGTGTCCTTAGTCTTCTTCAGCGGGGGCAGGAAGGTGTTGGGAGAGGGAGATGGGAGGAAGCGGAGGAGGGAGGGAGGGTTAGGGTTGCTGACCGCAGGCAGGAGGGAAAACCTGAAGACTTAATGGCTGGTTTCCTTCAGTATGTGGAGAGCCTCCAGGGAATGGTGGGTGGAGTTAGAGGGCAGTAGATTGTTTTTCCAAGGACTGGACTAGGAGGGGGACAGAGACTGTGTGGTGTGTCCCCTCTGGCCCCCCATCGCTGGCACAGTGCCATGTATGGGCAGGTGCTACGTCTGTGCCGTGCTCCTTATCAGAGAGTCTTTGAGCAGCTTTCGAAATGGCTTTCAAGGTTTGTGTTTTCACTACTTTATCATTCAAGCACTGTGCTTGCTTTTTCTGTTCTATTTACTTTGAAACAGTACACAGTTCTCCAAACAATTAGGGTTAGGGTTACTGCCTAATGTCATTTCTTGACCACCGCCCATTTTCTCTTTCTTGCCTTCTAGACACTGGTCAGTTGCACTTATTAAATCTTTAAAATTTTAGTCCCAAATTCTTTCCCCGCTCACTGAGAAGGCCAGGAAATGCTCTCCTGTGCAGGTGCACCTGGTTCTATTGGGCTTCCCAGGTATGGGAGGGTTTGGGGGGGAGGGGTGGCCAAGCAAGGATCACAGCTCCACTCCCGTCCTGTCTGTGTCACGTGTGGGTAATTCTCAGACTTGATGTTGTTCTGGGATCTCGTTATTTGGAGCATCAGGAACTCTTCCTCAGGCCTCTGTTCCCTGAGACTCAATGATATTAAAACTGGAAAGTCATTTTTCACTCGTGTCCCATACTTCATGATCTCTTTGGGGGTTTACTTGACAAAGATACAGGAATAGTTTATCATTTCCTTCTCCAGCTCATTTTACTGATGAGGAAACTGAGGCAGACCGGGTGAAGTGATTTCCCCAGTCACCCAGCCAGAGAGTGCCTGAGGCTGGCCGTCCGACCCTAGGGCTGGCACTTGATGATGCATTGTACCTCCGGCAGTCCAAATATTGCTGGGAGGCCAATTAATGACTCTACTATGGTCTCTTAAGTGTTCGAGTGAAAGGAAGTGTCAGTCAGTGGGGCAGACTGGATTTTGTTCTTATAATTGCCACAGCCATCTCGGGCTCCAGCAGCCCCAACATCAAGGCAAGAGACTCTTGTCAGCAAAAATAAATGAAGAGAGAGAGAGAGATCACGAGAGATCACTTTGCTGAAAGCTTGGGTGAAGGTTAGCAGTTTTTAGCAGTATTTTTTTCATTAAAAAATGTCTGTTGGTTTTTTGACTTAACATGTTGTACACTTAAAAGGCTACATTGAAGGGTAAGCATAATTTTTACATGCATTGGGAAACCAAAAAGTTAATAGGATTTGCTTTATTTTCCCCAATAATATTTTATTTTTTGTCAAACACATGTAAACATTGACCTTTTCAAAATTTTGTGTCGCAAACAAATTTTTTTTCTCCCTCTTTCCTGTGTTCTCTCTGCATGAAGATGGTATTTTCCATCCCAAGTCTATTGAAATTGTCTTGGATCACTACATTGCTGTGAGTCACAGCAATTGTGATTATCACTTTATTGCAGTAGTTGGGAGCCAAACCTGCAATGTCTTTGAGCTATACCCGTATATGAAGCTTCATGCAAAACCTATTTTCATATTAGCTACCTCATGAAAAAAAGCAAGGAAAATAACTTCATTTCGGACTCACAGCTCCTTCTGACTCTGCAGGTGGGCAGCGTATTATAGCAGAAGGCCTTGGGAACTGGCCTGGATCCTTGTATTGATCAGAATCACCCGTTCTTGCACAAAGATTTCCTGGTTCTTCTCACTTTTCTTTGCATCAGCTCGTGTAGAGCTTGTCTTATTGTTAGTATTTTTTAAACTACCTACTTCATCAATTTTATTTTTTGCTTCTTAGAAACAAGAGTTTAATAAATCTGATTTGTTTGAAAGACATAAGGTCTTCAAAATTAAGCACTAGAAATTGTAGAATTACTCTTAAACTAAATTAAGATTTAGGATGCCCTGTATTTGCATTCCTACTGCTTAGCATAGAGCTTTATACATAGTAAATGCTTAATAAATGCTTCATTCATTCATATATTCATTGTTTTAGAGAAGGAAACAGCAAACCATTCTAGTATCTTTACCAAGAAAACCTCAAATGGGATCACAAAGGCACAGACACAACTGAACAACAACAAATGTGTAAAGAGGGATGCACTAGCAGAAATGGGAAGGGAGAGGTAGAATGGGACGATTTTTCTCATATCAAAGAGATACACAAGGAAGAACTTTTACAGTAGACAGGAAAATGGGGAGGATGGCAGGCAGTGCTTGAACCTCAAACATAGGAACTGGTTCAAAGAGGGGAGAACATAGATATACATTCGGTTAAGGTATAGAAATCTATCTCATCCAATAGCAAAATAAGAGAAGGGGACAAAAAATTGGGGCAGGAAGGGATAATAAAAAGGAAGGTGAATGAAGGGAAAGTGGTCAGAAGCAAAACAAACTTGAGAAGAGACAAGATAAAAGAAAAGAAAAAGAAGATAATGGGATAGCAGGAAATGCTCAGTTAATAATCATAACTGTGAAGCATTGTGAAATCATCCTCTTGTTTTTTAGTGTTCTGTTTTACATTAAGACCAGACTCTATCCTTTTCCAGTCACGCATATTCTCCATAATGGTCTTTAAACCATTTCTTATCTTCATAGCATTGTTGGTAACGCTGCATTTTATGTAATTTGCTTGCTATATGTCTTTTCTTTCTTTTTTTATTGAACTTTTTTATTTTCAAAACCTGTAGAAGGATAATTTTTCACCACTGACCCTTGCAAAACTGTTCCAATTTCCCCTCTCCCCTTTTCCCCGCCCTCTCCCCCAGATGACAAGTAATCCAATATATGTTAAACATGGTAAAAATATATGTAAATCCAATATATGTGTATATATATATATATGTTTATATTTATATTTATACAACTATCTTTCTGCACAAGAAAAATCGGATCAAAAAGAAAAAAGAGAAAGAAAATAAAATGCAAGCAAACAACAAAAGAAGTAAAAATGCTGTGTTGTGATCCACACTCGGTTCCCACAGTTATCTCTGGATGTAGACGGCTCTCATCATAAGATCGTTGGGGCTGGCTTGAATCATCTTTGTTGAGAGTGGCCATCTATAATCCTGCTGTTGCCAGCTTCATCATTTCTTAGAGCACAATCACATACTGCAGTTTGTTTGCCCATTCTCCATTTAATGAGCATTCCCTCAGTTCCCAATTCTTTGCCACAACAAAAAGAGCTGTTATCAGTATTTTTGTTCGTAGGGATGCTCTTCTTTTTTTCTTTACTCTCTTTGGAGTACAGAGCTAGTAGTCTATTGCTGGATCAGTGGGGTAGTGGTTTGGAAGCCCTTTGACCATAGTTGCAAATTGTTCTCCAAAATTGTTGGATCTGTGCGCAACTCCTCCAGCAGTTGTATTTTCTCTCATCTCCTCCAGCAGCTGTGAATGGATAAGATGGGGTCCCTCAAGAGTTGTTTTAATATATTTCTCGAATCAGTAATGATTTAGAGCATTTTTTCATATGACTAGAGATAACTTTGATTTCTTCTTTTGAAAATTGTTCATATCCTTTGACCAATTTATCAATTGAGAAAATGGCTTTTTTTTTTTTTTTTAATAAATCTGACTCAGTTGAGAAATGGGATCTTTATCAGAGAAATTTGCCCATGTTTTTTGATATTCACTGTCTACATTGTCTTTAAACAAAATGTAATTTCCCTGATTATCTTTCTTAATTAGGTCCATTTCTGTTTTTTGCTTTGTTTGAGATCATGATTACAACCCCTGCCTTTTTTTTTTTTACTTCAGCTAAATCACAATAGATTCTATTCCAATCCTTTACTTTTTAACTCTATTTCTTTCTGTTTCAAATGTATCTTATAAACAACATGCTTTTGGACTATGGTTTCTAACCATTCTTTTTTTTTTTTTTTTTTTTTTTTTGCTTCCATTTATGCGTGAACTCATCCCATTTACATTCGTCTTCACAGTTATGATTATTAACTGACCATTTCCTGCTATCCCATTATCTTCTTTTTCTTTTCTTTTATCTTGTCTCTTCTCAAGTTTGTTTTGCTTCTGACCACTTTCCCTTCATTCACCTTCCTTTTTATTATTCCTTCCTGCCCCAATTTTTTGTCCCCTTCTTTTATTTTGCTATTGGATAAGATAGATTTCTATACCTTAACCGAATGTATATCTATGTTCTCCCCTCTTTGAACCAGTTCCTATGTTTGAGGTTCAAGCATTGCCTGCCACCCTCCCCATTTTCCTGTCTACTGTAAAAGTTCTTCCTTGTGTATCTCTTAGATATGAGAAAAATTGTCCCATTCTACCTCTCCCTTTCCATTTCTGCTAGTGCATCTCTCTTTTTCCTGCCTCTTTTTGAAATCATTCCAACATAATTGACTCACATTTGAGCTTCCCCTTTATGGATACTTCTGCCTAAGTTCTTGGGAGTTACATGTATCATCTTCCCATATAGAAATGTCAGTAACTTTAGAGATCCTTCTTATGACTTTTTTATATTTACTTTTTATGCTTCTTGTGAATTTTGTGTTTGAATGTCAGATTTTCTCTTCAGCTCTGGTCTTTTCATCAAGAATGCTTCAAAGTCTTCTGTTTTATTAAGTGGATTATGGTCCATTTTGGTGAGTAGGTTAATTTTGGTTTTAATCTTGGCTTCTTTGCCTTCTGGAATTTCATATTCAAAACCTTCTGTTTAATGTAGAAATTGCAAAATCTTGTGTAATCCTGACTGTGGCTCCACAGTATTTGAATTGGTTCTTTCTAGACCTTGATTGAAGTATTTTCTTCTTCACCTGGAAGTTTGGGAATTTGGCTAGAACTCCTTGTTTTCATTTGGGGATCTCTTTCGGGAGATGATAGTGGATTCCTTTGATTTTTATTTTGCCCAATGGCTGTGAGATATTGGGGCATTATTTCTTGGTCAATTCTTGAAATAGGATGTCTAGGCTTTTCTTGGATTATGGCTTTCAGGTAATAATCCTTAAATAATCTCTTCTGGATTTCTTTTCCAGGTCACTTGTTTTTCTGATAAGATATTTCACATTTTCTTCTATTTTTTCATTCTTTTTATGTTTTTTGATGTCTCACAGAGTCACGAGCTCCCATTTTTCCAATTTAATTTTGAAGGAGTTATTTTCTTGAGTGGATTTTTGTCCCTCTTTTACTCCTTTTTAAACTTATTTCCTTCATTATATTTTTGTGCCTCTTTTACCAAGCTGTTAATTCTCTTTTCAATTTTTTTGAATCACTTTCATTTCTTTTCCTAGTTTTTTTTGTCAGTCTGAGATCGGTAAGGTTTCCATCAATTCTTATTGGGCTTGGGTCCGATTAGCATTTTTCTTTGAGGCTTTGCTTGTGGTTATTTTCACATTGTTATCTTCTAAGTTTATGTCTTAGGCTTCTTTACCACCATAAGTAGCTTTTTATGCTTAGATTCTTTTTTTGTTATTTGCTTATTCTCCAGTCTGTTTCTTGACTTTGAACTTTATATTAAAGTTGGGCTCTATTCACCTCAGAGTAGGGAAGCAGTGTTCTGAGCTTTTTTTGTTGCTGTTTTCAGAGCTGTTCTGAGGGTCTACAAGTTTTTGGTGCTTCCAAGTGGTGTGATCTGGGGAGAGGTGTGATCATAGCTTTCCTGGCCTGTGCTCTGATCTTTTACCCCCTTCTTCCCAGCTTTTGTTGGCTTTTTTTTTTTTTTTTTTTTTATACTCGCTCCAAAAGTCAAAGCATTATTTTGAAGTTATTTGGAGGGGATGTTAGAGGAGAGTTCACTTGGGCTGCCACTTTTCCTCTGCCATTTTGACTTTTCCTCTAGTTTGTCTGCATTTAGTAGTATGTTTCTGACACTCACTATAGGAAGACTTTTGAGCCATTCTCAAGCCCTGATTTGTTGTTGTCTTTGTCATTAATAAGCATATAGATCCTTAATTTAGTACTTAAAACTTTGTAACCATCCATATAATATTTTGAGTGATAGTTTTATTATTTATCAGGAAATCAATGAATATTTCAAGTTAGTTTTTTGAGTTCAAGTTCAAGTTTTTTGAGAAGCCTGTAGGTGGGGCAGAGATACCAGAAGACATTTGCCTTCAGCGCTGCCGCTGGTTATCTTACGGAAAGTTCACGGTGCCAGTAGAGGTCACTTGAGGTGGTTGATGTCCAGAAGTACCGAGGCTGGAGTGATTACTCGTGCTCACTATTGGCCAGAAGGAAAACCACCGACAAATCACCTGTGTCAGTGGTGACTTCATCTTCCGGGGGATCAGATGAACTGTTCTCTGAGCCTGACTCTGGCCAGGAGAGAAGCGACTTGCTGCCAAAGCTGAGACTGGAAGAAGTGACTGCCCTGGTCGCGGCTGAAGTCGATGGCCCCCTTCTGGGCCCGACCCGGGACTCTGCTACCAGGAAAGTCGAGAGAGGCGAAGCTGCTGAGAAAAAACTTCTAATAACCCAAAGAGAAACAGTTCCACAGAAGAAGGGGGCAGATGGGTGGGCCCAGAAATGTGAATGTTGGCAGGATGTTCTCGATGCCAGCACGGGCCCCTCTGCTGCAGGCTTTCATCCCAGGCCTGGCCCGTGACAGGTGCCTGGTGGAGGCGCCGCCTCTCTCACTCCAGCCCAGGGCGGTTCTGACCACATCACCCCCTCCTCAGGAAACTTCGGTAGCAAATAGGAAATGGTTTGTGGGGCCCTCAGAGCCCTTCCTAACCCAGCCCCCTTCCCTTTCCTGTTTCTTACACCTTAGTCTCCCACCTGTACCCTTTGATCCAGTGATGCCCGCCTCCCGGCACTGCACATATCTCGGCTCTGGGCATTTTCTCTGGCTGAGGAAGCCTGGAAAGCACTCCCTTCTCTGCTCTGACTGTGGACTTCCCCAGATTCCTTAAAGTCCCCCATAGATGCTCTCCAGAATCCAGCTTTTCCAGACAGCAAACCTCTGCAATGATGTCTCCAGGAGAGCCGAGATCCCGGTTCCTGTCAGCTCTGCTCTGAGGGTCAGGCCCGAGGGCAGGAGCTGCTCAGCAGGAAGCTTTGGCCTCTGTTTGGGTCCTGGCGAGCTGGTTTGCGCTCCCCATGTTGGGGACGGGACTTCATCCAGCTGCGTGCAGTCGACTTCCGCTGCGTCGTGGCTCTGCTCTTGGGATTCTGCCAGCACCGCGACTGTGGGCAAGGGCCACCAACCCCGGGAAGTTCTGCCCGAATTTGGATTGGCTTTAGGAGCATCCTTGAACATAAGAAAGGGTTTTTCCATTTTCTAGCTATAGAAATGGATGGGTGTGCCTCCAGCACAATCGGTACAAGGCTGGTATCCTAGCAGTGCAGAATGATCTCCGGACTCTTAATGCTTTATCCAAACTCCCCCTGCTCTTAGCCCTCCTCTCTCTCCCCCACCTTGGGGAGCCTGAAGAGGCGTACAGTGGATGGAAAGGATGGCCTGGGCCTCCCCTGTCCTGGCTAACCCACATCTTGAGGAACGTGACCTGTCACTCGGAGAAGGTGCAGGAGCCACGGGGCAAGAAGGGGATGCCCATGATAACTGTTCCCAAATAGTGAAAGCTCTGTTGTGTGGGGCTGCAGAGAATAGGAGCAGTGGAGTGAAGTGGGAAGCCACGTTTGGGGCTGGTACGATTAGACTCCAAGGAGTAAGCTTAGTTGGCTGTTTAGGGGGTGTTGGATAAAGCTTTGATGCCCGGGATACGGACTGGACCAGGTGGCTTGGGGACCCTTCCAGTTTGCTGATTCTGTGCCATGGAGTGAGCCAAAATGAAGGTTAGCTTTCTATGTCCTGGAACCCGGTTTGTTTCCTTTAGTAACGTGGTAGCCAGAATCTTAAAATTGAGGAATCAGAAAAATTGGCCTCTAAGGTAATGACTTTGAGGATGTTCATTATCTTTACTGAGCAACACTCGGACAGGTCGCTCCGTGAGGAATTGTAATTAACTTGAATTATGAAAGTACCGCGATCTTAATGGATTATCGGATGAGACTGAATAAGGTATTCAGTAACAATTCTCTGAGTCAAGTTGTTCATTAATCCAGATTATGTTTTTTTGTTTAAGAACCAGTATTTTTATCATTTTGATGCTTCTTTCTGATTCTTTGTAACTAAATCTCTCCTGAATGACTCTAGATATATTCCAAGATGGTTCCCTTGCTTTGCCTCTAACATCTCTGTTATCTCTCTAATGCTCTGACATCTACCGAAGAGCAGAGGGGAGAGAGGAGCAGCAGCTTAGAGTGGGTCTCGAGGCTTACTTTTATATTCAGCTAAATTGTGTGACGGTTTTCTGGACGACTGCTCGGGGACTATGACTAGAAGGAGGAAACTCAGAGGCTGTTCTGTATGAAACAAGGTTTTCTTGTTTTCTGTGAGAGCTTTGAATGGAGCGGGGGGAGGGGAAACATGCATGTGAACAAGAGTTAAAGAACTAACAGTTTGCAGGCCCAAATGCTTGTCACACCGACCAGCAGCATCGTCACTCAGAGCAGAAAATAGCTTCAGAGGCCATCTGGTCCAACACTGGTCGTCCAAGAGGCGAGATGACTTCCCACCCATTAGGAGAATAGCAGACGGTAACTCTTTAAGTTTTGTGAGACCCTTTACCCATTTTACCTCATTTTCTCCTCATAACAAGTCTGAGAGGTAGGCGCTCTAATTATCCCCAGTTGAGGAAAGGAAACTAAAGAAGAAGAAGACTAACCTGTTCTCTCATGTGAGCCTCGTAACAGCCCTGGGAGGGAGGTACTATAATTAGCTTCATTTCACAGTTGAGGAAACTTGGACAAACAGTAGCTTGCTCAAGGTCATGGTCAGGGAGCTGAATTTGAACTCAGGTCCTTGTGACTCTGCCCTGTCCACTAAGACTGTACTGCCTTTATCAGCTTTAGATCAATTCAGTGAATCTTGCTGAAGCCATTGCTGTGAGCCGGGTCTTTGCTCTCCCTGTCCTCTGGAGCCTGCAGTCTAATGGGGAGAAATGGCACCCAGAGCAGACTGAAGGAGCTTGAGGACCGAAAGACATTTGGACCTTAGAGCAGGGGTCGGAGCTGCCCTTTATAAAGGAGGCCTGGGCAGGAATAGAGGGTGAGGAGGGGAGACGGAGGAAGACGCGGGTAGAAGTCTCTCGGCCTCTCCTGGGCAGACAGAATGATCTCTGGAGTGGAACTGATTGTGCTGCTGCCGTCAGTAAGTGGAGAGTGGAGAGTTACAGTAAGTGCTGGACTCGAACTCAGCGCTTCCAGATTCCAGGTCCAGGGTCTTCCTCCCTTCCTCACATGAGAGACTTGAAAATTTGCATGGAAATGAAATCACTTCACTGTTTGAGGGAAGCTTTTTTAAAAGGTATTGCATTGGGAGGGCTCTGTTTGAAGAGGAGCTGGGCCCCCTCCTCCAGCAGAACGAAATTTTACTACAGGCTTAATAATGATCAGGAAAACTAGGGAGGTTGCAGTAGAACATCTTCCACCACACAGGTGCGCAAACCCACAGGGAGAAAGACCAGCACAGCCAGGCCATCCGACTAGAACCGGGAGCTCAGCTCCTCTGTGAAAACCACAGAGTGGTGACTTGGGGAACTACCAGGGTAGCACAGGATCGGGGACTCTGATTCCCCAGCTCTGTCCCGAGACCGCAGAGAAGGCCCCGAAGAGCTGGCAGCTTGAACCATTAAGATTCAGGGAGGCTGAGCTTCCATGAGGCAGCAAGAAAGAAAGATTAGAATAAAATCAGAACTTTATTTTAAAGCTTTTCATTTTCAAAATATATGCATAGTTTGCGACATTGACCCTTGCAAAACTTGTGTCGCACGTTTTTTCTCCCTCCCTTCCCCTTGTCCCCCCCCTCACAGTAAGTAATCCAATATGTTAGACATGTGCAGTTCTTCTATACATATTTCCACCATTATCATTCTGCACAAGAAAAATCAGATCAAAAAGGAAAAATGGGAAAGAAAACAAAATGCAAGCGAACGACAACCAAAAAAAAGGTGAAAATGCTATGTTGTGAAGCACACTCGGTTCCCAGAGTCTCTGTCCAGGCGCAGATGGCTGACTCCATCACAAGATCATTGGAACTCAATCACCTCATTGCTTTTTTGGTTTTTTGCTGAGGCATTTGGGATTAAGTGACTTGGCCAGGGTCACAACTAGGAAGTGTTAAGTGTCTGAGGCTGGATTTGAACTTGGGTCCTCCTGACTTCAGGCCAGCACTCTATCTATCCACCGTGCCATCTAGCTGCCCCGGAATCACCTCGTCGTTGAAAAGAGCCACATGAGTCAGAATTGATCGTCATATCATCTTGTTGCTGTATACACCATATACAATCATCTCCTGGTTCTGCTCATTTCACCTACTGATTACTTCTTATAGAACAATAATATTCCATTGCAGTCATAGACCATAATTTATTCTCCACCTGATGGGCATCCACTCCATTTCAGGTTCTTGCCACTACAAAGAGGGCTGCCACAAACATTCTTGCACACGTGGATCCCTTTCCCTCCTTTAAGATCTCTTTGGCATATAGGCCCAGTAGTAAGACTGATGGGTCAAAGGGGATGCACATTTTGATAGTCCTTTGGGCATAGTTCCCAATTGCTCGGGATTTCCCACTTAGGTTTTCATCCGGTTAGGGCCCCACTAGGCCTGTGGCCGCTAATTTGACACCTTCGGCATTGAAAATTTCCAAGCGTTCCTGATGAAAAGATCAGAGAGGAGCAACAACTTTGATATACAAAGACAAGAGTTCAGAGAAACGACCGTTTATTTGATCTTTTGGAAGGAATTGCTAACATTTGAATAAAGAGGAGACCCCTCTCAGAAGCTGAAATGTCTTCAAAGGAAGAGAGGCCGGTGGTCCTCGGGTCGGCCGGTCCTATTGAGGAAGAGGAAGGATGTCGGGATGGAGGATGAAGGGAAGGAAACAGGCTCTTTCTCAGCTGGGATGCCGGAGAAGGCCGAGCAGATGGGGGCACGGGATGGGTGTTCCTGGGGTCTGGAGGGAATAAAGGGGGGTCGCCTGCTCCGTCGCACGCTTGTCCTCCCTGCTCTTGACTGTCTGCTAACCTGAAGCCGCCTTCCAGCTAGCTTTGCCCCGTTTGGTTTCTGCCAAGGACCAGGATGTTACCTCAGATGGTGCTGAGAGCCGCTGCACTGCTCCCTTAGAGGAGATCGGAGGGCCTCATCTATGTGTGTAACGAGGGCACTTGTCCTGGGCGGCCGTTCTGCTAAGTATGAGGGGGTCAGTGGCCTCTGGCGGGCACAGTCCTGTGTTGGGGCCAAGGTACAGCAGCTTGACCTTACCATACATTTGGGAATTTTCTGGGGAAGTCACTCAGACCCCTCCCCCTGCCCTTTGTCCCAGAATCTCCATTCCCTTCCATAGTTAACACGGCAGCCCCCTGAGATACGGCAGCCCCCAGCCATTGTTGGCCCAATTCAGCCCTCAGAGATGTTGTCGCCTGGGGCGTGTATAAGCTCCCGTGACCTCGGGCTTTTCTAAAAAGAGAGAGGCCGGCCACAGAGCTGCTGCCTTCTGAACTCCTCCCTCTGCTTCTCTGCTCCCTTCCATCCCGTGCAACACCCGAGTTTGGCGGCTGAGCCCTTTCCGAGTGATTCTGGGGCAACGACGCCCTCCGTGGGGAAAAGAAAGGGAAAACCCGGCCACGAGACTTGGGTGTCCCAAGGAGGCTGATTGAAGGCTGGAGACCAAAGTGGGGCAGCCGCTTCAGAGCCAAAAAGGCGGCTTCCTCACCATCCTTCTTTGGACAAGAAACCTGGTGGCCTCCCTCCATCGGGGACTCGTGCCGAGGGAACGGGGGGCTGCTGGGTACCTCCACTGCTGACCTTCGACACCTGTGAGCGGAGGACGGGCTGGAGGGGCCTGGGGATGGGAGATGGGAGCATTTCCCAGCTTCCCTGATGGAGACCTTCCTCCAGCTTTTCGAAGATAAGGGACGGCCTTTGTGGGAAGCTCTTCTTCGCCCAGCCTTGGGCAGAGTTAGAGCTTTTTTTCTTGGGGTTTAACCCGCGTACCTCAGGATCCAGGAGAGCCGGGATTAACAGAACCCTGATCATCCGTCCGCCCAACCCTCTGAATGTCTACACACGCATCCCTCTTCGTAAATGTGTGTGCACCCCCAGGCCCTGATGGATACAGACCAGGGCCCCGCACCCAAGGCCCTTGGGAATACCCAAGCTTCCGGCCCAGGGCCCTCAGCCCCCACCCTGGGGATCAGCCCCTGCACAGAAGCAGCTGATCGTGCCCTGGCTGGGATTTGTCCGATGGTTCTTCATCAGAAGATGGTGCCATTTTGTCATGGAGATGACTTGAAAGGAGAACCACCCCCTCCAGCACAGGAGCCCCTGGGGAGCAAGCCTTGACGCACTTTCCCAATTAGCACATCGTTCAGTGCTCTATACTTGGCAGGGAGTCAGTATTGCAGCCATTAATGTAATCCCTGGCCTTGCCTTCCCCAGAGGAAGAATGGCCCAGAAGTTACAACTCCAGCCTTAGATACAGTCTTAGGGAAAGTCATCGAACCACAGGCCGGAAACCAGGAGAAATTTGTGGTCATTTTGTCAAATGGCCAGAGTCATCTGTGAGTCTTCTGAGCTGCCAGCACTGAAGGCCGGCCTTGGGGTGGCCCCCAGACGTGATGCCCCTGACACGGTGCCCAGAGCCCGGTGATCGACGGGACAGAGGAGGGGGACGGAGAGGAGGGGTGTCCGTCTGAGACACCGTCCTCGTCCGACGGCCGCGACTGCTTCCAGGAGAGCGTGGCCCGGGCCCTGCGCCTCCTGAATCTCAGCTGGGGGGGTCTGGGTCCGTCGTCCCCCTGGGGAGAGGCCTGAGGAAGCCATCCTCTTACGGTTCGCCGGCACTTCCTGTGAGCCCGGCACTGGGTGAAACACAGGGATGTGTGCCCGGAAGCTTTGGGAGCGAACTGGGCCCAGAACAGGCTGAATGTCATGAAGGAGGATCTCAAAGGGCTCCTTGCAGAAGGTGGAATTTTAGCTGGGGCGCAGAAGCACCCGGGAGGCAGCGGGAAGAGGGTGGGCATTCCGGGCACTCGGGGTGGCCACAGAAAAGGCCCAGGGGCTGGCACTGCACCCTCCGGGCAGGGCGCCACCAAGTGGCCCGATACTGGCTTGCAGAACATGCCGAAGTGAATCAAGTGGACGGGCTGGAAGGAGTCCGAATGCCCAGCAGAGATGAAGGGAAGGCAAGGGAGTTTATTAAGTGGGGGTGGGGAGTGATACGATCAGATCAGAGCTTGACTTTTACTTTAGTGGCCAAGTCGAGACTGGGCTGGTGTGGGGAGAGGCGTGAAGTGGCCGCTGCCCCCTTCTCAGCAGCTTCTGCCGTGGTTCAGGGGTGAGGGGGACCCGGGGGACCCACAAGCCTTGGCTCTGGCTTGGACATGGATGGCTCTTGGGCTGGGAGCCTGAGGCCCTGGGGCTGGAGAGGTCAGTTTTGGTAGGGGAAGGAGCTTTTGCCCCTTGGTATGGGGGCAGCTCCGCCCCCCCCCCCCCCCCGCCCTGTAATGCCGCAGAGCAAATCTCCCTCTTCTGTTCGACCTTCTGAGGGCTTGGAGACCCTCCAGCCTCGTCTCCGGGTGAAACGTGCCCCAACTTCTTCATGATTTTCATCTTGTAGCACCCCCTTCTCCCACTTCACTTCCTGTTGGCCTTCCTAAGCACCTCCTAGAGCTGCGAGTGGCCAGAATCCGGCATGATCCAATCAGGGCAGAAAGAAGTGGCCCGTCCTTCCCGCCGGTGCGGCATCGGGAAGTGGGGTGGCCCCTCTGGGCTTCGTGTCCCTGCGGCTCAGCGTGGGGGCCTGGGGTCCCTGGGCCTCTCTCCACGCCCCTTTCTTGGACGTTGGGCTCCACTAATGACGGTCAAACTTGGAGCGGAAAAGCCCAGAGCTGCCCGGGGCCACGCCTTTCTCCTCGGGGTCTGCGAGGCGAGGCTTTGAGAGCCACTTGGGACCTCGGGTTTTCCTCTTTGGAATGGGAGATTTCAGCTGTGTGGGCTGTGAGAATAACAACAACAATGA
The DNA here is from genome assembly GCF_016432865.1 of Antechinus flavipes. Classification (NCBI taxonomy): domain Eukaryota; kingdom Metazoa; phylum Chordata; class Mammalia; order Dasyuromorphia; family Dasyuridae; genus Antechinus; species Antechinus flavipes. The sequence goes on from NC_067399.1 coordinate 683,248,962, forward strand.
TAATGTATATGATGAAATAATATGATGGTCATTACCACGTTCCTGGGCTCAGCACTTTACAGTTATCGTCTCTTTTGATCTTTACAATAACCCTGGGAGGGAGGGGCTGTTCTGATCCCCCTTTTACGAAGGGGGAAGAAATGGCAGCAAGTGGAGTTGTAAGTGATTGTCCCGGTAATTATCTGAGACTCCAGTTGAACTCGCGTCCTCCCGACTCCAGCCCTGGAGCGCTCTATCTGCGCTACCTTGTATTCAAGGGGAAAGTGAGGCTGGTGACAGCCCAGCACACCGCACTCCCCGCCTCTCTCTCCTCCTCCCTCCCTCTCTCCCTCTCCCTCTCTTGCTGTCCCCTTCTTCCCTACAACGTAATTTTTCGTTTCTTCTGCGGCCCAAGGCCGGCGGTCTTTGCAGCTCACCCAGAACCGGTCCACTTGTTTTAAGCAAATTGAGCTAGTGGTAGTAGTTTAAGAAATCTAGTGAAGAGACTGCCTCCTTTGCCCAAGTCACAAGAAGACTAACGTCGGCCAACAGTGGCCGAACTCGCTGATTCTTTCCCGTGTTTGGAGAGCGTAGAGACACGTGGCTTCTTTCCCAGATGCTGGAAGTTGGGCACGGGGATTGTTCAATTTCTTAGTTGAAGAGAACCCCTTTTCATGATGTGGTAATAATGCACCTGTCCTTCATTTCCTGATAGCGAGGGTGTGATCTAAGCCGGATGGCGCATCTTCCGGGAGCGAGAGCTGCCGGGCAGGAACGCACAGAGGTTGGCTGACGGGCCCCGCCGGAAATGGGGTTCAATACTGCGGGAAACAGAGGCAGGGGCCGGCACGTTTGTGCCACCTGAGAGGGGCCTGGGTGCTCCAGGTGTTCTGTGAGATGGTCGGAAGCAGAAAAGTGCCGTTCTGGCCACACGTCAGCGGGTTTCTTTCTCTGTAAGGTGATTTCCAAAGGCCTTTTTGGCTCGAAGTGCTGGGAGTTGATTTGCCTCTTGGCCTTCTCCCCAAGAGAGTGGGTTCCCAACACGTATGGGGGAGGGTTAGCGTTAGAAAGCCCCCTCGTCGGTGCCGACCTGTCCCGGTGACTCTGGACCCTTGGCTCCAAACTGTTCAAGTTGTGCTCGTGCTGGAGGGGGTGCGAGGGCGGGGAGGGCTCGGGCAAGGGGAGCACCGCACCTCACGGCGTCCTGGGGCGCAGTAGGGCCGACGATTCATTTTGGTGACAAAAAGTTTTCAGTTTAAGGTACGAGAGGATTTTGCTTCCTCCGGGAAGAGCTGGATTCTGTTTACTGCTGGTTGGGGCCTTTTACATTTGGCCTGGTTTTGTTTTTCCGCCAAAATAAATCGTGTAATTTCTATTTGTGTTTTATTAACAGCTGATATCATTTCAACTGTCGAATTTAATTACTCTGGAGATCTTCTTGCAACTGGAGACAAGGGCGGCAGAGTGGTTATATTTCAGAAAGAACAAGAGGTTAGTGACTTAAGAACCGCAGGATACATGTGGTTACTTCGCACAATGTCAGCGTCACGTGGAAGCAGGTCGGAGCTGGACTGTGGAGTGTTAAAAGGATTCTGGGAGAGACTCACAGAGAGTTCTTGATTTATTTGTGCTCCTTCTGTAAAAAAACAACAGCAAGTCAGCCGCCCGAGTAGAGCCATTTTCTTACTCTAGGTGGTTAAATATCACGGGTGCGATGTCTAATACTGGCATAGGTTACGTTTAACTGGGGGGAGTTACAGTTGTCAGGCATCACGGTGTCCCGGGCCTGAGACAGGAGAAAGCAGGTCCCCGGCCCTCCCCAACCTGTCCTGGCTCGTGGGAGACGAGACCCGCCGAGTCTCGCCGCTCTCGTCCTCGGGGTCGTTACTAGAGTTACTAGATTCAGCCCAAAGTCAGCCCAGCTTGGCCCTGGGGGAGCGGTCGCCCCCCACCCAGCTTGAAACCATCCTGAGATTCTCTGGCTCCGTGGACCTGGACAGCCTCAGGGTCACCCACAGTCAGGTCCCCGAGCATCCTTGTGAAGCCGCCACCATGTTCCGCGCCCCATGGGCAGAGCGCCGGGCCTGGAGGAACCAGAGCGGGGCTCACAGGCCATGCAAGCCTCGGCCCCATTTGCCTCAGTTTCCTCATCTGTAAAATAAGCTGGAGGAGAAACTGGCCAACCGTGCCACGTCCCTGCCAGGAAAAGTCCGAATGGGCGAGTGGACAGGTTTCTTGTGTGTATGAGTGTGTGTGTGTGTGTGTGTGTGTGTGTGTGTGTGTGTGTGTGTGTGTATAAATGTGTATGAGTGTGTGTGTAAATGTGTGTGTGAGTGTGTGTGTATAAATGTGTATGTGTGTGTGTAAATGTGTGTGTGTGTGTATAAATGTGTATGTGTGTGAGTGTGAGTGTGTGTGCGCGTGTGCACATTTGTGTCCTTCCAGCACAGCACGAAGAGCACAATGGCGGGCCCAGGGGGAATCCCCCCCGTGCCAGCCAGGCTCTGGGGTCAGTGTGAGGGTGGGGCTCGCCCGCTCGGGGAGTGCCGGGCCCCGAGGCCCCGAAGGTTCTTGCGGCTCCGGACGGCCTGGGGCCCCCTCGGGGAGGGCTCCGGAGCCGTCCGGGGGCCCCGCGGCCCCCCCAGTAACTGTCTTCTCTTCTGCCTAGCTGATGCCTGGCGGCGCCGGTCTTGAAGCTGCTTGGCCTGGGATATCAGAGGAGGCTCAGTCTGCAGTTTCCTGTAAGTGGCTCTTGAGGCCGGCCCTCCATGCTACCAGGGCGGGTGCAGCACTTCCTGCAGAAAAGGCACTCTGCAGCTAAAAGACAGCGAGGGGGGCCGGACCAGCCGGCCCCGCCCCCCCCGCCCCCAGCCGAGGTTAGCGGCCCCCGGCCCCCGCCCCTGCTTCCCGGGGAAGGGGAGAGATGGTCCGTGGTTTCCAGGGATGCCTCTCACCTTCCTAAGCACCTTCCCTGGACCCATTTCGTCTCTTGGGAGCTCCTCGAACTTCCTGTAAAAGCAGGGGGAGGCTGGGGGGCGTGTGGCCAGCTTCCTGGAGACTCTGGCTTCTCGAGCCAAGTTCAGGAGGGAGGGTCTTCTCCAGCCAGTAGCCGCCCAGACAAGGATGGCGAGGGGAGGGGGGCCGGCATCAGGCCGTCCGTCTTTGTTGTCCGGGGAGCCCAGAGGCCGGGCGGCCCCGCGGGGGAAACCGGGGTGCCGGGTCTTGCCCTTTTCCCCCTGCCCCTTGATCTGCTCTGCATTACACATGTGGATGCGGAGGCCAGAGGGTCCGGGTTCCCCTTGAGTCCCGCAGGGAGTCTTCTAACTGCAGAAGAAGGTGATGTGTTTGTGTTCTGCAGCCAATGCTGGCGCCCCTGCTAGCAGCGAGGATTTGCTTACCGGAAGCTGTAGGGGGGCCATTCTTTGATGTCACCAGTGGGGGGTGGGGACACGGGGGCCGGGCAACGCGGGGTCTCTGCCGGGCGCGCTCCCCCAGGCCCGCCCCCCGCCTCTCGGCCGGGCGCCCTTTCTACGCCTTTGAAAACTGGGGGGCGAAGCTCGTAGGTGAGCGCTCACGGCGCCAGATCTTCCTCGGAGTCTCCGGGTCTGTGGCAGACGGTCCGACATTGACTTTGGCCGTTGAAATTGGAGGATTTTCTTGATGTTTTCACAGGGAACGCTTGGCTGCTCTGTTGGGTGGGGGGGGCGGCCACGAGCCCACGCCCATGTACATCCGTACACTTTTTGGCCTCCCATACCCTTCCTTTTAGGGATTCCGCTGTGGCGCCTCCTTAGGAGGAACTGCTCACTTGTGCAAACCCACCCCCTCCAAATTCTGGTTCTTTTTTGTGTTAATTATCCCAATCTTTTCTCCCAAAAGAATGTAGTCAGTGGACTGGTGTGGCCTGGTCGCCCGTTACAGGGCCCGTTACACAGCCAGAGTTTCCTGTTGGCTTGGCTTTCTCGACGGCCCCAGCTCTGCCCAAAAGCCTCCTCCCCTCTTGTCCTGGGCCCTGTGTTCGGTGAGGACAAAAACAAAATCTTCATCGTTGCTTTGGCGACCACGTCACTTTGAACCTATTTGACTGAAAAGTTGAGATATTTTAATGTCTCCCACAGTGAGCTTTGTTTTTTATCCGGCTCGGATTTCTGAGCACCTGCCGATAGAAATGTTTAAAACAGTCCCATTTGACAAAGATGGGTCTCTTCCCTGTGCTGGGATAAAGGGCCCTTGGTTTAGCCTTTTTTTTTTTTTTTTTTTTAATATTTTGACCATTTCCCATTGCCCTCTGTAGAATTTTTCTTTTTTCTTTTATAAATTAAGCAAAAACATCTGATAAAAGCTATTGCAGTTCGCCAGCCGTCTCCCATTCTGTGCTTTGGTGTTGTCATTTAGTGACAGAACCAGCCGCAGTTCTCACCACCCATAAAACAGAGTCCCTCGGCCACAAGAAAATGGAGAAACGAGAAAACCGAGTTTCCGGGGCTCCTGCCCCGGCCCCTTACAGAGGCGGCCCCGGCAGTGTTGTACACACCTGACCCTTCCACCTTAGGACCTTGGCACCAGAGCTGGCGGGGACCTCAGAGCTCATCTCTGCTTCGCCCCTCCCCTTTTTACAGGTCAGGAAACCGAGGCCCACCGCTAGGTGCTAACGGGCAGTACACGTGTCACCCTTCAAAAAGCCAAGTATGGACAGTGTCGGGAACAAAGTACTTGTCTGTGCCCACGAGTAAAGTTCCACGGGACAAGCTTCCTGTCATCCAGAGGTCGCTTTGTCTCAGTAGAACTTCCTTGGAAAACAGACATGAGGAGAATCTGGAGGACGGGGGTGGCCGCCGGCCTCTCTGCGGGTCATCAGCAGAAAAGCATGCTGGGTAGGGGGCTTTATTCTGGTAACCGGGAGAAACAGAGCTTCAGCCTCTCCCTCTGCCTTCCGAGCATGGGCACCCGCCTGGGTCTCACACTGGGGCTTGACGAAGAGCACTTTGTACCCTAGAAGGTCCTAGATGAAAAGCATCACATGGGGAACCAGGAGTGGGAGGATGAGGAGGGACGAGGGGGACAGATGACCCCTCAGCCGGGTCACAGCAGAAGGAGGGTAGAAAGCGTGCCCCGAGGTGGGACGTGCTGGACACCGGGTATAAGAGAGCAGAGGATGCAGCCAGGTCAGGAGGACCAGGGGAGCCCCCGGAAACTCGGGGGCCATCGGTCAGAGAAAGACTTGCTCACGGCCCAGTGGAGAGGCAGCCAGAAAGGGCCTATGGATGACCTTGCTGGATTGAGCCGGAAGCAGGGACCGCACCCCAGAGCCTCTGGCAGACAGAGAAACCCAGAGGCAGCTTTTTACTCCTTCGGGCAGACAGACCAGGAGTGGAAGCCCCGTTTTACAGACAAAGAAAAGGAGTGTCAGCACTTGAACCTGGGTTTTCAGGTGTCTAGAAAAGGTGTGGAAGCTGAGCTAAATGCAGGGGCGGGGAGGGGGCCCCATCCCCAGGGGCTGCGTTTCATGGGCCCTTCCTGAGTGCGAGAGCTCCCTTTGCAGTCGCATTGACTGTAGGAAGAGGGCTAAGGAACTCGAGGTGTTGAGGTAAAAACCAAAAACGCTCTGTCTCTGAGCTGCCCAGATGAGCTAGCAAGTGGGGCCCAGCCGCCCGCTCATTTCCATTTGCAGGCCCGTGAACCCCCTTCTCCCCCGAGGCTCAGGGACTTGGTGCGTCCTCAGACTTTCGGGTAGGTCGTCCCAGACGATTGGTTAGTAGGGCCAGACGCTGACCACTGTCATCACTGAGGCGCAGATTACTTTGTATCATTCCTAGTTTTTTTAATTAGTACTCAGAAATTTTAAAGGCACCTCCTATATGTTTATTCTTATCCAAGATGCCAAAATATAACTTGTCCACTCAAAGATCCTCAGTTTCCCCATTCTGCCTTTCCTGCTCCAGTTTCACGTGTCCAGCTGCCTTCCAGATACTTCAAACTGGGTGTCCGGTAGACATTGTAAACCTGCGTGTCCAAAACAGAGCTCATCTCTTCCCCAAAGTCCTCCCCGCTCCCCCATCTTCCCTATTAGTGGTTTCCCGGTCCCTCTGGCTCTTGGTGTTGGACACATCTGGACCCCTCCCTTCCCCCCTCATAACCAATATGGCGCTGAGGTGTGTCGATTTCACCTGTGCCCCTTCTCCCCCAACTGGTAGGGGCCTTAACCCCCGCTCCCTCCTCCCTGCCGCCCCAGGGGCCAAAGTCCCGGTCACCAGCCGCACCTTAGCCTCCCGGCCGCCCCACGAACAAGATGTTCCACTTCTGGGCTCGGACGTCGTCTCTGGCTGCCCCACCTGCCCACACGCTCTCCTTCCTCCGACTACTGGCTCCCCCCTTCCGTAGGAACTCTTCCCCTCCCCCCTTCATTCTAAGGCCTTCCCTCTATATCTCTCTGGCCTGCTCTGGGTCCATTTGTTTGCGTGTTGTCTCTCCCGTTAGATGGTGAGCCCCTTGAGGGTCGCCGTCTCCAGTGCTCGGCACAGCTGTGGGGCACGTGGTCGGCACTCGCCATATGTTGCCATGTCCCGGTTAAGCGTGAATAGCGATTGGGACCACACAAAGAGTTCAGTTATATTTTGAAGATGAGGTGATTTTCCCTATAGGTGGTCGGAAGTTTTTACTTTCTTAAATGTAATCCTGCCTTCCTGAGGCCGGGAGAGCCTGACTCCATGGGGAAAGAGCGGCACTGGCTAAGTGACCCTGGACAGGTTGCTCGTGGCAGCTTCCTGCTGGAGGGAGTTTTCTCCCTAAGAGTTCCCTTTAACCACCTTTAACACCTGCTTGGCCCTTGATACATAATCTGTTGTTTAATTTCCTTCTTATGTGGGATTGTTTGGCTTCATAGATTACGTAATAAATGCTTCCTCTCTCTGGACATGTGTTTGTTCATTAAAACGACTGTCATGTTTTCCTTTCAGAATAAAAGCCGTCTTCATTCTAGGGGCGAATATAATGTTTACAGTACCTTTCAAAGTCACGAACCTGAATTTGACTATCTGAAAAGTCTAGAAATTGAGGAAAAAATTAATAAGATTAGGTGGTTGCCGCAACAGAACGCTGCTCACTTCCTGCTGTCTACTAACGGTAAGGCTTCCCGCCCCGTGGGAGCTCCACTTGGCCGTGATTCTCAGGTGGCGGGCTTCCGCCGCTGCTACTGCTTTGAGCCCGTCCGACTTTTTTTCTGAGTTAAACCTTCTAGAGAAATCATTAGATAAATGGGAGGCCTAATGGGAGTAGTCACAGGATAAAAATATTGAACCCGTATTCTGTGTCCTCAACATTTTGTGGATGTTCCCTCGATGTAGAAATCCCAGGGTGGGGGAAGGGTCTGCCAGCCTCTGGTGGCCCCCACGCCCTCCCGGGGCCGGGGTGTGAGTTTCTCAACCGCATGTAAAGAACGAGACCTTTTATTTTCAGATAAAACTATTAAATTATGGAAAATAAGTGAACGGGATAAGAGAGCAGAAGGTTATAACCTGAAGGATGAAGACGGGAGACTCCGAGATCCATTCAGAATCACAGCACTACGGGTACATTTCTTGCTTTGTCCCTGATGCTCTTTCCCTTGTACGTATCGATATGCCTTTTGTCCCAGTCAGAAAGGAGAAGGCTGCGGGGCTGGACTTGGCTCCTGCCCGTCTTCCCAAGTAGGTGGTTGGTGAGTGCTTGGAAGGGGAGGTGAAGGGAGCATTGCCACAGGGAGACATTCCCCCCCAGGGTTCTCTTAGTTTGCGTCTTCTTTGTGCTTCTCTGTGCAGCCTGGTGGCCTGCCACTTAGTAAGTACACTTAGTAAGTTGACAGGCCATAGCGGGTTGGAGCACATGGTTGTGACATCCCACACCCCTGCATGCGGGGGAGGCGATTCAGGAAGTAGTTTATTGATGGAATTGCCGAGGACTCGATCCTTCACTTTGGCCTTGTTCCCATGTTTATTTGAACTCGTAGAGGACATTGTGATCCCTGTTGCAGACAGCAGAAGGCTGGGGGCAAAAGCGAATTACTTTGGACACGCCACCAGAGAGATCCCAAAAGGCCCCCGGAGGAGGAGATGGGCAGACGTAACAGGCTCTGCCTTAGAAAGTAGGGAGCTTCCCATCACACGAGGTGGTCTGCTCGAGAGGAGACCTGCCTGGGACCCTTTCTTCAGGCAGGACTTGTTCCTAAGGATCTGCAGGCTTCTTTTGATTTTAATTAATGCAATTTCTGGATAGATTAATATAAATTTTTAAAGTCTCTGTTTACAGAGCTGGGTCCTTCAAGACTTTTGATTGGATGTCTCAGTAATTAATGTTAATTGAATTCATTTGTATATGGAATGAGTCACTAGCTACAAAAACACAAGAATTGTAATAAACATTGACAGTGTATCATCGTAAGTTCTTTGAAAGTTGGTAACAAAGGCCAGGGTATCAGGAGAACCCCTCACCCATTTCCTCCTCCGGGAGGCTGGTAGGAGAGCTGGTAGGAGCCGCATGGTCCTGCAGGGGTGCCCCACAGGGAGGGCTGTGCCTGCAGCAGTCCCTCACGTAGCTCTGGCTTAGAAGGCATGGACCTACAGAGATGTGCCGGTGAAGCAGAAGGCTTGTTAGAGTGGGCCCAGGAGGGGCTTCTCCCCCCATCGTGAATCTCTTCCTTGAAATCTTATACGGGAAGAAAATGGCCTCAGCCCTAAGGCTGTCCGGGCTCCTCTCGATGGCCATCTCAGAAAGACGGCCCTTTACTCTTGGCACCTCATTTTGTCCAGTCATGAGTCCTGTCTCTGTCCCAGGCCCTTTGTCCTGATGTTTCTCTTTGTGTCTGATGGGCAGCTGGAAAGATTCCGGTGCTTGTTAGACTTCCCCTGCCCCGCTTTGGGGGAACAGGTGAGAGCAGGGGTACTCCGGAGCTCAATGCTCTGGAGGAGCAGGATTAGTTCGGGACCTGCCAAGGAAATCCTCCGGACTCTAACCCTAAATGTTTCCTCCCCCTTTTTTAAAGGGATGAGGGATCGACCTGGACCAGAGCCATTAGATTTTTTTTTTTTCTTACTGTTTTTAAAGGCATACTGAGTAGGGTACCCAGAAGTTTGTGATTCAATGGGTGCTGCCCCCTGGAGAAGGCTCTTGGGTGGTATTTCCTGCAAATGGGCTTTTTGTTCTACATTTGAAGCTAATCAGTGCAATTTATGTTCTTGAAAAACATCTTTTTGGGGTTAAATGTTCCTTCCCAAAATCTTGTTGATAACCACTGAAGCTTCAGCCCAGACCCTGATGAATACACGTTCTAGATTGCTGAAGTGAGAGCGAGGGCCACGGGGCGCGCATCCCGAGGGCTTCATAGCTGCTCCCTTGCTTTCCTTCCTCCTTTGGCTGTCTGGATCTTCAGTGCATGGCAGCAGCAAGGGCTGCCACCTTTTTACTTCTCTTCACGTCTGTCAAGGGATCCTGGGTCTTGAGCTGTGACCAAGGGGTCGTGGCAGCCACCTTTGGAGGAGATCGAGTCTCTGAAAATGAGAAAATTGTCTGGAGTCCTAGTGGCTGTTCACGGCTTTCCTAAGAACCTGCAGCTTCTGGAAAACCCTGTCAGGTTCAGATGGCTCTCGGCTCCGTGGACCAGTACTTTAACTCCGTTGAACAGGCTCCTTCGGGGCTGTGGGAATATCCAAAACACAGCTTGCCCTCAAGAGACCGAAGTCTCGGGCAGATCTGGCTGACCACGCCAGCCACAAAACACCACTTTTACCTTCCACGTTTCTAGATCATTTTGGGTAATTGGTGACTAAGAGCAGGTGGGAGATTGTTTTGGAAGCTCCTGTCGTTGTCCAGCACAGTCCTTCACGTCTTTCCAGCGAATTAGCCAGCATCTCTTTGTTTCTATTAAGAAACTGTCTTATTTTTACTAGTTTTTGTTACAAGAGTAGGTGCCAGGAAAAGGTAGGAGGCGGCATCGGGGGGTTTCGATGGTTTGGGAGCATCTGGCACTGTCACGGCATTTTAGTGGTGAGAGAGGGACCTTAGGGACCAGTCTTCTCCACTCCTCCCATTGTACCGACGCAGAAACCATGAGGGCGGCCGGAGGCGATCCCCTCAAGCCCCGCTCTGGCCCTTCTTCCCCGGGGCCTGGTGGCCCGTCGGCCTCAGGAGTGCTCTCTGGAGGCCTTTCCAGATCGATTCCTCTCCAGGTCCTCGTGGATCCGTCAAGTGCCGTCCTCACAGGCTGCGTGCAAGCCAACATTCTTGGGTCCTTCCAAGGGCACTTCCCAGTGAAGTAAATGGCTTCTGACCTGGAAGTGTGGCTGTTCGAGGCCCTTTATTAGCCTGGATTTCTCCAAGAAAGATCCAGGGTCTGCTACCTTAGTGACTGGGGTCGGTCTGATCTTTGAAGCCGACTCTGGGGTCCCTTAGATTCGGAGACAAAGCTTTCCCTCGCGTGGCCAGGACCACGCAGCCCCCGCCTGTAACCACGCTGTCTCGTACCACGGCTGCCCCGGAGAGGGTTGTCCATCTCTCGACCAGGCCGTGAGCCTGTGCAGAGACGGATCTTTGACCCCTTTGTGTTTGTATTTAGGAAACTGGGCAAGGGAGACTACCACTTTATCACTCTGCTTGAGAATCACCTTTAATCCTTCGTTTTACTTAACGAGGGCAGAAATAAACATTTCCAGAAACAAGTTTTCCTTACGTTTGCAGCCTGTGTTTCTCCAGGCAGCGGGAGAGCTCCCGGAGCACCTTTGCTTTATAAATCTCCCGGTCCGGATTGCTTCTGTCCCGCCAACAGTCCTTGCAGGATAAGAATCCAGGAGCAGGGGCGGAAGCTGGAGAGCTTCCCTCCTCACCCCATCTTGCTGCGGTCACGCTTTTCTCAGCCCCCGACCTCCCATCCGCTGGCCCAGCCATCGGGGGCCACTTTGGTCTCTGCGCCCCTTCCTTGTTTAAATGATTCCTGGCGCACAGTAAGCACCTCATCCACGGCAGCGTGTTCGGTCTCCTCAGTGAGAGTGACTTAAAGATAGTGTGCTTTAATTCCCAAAGACGCAGCTGGCTGCTGGAGGAAAACCGTGGCCCCCCAGCATCGCTGCACCCCCGGCCCCTGCTTGAACTTGGGCCTTGCAGAAGTGCTCACGGCACCTTGGACAGTACCCCCGGTCGGGCCATCCTCCTCCGGGTCCCTGGTGCCCTGCCCAGGGGGACGGGTCCTGTAGAACCCCTGCTTCATGCCCTGTTGCCGGCTTTTCTGGTGGTAACTTTAGTACTGCTGCAGGTTTTTCACCCTGGATTCTGTCTGGTTTTCCTAAGGTGAAGGTGGTGGTGATGAAGGGTGACAGGGGTGGAGATCCTTGTACTCTCCCCTCCTCCGGCCGGGCCAGCAAATTCAGGAAAGCCAGGGTTGTTTCCTGGCTGGGGCCTTGATGCCCTTTCAGCCGGTGCCCCGTGAGCTCCTTCCCTCAACACGAGTGTGGGACATTGGTCAGGAGATGTCGCAGCAGTTAGTTAGGTGGCAGGGCTGGCACCAACCTTAGTCCAGGGGCCTGGGTCTTCCCCATCTCCCGGGGGCCTGTATCCTCCCCTAGAGGCCTGGGTCCTCCCTGTCCCCTGTGGGTCTATATCTTCTCCCAGAGGCCTGTGTCCTCATCCCCTGGAGGTCCTGTGTCCTCCCCTTCCCCTGGGGGCCCACGTCCTCCCCGTCCCCTGAAGGCCTGTGGGATAGGTTTGCACAGTGAAAGCAGGGTCCCCGGGGTGGCTTTCGAGGGGCCACTGCTTTGACGGCGGCTCTGTCTTTGCCTTGGCGTGGCAGGTTCCCATCTTGAAGCCCATGGACCTCATGGTGGAAGCAAGCCCTCGAAGGATATTTGCCAACGCGCACACCTATCACATCAACTCCATTTCTGTCAACAGCGACCATGAGACGTACCTCTCTGCCGACGACCTGAGGATCAATCTGTGGCACTTGGAGATCACCGATCGAAGCTTCAGTATCCTTCTCGCCGGCTCGCGCCTCATCTCGGGGGGAGCTTTACGGGTGGGGGACGGAGAACACGGTGAAATGGGGCTGGGAATCCTCACCACAAAAGGGCGGTTCAAAGCCAGGCTTGCCCAGCTTTGTCCTGATTGGGTGACGCAGGGGTCTTCTGTGTCTGGATGCACTCTGTGCTCCTCGGGCCGTGCCCTCCGTGCCTAGGCCTGTGTCACGGGGCGAGTGCTGGCTCGTTTTTGTCACCTGGCAGATGATGGTTCAAAGTGGATTCCTAAGGCCCAGGTGGCTCCGTGGCGTGAAGTCAAGGGCAGCAGTGAGTTTGGGCCCTGGCTGTGGCCCCCTCAAGCTGAGGGTCAGAAAAGGAGGCAGCTCATTTGGGGGAAGGATTTCCTCCCCTGGGAGTTCTCCACAAGGTCAGGGTGCTCATGGTCCAGATGTCAGCGTCAGTCGCCATGTTGTGGGCGATCCAGGACAGAGCCTTTTCTCGCCTTAGGCAGGAGGCCTTTCTGCTGGGCCGAGCGCAGGGCACAGATACGGAAGGCAGTGGTCTGCCCTCCAGGAGCTGCCGCTCCGTGCTTGTATGTGACACCTTGGGGGGGACGGGGTAACAAGCGGTTACTCAGAGTGGGGAGGGCCCTGGGACAGGGAGGTCAGAGGTTCTGAAGGCCACCCCTCCCCGAGAGCGTCCTAGGGGTGAGGTTGGGAACAGAAGAGGCCCATTGGCCCAAACATGGCGGTTTGGGCAGGAGCCTGGAGGAGGCGGGCGCTCAGGGAATGGGGCTCTTGTCAAAGGGTGGTATGGAGCGTCCGTGTCTCAGCCATAAATAAATCTGAGGTACCAGCTAGGGACCCCGAGGGGGCCGCCTCCATCTTGTGCATCCCTGCTCTCCTCCCCGACTTGCCGTGTTCCTGGGGGTTTCCAACAGCAGCAGCAGCAAGACCTTGCTGTTCTGTCAGCTTCCCCCCCTCCCCACCCCCGCTCCTGCCTCCGCGCTTGTGACGTCACTTGTCGTTGCAGCTAGCCCGGGCGTGGTATTTTAGGCAGTGGGAGGAGGGGGGACCCCTGTGGGACAGCGAGGCAGGGAGAGGGAAGACTGTAAGCCGGGGATTTGGAAGTCCGGGCTTGCTCTGGGACGACTGAGGCTGGGTCATGTCAGGCAACTCTCCGGTGACCCGGCTCACAGCCTGGGCCCGTGGGGCAGGGGGCCCTCCTCTGCTTAGCTTAAATTTAAATGGCACCTGCCACCCGCAGCCTTTTTGGGGTCTCTGACCAGTCCTGTGGTCTGAGGACAGGAGTGGGGCCTCCCCACCCCCTCTGCTCTCTCTGCCCCTCCAAGAGGTTCAGGGACTCGGCCGTGGTCCCAGAGCCAGGAGTTAGAAGGAGAGGCTGGAGCGGGGAGCTTGCCGGTCCGAGGTCCTGAGCCGTCGGCCTTGTGCCGGCCCTGTGGGGAGGGAATTTGGGCCGGTCAACCCTCGCCATCCCCGCCTCGCTGAGAGGCTTAGGCTTTTGTTAAGGTCTGGGCCTGCTGGGTCAAACCTTTGCCTCCAGCACCATTCTTGCTTGGCTGGAGTGTCTTGTGAAAGGAGGTCAGGCCGGCTTGTTCTCCTGCCCTGTGCGCCCGCCCTGCTGCCCCCTTCACCTGGGGAAGCCTGCCTGTAATTATTTTTCACTCTCTTGGGCTCAGATGAGGTTGGAGTGAATTGAGCTCAATGGCTCTTCTGACTGGTCAGAGGGAAGCTTGGACTGTGGGTGCCTGCCCCGCCCACATCATGCCAGACCCGTAGCCCCCCCCCCCCCCAAGCCGCCACGGGTACAAGGACAGGCCTCGTGGCCCAAGTGCTCCCCGAGCTGCCTCCCTGGGGTGGATGGTCCCAGATCGAACGATCCGTTGCCCGACGAGCCTCCCGAGCCGCTTACCTTGACCCCACGCTCGCAGACATTGTCGACATTAAACCCGTGAACATGGAGGAGCTGACCGAGGTGATCACGGCCGCAGAGTTCCACCCGCATCAGTGTAACGTGTTCGTTTACAGCAGCAGCAAAGGCACCATCAGGCTCTGCGACATGCGCTCCTCCGCCTTGTGCGATCGGCACTCCAAATGTGAGTCCCTGCCCGCCCACCAAGGGGCGCTGGCAGCTGGGAGGAGGGGAGGTGGCCCTGGGAGGGGACTGGAATAAGGCTGGGGGAGTTCTGAGCGCCCGCCTGTCCTCACACGTGCAATACGAGCCAACGACTTAGGGGAGAGTTGGATAGTTCTGTCCCTTTAATGCATGTAAATGATGGGGTGAAGGCTGGGGGTATCACTGAGCCAGGACGTCCGCCCAGGAGCTTGTGCTCACTCAGAGATAGCCGAGAACTGGGGCCAGCTCGAGGGCCTTTGTGACCTCGACCAGACTAGGAACCAGAATCCCTTTCCCTTGTGACGATTTTCAGCCGCCAGACTGTGCTCTGTTCATTTGGGATCTGAGTGGGAAGGGCGTGTTTTACGCCATTGAATTAGATGAAGCCTTGGCTGCAGAAAGCAAGCTGATTTTTAGCTCTAGATGATGGGGTCTCTGTTTCTGGAAAACCAAAAGGAGTGAGTAAGAACTCCACCCTTGGCACATGATTGGCATTGGAAGGCTAACCTGCCTTCTTAAAGTAATTTGATTTCCAAAAGTAACGGAGCAGGAGGGAAGCGGTCTCCAATTTCCTTAGAATGGAGCCACAGTGCATACATGGGGGCAGAACGAGACGTGATTATTGCCTGACAGTTCCCAAATGTCATCTGTCCCCCCAAAAAAGTTCTCCTCTTTGGGGTCATAGTCTGTGCCACAAGAGAGCACCGAGTGTAAATGGAGTGTAAATGGCTCGTCTCAGCAGCACCATCAGCTCCCGCCAAATGGGCCCCCTGCCGGGACGGTCTCTGCTCAGACCGTTGGGAAGCCGTTTATTCAAACAGGAGACACGTGCTTCAGTGGGCCTCGCTTTGTTTTTGGAACTGAAGAGCTAACTCCTAGTTAGTGGGGGGGGAAGGGGACCATCCAAGGAGAGGCTTGTTTCAGATGCTCCATATTACCCAGAATGCCGCGGGCCGTGGGCGGCCGGGCCCCAAGATCTTTGGGAGCGCACAAGCTGGTGACCATTTGACAGGCCACTCATGGCAAGTGAGAGGAAAGCTCCAGAATCTGTCGGCCTCTGGCTCGAGCAGTCTGAAATCAGTGATGGGTCTCAAGGCCTCTGACGTCCCAGTGAGATCACCAGCAGATGAGATCAAAGGAGCTCAGGGACAGGTGCAGGAGGGGGCCTGGCAGCGAGTGGGCAAAAGCTCAGTAGCCCCGGCCAATTCTAGTTTGTGTCGGGTCCATCAGATGCAGAACGGTTTAGGGTGCCAGACGGGCAGCCCACGCCCATCTTTGGGCATCTGTCTGGTCATTGGGCGAACCTCTGAGTCTTCACCGCCTTCCTCAGACTCTCTGAGAAGAGTCATGGCTCCTATATTCCTTGCCCAGAGCGCGGATGCCAGGACGGGAGCAGCTCCTGCCCACAGTAAGTGGCCGAAAGCCTCCGACGCGCTGGCCAGGACACTCGCTGACGGCGTCCGCTGAAGATCTCCTCTCGAGGAGGCTTCGTCCCGGAGCCCTCGGAAGGCTCACCGGGGCCGAAGGTTGCCGGCTGCACGAAGCGGGCTCTAACGACTCTGCTCTTTCATTTCCAGTTTTTGAAGAACCTGAAGATCCCAGCAGTAGGTCATTCTTTTCAGAAATCATTTCTTCAATATCTGATGTAAAATTTAGTCACAGTGGTCGATACATGATGACGAGAGACTACCTTTCAGTTAAAGTATGGGATCTCAACATGGAAACGAGGCCTGTGGAGACCTATCAGGTAATCGGGGGGACGGCCGGAGCCCTCCTCTCCTTTGAGACGTAAACGTTCCAACCTGGACGTGCTCTGCTTTTCAGGTTCACGAATATCTGCGAAGTAAGCTTTGTTCTCTCTATGAAAATGACTGCATCTTCGACAAGTTTGAGTGCTGCTGGAGTGGCTCCGACAGGTGAGTTGGGCACCTTCCAGGAGCCTCGGGGAGAAGCCCTTCTCTTTCTCTGAGCTGACTTGGGAAAGTCCAGGTCATCACGAGCTCTGTCGGGGCCTGGACACTGCCCACCATCCCGAAGTGAGCCGCGGGGCCAAGGGGCACGGCTCAGTGTGCCTGCATCCAATGTCTCTGATCCCCAGTGATCTCCTGGCTCCCTAGATCGGGGAAATCCCTTTGGGGAGGAGGCAGCCGGAGGCCCTCTGCTAGGCTAGAAAGCTCCACCGCTGCCCATGGCTCTGGGGGGAAAGTCCCCCTGCCAGGATGTGTCGGGCTCTTGGCTCACGGGCTGACTCATACATATTAAGGATGCTGCCCAACTGAAGAAGCCAAACATCACATAAATATTGGTCTGTGGCACTAACGGCGCCCAGGCCCCCAGGCCCCTGCCTAGGATTTTAGTGCACGAGAATTGTAGGCTTTGATTTGGAATTTCCAGGCTGAGGGGGCCGGGGCCCTTGGGGGACTCCCAGAGGGGGTTGGGGGGGCTCCTCTGGGCTGACATGACTTGGGGGACTCTCCCTTTGTTTTGCTCCCACACAGCGCCCTCATGACTGGCTCCTACAACAACTTCTTCAGAATGTTCGACAGAAGCATGCGGAGGGATGTCACTTTGGAAGCATCTAGAGAAAGCAGCAAACCCCGAGCCATCTTAAAGCCCCGGAAAGTGTGTACCGGGGGCAAGAGGAAGAAGGACGAGATCAGCGTGGACAGCCTGGACTTTAACAAGAAAATCCTCCACACGGCGTGGCACCCTCTGGACAACGTCATCGCCGTCGCAGCCACCAACAACTTGTACATATTCCAGGACAAAGCCAACTAGAGACTCGGCCCGGCCGGGGACGTCGTCCTCCTCCCGCCTCGGGAAGCCCGCGAGCTTTTCTGTTCAAAGAAAAGACCCCATCGTCCTCTCCGTGAAGAACACTGGCGCATTCACGTCCCCTGATTGGCAAAGGCAAAAAGCTGGCCGGGTTCGGCTTCGGGCGGTCACACTGCCTTCCCCGAGGTGGGAAACACCCACCAGAAGCAAGTGTTCAATAAAGGCCTTTATAGAGAATAAATGTATTTATTTAAGTCTGAGCCTTCCTTTCCAGTTTATAGACCAAAAATCCAACACTCCGGAGGAAAGTTACCCAAGCTCTCTCTTTTTCTCTCGTTCTTTCCCTTTTCTCTCTGCTGTTCTACCTGGGCCTTTCAGAACACACGGCGCACTTGATGACGAGACAAACGTTCCTTTTCCGGCCTTGGTCCGGGTCTAGGCGGTTTTGCCATCGGATGCCTCGGTAGGGCTTGAGCTGGGTCCGGCAGCAGGTTTTTCACGTGTATTTACTCTCCCACTGTATTTAATCACACCTTCTGGTGGAACCACTTAATAAAAATAAGAAACTATAAAAAGTGTTTTTAAATCTGGAAGTACGAATCGGTCTTTTTATTTTCTTGTATTGCATTATTTCAAATTGTGCAAAGTCATCCTGACGGGAGGCTGTGACCAGATTTTGTCCTGAATCATTCATTGACAGAACGGTGCCGTGTGACGTCAGGTGGCTAGCTGAGGAGGCCCGAGACGGCCGGTCACAGCCAATAATGACCGTTGTCGCTGCTGCTCCAATACTAAAAAAAGCTGGTTTTTAATCTGCCTCAGATTTGCCACAGTTGGGATACCTGATGTTCACTTTTTTTTTTTAATCTTTTTAGTACTTGGGCGGGTGGGAGGGCAGGGATATAAAATATTGGTACAGTTATCTGCATGCCGAGTTTCATATTGCAATTCAAGCCAGCATCTAGAATTTGTTATGCAAACCATCAGTATGAATTCATAAAGATTTTGTTAGCGGAGTACAATATTTGACGTGAGGAAATCGGGCTATCCCAAGACCAGTTAAAGGTAGAAAAGTTCCCGGGTGACGGATGCTATGGAACTACTGCTGGGAGATGAGAGAATAAACCCGAACCGCGACTTGGTGCCTCTCATGTCACGGGCAGGAGTTTCAAAAGTGTGTCTCATTGACCTTGTGTGTGGCTAGATCTGTCCAGAGAGCCCTCCCACCCCCAGAAGGCCTCGGTCTGTACCTCCTGTTTGTGACGCATTCACAGGTCCTGGGGTTCGGAGCCGGCTGGGGAAGCAGTGGCCCAACTTGTTCCTAACATTTCAGTACGAATACAATGGGATTGTATATACTTGTTCAACTATTTTGATCAAAAAGTTTAATAAATTTTAAATGTTTAACTGGATCTTCACTGTGTACTTGGACATTTTTCCATATTTAAAACCCGAGTTCTAGGAAATGAGGCATTAATTGGTCTTCAAGAGCGGCCTTTTGACCAGAGAAGGGGAGCCACCCGCCAGCTCTCTCTTGCTCAGATGGGGCCGCCCTGCTTGGCCGGCTCGGGGATTAGCCAAAAATATTCTGAGGCGTTATCCCCTATTGGGGTCGTCTTTGTGATTAGAAACAAACCCCAGGCTTCTCTGGCCTTGGCGTCTGTGCAGGCCATTCTCTCCTAGAGCACGAGTCTGTTTGGAAAGCCTTTATCCTGCTCCAGATGGGCAAGAAGTTACCGGATCGGGGATCTGTGGATACCTCAGTGGACCCGCTTTTGGAAGGTTCCCATGTGCTGCCAAGGATATTATGATGGATTCTGAGTCTCATTAGTCTGGGACCTCTCGCTCTAACTCGGGACAAATCCTTCACTGGGATGTTCTTAGCAAGGTCTCTACACCAACAGCCTTGAGGCCCTCAATCCATGGCATCCCCATGATATTTTAAAACAATCCCACGCCACCTTTTGTCCAAAATTAATTTTTATTTCTACAAACCCTCTCTCTTTCCACCTTTCCTCCGTCCATTGAGAAAGCAAGAAATACAGTAATGCATTTTACATGTGCAATCATGCAAATACACTTCCTTTTTAACCATCTTGCCCTCCCCCCTAAAAAAGCAAGGGAAAACAAGTGAAAGAAAGTGCTTCCATCTAGTCTTTGCCTTCTCTGTAGGGGGAAGCATTTTATAAGGCGGCCTCTGGAGGTGAACATCGGATTGATTAATCAGGATTAATGTGTGATTGGCCCACCAGGCCCTCCAAGTTGTACCTGATAAGCCTTCCCTCGTTGCCTTGGTGGTTGTGGTCTCTGGCTCCCTTCAGAGCTCACTCCTCTCAGTGTTTGGTATCCCTCTGTACGAGCTCAGAGGTTTCAACCATACCTGTCCTGGCAGGGTGCTTTGAAGATAGAACCTGGAGCAGGAACCCATGAACTTGGGGGAGGGGGAGGAGAAGGGGATGGTGCACTACAAAGGCTTAATTATATCCACAGCTTTCAATAGAACTGTTTCCCTTTGCAGTCCTGTGTATCTCTCTTGTATTTCTAGAAACTTTGAGACGGGACCCAGTATTTCAGTAGCTTGCCAAATGGGTCTGTGATACAAAAAAAGATTAAGAACTGGATCAGAGGGACAGGGACCGGTGCGGGGGGCGCCTTCTCTGCAGTACAGACTTGCAGGACGGGGCCTGCTCCCGAGTCAGATCTAGCCAGGCGCTGGAGAACCCCTCTCTCCCTGCCACTTTGGGGCCACGGTGAAATGTCTGGCTACTCACCCTGGAGGCTGCAGTTTGGGGCCCACTAAGGACCGTTTCCCGGCAGCGGGTCCATCCTGGGAACCTGTCCGGCTCGGAGTTTCCGGTCTGGGCTCTGCCGCAGATTCTTCACCAACCGCGTTGCAGGAAGTTGTTAAAATTCTAGTGAGCAGAAGCATTGGAGAAAGGACAGAGGAGTGTTGTCCCCCGAGTATTTCCACGTGCTCTGGCCGGCTCTGGCGTCCCAGCAAAGAATTGCTCTTCAAGAGCGGCCTTCTGGCCAGAGAAGGGGAGCCACCAGCCGGCGTTCTGCTCTCTTGCTCAGATGGGGCCACCCTGCTTGGCCAGCTCGGGATTAGCCAGAAATATTCTGAAGCGTTATCCCCTATTGGGCTGTTCTTTGTGATTAGAAACACACCCCAGGCTTCTCCGTCCTTGGCGCCTGTGCTGGCGGTTCTCTGCTGGAGCCAGGATCTGTCCGAAAAGCCTTTATCCTGCTCCAGATGGGAGCCACACAACCTTTGTGTTCTCGAACCCTTGGAGACTTTTGTCTTTGTGCTCAGCGGACCAGCCTTTATGACCCCACCCTAGATGGCTTAGAAGTTTAAACTGGGGAAGGGACAGTGCTCACAACACACTAGGTAGAGACCAAAATTAGCATGGCTGGGGAAGGGAAATATGGAGAAGTCAAGGACTTAACTTCTCTGGAGAGCTTAGGCTTTGAATTCCATGAAAATGTTGGGGGGATGGTCAGCCACGGCTACTGGAGTGGGTGAAACTAGTCACGTGGGCATAGCTTAGTGGGGAGTGGGAGCCAGCCCTGCAGACCCACTGCGCCCCCAGGAGCCAGGTGGACTGCCAAGTGCCTACTGTGTGCTAGGGACCAGAGAAAAACGAAAGCACCTGCCCTCAAATTGCAGGCTGTCCTACTGGGAGCACGGTGCAGGTGGTGACTACAATCAAAATAACAATTTGGGGAGGGCTCGGGAGAGCTGTGCGGGAGGCAGCACTGAGCCAACCTGGCCCGAAGCTGGGAAGGAGAGAGGACAGAGGAGACGCCCCGCCCCGGCGCGGGCAATCCAGAATGGCTGCAGGCCCCGAGCCCAGGCCTGAAGGGGGCCCGTTTCAGACTGAGTGCTTTGTTCTGCGGCAAACAGAAAGCACTGAGGAGTTCCGGGCCTGGAGGTTCATTTGGCAGCTTCCGGGTCCCCCTTGGAGACCAGTTGGGGACAGGGGGATTGGCCGAGTCTGGGGGACGCCCAGAATTCGGGCAGAGGCCTGGGCGTGAAGAAGAAAAATGGAGAGTCCGGTCCCAGCGCGACCACAGAGGGGCTGTGGGCCCGGGGGGAGCCGAGAGTCACCGGGGCTTCGGAGCCTGAGAGACCGCAAGGAAGGGGCTCGGGAGCCTGGACGGAAGCCTGGAAGCTGGGGCCGGCGAAAGAGGCAGCCGGGCGGGTCTACAGGCGGGGTCGGTAAGCCTGGAACCCTGACAGCGCTGGTTAGCTGGGGAGGAGCAATGAATGCCGCCAGAGACAAACGCCCCCGCCCTTTCCTCGCCATCCACTCGCCACGCAGCAACCACGTGGACAATAAGCCCGAGACTGGCGCTCGTGACCGTCCCCTGCTCCGGGAGCGTTCCCCCACCATGGCCTGCAAATGCAGGCTCCTCTGCCGACCTTCAAAGCCTTGATATCCCGGTCTCCAGAAGGATTCCGAAGTCCTTCGAGTTCTCCGGAGACGACGTCCGAACCGAGCATCCCGTCGTCCCTCTGGCGGTCAGTAAAACGAGCCTGGAGCGAAGCCCCGCCTCCGATGCCGCCTCCGGGGAGGGTTCCGATCCCCCTTCCGGCTGTTCATAGCAGCGCCCCCCCCCCCAAAGTGATTTTGTGGAACTTCTCTTTGCGGATGAGCTGCGGATCAACCGGCATTTATTGACGAGCCCATTATATGGTGTGTGCGTTAGACACAATGTAGCGTAGAGACAACGTGCACGTATATCATCTGCACGATGTCCACACAACATCTGCGTGTATTTACACGCCACACGTGGGTGGTGGGTGGGTAATTACACCAGTACAGTAAGTATCAATGATACTGTTACAGGCGCCGGGTCACACACAGAGAGCCAAGGGATCTCTGCCTTCGGGGGCCCGGAGGAGATAAACCGCAGGAGTCAGAGGAAAGGCGTCGGGCCGGGGAGCGCCCAGAAGCACACGGGAGGGAAGAGGATTCCAGGGGTGGGGAGCGGGGAGAACGTCCCGCCCCACAGGGACCGCATGGGGCCAGGGCGGGAAGGATTCCAAGCGGGATCTCACGTTCGATCCTAACAATGGTGAGCAATAGCCGCGGAAGCTGATTGAATGAGGAGGTAACGTGATCACCCCTGCACCTCAGGAAGATCAGCTTGCCGAATGGCAGATGGAGTGCAGTGAGGAGAGACTGAGGCAGGCAGCTATTGCCGCAGTCCAGGGCTAAGGGGCAGGGACCTGCCCTAGAGGTGGTGGCGGAGACAGTGTTAGAGGAGAGGAAGAGTCATAGATTACTGGGGGAGGGGAGGCAGTGGGGAGCCTAGGATGGTCGTGGGTTCCCAAATATAAGTTGCTTAAGGGAAAGGGCCTGCTGTTTCATGGGTCACAGCTGGAGTGATAAACCGTCTTACCTGCTCCTAGTACAGAGAGGTTTGGGGGGCTCTACTCTGGGTCACTCTAAGAAGTCGCAGAGCCAGTGTTTGAACCTTCCCTTTTCCCAGCACACAATGGGCATTTCATGAAGGCCTGTCAAGTTTCAACCGATTTAGATCTATGATAATATGATAATAATACCTATAATAGAGATAATATATATCTAGATAGATAGATGAATGTTATAGATATATGTTATATACATTATATTATAGATCTGTTATCTATAGATAGATATATAGATACTATATAGATAATAGCTATAAAAACATTGATAGGAGAACCAAAAAAGAGCAGATTATCCCAAAAGGTGAATGGCCATTGATGTCAAAAAGAGCAGAGCAATTTAATAGAATATGGAGTGGAAAAGGCTTTAGCAGATTGCTGGTGACCTTAGCGAGCGTGTTTTAGGTCAACTCCAAAAGTAGGTGGCAAGCAGGTAACAAACCGGGAGAAGTCAGGAAATGGGAGAACCTTGAAGGCTGAGAACTTTGGGATTGGGGTTATGATGAGTGGATTAAAATAGGGTACGCTCAAGGTAAGTTTGTTTGGGTGTGTGTGAGAGAGAGAGAAAGAGACAGAGACAGAGACAGAGACAGAAAGACAGTGAGAGACAAGAGATAGAGGCAGATCTTAGAAATGGGAAAACTGGTTTATTTGTAGGCAGCTTGGAACTAACCAATGGCCACAAAGTGATTGAAAGAGGAGAAACAGCAAATGTCTGAGGGGTCAGCCTCTCAGAGCAAGTGGCAAAGGGATGGGGGCAGACGTGGAAAAGTCAGCTAACCCAGTTGCTCAATAAAATATCCGTTGAGTTAGTGGTGATTACTCTCTTGCCAAATCTAATGACCTTTGCTCAATCCTTCTCCTTTCCTAGTCTCTCTGCTCCTTGGTTCTCTCATCTCTCTGGGTTTGGGGAAGAGTGGGGGGAGAGATCCTTCTCCTCCCTCCTTCTCAGTCTCCTTCGCTGGACCTCCCTCTAGCTGCAGGTGTCCCTCAGAGCTCTGTTCTGGCTCATCATTTCTCCCTCCATACAACTTCACTTGGTGATCTCATCAGCTCCCAAGGATTTAATGATCATCTTTTCGCTAACAATTCTCAAATCCGTCTATCTTGCCCTAACTTCTCTGTGCCTAGGCAACAGCATTTACCCAGTAAGACCTGCTTAGCTGCAGGATTCGAGGTTGTCTTGCCCTGGCTCCGAACCCCGCCTTGACCCTCCCTAGATGGCCAGAGACAGAGAAGAATTAGGAACGGGTGTGTTGTGTATATGTCATCAATCAGGAGGGGGTCTAGCTGTTTCTATAGAGAAAGCCCTGTTTCTACTAGTACATGAAACATTGCTCCTTCAGGCACTGATTGGTTTGTCTGCTTTATGTTTCCTTAGTAATTTTGTGGTTTTAGAGCTTAAATAGGGAGAACACAGACACAATAAACTCGTCTTGACCACATACATTGATGTTTTCTATCTTGCTTTCCTGGTCTCCGTGAGAGCCAACACAGCCGGTTTTCACCGGCATTTCACACTTCTTTCCTGACCTCTGATCTTGCACCTCCAACTGACTTTGAGCCACCTTGAGCTGGACAGCCAGTAGACATCTTGACTTCTGTCCAAAATTGAAGTCATTGCTGTGCCCCCGGACCCTGTCTTCCTCCAATTTTCCTTGTCACAGATGAGGGCACAGAAGCATTTCTGTACCATTAGGCTACTGTAGGTGCTAGGATTCCAGTTCAGCTATTTAAGAATCCAAAAGATGATGCTATTAAAATGCCGAACTCAATTCAAATGCCCACAAATTTGGAAAACTCCACAGTGGCCATTGGATCAGAAAAGCTCGATACACGCCCCAGTCCCAAAGGAGGGCGACGCTCAGCTTGCCGAGCTCATCGCACTCATTTCAAATGGCAGCGAGGCCATGTTTAGGGTTCTGCAGGATGGCCTTCAACAATAGATGAACGGAGAAGGAAGAGGCAGAGGCATTGGAACTCACTGGAGAAAGCAAGGGAGCTTCAGAAAAGCATCTCCTGCTTCACTGACTAAAGCCTTTGATTGAGGGGGTCACAGAACATGTGATCAGGTCCCCAAAGAGATGGGAGCACCGGCTCATCTCACTTGTCTCCTGAGGAACGTGTATGTGGTCAAGAAGCAACAGTCGGGGACTGAACATGCAAGCGATTGGGTAAAAATTGGAAAAACCAGAGTATGACAAGGCTGTACACCATTCCCTTATTTATTTTACTTGTCTGAAGAATCCTTCGTGTGAAATTCTAGACTAGAAGAATCAAAAGCTGGAATTAAGATTGCTGGAGGAAATATCAACAATCTCAGATATGCAGATGGCACCACACTGATGGCAGAAAGTGAACAGAAATTAAGAAGGCTCTTGGTGGGCGTAAAAGCTGGCTTGAATCTTAATATTAAAAAAAAAAGACCTAAACTTCCAGTGCTAAAATAGTAGAATGAATAAGGAACTCTCTGAAGCCTTCCCAAATTCCCCTTCAAACTAGAAACCTGCCTTAGAATTGATCCAGGAAACTGAATGGATGCCCATCCATTAGGGAATGGCTGAATAAGTGACGATGGTATAGGAATGCTACGGAATATTATTGTTCTGTAAGAAAGGACCAGCAGGATGATTTCAGACAGGCCATCGTACACATAACAAGAAGACTATACGATGATCAATTCTGACGGATGTGGCTCTTTCCAACAATGAGGTGATTCAGACCAATTCCAATGATCTTGTGATAAAGAGAGCCATCTACACCCAGAGAGGACTATGGAACTGAGGGTGGTTCACAACGTAGCATTCTCAACTCTTTTTGTTGTTTGCTTGCATTTTATTTTGCTTCTCTCTCTTTACTGGTTTGATTTGATTTTTCTTGTGCAATACAATAATTGTACAAATATGTATGCATATATTAGATTTAACACATATTCCTACCATGTTTAACATATATTGAACTACTTGCCATCTGGGGGATGGGGTGGGGGAAGGGGAGGAATCGGAACCCAAGGTTTTATGCTAATGTTGAAAAATTATCCACACATATTTTTTGGGGGAAAAAAAACGAATCGATCCAGGAGCAGGGAAGCAACTTACAAGTCCTACAGGAAAGGTACATCCTATTGGGGTAGTGTTGAAGTTCTGCTCCAATAGTGATAAAAATGAGGAAATCAGGGGGCCAGGCGAAAGACTTCGTTATGAAATCTTCAAATTTATTGGTAAGAGAGACATATATACATATGATTCCAATGCTTATAGAGCCAATACAAAATACACTCTTCGATATCCCATATCCTTTCTAACAAGCTCAGTCTACTGAGATGCAAATGATTAAGCCTAAATTTTGGCCACTTCAAAATTGTAAATAGCTGTGACGCAAATCAGAGCAAAATGATCGTACCAATGTCCTCAAGTACATTTCTCCCAAGTGCCTTAGGGATCTCTATCGTGGGCTGCTTTTCCCATCCTAAACTCAAAGGTATGTCTTTGATCTATTATATAGCTGATTTTGCATTTTGCTTCAGTCACCAGGACCTTTATCAATGTATGAAATAAGTCTGTCTCTGCTATTTCAAATCAAGAGGGAAATCGATGAGCCACGTTTCAAAACCTGAAATGGATTCTTAGCTCCTGGCCCTCTATAGGGGATGGAGGGTCCAGAACAACAGCAGTATTAACAACTGGCCAGCAGCCAGCCTCTGCCAGGGGGCCTGCAGCAAGGCTCTAACCCTGGAGCAATCCACCCGTGAGACCTGCAAACTGGCATCCTTAGGTAAGGGAGCAGATCAACAAGGTCAAGCACAAACCACCAGCCGGGCTTTGATCCCATTTCTGATCAATAATGTAGCATCGCCTAAGTGAAATGAGCAGAACCAGGAGATCATTATATACCTCAACAACGATATTATATAAGGATGTATTCTGATGGAAGTGGATTTCTTTGACAAAGAGACCTGAGTTTCAATGGATAAATGATGGACAGAAGCAGCTACATCCAAAGAAAGAACACTGGAAAACGAATGTGAACCATTTGCATTTTTGTTTTTCTTCCCGGGTTATTTCTACCTTCTGAATCCAATTCTTCCTGTGCAACAGGAGAACTGTTCGGTTCTGCAAACATATATTGTATCTAGGATATACTGCAACATATCTAACATATATAGGACTGCTTGCCATTTGGGGGAGGGGGAAAATCAGAACAGAAGCGAGTGCAAGCGATAATGTTGTAAAAAAAAAAAAAAATTACCCTGGCATGGATTCTGTCAATATAAAGTTATTATTGAATAAAACGAACAAATAAATAAAATAATAATGTAGCATCACCCTGGGGCTGACCATCAGTGAGACCCCACCGTGGGGCCTACTAGCAGAGTCCCCATGTTCATGGCAACCCAGCAGCAGAGCTCTGTCCCCGGTGCTGAAGCAAAGAAAGCAGGGGTAGCAATCATGAGCTCACATTTTGCAAAAGCAAAAATATAACTAGTTAAAAAACATAAAGCAGAAAACTATTTCTTGCTGAAAGCTACTATAGGCAATGAAGTCATAGTAAAACTAAACATAGATGCACAAATATAGAATATGTATATATATTCTATGCATAGAATATATAGTTTCTGTATATAAATCTAAATTTTTGAAGAAGTTGAATGAGTTAGAGGGAAATAAATAAAACTATCCTAGGGGAGACTTAAACTTTCCCTTCTCAGAAGTAGATAAATATAACCAAAAAATGAATGAAAAAAGTTAATGATAAATAAAATTTTAGAACAATTAGATATGGTAGCTCTCTGGAGAAAATTGAATAGGAATAGAAAGAAATATACCTTTTTCTCAGCAGCACATGGCATCTATGTAAAAAAATTACTATGCATAAAAACCTCACAATCAAATGCAGAAAGGCAAAAATAGTAAATGCTTTCTTTTTAGGTCATGATGCAATAAAAATTGCATTTAATAAAGGACCACAGAAAGATAGACTAAAAACCAATTGGAAACTAAATACTCTTATCCTAAAAAAACAAGTTGGCCAAAAGAACTAATCATAGAAACTAACCTCCCTAGTTTCTTGTTTATTTTGTGGTTAGATTTATCTAATTCTGAGAGGGGAAGACTTTTTTTTTTTGGGGGGGGGGGGGGTCATGGCCTTCAGGTAGGCCAATAATTTTTAAATGTTCTCTCCTGGATATATTTTTCCAATGAGGTATTTTGCATTTTCTTCCTTTTTTCATTCTTTTTTTTGTTTATTTGACTGATTCTTATTGTCTCAGAGTCATTAGCTTCCATTTGCCCAGTTCTAATTTTTAATGTATGATAGCTTTTATATCTCTTTCCATTTGATTAATCTTACCTTTCCAGATGTTTTCTTCCATGGATATGTTTTTTGGGTTGTTTTTTTTTTTTTTTTTTTTGCATTATATCAATTGAGTTTTTTAAGGAATTATTTTCTTACTTGTTTACTTTAAATAATAGCTTTTGATTCTCAAAATCCCTGCAAAGATACATGCAAAGCTGCTGGTGGGTCTGCTCGTCTCCAGTCCACCCTCCATTCAGCTGCCCAAGTGAAATACAAGTCTGACCATGCCACGGCCCCACTCAAACTCCAGTGGCTCCTATTGCCTCCAGAATCCAGGTAAGTCTTACTCTGGCACCCAAAGCCTTTCCCAGGCTGGCCCCCTCCCTCCAATTCATTCCTCTTACACAAGCATCTACTGATACTGGTCCCTTGTCAATCCCAGGGCGTGGCACTCCATGTCCGAGCTTAGCCACGCCCCCCATCCCTGGACTTCTCTCCCTGCTCATCTTCCCCTTCTGCTCGCCTGCCATTCCCAATAAGCTCCCACCGTCTCCGGAAGGCTCAGATGTACCTCCAGCTTATCCCGTGTACACTCGTTTGTTCGGCCGTTTGTGGGCCGCCTCCTTAGGCAGTGGGCAGAGCCCGGCTCTCCCTTTCTTTGTGTCCCAGCGCTCAGGGCGGCCTCGTAGGGTCGCCAGTCAGCACATGAGCAGCAGGTGAAGGAGTGGCTGAGGGGTGGGCGGTGGCCCAAGGCTGAGGCTTGGCAGGCAGACGCCTGACAGGATTAGGGGCCCGGGGACTGGAGGGAAGACGGCGGACAGAGTCTGCCAAGGGTCAAGATGGGGAAAGACAGGAGTGGACGCTGCAGAGGGGATGCTGTGGGAAAGAACTGGGCCTGGGAGGCACATGGTGAGAATAACAAACAAGGTAGTGGGGGTACAATGACTCGGGGAAGGGCATTGCAGAGCTCAGAGCGGAGCCCTGGTGGGTGAAGGCTAGATGCAGAATCTCTGACCCTCTCTGTGGGGGGCTGAGGTGGAGATCCTGAGGAGGGGAAGGGATCATCACTGTCTGAGCAAGGTTTCTGCTACGCGCACAGGAGGGAAAGGCTGACCTCCAGGGTCCCGGAGGCTGGCTGACAGTAGCTACTACAACTTTGACTACATGGTAGATCCGGGTTGATTGAGGCCATGGGAAGGGAGGGCCTTAAGTGATGGTGGTCGAAGGGAGCCAGGAAGACTCCAGCTCCCTCTCAGTAACCTGGGAGCGAGAGAACCGGCAGTTCTAGAAAGGAAGCCCTGGAGGCCGCATCATCCAGTCCAGTCTCAATGAGAGTCAGAAGGAGGGAAACACAGGGGAGCTTTAGAATGGGTCCCAGGGAGGGAGGAGATAAGGGGCTTTGAACAACGGCAGCCAATTCAGAATCACCAGATGGGGCCAGTTAATCATTGAGGAAAAAAGGGAGGTTCCCCCTTATCCCAGGGGATCAGTCTCAGGGTGCTCGGCAGCGGCATATCACTGCAGCCGGGCACAGCTGGCAGCCGGGCTCTGCCCTCGGGGAGCCAACCCGCAGCCTGGTACAAATGTCTCCAAGCAAACACCCTGTGCCCGGGATAAGCTTAGTGGCAAAGCCCATCTGAGAAGCCGAGGAAACGGGGCCTTGTGGGGCAGCCCAGGCACGGGCTCGGGCGGAATGGCCACAATTAGTCACGTCCTTCTCGGTGCTGATCAGATGGTGTCGAGGACTTTGGAGGTGAGAGACTCCTATAACCCACAGCCCGGAAGGTCTTGTTCAATGGCCACTCTTTCTGGAGAGTCGGCCAGACAGTCCTTGGGGGGGCGGGGGTGAGAAGGGACACGGGGGCCACATCCGGGTCTTCAGACATTACAGCCCATCCCGAAGCTCCAGAGCTGTCGGGCTTTTGTGAACACTGGCGCCGCCATGTTGGGGTTTGTACAAAGTGAGGGGGGTGGGACGCAGCCATTGAGAGGCTAAAAGGCTAACTGTCCATGGGCTTTGTGTTCGGACCAGCTCTTCCTGACCGCCTCATGCCCATCACTGGGAGGCTGCCCCCGAGCGCTCCTCAGCGTGACCAGAGGGCCACAGCCCCTTTTAGGCCGCTTATTTAAGGACCTAATCAGTCACGAGGAGGGCATTTCCACCAGCCAAGCTGGGCACCTGCCCTGCTGTGACCCTGCAGTGGGCTTTGCTCCCCAGCTTGTGTGCCCGGCACACAGTAGGTCCTCAATGCCTTTGCATCCGTTCAAAAATCAGTTTCTCAGAAACGGGGAGACGGGGATGCTCACTCGGAGCATCGCGGACATTTCGGCATCGGCCTGTCGGCCCTGGGCGAACATCACGGACCCAACGGTCTCACTTACCTTGGGGCCTCAGTTGCCCCGAATGGCTAAGATTGGTGGCGAATCGGGGTGGACCGACAGGCTGACTAGGGTCAGGCTCTAGGCCGAGGGGGCGAGGGTCAGCGGTGAGACCTGGAGACTCCCGGCCCGAGTCAGAGCCCCGAGGTCTCCTGCCCACGGCCGCCCTCCCTGCAGCTCCGGGCTGGGCGCTGGACAGCACGAGGGCCGTCCCCATCGGGGATGTGGCCATTTGGCCGAAGGCTTTCTGTTGTGTTACAGGAAAGGGGCTTTGGGGCAGGAGGGGAAAGCGAAGATCCCGCGTTTTTTACGAGCTTGGGCACTTGGCCATTAACTGTGCACCGAGCTTAATGATGGCAGGGTGGCCGAGAAAAAGGGGGGCCGGCCACAGGACGGGGCCTCCTTCTGGGGGCCTGTGCTCCCCACCTCGGAGGGGGCCGGGGGAGGGGCCTAACGGCCCGACGGACAAGGGGAGCCAGCCTGGACGTCCCGAGAAGCGGCGTGGGGCCCGTTCCTGCCTGGGAAGGGGGGCTGCTGGCAGACAAGGAGAGCCGTTTCCTTTTCAAATGAGAAGGTCGCCTTTATTTCGGCCCAGAAGAGCAGGGACAGGGAGGATGTCAGAGACGAAGAGAAACCCAGAGTGTCCAGCTCGGCACAGACGTGACCTCCTTTCACAAAAGATTTGCCCCAAGGAAAAAGGGAGGACGTGGCGCTCGGGGGGCGCACGAGACTCGGGTGAACCGGACCCCACCGCGGGCGGCGTGGAAGGGTTTGGCAAACCGAGGGGCCTTTATTCCCATTCCGGTTTTGGGGCTGAAGGGCCCAGGAGCACAGCGTGGCCTGGCGGGGAGCGCGGGGAAGGGAGCCGACCCAGCAGGGGCGGCCATCTGCTCTGTGCCGGCCACACCGGGCCCTACGCGGGAAAGCGCTCGGCCTCGGGGCCAGAAGAGACTCCGGTGCTGGAGACTGTGCCCAGTCAAGTGGCCCGCCCTGAAGCTCCTCCCTCTCCCCCCACTTGCCCAGGAAGCCCTCCCAGCAGAAGCATGGGGAGTCTTCGCCGAGCGGCTGCTACAGCCAGGGCAAATGGGCAGGGAGGAGCGTTCTGGGACCCCAGGCAGGGCAAACGGGCACGGAGGGGCATTCTGGGAACTCAGGCAGATCAAACGGGCACAAAGGGGCGTTCTGGGACCCCAGGCAGGGCAAACGGGCACGGAGGGGCGTTCTGGGACCCCAGCCAGGGCAAATGGGCACAGAGGGGCATTCTGGGAACTCAGGCAGATCAAACGGGCATGGAGGGCATTCTGGGACCCCGGGCAGGGCAAACAGGCACGGAGGGGCGTTCTGGGACCCCAGGCAGATCAAACGGGCACAGAGGGGCGTTCTGGGACCCCGGGCAGGGCAAACGGGCACAGAGGGGCGTTCTGGGACCCCGGGCAGGGCAAACGGGCACAGAGGGGCGTTCTGGGACCCCAGGCAGGGCAAACCGGCACGGAGGGGCATTCTGGGAACTCAGGCAGATCAAACGGGCACGGAGGGCATTCTGGGACCCCGGGCAGGGCAAATGGGCACGGAGAACGTTCTGGAACCTCAGGCAGGGCAAACGGGCACGGAGGGCATTCTGGGGACCCCGGGCAGGGCAAACGGGCACAGAAGGGCGTTCTGGGACCCCAGGCAGGGCAAACGGGCACAGGGGCTGGTCTGGGACCCCAGGCAGGGCAAACGGGCACGGAGGGCATTCTGGGGACCCCAGGGCAAATGGGCACGAAGGGTATTCTGGGACCCCGTGTGACTACAGCAGCCCTAAACACAATGCTTTTTAATAATGACATGATTCACTTGTTCACAGGAGCAGTGACTGTTGAGGGGAAGGAACAGGGGAGCTTGGGGATCTCGTGGGAGTCCAGGTCTCGGCATCGGGACGGGAGGGCTTCCACCCGAGGATGAGGGCGACCCCCGGAGAGGGGGCGGATCAGTCTGAGCTGCTCCCTACGCTGGGGGAATGAATACACGGACTATCCTCCCTTTCTACTGAACTAGGAACACGACATTTACACGACAAATGAACACAAGCCACGGGGGCCATCCCGGACGGACGGAGGGACGGACGGAAGGACGGACTCCCTCCGGGTCCCCTGCTGCATGCTCAGAGACAGTGGCCGGCGCCCGCCGAGCTCCGGCCCCGCCGCCTAGAAGGTGCTGGTGGAGGTGGTGAGCCGCCTTCCGATGTAGATCCTGAGGGAGAAGCAACGACAGAGTTTGGTGGGCAGCTCCCGAGTCGGGGCCCAGGCAGACCCTTCTCGGCCACTTGCTTCCTTCCACGAACTTGGGGGCCGGGGGTGGGGGTGGGGACGTCCAGGGCAGGCAGGACCGTCTCTTCCCAGCCCTCCGGGCCCAGACTCTTCCCTTTCTAACTAAGCCCCGAGAGCAACCGTCAGACAGCCACAGCTCACTGGGCCAACCCCCGCCCGCCCGCCCCCCTCCACCGCCAACTCGCCAGCTTTGCCATGATGTCTGTCCAAGCCCCTCGACGTTAGTCCCCGCCCTCAACTCCCCGGCACCCACTTTGCGCGGACTCCAATGCTTAGGAGGTGGCGCTGCCCGTTACAGGGCAGCCCGCGGTCCCCGTAACCCACGCCACGACCACTCGCGGGGCCCGCCGGACCCCAAAAGGAACAGTCTCTGCTCTGCCAAGGAGCCCAAAAGGCACCAGAACAAGAGCAGAGAACAGTGGGTCCTGCGGCCCCTCACGCCGCTGTCCTCAGGATCCTGGGGGGTCCTCGTTCCAGGGCTTCCAAGTGGGCCCATCCAGCCCCACCTTCCCAACCCCCCTCCCCCAACAGCTGGAGACTCCAAAATGGAGCTCGGCCTCCTTCCCCCAAACCCTCCTGGCCATCCCCGACTCCTCACTCACCACCCTGCACAACCCCCCGCCCCATGGAGTCTGCCGCCCAATCAATCAGTGTGCATTCATTAAGCACCTACTGTGTACCAGGCAGAGAAGAGGGGGACACACAAGACCCTCCCTGTGAAAAAGGGGAGACAACCTGCCCCCCGCCGTGACAGCCAAGACCCAGAAAGGAAAAGGCTAATCTGCTAAGATGAGGGAAGACTTCCTGCAGGTGCGCCCGAGGTGAACGTGGTCGGCGACCGGTCAGTCACAGAGACAAGCGCAGACACCCCCCCCCCCCGGTGAGCCCCGGCTCCAGCCAATCATGTGGCTGCCACCTGCGTGGGAGTCTGTCCTGCCCTCGCTGCGGGGGCCGGAGGCTTCCCCGCCACCAACTCTGTCCTAACAACGCGGCGGCGTTCTCCGTGCTCTGCTCAGCGCACTCGGCCACCGAGCACTTACTGAGCGCCTTCTGTGTGCCGGGCAGACATCAAAGGGACAAAAGCCGGTCCCCACCCTCTCATGGGGGACGCGACCATTAAATAGTACACACGGGAAATGGCCAACGTAGGGACGGCGCCGGAACGAGGGCCCGGGGAAGACTCCTCTAGAAATGGATGTAAAGGGAACCTCGGGGAACTGACACTGACCCGTGAGCCCCTGGGCAGGGGCCGGTGTGATCCCATCTCACAAAGGTGGAAACTGAGGCAGCAGAGGTCAAGGGACCGAGACCACAAGTGACCTCGGGCCTTCTCGACGCCCTCCGGGAATGGAGTCAGCCTGGAAAGACTTCCCGGCCCTCGAGGAGGGACAGGGACCCCGACGTGGGAGAGTCCTCCCCCTCCGCTCTGACACGGCCTACGGCAGGCTGCCTGCCTCAGTCTCCCCTAAAGCAGGACCACGGGCCCCCTTACCCTCCGACTCCGGCTCAGATTTCCCTCCCGATGGTACTCACCCCAACCCAATGGCGAGGAAGTGAGAGAGCAGCAGGGATGGGAGGAAGACCTTCAGGAACTCCGCTGAGAAGATGCCCCCCTTCTTCATGACACTCGTGTTCCTCATGCTGAGAGTGGCCGAGCGCTTTGGGTGCTTAAAAAGAAACTCCCTGCGCAAAGGGAAGCGAGGGCCAGGGGTCAGTGCTCCCACACTGGGAGCGGGAAGTCAGCCCCCTCCTTCGTTGCTCCTCCAACCACTGCCCTCTACAGCTCCCCATCTACGGCTCTCCTCTGCTCCCCTCCCCCAGGGACTCCCCCCTCTCCATCTTTCATCCCCACTCACTTTGGGGGGATGTTTTCAGGCCTGCTGGACCAGTCCCAGATCCAGTCGGAGTTTTTCTTCAGGATGCTCTCCACTTCTTTCCTTCTCTCCAGGTAATCTTCCTCTGACTAAAACAAGATGGAACTTACTTGAAAAGGACCCCTGGAGAGCCCGAGGAAACCACCAGGCCTCCCGGCGTGGCCACACAGGTGCCCCCTTCAGGGTCCGGGCCGGCCGCGTGTCGGGGCCGCGGTGACGCTTCCCGGACGTCCAGAGCCCGTTTGCCGCCGGTGAGGTGAGAGCAGACTTTGCAGACGGGCAGAGCCTTCCTTTCACAAGGAGGGGGGCCGGGAGCCGCCCGAGGGCTGGGCTGCTCACACCCTGAACCCGCAACTGTGATAGAAACCCCCGCTGTGTGACCTGAATTCGAATCCTGACTCAGACAGCAGCTCTGGGGGAGCGGAACATGCTGAAAACCAGCTTTGGGGTTCTCGCCACTCTGGAGGAGGCTCTGGAGCGAGTCCCACCCACAGGCCCCTCAGCTTTGGCCCTCTGGAGAGAAGCCCTCCCGCCGTCCCAACATGTGCTGGCGGGAGAAATCCCACTGAGGCTGGGCCTGGGGAAGCTGGGAGCCACGGATGTCCGGGCAGGACTCTTCCCCTCACCAGGGCTCAACTTCCCAGCAATAGACTCTGTGTGTGTGAGTGTGTCTGTATGTATGTATGAGAGAGAGTGAGTGTGTGTGTGTGTGTGTGTGTGTCTGTGAGTGTGTGTCTGTGTGAGAGAGTGTGTGTGTGTGTCTGTGTGTCTGTGAGTGTGTGTCTGTATATCTGAGAGTGTGTGTGTGTGAGTGTGTGTGTGTCTGTGTGTATGTGTGAGAGAGTGTGTGTGTGTGTGTGTGTGTGTGTATGTGTGAGAGAGTGTGTGTGTCTGTGAGTGTGTCTGTGTGTATGTGTGAGAGAGTGTGTGTGTATATGTGTGAGTGTGTGTGTGTGTCTGTGTGAGAGAGTGTGTGTATGTGTGAGTGTGTGTGTGTGTATGTGTGAGAGTGTGTGTCTGTGTGTCTGTGAGTGTGTCTGTGTGTATGTGTGTGTGTGTCTGTGAGTGTGTCTGTGTGTATGTGTGTGTGTGTCTGTGAGTGTGTCTGTGTGTATGTGTGTGTGTGTCTGTGAGCGTGTCTGTGTGTATGTGTGTGTGTGTCTGTGAGTGTGTCTGTGTGTATGTGTGAGTCTGTGAGTGAGTGTGTGTCTGTATATCTGAGAGTGTGTGTGTGTGTGTGTCTGTGTGTCTGTATATCTGAGAGTGTGTGTGTGTGTGTGTGAGTGTGTAGTGTATGTGAGCTTACTAGTCAAGGCCCAAGGTGGTCAGCGCTGGTCACCAAGTCTGTGTGTGAGACACACATTTCATGAAATTCTCCGGGACCTCAGTGACCTTCTAGCACAAGTCAGAGTCACTTTGACACCCGGGAAACAGGCCCGGGGAGATGCTGGAGCGCGCCAGCTGGGCCTTTCCCCGCGCCCCAATTCCCCAAAGCCAGCCCTCTCCCCTCCCGCCCTGCAGCCTGGGCCCCCGCGCCGTGACAACACGAAGCCTTCGGGCATCCCGGTCTGTAAATGAACACGTGGGGGGGAGCTCTGCAAACTCCACCTCGTGCTCCCTCCGCACGTGACGGCCACAGTCCCGGCCTGGCCTTGGGCTCGGTCACAGCTGCCCAAACATTAACCACCCGCCGGCCCCCGGCGCCAACAGAACCTGCGCACGAGACTTTGCTCAGCGGGCCCGGATCGCCTGGTTAAGCTGCCAATGAGGCGGAACACCGGTCGGGCCCATCCTCCCCCACTCCCCGCCCTCTCACCTGGGAGCTGTTCTTCTCTCCAATGCTGTGAGTGTCCACTTCGGAAGTTCTGTTAATATCTTGGGGCGTCTGGGAGCGAGGTGGGCTTGACAGAAACGAGGGGTGGGGGCAAAGGGCAGAGAAATGCTGTTAGCTTCCCTTCGTCAGTGGGAGGTGCAGGGAGCAGAGAGCAAAGCTACGGACGGATGATCCTCGAATAAGGAGGCAAAGCTGTAGCCGGAGTGGGAATCCCACCCCCAGGATGGCCGGGAAGGTCTCGATGCTCCAAGGATTGAGACCCTTTCTGTTAAGTCAGCCGGGGAGCCAGCTCTGCCCCTTTCCCACCATCAATGTTGCCTCTGACCTCTGGGGTCCATCTGATCCCCCTTCAAATATCTGAACCTCGCCTCCCTGCCTCCCATCCTTGTCCTTCAGATCATCCTCATGGGACAGATCTGCCCACCCTGGTCCTCCTCGCGCTCTCGGCCTGTGGGGCCGGAACTGACCAGTGACTCAGTGAGACATGGGGCAGGCAGAGGGGCCGCAGGACTGTCCCCCGCCCTATTCTTGGAAGCTCAGCCTCTCAAATGAAGCCTTTTGGGATATTCCTTCCCACAGCTGACGCCCATTACTTTTCCCAGCATGCTTCCTCCTACCCCATCGGGGAGCACTCGTCTACACCGAATTCTGTGTTGTTAGACCAATTCTAGTGATCTTAGCTCGTCCAGATCTTTGCGAATCTCTGCTTTCCGTCATCTGCGTCCTTGCTCACGGCATGGCTAAGAGCATAGATCCATGGGGCACCGCTCTGGGGTCCCAACCCCCCGGAGATCATCTGCCAGCCCGACACAGTGTCACTAAGACACCCGCTGAGCTCTGCCGCCTAAAGGCCCTCCGAAACCCCCGGGGGCCTGGAGTCCGCTCCAGCCACCTCTCTGACTTTCCCTGACCTGATCATCGGGTTCAGGACCACGGAGAGCACCTTCATTATCTCGTTCATCTTGGCTATGAATTCTGTTTGTCACTGTTCCATCGTTTCCAGCACAAGGGTCACGGCCCTTGCAGAGAAAACAGGAGCAACCCAGACTGAACAGTCCCGCTTCTCCCTGTGGCCAATCAGCACCGCCCCATGAGCCCGAGCAGGTCCCGTCCCAAAGATTCTGCTCCTTTACGTTTCACCTTCCCCAGATCATCACACTCACCTCCACCCTTTCCTCCCTCCCTCCCTCCCTCTGCCTTTTTATAAAAAACCCAATGCTGAGCTCCTGGGCATTCACACTGAACTTTTATGTTTCTGTGGAATTGTTAGTTTTCTTTCCCCTTGAATTTCATTCTTCAGAGGTGCCCCCCCCGCCCAGCCTCGGCTTTGCCTAGAGACTTTTAGTCTGTAGCACCCTAACGTGCCACCAAAACCCTTTCCCAACCTGCTCTTTCCATGCGCCTGCCCTGCCCTACGCCAAACTTCCCGCTCTTTTGACACGCTCCGGCTAGGACGTTCCTTCCCTCCGTTTCCACCCCAGCAGGCGAGCAGGCGGGGCGCCCTGTTTGTGAAAATCAGGGGCAAAATACAATGTCCCCTTGATGGTTCCTCTGCCCTGTTTGTGAAAATCAGGGGCAAAATACAATGTCCCCTTGATGGTTCCTCTGCCTTCTGAAAGAGGAAACTGTCACTTGGGCGAGTCAAGAAGCCACCAGACGCTCCGCTTCGGGAGCGAATCCGTTTCGGCAGATGCTGTACGACAGCAATCTCCGTCGTCTGCTCCTGTTCCTGGCCCATGGCGAAGGGAACGGGCAGAAGCCCATTCACGGCAGCGTCTCCTTCGCCTTCCTCCCCTTACCCCCATGGAAAGCCTACCTGTCACAGTGAGAACTCTTGGAGCTGCTCCTTCCAGATTCATGCTGTGCATCCAGAAGAATCTTTTCCATGTCGCCATTATAGGCCGAGATGGAGGCTGGCACAGCACTGTGGCCATTGCCGTTACTGCTGAAGTGCAGCTCCACCCAAGAACCTGTGGGGACAAAGCCAGGGGTAAGGTTGGGGAGGGGGCCCCACGCTGACCGGCAGCCCCCCTTCCCCTCCACCACGTGAGCCACGAGCCAGACAACGTGGGGCAGCTCGAGCTCTGACACCGACTCTGTGACCAAAGGAGATCATGACAAGTTATCAGTTTCAGTCCCATCTGCGAAATGGGGATTCTAATACTCGGCCTGCCTCCCAAAGCACTTTATAGAATACTGTTATCAACATGGAACAAGCCCTTAATTCAGCAAATTTCAAATCATCAGGACAGTTGTGGGAATGATGACAGAACAAATCTATGAGGATTCAACTGAGTCACTTGGTCCTGGGACTCGGTCCATTCAGGCCTGTCTGACCCCTCACTCCAAGCCTTAGGTCCAAATCTGGTGGCAAATGACCTCAGGCCCAAGTCTGCTTCTGAAGCTGCACAAGGCCCCCTGGGTAAATGCATTCCCCACTCTGGCCCCCATTTCTTCCTCCAAACATGGCCTTCCCGGTAGCCTCAGGAGGCCCTGAACAGAATGAGTCTTCAAAGACAGGGAGCTGGCCAGCTGTGCTTTGAGATCGTATTTGTAAAGGCTGAGCAGAGCCTGAAATGGCTTAATGAATGCCGGCTCCCTTCGCCTCTTTGGATGGAGGCCCTGAAAGGCAGACCAAATTGTGACAGCTTGTAACCGCTTAAAAAGGTGAGCGGCACAAAGCGGGAGCGGTCGCTGCTCGAAAAGGTCACGCAGCCTAGCAGTGCCCACCCTGGGTAGAGCTTTCCAAGCCCGTGCTGGTCCCGTCAGCTGCCGCCGCTGAACCCCGACACCGTGACGTCACCGGGGTCCTCCCTGAGCGCAAAGGACAACTCAAAGCAATTTGAAAAAGTGGAGTTCACACTGAGGGGGCAAATCTCTGGCCTTCCCCTAAACTGAGGCCCAAAGAACTGGGGGAAATACCCGTGAACTGGGAGATGGGAAACAATGACGAATTTTATAAAAACAAAAAACCCAAACACATTGTACCCTTGTGGGAAGAAGTCACAAAGGTCTGGGGCTCATGGCAAAGGGCACAGCTTGAAGCCAGAGGTCGCCATCCCCCGGCACGGACCGCCAAGACCAGCCTCGGCTACTCACCACTTGGGAGAGCCCTTCACCTCTCCTGACTTTGCATCTAAAAAGGCGGGACGTTGGATTAGGAGGCCAGAGAGTCCCGGGTTAGACCCAGGGCTCTGCAAAGAGCTGAGCCCCCTTTCCCCGGGGTTTCCTGCCAAGAGCAGTGGAAACAGTCCAGCCAGCACAGTAGCTGCCTTTGCCCAGTGTGCAAGGCTGCGAGGGAGGGAAGCCAGGCCCTCGGGGACACGGGGCCCTGCTCACAAGGCGCCCTTTGTCTCTAAATATGTCACTTCTGTGAGAGAAAACCGGGCCGATGGCCATTTCGTTCAAGGGGCCTGGGGGATGGATGAGCAAACTCGAGAGGTGGCCAGAGTCCAGGCTCGGCCCTTTAGAATGCGCCACACGCATCCCGAAGCCTGGATAGGTCTGAAAAATTTCCCACGTTAGTTGTGGCTGTTGAGGAAAGGCCCAGACGTGGGGAAAATATCCAAGGACGAGCCTGGCTTCCCAAGTGAGCACCTTGGGGGGCAGCGAGCAACGGGGCACTCACAGACGCTCAGGAAACCGAAGCTGGGCCTTATGGGCAAGTGGCAGATTATTAAAGAAGACAGTTTTCTAAAATCCAAAGCGAGGTCTAAAACCAGACGCAGGATTTTCCAGCAAGATCGGAAAGAGTGCTGGGCTTGGAGTATCCGAGGGTCTCTGCCTGGGGCCAGCCTTCATCACCTCCTAGGCAATAGCCTGCTCCTGGGACCACCAGTCCCACCCTAATGGAGTCCATCCACCTATAAAATGGATCTTGCCTGAAGGTAGCGCTGTCTCTGTCAACTCCTCTGTTTAGTAAACTCCAGGGACTCCCAAACTCTGCCCCGGGGCTCCTTCTCACCTCCCCAGTATTCTCAAACACTAGGAAGTTTCCCACACCCTCCCCCACACCCCTTCTGTGACTGTCCCGCCTGGGCCAACTGCACAGAACACTCTCCATTTCAGCCTCCGCACTGGCGGTCCCTGTGCCTGGACTGCTCTCACTCATCCCCACCTCCCTCCTTCAAGCCCCAGGCTGGACTCCCAATGCCGGTGCTTTCCCTCAAAACTCGTTCACCCTCCCTAGATCCCATTTTCACAGGGCTGCTTCTAGATTATCTCCACCGGATGGAGCCCTCTGAAAGCTGGGATGGTTTGG
Source organism: Antechinus flavipes (assembly GCF_016432865.1). NCBI lineage: Eukaryota > Metazoa > Chordata > Mammalia > Dasyuromorphia > Dasyuridae > Antechinus > Antechinus flavipes. Next base: position 683,289,219 of record NC_067399.1, read on the forward strand.
GGCCTTTTTTGGTATCCCCAACGGCAGCAATTCATTGCCCTTGTTGGGCCGTTTCCATCCTTTGATCCCATCCTTTCCAGACTCAGCACTGAAGAAATCTAGGGATTCTGGCTCCCTGTCCCATAAGGCCTTTCCCTGATCTCCGTAGGTCTCCACTCTGGGGCCAGAAAAACAAAGGCTGGAGGAGCTGCTTGGAAGGGAATATGACAAGGGAGACTCCAGGGTTGGACGCGCTGTTTCAAAAGGCAGAACCAAGAATACTGGTGGAAGCTACAGCCACTTTCAGTCAGAGACCAGGGGAAGCTTCGCCAGCCTGAGAGCTCTTTCCCAATGGAGAACAGCTTCTAGGGGAGACAGAGTAGGGAGGCCCCCCCGACTTTGGGGTACTTCTGTTCTATCAATCTGTCGGTGATTCTAAAGTTTTCTGGCTTGGGAATCGGTGATCCTGAGGTCCCCCTGAACTGGGAGTACTGTTGTTCTGGCGGATCTGTCCAGCAATGATAGTAAGTCTTCTGGCCTAGGGATATAATATTTCTTCCTTTAGATTTTAGGGAAGGATCAATTAGAGATCCCGAGGCCCTCTGACCTCAGAATGCTATTGTTCTAACAATCTGTCTGTCAACAAACATTACAGACAGAGTTGGTAGTGAACAGCCCCTGGCTCAATTCTACCTCTGGGCCATAAAATTAACATATTAGTGACCAGAACTGGATAAATTTATCTTCCTTCTCTGGGTTCTTTGGGTTTTTTGTGTTTTGGAACTTAGGCAGCTTCAACATTCCAATAATCAACTCTGCCCCTTGACTTAGTGAAGGATTCAAGCCTGCAAATTCTTTTGAGACACCAGTGTCCTGACCTTGTGGGATCCCTTCGGAACCTTAACATCAAGTGAAATGGGCGGCTCGGGCTGGAGGGCTAGGGGAGAGCAAATGGGAACTGAATTACCTTCCCCAAGGGCTACCCTCGGAACCATTATAGCAAGACTATTGTGCCACATGAAATAATGAAAAGTGAGAAGAGATTTGGAGAAATCTCTGAAGACTTATGAACAGATTCAGAGCCGGAGAAGAGTGAGCAGAAAGAGAGCAACATTTATGCAAAATAACATTGTTTTTTTTGTTTTTTTTTTTTTTTAAATCAACTTAGAAAGACTCCAGTGATCAACTCCAGCCCAGGGATTTGAACAGGATCTCCTCAAGGTAAAGAATGAAACATCCTTAGATCCGATCTACAGGGGAGCTTTTGTTTGATTACACATAAACGTGACAAGGGAAATTTTTTTTTCCAATAAAAGTTGGTGAAAGAAAAGGTTACCTAGACTTCAGAGTGCACCAAAAGAAAAAGTGGGCTATTTAAATCTTTTTTTTAATTGCACAGAAGAAAAGAGAAGGAAAGTGAAAAGGAAACAGATAAAGAGGCTCCTTTTGAAGTTACAAGGGGAATTTAGCCAGGCTTAAAGGAAAAGGCCCAGGAAAGATTTGCGGGTTCATCTGCATTTCTTTGTTCTCCTTTACATATGGAAATGCTCACTTTATTTGGGGATACTTGAAGTAGGAATTTTTTTTTTTTTTTTAAAGACAGCATTAAACTGGGTGAAGTCCAAGTCAGTCAGGGATAAGCCATAAACTCCACAGGCAGGGCAGGGTGGGGATGTGGGGCCTCTCAGGGTTCCCAGATTTTGTAGCTCAGAGAAAGTCCGGGCCACCAGGCCCAGCAGAGGTCTCAGGGCAGGCTGGGCTATCACAAGGTAAGGATACCTGGGTCCCTTGACAAGGCTTCTTCTCTCAAGTCTACCTGGGGCTAAGGTGACTTTCCCTCTCTGCTCTCAATTTTCCCTTCTAAGGAGCCTAAGTCTATGACTCCCTTTCCCACCGACTTTAAAGCGCTGAAACAAGCATTTGTGTGTGCTTTGTGTTTTTCTCCCCTCTGTATTCTGTCCCCAAGGTCGAGCACAGAATATAAGCTTCAGAAGGGAAGTCCATGGGCAATTTGTCCCCATGCTGCCTTAAAGATGCTCCCCTAGACTTCCCCCTTGGAATGTCATGGTCCAGCCTTTGCCCAGAGGCCTCCTGGGAGAAGGGGCCCAGCTTCTCCCGAGATAGTCTTCTGCAGTTTTAATGGGGGGAAATTTGGTCTGACTAAGCCTCAACCTGCCTCTTTGCCCCTTTAACACACGGCTCCAAGCTCTGCTCTCTGAGGTCGGGCAGAAGAGACGTCATTAGCTCCTTCTCCAAGAGAGCCGGCCCTTCCAATACCAGAAGCCAGCGCTTGTAGAGCCCACCTACCTTAATACTTTGTATGAACAATATGCGGTAAATCTTAAGGCACAACAAGCCACTATTAAAATCATTCTTAACTCTGATTTCCTAAAAGGAAGATTTCATGGCTGCCGCTCTCGGTGCCGGCAGCAGGGTGGGCCGATACACAGAATGCTGGATCTGGAAGAGGAGGATCCGAGGTCACTCCCTGCCATAGTGAACCTGGGAGAAGATGGGAGGCTTTGCTCTTCTGGGCCTCGATTTACCTAACTTGAAAATGACAGCCCATCAACAACTACTCATGAAGCACCTACTGTGTGCTACATACTGTGCCAGATGCTACAGAGGCTAAGATAAAGGCACCCAGGCCTAACCTCCAGGAAGGTAAAGCTGGCCGGGGCAGACAAAGGAACTGTGGAGGAGGCAGATAGATACCAGCAGCCGGAGGCCTTCGCCAGTCTTGGCTAAGGTGCCGATGCTGGAGGGCCCAGCTGGTCCCGAAGCTCTCCCAGAGCTGTCCCTGAGACACCTCACTTAGGCTGAGAAGTTGGGAGCCATTCGAGGAAAAGGAACCCACCCCAGCACCCCCAAAGCTCCATCAGCATGGTTTCTCAGCGAAAGGAAAGGTGCCTGCTAAACCATGACATCAGCTCCGGAGGCTCCCTGAGCCCCCTAGGAGAGGCCAGGGGAAGAAAGTGGCCAGGAGACGCGGTTGTGCTGGCCCACGCTTTCCACCTCTGGGCCAGCATTAGGACGGCTGGCGTGCGGTGAGGAGGAACACTGCCACGATACACACTTGGCCCGAGCAGTCCCCCTGCCTTCGTCCAGTGACCCAGGTTCCCGCGGGGCAGCTGCCGATCCCACATGACGGCTCCAGCAGCGATCCAGGCCGGAGGAAGCTGTGAGTGTCGGGCTGCACGTACGCAGGCTGGGCCTGAAGGCAAGTTTCCACGCGTTTACGTGTGTCACCAGCTTGTTCTGGATGGATTAATGGGGGTGGAGGGAACCAGCCCCCTCTGAAGTCCTCGCGAGCCCATCCTCCCACCCCCCGTGATTCAGCAGTTTGGTGCCGATGTCTAGGAGCAGCAGGAAGTTAACGGAGCATTGGAGGCCCCCACTGTGTCCTCCCAAAGAGTTTAAATTTAGATTTTAATGCAGAGGCAAAGTGCCCAATGCAAGGCAGCTCCTGGGAAGAGCTGATTGAGCTGAACAAGATTTTAAAAGCCCATTACCTGGGACGAACTGAAATTACGAGAAAATTGCCGAAAAGCCACATAAACGAAGAGCAAGCGAAAAGCCAAACGGAATTGGACGGAAGCCCGAGAGCGGCCTGGCACGGAGATCCCGGGCCCAGCTCTGCCCCTTCCTCGCTGGGGGATCTGGGCAAGTGAGCCACGGTCAGAATTAGATGGCTCCAAAGGCCCCTTCCAGCTCCGAGCCCAGGAGCCTGTGACTGGGTGAGCCAGGAAATCAGCTCAGGCCTGCCCAGGCTTTCCCAGGACGGGGCTGCCATTCTACTTGGAAGCAGCTAATGAGGGGCTCTGGAAGGGGGCCGGACACCTCCCTGGCCTTAAGACCCGCCCTGGACACAGACCCTCCATCACAGCTCTGTGCCTCCCACCCCAACGAAATCACATCCTCGTCTCTCCCCCTAAGTGTTGTCTTATGGAGGGCAGATTTTTAAGGAGTGCTAATAACTTAGATGGGCCTTCCAGGAGCACCGCTCTAACCACCGAGCCATCTCATTGCTTGTAGCATCTATCCTCCGGACTTAACACAGTCCTTGCGCAATAGGGGAAATGCTAATTGAACTGAATTGGGCCCCCACTGCCTTTTTGTTAGAAATAGTTAATCCTACTCCAATGGGGCTTTCAAGTAATCTAGACGTGGCAGACAGGCCACCTTTATTGTCCAAAGGAAATGGGAGGTGGCCACAGCAGGCTAGTTCTCACTTCTGAGTGGGGGCAGGGCGGCGGTTCATTATCCAAGTTGTGAAGGAGGCTGGGCTGGGAATACACTTCCACAGAGGAAACCTGGGCAGTCTGGAGCCTGGGGGCTGTCTTCCTAGATTCAAACCCATAAAGATCAGAAAGCCGGCTTTCCCAGGAGGAGCCCAGCCTGTGAATATTCTTCCTCGGCGGCCCAATTCTCTTTCCGAGGCCACACCTATCCCACCCCCAAAGCCCAAGAGAGACCCGGATTTAATCATTCTTCCTACAGCCTTTTTCAAAAACCGCTTTCCAACCTCAAGGGAACAAAATGGGGAAGGGAGGCTGGAGCCTGGGTGATGTGTTCCAAGGGCAAGCTCAAAGGAGCAGCTGAGCTCTGGCCTTTCTTGGTTAATGATTGCTAAAGCCCAGGAAGGCTGAATTCATGGGAAGAGGGAGAGAGGGAAAAGAAGAAAGGGGGAGAAAGGGGACAGACAGAAATATGGAGGGAGGGAGGGAGGGAAAGAAGGAAAGGAGGGAAGGAAGGAAAGGGAGGGCAGGAAGGAAAAAGGGAGAGCAGGAAGGAAAGAGGGAAGGAAGGAAGGAAAGAAGGAGGGAAGGAAGGAAAAAGGGAGGGAAGGAAAAATGAAAATGAGACATTTTAAAAACAAGTCATTTCAAACTTCAAGAATATTGGTTCCCCAATGACTACAATCTCTAGACAGCGGCCAGAGAAATCAGACTTCTTTTCCTAGTGTCCAGTTCAAGACCAGTTTGTTTTTCTCCTCAATAGAGGATGTTCGGGGCCATGAACCTCTCCGGACAAAGGATGGAAACAGGAACCTCCTCCCCCCCCCCCATCTGAGCCGCCCAGACATGGAGTCCCCCAGAAGTGCAGCCAGAACGCTGGGAGAAGTGGCCATCCTCCCCTTACCCACACCTGGAAGCGCCCCTGACACCGAGGCTAACTTAGCAGCTTATTTCAGGCTCCAGGGTGACCCCCCCCCTCCCCAGCTGGAGGATTCTTGTCCCAACCCCCTCCTCTCCATCTGACCCCCCCTCCTCGTTTAAAAGTCTTATTTTGGGAAGGTCCTCACCTGGACTCCGCCCGAGCTACTCATCACTGAGCCCAAGATGTTCCCTCGGAGGAAACTCAATTGCCAGCAGGAGCCTGAGGGCGAGCCCTCCCCCGCCAGCCCCCCCCCCCACCTCCCAGTTTTCTGCTCTAGGGCAAGGGATACTAAGTTACCTCCCCAACACTCAGGTTCAGATTCTGCTTTTCACTCACAGAGGGAACCATCGAGGAAGGTAACAAAGTTACCGCAGACGTGCAGGGAAGGCTTCCCTCCCAGGATCTCGCCTCCCTCCCCGTGGCCTCGGCCTCCCTCCCCGGGGCGTCGGCCTTCCAGTCTAACCCCCAGCAGGCTCTTGTCACCCAGCAGCAGGAGGCTCCAGTGGCCCTGGACCAGGGGTCCGCTTCTCCGGTTTAGGGGCCGGATTTGATTGATGTACCGGAGTGAGACTGCCCTCCCCCTCCCCCCGCGGATTCACTCCAGGCTAAAAAGGCCCCGCTTCGGCTTCCCTCCCCACAATCAGCTCGTGTGGGTGGGGCTCCCTCGGGCCCCAGGGAAGGATCCTCAGTCTGAAGTGGGGAGATAAGGGAACCTCACGGGTCCCGTCCGAGACCAGGAGAAGGGGCTTGCCTTAGCGGGCAGACCTGGCGCTTGGGGGAGCAGGGGGAGGAAGCCGACTTGGGGTCTCAGCCCCGAGCCCCACATTCTTTGCACAACACTGGGCTCGAGCGCGGCCTTTCCCAGGTTGAGATCGCAACTTCTCAGCCTGGGAGGGGAGGAGGGCGAGCGGACATCCACCCACCGACTCCTGGAGCCCGCGCCCCTGGATCCTCCCGGGCGGCCCGGGCCGGGTCCAAACTCCATGCCCCTCCCCCTTGCCCACAGACCTTCCGGCCCCCTGTGTTCCAGGCACCGGCGCTCGCTGCCCCTCCCCGGGAGGGCCTGGAGATGGGGGGAGGGGGAGCTCAGGGCCCAGCCTGGCACTCACCCTGCAGGTTCTCCTCGGGCGGTGGCGGGGGCTGCCCGCTCTGCGCCATGGCCCCGGACTAGGGTTCGGCGGGGAGCCGGCGGAGAACTCGGCCTGGCCGGGCGGGCCCGGAGGCGACTGCGGGGGCTCACGGGGGTCGCCGCGGCCGCTTCTGCTGCTGCTGCAGCGGCCGCTCCTGGGCCGCGGTGACGTCGGAGGAGGCGGGCTGCAGCCGGCGTAGGCACCGCCACTGACCGTGACCCTGACACCGACTAGCCGAGCCCGCCGCGCTCCGTCTCTTTCCCAGAGGGCCGCGAACGCCGCCCGCCCTGGTTCCTCTGGGCCGGGGGGCGGCGGGGCCCCGGATTGGCCGAGCGGGGCGGGGCGGACGCATGGGGGGGCGGGGTCGGTCACGCGTTCTCCTCCCCCCACCCCCCGCAGCAACTGCGACGTGACAACAACAACAAGCACCCCGCCCCCACTCCCGCCGCGCGGGGCCGGGTTATTTTAAGCGGCCACCCCTCCCCCCAGGTCTCTGGAGAGCCCTTGGGGCCCGGTCGGGGGAGAGGGGAGCTCGTGGCCGTAACCCGCCGGGGGCAGGGCGCAGGGGCTGGCTCTAGCCTTCTCTCGCGGGGGCCGCCTGGGAGTTCGAGGGAGGGCGCTCTGCCCACCCTTAGGGGAGGCCTTGGACACTGGGGCTGCGGGGGAGAGGGAAGAGGCGGGGCGAATCCTCTGTAAACATTGGGGGAGGGGGCGCCGATGGACAAGGCCTGGCTCCCTGCCTACCCCCACCCCCAGCCCGAGAGATCTGCCCCAGGAAGAGCCCCACCTCTGCAATCTCGGGGGATTGGGGGGGGTAAAGGGGAAGGGCAGGAGAGAGGAAACGGCCCTTTCTCCTGGTTTGGGTCCTGGCACCCAGGATGAGGGGCCCACCGAGGATGGGCTCCTCCCTCGGGCTCAGCCCGGTCTGGGCCTTTTTGAGGAGCCGGATCAAACCCCTGCCCTTCTCTCCAATACAAAAAGCTGGCATCTATTGGGCACCTACAGAATGCCAGGCCTGATCCCGGGCTCCGGTTCCTAATTCAGAGTCGCATCCCGGGCCTGCCTTCCTGAGACCCGGTCTGTCTTGCCAGGCTGCTCGTACCCCAGAGTAAAGGGCTTTCCTGAATCTGCCGGGGTCAGGGAGGAGAAGGGTGCCAGGGAGGGGGGTTCAGGCTCCGGGCCCTTACATGCTGCCCCAGGATGCCAACGGAGGGGGGTTCAGGCCCAGGGCCCTTACATGCTGCCCAAGGATGCCACAATGACAAGCTGGTAATGTCGCTCAGCCTGCACTTCGGCAAATAGTGCCCGGGGTGACAGAGCCACTAAGTGGCTGAAGCCCAATTTGAATTTAGGTCTTCCTGACTCCCAGGCTCGGGGAGCTAGCTACCCACTGAGCCACCCAGCTGTCTCCTGGGAGCAGCCCAATTCAGGTGATGATGTGAGTGAAAAATGCTTCACATTCAGTTGTGCATTTGGACCTCCCACATACAACCTCCCCCAAAAGATAGAAGGTGTGTATGAGAAGACTAAGGCTGGAAAAGGTCTAGGGACTGGCTTCACAGTCACATAGCAAGTAAATGTCAAAGACAAAGTTTGAATCCATCACGCCCGTCCCCAGGCCCCCTAAACTGCCATTTTCCCAAAGAGGAGGTTGTCTACCAACAGTAAATGCCCCCAGGGAGCAACAGCCCAGGTCCAATATCTATCTGCACTTTGTGAACAGTAGAGCAGGGATTCCAGCTAGCCGGAGGACAGGGGAGAGTGGGGATGAAGGGAGAGATGGGGAGGAAGGGTGGGGTACAAGGGAGCACAGAGGCCTGGGAAGGGGTGAGCAGCTCCCCGAGCTGGGGTTCTGAACCTCTGGGATTGGGGGGAGGCTGGAGGGCTGCAGTAGACCAAACCTTTGAAGGAATTGTTGGGATCTGAGCTGGATTCTCCATCCCAGGGCTTTAGGAGGGAGGGACAGGAGAGATTATCCAGAGGTAACTGCTTCCCCCCACCCAGGGTTTCCAGCTGGCCCTGCCCCCGGCTTTCCCTCTCTTCCATATGGTCTCCTCCCCACCCCCAATCCAGGACAGAGAATTCCTTTTAATAACGCCAGCAGAACATGCCTTGCCCAAACTCCTCGAACCCCAAAGTCCTAAACTGTCCTTCCCGTCTCCAGCCCTGTACAATGGCTGTGTCTCCTCGAGAACCTTGCCTTATTTCATCAAGAGCTCCCTGTTCTCCCACCCTTATCTCACCGTGTCTCATCAGGGACACGTTTTAGCAAGAACCAAAAGGATTCTGGGAGTTGCGCAGGTCCGGCTGACCCGTTTCAGGGAACGTCACATATGTGATCGTCCGGTGACACAGACTGGAGTGTGGCCCTCGCCCAGGCCTTTCCCCAGATCACAGGATTTCAGTGAGAGGCAGCTTTGAGGAAACCTTCATTTAATAGCTGAAGACCAGGAGGCCCAGAAAGGAGACTGTAGTTCCAGAAAGGAACTAACCCTGCCTGAAATCACTTGGGAAGGACATGAGGGCTAGGATGTGAACCCTTCTCTGATCCAGGCCCCGGCACTGTGGCCTCTGAAAGCTTTCTTGGATGAAGGAAAAGCTCTTTTTCCAAGGTAAAGGGATAGTGTGTTTGAATCAGGGATGAAGCTGAACACTTGGATGCTAAAATGCATATTTCCTGATTTCCTTACCTCATTGTGACAAGATTTGTCAAGCACTTCTCTGTGTAAGATGGGATTTAGGGTGGGGAGGGGGGGAGGGGAGGGACGTGCCTAGTGAGTTCAGGTAGGACAGTCCTGTGTGTGACCTGCCTTTCCCCACCCCCTTCCCAGGCATCCTTTCAAGGCAGGAATGTACCCGCAGTTCCAGGAATGGGAAGGCCCCATCTGCCCAAGGATCTCTGTTTGCCTCTTTCCAGGGAAAACTTAACCCTTCTCTGAGCTGAGGAGGCAGTCTCCTTCCTGACTAAACTCAAATTTTAAGAGCCAGAGTCGGGAGGAAAGGCTCCCAGGTGTCTCTGTCCTCCCACCACCACCACCCCAAGCTTGGGACTGAGGGCATTTCTTTTCACAGGGGGCCAAGAATTTCCAAACTGAAAGTCCAGAAGAAAGTTAATGCAGCTACCAGTCCCCAACTTGGTTCAAGTTCATGGCCTCCAGGCAGCCAGGGAGGAGTAGGATTGGGTGGGGCTTTGGCCTCTTGGACCATCTCTAGTAGGGTAATCACTTGTTTATTCCAAAACGCTGGGATTCTAGTAATCGGGCCAGAAGCAAAATAGATTCCCTCACTCAGCCAGGTTTTCTGGGCAGATGCCATGTGCCCCCCAGGTGCCAGCCCTTCCCCTGGAGGCTGGCCAGGAAGAGAGCTGCTGAATCAGGTCAGATTAACTTCCTTTCTCTTTTTGACAGGGTTACTAAAAGAGAGGATGAAGGGAATGCCCTGGTTATGTAGTTTGCCTGGATTTCAACATCTCTCAGACTACTCTTAAGGAGAAGATGGAGAGGAGGAGAGATAGGGATTGGAAAAAAGGGGCAGTCTAATGGATTCAGAGCTGGTTAGAAGACCAGAGAGCCTCAAAAGACTAAATGTTAATAGTTCAGATCTTCAATGGAGTGTCCTAGGGATCTGTCCTTGGTCCTGTTCTGTTTAATAATTTTTGTTAGTCGTGATAAGGCAGCTGGTCAGATTTCCCCATAACACAGAACTGGAATACATAGTCAAAACACTGCAAGACAGAGAACAGTCTCTTTTTTAAAAATTATTTCTTCCATTACACATTAAAACATTTTTTAAAAACATTTTATTAATGTTTTTGAGACAGTTGGGGTTAAGTGACTTGCTCAGGGTCACATAGCTAATAAGTTAACTTAGGTCCTCCTGATGCCAGGGTCAGTGCTCTATTCAGCTGACCTCAACATTTTCTTTAAAAAAAGTTTTGACTTTCAAATTCAATTTTCCCCTCCTTCTCTCTCTTCCTTCTTCAGACATCTGTTCATTCTTTGGAATCCTTTAGGACTTCCTCATGGGTCCTTTAGGATTGTCTTGGATTTCTGTGGCTTATAATAACTGTCATTTACAATTCTTCATCAAATAATTGCTGTTACTGTATGCAATGTTCTCTTCTTTCTGTTTACTTCACTATGCATCAGTTCATGTACATCTTCCCATATTTTTCTAAAGTAATATTGATGTCATTTTTATAGTACAATAATATTCCATTCCAACCATATACCATGACTTGTTCGGCCATTGCCTAATTGATGGGCATTCCCTCAATTTCCATTTTTTTTTTTGCCACCACCACAAGAACTGCTATAAATATTTTTATACAAATAGCTCTCTCTCTCTCTCTCTCTCTCTCTCTCTCTCTCTCTCTCTCTCTCTCTCTCCCCTCTCTCCTCTCTCTGTCTCTCTCCTTCTCTCTGTCTGTCTGTCTGTCTGTCTCTCTCTCTCTCAATTGACAGTAGAATCTTAAATCTTTTTCCAGGTTTGAAAACTGACCTGAATCTAATATAATGAAATTCAGTAGAAACAAAAGTGTTTCATTTGGATTAAAAAAACAAACAGTTCCTTTCATATAAGACAGAGAATGCCTGAATAGACAATAGGTGTTCTGAAAAGGATCTGGTAGTCTGAGTGAACTGCAAGTTCAATATGAAATCCTAGTTCCTCTGTGAGGTAGGAGCCTGTGTAACCTTGGACCAGCCATTGCTCTCTCCAGCTTCATCCTCTGCAGGTTTTTCAAGGTCTTTTTAGTTCTGGGGCTTCTGCTCCCAGAGAATGCCAAGCCTTCCCAAAAGAAGTGAAAACCTGCTTAGCTGCCCACTAGACAATGGGGGAACTTCCTGCCTGGTAAAGCCAGGCTTCTATTTCTATTAGTATCCCACTTCTGCTCCCAACCCTGGCACTGAGCAATGGGTTGGATAAGTATTGCATGGCTGTCATAGAGTCTGAGTCTAAGTAAATGGCTAAAACTGACTGAGTTATTATGAGATAAATTGCACTATTTGATGCTTGAGAGAAAGAGTCCACTAGATCCAACAGGCCCTGACTGCTCCCTTCTAAGAGAGCCATGAAGGACTCCCCATGGGAACCCAAGAGAGATGCAGAGTACACAGATCTGAGGTTAAGGAAAAAATATTGCCAGCAACAACCAAAAAAAGCCACAGAGATACAATCAGTATTTCACAAGCTGAGACTGCAACCGAGAATAACACCCAGCAAAGTTGAGTATAATCCTGAATAAATTTTTAAAAAAGGAAATTTAATGAATAAAGAACTTTCAGGTATTTGTGACCAAAAAAAAAAAAAAAAACCTGGAATTAAATGGAAATTTTGATATATCAGATCCAAAAGAAATATATGGAAAACAGTAAAGACTAATTGTAAGGGACTCATTGAGGTCAAACTGATTACTTATATGTGAAAGTGTTATCAACGTTCTTAAGATTGTCATCCTTACTAAGATATTTTGAAAGAAAGGCCAGCTTGAGTTGAGTAAGTTGGAATGATTCTAAAAAACAAAATTAGGAAGGTAAAGACAAAAAGGAGCAATTTTGTCTTACAGTGGAACATAAAAGGAAGAACTGATGCTCTGGAAGCAAGTGAAGGTGGGAGTGGAGGGCAGGTAGTGCTGGAATCTTACTCTTATGGGATATGAAAATAACATTTACATCTAAAATGGCATACAAATCTAAATTTATAAAGATGTAAGAGAACTAGAGAACAAAATAAAGGAGGGGCTTTTTTAGAAATATTTAAAAGATATTTTAATATCTTTATTAATATTTATTTATATATATAAAATCATAATATTTAAAAGATTAAAAAAATAAAGATTTAGGAGGGGGAGAAGATAAAGGGGGAACTTAAGAAAGTATATAGATTAAAATTTAGGAAGGTGAAGATGAGCATAAAGGAGAGACTCTTTTTTAAATAGCTTTTTTATTTTCAAAATATATGCAAAAATAATTTTCACTATTTACTCTTGAAAAACCTTGTGTGCTAAATTTTCTCCCTCCCTTCCCCCACCCCTCCCCTACACAGCAAGTAATCCAATGTTAAATATTAAACATGTGCAATTCTTCCATACATATTTCCACATTTATGATATTGCACAAGAAAAGTCAAATCAGAAAGAAAAAAAAAGCAAGCAAAAAACAACAGTAAGTGAGAATACTGCGTTGTGATCCACATTCAGTTCCCATAGTCCTCTTTCTGGAAGCAGATGGCTCTCTCCATCACAAGACTCTTGGAATTGACCTGAATCACCTCATTGTAGCAAAGAGATAATTCCATAACAGTTGATCATCACATAATCTTCTTGTTGCCATGTACAGTGTTCTCACTTCACTCAGCATCAGTTCCTATAAATCTCTCCAGGCTTTGCTGAAATCATCCTGCTGATCATTTCTTACAGAACAATAGTATTCCACAGCATTTGTATACCATCATTTATTCAGCCGTTCTCCAACTGATGGATTTCCATTCAGTTTCTGGTTCCTTACTACTATATAAAATGTTACTACAAACATTTTTTTTTTTTTTGCAAATGTGGGTCCTTTTAAGGGAAGGACTCTTAAAAAGGTGGGTAGAATAAGAAATAGGAGAGTTACGGGAAAGGATAAGACAATTGAGAGAAAATAAAAAAAGAGGCTGAGAAGGACAATAATGGGTTAAAAATAGAACGGAGAGAAATTGGCAAATGGTAATTGTAACTTTGAATGTAATTGGGACAAACTCACCCAAAAAATGGAAACAGCAGAACGGATTAAAAATCAGAATCCAACACTATGCTGTTTACAAGAAATACATTTAAGAACAAGAAAACAGACAGAGTAAAATGGAAGTTTGTAATCGAATTTTTTATGCTTCAGCTGATGCAAAAAAAAAAAAAAAGCAGGAGTATATTCACAATCTCAAAGTTATGGCTAAAATAAATTTAAGTAAAAGAGATAAACAGAGTAACTATTTTGATAACAGGTAGCATAGACAATGAAGCAATATCAATACTGAACCTATAGGCACCAAGTTCTAAAGTATCTAAAATTTTAAAATAGAAGTTAAATGAATTATAGGTGGGGATAGATAGTAGTAACATAATGGTGGGAGACTTTAATCTTCCCCTCTCAGAACTAGAGAAATCTAACAAAAAAATAATAAATTTAGCAAAATAGCAGGATATAAAGTAAATTCAAATAAATCATCAGCATTCTTATATATTACATATAAAACCCTGCAAGAAGAGGTGGTAAGAGAAACTCCATTTAAGATAACTCCAGACAATATAAAATACCTGAGAGCAAATACCTACTTTAAAAAAAAAAAAAAAAAAACCAAAGAACTATATAAACAAAATTGTGAAGAAAAAAAAATGGTGCAAATAAAACCAGATTTAAATAATTGGAGAAATATTAATTATTCTTGGATAGGCAGGATCAATATAATAAAAATGATTTTACCTCAATTTATTTATTCAATGCCATCTCAAACTATCAAAAAATATTTTACTGAATTAGAAAACTATAACAAAACTCGTTTGAAAGAACAAAAAGTCAAGAATATCAAAGGAACTGATGAAAATTGCCAATGAAGGAGGTTTAACACCACTTAACTATAAGATAATAATTATCAAAACTCTGATTCTGGCTAAAAAATAGAAAACTAGATCAGTGGAACGGAGCAGAAATACAATTTACAACATCAACTAAATACAGTAACTTTGTATTTGGCAAGTGTGAACACAAGTTTGGGGATAAGAATTCATTATGTGGCAAAAATTGTTGGGAAAACTAGACAGCAGTATGGCATAAATTGAGCATAGACCAATATTATACACCATTTACCAAGATAAGGTCAAAATGGATATATGCCCTAGATATAAAGAAAGATATTACAAGAAAATTTGAACATAGAACATAGTACTTATCAGACTTATGGTTACATGAATAATTTACGAATAAAAAAGAGAGAACAGAGTGAAGAGTTAAGTGGATAATTTTGCTTATATTTATTGAAAAGGTTTTGAACAAATATAACAAATGTACTCAAAATCAGAAGGAGAGCAAAAAACTGGGGAGAGGGAATTTTTTATAGACAGATTCTCAGATAAAGGTCTTTAATCCAAATATATAAACATCTTGTAAATTCTATAAGAATACAAGTCAGTCCCCAAGTGATAAATGGTGAAAATATATGAACAAGTAGTTCTCTGCTGAAGAGTTCAAAATAATTTATAGTCAAATAAAAATGCTCTAAATCATTAATGATTAGAGAAATAGATTAAAACAACCTTAAGAAACCATTTTACAACTATCAGATTGGCAAAAATTTATCAAAGGGGAAGGAGAAATGTTGGTGGGAATGTGGAAAAATTGGGATATTAATTCACTTTTGTGATCCAGCCATTTTGGAGAGTGATCTGGAATTATAGCACTAAGATAAGGGGAAAAGACAAAGAATTTATATATTCAAAAATATTTATAGCTGTTCTCTTTGTGGTGGCAAAGAACTGGAGATTGAGAGGATAAGCATCAGTTGGGGAGTGGCTGAATGAGGTATGGTTATATAATTGTGATGGAATACTATTGTGCTGTAAGAAATGATGAGCTTGATGATCTTTGAATAACTAAGTCATTTTGACTATTAAAGATACCCAAATTAGCTACAAAGACATGTGAAGGAAGATGCTATTTGCATCCAAAGAAAGAACTGATAAATAGAATGATTTCACACACACACACACACACACACACACACATTTGTGTCTAATGGTAAACATCTCTAGGGCTAGGGTGAGGGATGGGAAGAAAAAAGAAATTTACATGATAACTTTATTACATATTTAAAAGGAATAATAACTTTGCAATTTCATTGCAATCATCTTTTAAAAAGAATTCTACTTTGTTATGGAAATGCCTATTTTATTTCATAATTAAAAACAAAATAAATAAAAACAAAAAAAATCCAAGATTGGTGTGGACTTGATATGAAGCTAAGATACCGCGATATGACTCTAGGGGATCTAGGGGAGTCACTCCCTATTTGTTCCCCATCCCTACAACCTCTACCCCATCAGCCATACGGAAACATACAGGAGAACCCACAGGTGAAATTCTTGGCTGCCTTGAACTGAATCTGGGTTCTGTCCCCACTGACAGGGGATCAACAGGATAGAATCTATGGGGGAAGGCTTGAAGTTGCTCTTAGAGTTTCCATGAGAGCAATGTTTTGCTTGAGGGAAGGAGAGAAGGAGCTACATCTTAGACAAGAAAAATAGCCTGGATCATGGGAGGGAGAGATGAAGGGAAGAAAGAAGGAAGAAAAGGGGAGAAAAGGGGGGGGGGGAGAGGGAGGAAGAAAGGGAGAAAAAAGGAAAGAGGTTGGTTGGTTGTTGTCTTTCATTTTTGAAGGGGATCAAAATGACATTATTTGAGGATCAAATTCCAGTGTATCCCACTGTGGCTGATCAGACCAATAGAAACTCAGAAATGCTCTATCAGAGGTCAGCCACAAATAGTCCATATGAACATTTGGGGTAGAGATGTCTCTAAATTTGCACAGCTCACATTTCTTTTGAATTCTGCTTTGTTCATACAGCAGAGCAGCTTCTCTGCTCGGGACACGCCATGCTGGGTGGTCCTGTGCCACTGTGTCCACTCTCGTTCTAAAGTTCTTCAGAGGGACCTCAAGAATGTTCTCATATCACTTCTTCTGACCCCCGGGTGAGTGCTTGCCCCGTGTGAGTTCTCCATAAAAAAGTCTTTTAGGCAATAGCTCTATGACTGGCGTTTGAACAACATGATCAGTAAGAGTTGTGCTCCCTACAGGCTCTTAAGGCTTGGCAGGTTAGTTTGAGAAAGGATGTCCTTGTCTAGTACCTTATCTTGCCGAGTGAACTTTAAGATCCTCCTAAGACAATTCAAATAGAAGTGATCCACTTTCCTAGTATGGCTAGTAGACCGACAAGGTTTCACAGACTTACCACAATGAGGTCAGCACGATGACTCTGTAGACCTTCCCTTGAGTAGTCATGTAGCTCTTCTCTCCAACACTCTCCTTTGGAGCCTCCCAAACGCTGAGATAGCTCCGGCAATGTGGGTAGCAACCTCATTAGCAGAGAGGGAGGCAGTGAGGGAGATGAGGGAGAGAAAAAGGGAAGGATAGGAAGGGAAGGAAGGAAGCATGGAGGACAAAGAAGGGAAGGAAGAAAAAAGGAGGAAGGAAGGGTAGAAAGGAGGGGGGCATGAAGGAAAGGGAAGGGAGGGAAGCATGGAATTAGAGGAAGGGAGGAAATGAGGGAGTGGGAAAGAGAAGGCCATTGTTTGGACTTGGGGGGAGTGTTCTGGGCTTGGTTTCTCCCTCCCCCTCATGACCCATCTTTATCTCGAGGGGGTCTTTCTAAGCCTTCCCTTCTAACTGGCAGATTTGGCCCGTGTCTTATCTCACAGCTCTTTCCCATGATGCTTTCCAAGCTCAGGCTTTTTTGTTTCACTGCTTGAGCCAGGACTCATGGGAGACCTTCTTCCCATAAAAACACCTCAGTAGTCCTTGGGGAAAATGAGAAAAGATGGAGGACTGATGGAGGAAACGAGGAAAAGATGGAGGCTCACTGAGAGGCCACTCATCGTTTGGGGGATTGGGGAAGTGGACCAAGGTCTTGACAGATGGAGCATTTCCATAGAGAGCAGAACATACTCAAGAGGTGCTTGGGGATCTTTGTGCTTCCTTTTAGCCACTGGGGGTCCTCAGCAGGTGATTCTTGATCCACTCTTCCCAATTTCCCTGAGGCCAGGGAATCCAAAAGCTGCTGCCAGGAGACCAAGAGCTAGTCTAGCTGGGCAAGGGACTCCACAAATACTTGTCCTGGAAAATGATCTAATAAGGAAGATGGCCCCAGGGCTCACAGGTCTAGAGGGGGGAGGGGGGACTTGGGGGGGGACGGTTGTGAGGGGGAAGACTCCGGGGTCATGTGGCCCAGCCCCTCATCTTTCAGGTGAAAAATCTGAGGCCAGAGAATTTGGCCAAGTTGCCCGAAGTCAGAGATGGAAATCAAGGAGCTGAAGCCCAGGTGCCCAGGAGCCAGGGCACATTTCCAGGCCTCCCCAGCAGCCCGATAGATGGGGTTCCTGGGTGAGTGTCCTGGCCCCGGAGGCGGCTGCCAGGCCAGAAGCCCGGCTCAAGTGCCTGTTGACTGTCTGAGGAAAGCAGTCTTCAAGGGCTTGGGCCTGGCTGGGGGAGGGGAAGAGGAGGGGCCTGGGCTGAAAGGGGTTAGAAACCCAAGCTGTTTTGCATTTCCCACACTGGCACATCCCACTCTCCGCGGCTGGCAGCTTCCCTCTGGCTCCAGGCCAACTGGCCTTGCAAGTTTTGCTTGCCAGAAATCCCTGTCGTCACTTCTGGGATCCTGGCAGGCTCCGGGGAGGCAGAAAGTCCGGGGACCCAAACATCACGGGGCCCGGTCAATATTTCCCAAGGAGGGTCGGGTGGCAGGCGCGGGGAGTGCTCATGGGTCCTCTCAGGCCCAGCCTCTGGCAGGAGAGGTGGCCCAAAGCTGTCAGGGTTCAGGCCTTGAGGGGCAGCCGCTGGTGACCTCCCGGAGGTGAGGAGTCGCCCGGAGCACAGAGGGAAGGGCGGGGCTCTCCCGCATCACCCCGGGATTCGCTTCTGGTTGGGGAGAGGCCGTCCCGAGTGTCCTTTCGGGAGAAGCCCCGGAAAGGCAGACGGACGAGTCTAGCGGCAGGATTGGCCCGAGCCTGTGCTCGTGGCCGGAGCCTCCCGGGGCCTGGGGTGGAGGGGCGACCTTGGGAGCTGTCCAGAGTCTGCCCTTCCTTGGGAAGAGGCCATTTGGCTCCGGCCGCAGAGAGGCTTTTTGTTGAGACCTTGAGGTGGGGGGCGGGGGGGGAGGGAAAGGGGGGAAGGGGGTGAGGTCAGCTTGAGACCAGTCCGGAGGCCTGGACCGGCCACAGCCCCGCTCACTCTCAGCTTCCTTATCTGTGAAACGGGACAATACTTGCACGTACTCCCAGGCTCTTGGGGATCACCTGAGACCGCGTAAGGCCGCCGGGAAGGCCGACTCCACCCCCTCCACGAGCGCATCCTCCGGCAGGGAGCGTGCAATGCGTGATCTTCCCAGCAGGTGGCGCGCCTGAGCAAGATTTCTGCCTCCTGAACGGCGAACAGACTCCGGCGGCGGCTCCCGGGCCGGACCCCTGCCGCCTGGCTTCGGAGGCCAGTGAATGGGCCCCTCTGAGAGCGAGGGAGAAAGGAGGGGGGGAGCGGGGAGAGCCGGGCAGCAAGGCTGGCATCCCCTCCCCCCATTCTTCTCCCTGAACCTGGGTCCCAGGGAGTGCGTCCCAAGGCTGGGCAGCCTCCTGCCATGGCCGGGTCTGGTCTCCCACCTCCGGGGAGGCCGAGGCAGGAGGGAGCCCGGCCGGGCGCTCAGCTCTCTCCGTCCCCTGCGCCATTTGGGATGGGACATCCACCATGTCGCCCTGGCGCAAATGGCCCCCCCCCATCCTCTCCCCGCCCCTCCCTCCCCTGCGCCCTCCCAGGGCAGCCCGGACTCGCCCCGAGTCCCCTCCAGACCCCAGCCCCAAACGTGATGCAGACACCCCTGAGACTTCCCCGCCCTAACGGCCCGGACGCAGCCTCTGGTTGCCACAAGGCCCGAAGGAGAGTGTCCAGAGCAGGAGGCCCCTTTAAAGCGAAGGGGAGGTGAGGAAAGTGAGCGCCGGAGGACTTCGGGGGCAGCGCAGCTGTGCGCTGGGTGTCAGGAAGAACTTCCCGACCATGAGAGCCGTCCCGTGGGGAAAAGGCCTCCCTAAGAGGGGATGCTCTGCTGTCCGGAGGGATCCACAGCAGAAGGAGGTGGCTCTTTGGGGGAGATTTCCCCACACCAGAATTAAGGGGGATTAGGAAAGGCTGAAGGGGAAGTGGGAGCCAGGAAGGTCAGGAGATGGAGGGAAGAGTTTCCAGCCTTGTAAGGGCAGCCAGGGACACTGGTCATGAGATGAGGGGCTTGTTCCAGGATGAGCCACGAAGCCACAGTCACGGCTCACCGATTGTCTGGTGCGCCCTGAGGATGGTATAAGGCATAAGAAGCTTGAAAAGCTTGGAGGAGGGCAGCTCTTTGCCAAGAGCTTTCGAGGGCAAAGAGAACTCTTTCCCCAGATCACAAGGGCCTGCTGGGAAGCGGGCACCTGAGCTGCCCTGCACCTCCTCAAAGAGATGGGGCCCTCAAAGATCAGGAAAAAGTGGCCTGGAATGGCCAACAGAGAAAACTCTGGGCTCCCTCCCCTCTCCCTTTGAGAAACAAATTGGGTCCGAAAAGCAGTTTAAAAATCAAAAAAATATCGTCCCAAAGAGTCAGAGGACAGAGAATTAGCCATAATAGCCCTGGGTGTCTTCAGACTCCACTGCCCTGTTGGGTCTGTAGCAAAGGAAAGGGAGGGGGGCAGCCCCATTAGGCCCTCGGAGCACGGCTAGTTTGGGACATTTTCAGAAAGAAATGGAGAAGCCGTCCTGCAGATCCCAGAATCCAGGACTTCCCAGCTGAAGGGAGCTCGGCATTATCTAACCCACCACAGTCACAAGAGGCACCCCCAGGGGCACAGAGCCAGTCAGGGAGCCCCCGGCCTCTGCTGCGGCCCCTCCATCGTTCCCTCTGCTGGGCAGGCAGGAGCCCAGGACCTGCCATAGAGAGAGATGCACCAAGGAGCTGAGAAGGTTTGCTACAGAAGGGTGGGGCCCACGGCGGCCGGTCGGAGCACCAGGAAGCTGCTATGGGGTGCCATAGTGCAGAGAGCCCCGGACCTCGCATCAGGAAGGGAGATCCTGAATTCAAATGGGACGCCAGACACTTCTAGTGTGTGACCCTGAGCAAGTCATTTAACCCCGTTTGCCTCAGTCTCCTCCTTCATAAAATGAGCTGGAGAAGGAAACGGCAAAGCGCTCCAGGATCTTTGCCTCTGATGGGGTCACAAAGAGCTGGACACGATGGAACACTGGCAGATAAGGGAAGATAGACTGGCATAGGAGAGACTTCAGTTCCATCATTTAAACTGCAAGGCAAGAGGGTTGATGAGGGAAATCCCATTCTCTGACTTGGTGGGGTCACAGGCTTGGGCCCTTATTTGTCCACATGAGGGGGCCAGTGCCACCGGCGGCTGCTGAGGGGAAACCGAGAACCCCTGGCTGCATTTCCCAGACTGGGCTGAAAGGGATGGATTTGTCGTGTGTGGATCAGAGATATCTGCCTCCTGGGACGTAGCTGAACCTCAAGATAATCCCCTGGGTCCAGAAAGGACTAGAGGGCTACGAGGATGCAAAGATGCTAGAGGGAGGCTCTGATGGCAGCCTCCGATTCAGTCCTTTTTCCATGCGAGCTGATCAAGCACTTTCTTCATTTCTGTCAGCTCATGGGCTCCTCCCTGTGGGTCCCTCCCAAAGTCTCCATTTTTCGTGGACAATTAGGATTGTCTCGTGGGTGTGGTCAGCTCCAGGGCCAATAGGAGAGTTGGAACCCCCCCCCCCATCCCCATCCCAGGATGATGCATTTGGAGCAGGGAGGGACCTTAGGAGCCATTGACTTCTGCTCATTTTACTGGCACTGAAAGATTAAGTGATTTGCACAGGGTCACGTGGTTAGTATTTAATAGGTCTCAAGATTGCCCTGACTCCAGGTACTTCGTCTGATCCTTATATCATGTTGTCAATACTTAGAGCAATGAACTACAGGGAGCAAAATAGCATCTTCTGGCTTGGAGGGTTCTGGGCCCATGTTTCATGACTTAAGTGTCCCATCATTCAATCGCTTTATTGTCGCCTGTTTTTTATCAGCGATTCTTTGAGCTCGGCCCCATTCTGTTCAGAGCCCGTGGCAGCGAGCACACACCTCCCTCTGGGGCTGCCAGCTTCTCTCCTGACAGTGGGGGTAAGGAGGCTCATTACCTGAAGTTTCATTGGGCTGTTCCACCGCCTTGTCCATTTCCCCTTTTGTCGTCACATGCACCTGCTTCTGCTCATTTTTCTCTGCGTCGCCATTTCTTAAAAAGCAATGATGGACAACGCGCTCTGGTTCCGGATTCTGATGGCTTCACTCTGCCCCAATCTTGGTACTTATGGGTCATTTTTTTTTAAATTTCTAACACAGTCCCCTAACCGCTCCAGGGGTGTATGATGGTATGTGTGGACCTGGTTTCTGTTAAGTCATTAGGTTAAGTCTGAGTGTCTGTGACTTCTCTTGTCTAATTCCAAACTGAAGTTCAGAAGAGAAGGGACCATTCACAGCCCTCCTCTTGCCCCCCAGGAACAAACATGTCCCTGTTTTCTCATAGGTCCTCTGACGTGGGCTGTTTCTTTTTTTTTTCTTCATCTTTCCAATGAAGGGGATGGGACATCTGCATATGACACGGGGTCTCAGAGTCAGCAAATATCTGAACTGGGATTTGAACTTGTCTCTCTAACTCCAGTAACTAGAGAAGTGCATGGAGCATCAGGCTTGGAGTCATTAAGACTCTTCTTCCTGAGTTCAAATCCAGCCTCAGATACTTCTCAGCTGTGTGATCCTAGGCAAGTCACCACCCTGTTTGCCTCAGTTTCCTCATCTGTAAAATGTGCTGGAGAAGGAAATAGCAAACCATCCTGGCATCCTTGCCAAGAAAACGTTAAAAGGAGTTACACAGAGTTGCACACAACTGAAAAAAAGACTGAAGAAAAAAAGTACTAACTCTGTCTAGCAGTTTATCCACTGAGCTACCAGGCTGCCCGAGGGGTTCAGCTCCCAGCTCCCTGGCCAAGAAGCCATCCAAAAAGAGACAGGGTTTTTTTTTTTAACCAAACAAAATGAATTCACATGGGCAGGAGCTCCTACAGTGCCCCATGAATAAGGAGGGAAGTCCCTAATGGGCATGCTGGGCACATGCTCCAACAACCAATTTACCAAGCCCCTAGCTGTCTGGCCCTGGGCTGGTAAACTTTTCAGGAGACCCTGGGGACACCAAAACAAAGAGAACCATTCCCACCCTCAAGGATTTCCCATTTCAGGCCCTCGCTTGACCTCTGGGATAGGATGAGCAGAGGCTGGTGCCAGCTATGGCACAGAGCTGTCCAGGAACAAAACCTGCTCTCTTGAAGGATCCCAGGACTTGGACTTGTCTACAGCCACTCACGTGGACAATACGGTCCTGGGCTCCGCCGTCCCACCAAGCCCTTGGTGCTCCTTCATTCTCAGCACCCAGGGGCTGGTGCAGAAGGCCAATTTTCTCTCTCTGGAAGAGCTCTGGCCCATCCAACTTGTCTCTCCTGACAATGTTTGGAAATACAGCCACTACTGAACGAGGAGGAGAGAAAGGGAGGAGGAGGAGAAAAGGAGGAGAAAGGAAGAAGGAGGGGGAGGAAAGGGGAGAGGAAGAGGGAAAAGGAGGAGAGAGAAGCAAAGGGAAAGTGGGAAGGAGGGAGATATGGTGGGAAAAAGGTGGAGAGGGGAAGGAAGGAGGGGGAAGCGAAGGAGGTGAGGGAGGGGAGGGAAGAGCACGGAGGAGGAAGAAGAGGAGGAGGAGGGGGGAAGAAACAAAGTGGGAGGGGAGAGAGGTGAGGAGGAGAACAAGATGGGGAGAAGGAGATGGAAAGGAGGGAGGGGAGGGAAAGAGATGGTGAGCTGGAAGGTGAGGAGGAGAGAGCGGGAGGAGGGAGGGGAAGGGAGGAGGGAGAGCGGAGGGACCCCGGGCTGGGTCAGCGCTGACGCTCCCTGGGGGGCCAGCCCCATCTCCCCCGCCTCGGCCTGCTCCTGCCTCCCTCCCTCCCCTCGGTCCGGAGGGTGGGCCGGCCGCGCTCTGGGCCGGGCTTGGGGATGACGCACCCGGCGCGGGGTGGCTCCGCTCGCTCGCTCGGAGCCCAGCCCCTGGGAGGGAGGACGGCGTGCGGGCGCTCCTGGTGCGGCGGCAGCGGAGGCAGCGGAGGCAGCGAGCGACGTTGCTCAGCTAGGCGGCCGCCCACTGCTCTGCCTGGGCGTGGGAGGGGGCCGGGCCGGGGCGCGGCGGGGCGGGGCGGGGGCCGAGCCTTCCCCCTTCCCGGGCCAGCGAGAGCAGGGATGGGAGGGGGCCTCACCTGACCTGAGCTGACCGCTCCAGCGCTCCGGGACGCTCCCGGCATCCCCGTCCCTGCCCGCCCGCAGGGGCATGAGGGCGCCCCGCTCCCGAAGGCGGCCGGCCCAGCAGCCCTGGGCCCCCTGACCCGGCCAGGTGAGCTCGCGGCGCTCGGAGGGTCGGAGGGGGGCGGCGGGCTGCAGAGAGCGGCCCGGGCGCGGCCAGGTGAGGGAGGAGGGGGTGGGCAGGGGAGAGGAAAGGGAAGGGCGGACGGGATGCCTGGAGACGCTAGAGCGCGGCTCCGGACTCCAGGAGTCAGCCTCCGAGGCTGCGGGGCGGAGGCTGTGGCTGCCTGGGAGGGGCTGCGGGCCCTGCAGTAGTGCTTCTGCCTTCCGTACACCTTGCTTCCTGCATCCTTCATCCCTGCTTCTCTCCCGCCTTCCTTCCCTCCCTTCATTCTTGCATTCATCCATCTTTGCAGCCCTCCAATCCATTTCTCCATCCCTGCATCCTTCCATCTCTGCATCCTTCTATCCTTCCATCCTCCATCTCTGCATTCCTCCATCCTTCCATCCTCCATCTCTGCATCCCTCCATCCTCCATCTCTGCATCCCTCCATCCTCCATCTCTGCATCCCTCCATCCTCCATCTCTGCATCCCTCTATCTCTCCATCCCCCATCCTTCCATCCCTCCATCTCTGCATTCTTCCATCTCTCCATCCCTCTATCCTCCATCTCTGCATCCTTCTATCCTTCCATCCTCCATCTCTGCATCCTTCTTTCCTTCCATCCTCCATCTCTGCATCCCTCCATCCTACCATCCTCCATCTCTGCATCCCTCTATCTCTCCATCCCCCCATCCTTCCATCCCTCCATCTCTGCATCCCTATCTCCCTGCCCCCACCCATTTCTGGGCTGCAGTAGGCCAGGGCTGCCCTCACCTCCTTCTCTGGCTGGGGAGCAGAGGAGGCCTGTCAGCATGTGCAGCTGGGAAAGAAGAGCTTGCTTCTGAGCAGCCCAAATTGCCCCCCTTCTTTATCCCATCATGTTAGGACTGGTTGAGGGACAAAGATCCCCCAAAATGGGGCTCCCCAGAGCTTCTGCAATACTTCAAGCTCACCTATGGACATAGGAGCATCCTCCTCTGTTCCAACCTGCTTTCCTCTTCCTGGGGTGACCAAGAGGGAAGGCCCAAGGAGCAGATTTTATCACCAATAATGTCTGGGCACTTTAGGGTTCAGAACGGCTGCTCCTCTTAGAGGTTCTTCAGGTTTGGAGGGGGGGAGAAGGGATGCCCACATCCTCTGATCCAAAAGCCCAAAGGAGGGCTGGGCTTCTGGCCTTGGGGTCTCTCGTTCCTCTCCAGTCTCTGGTTCCCAATGTTAGTTTGTTCTGGAATTCCCTTGGGCTGAACTCAATGGGGGAGGTTGCAGTGGGTGGGAGCCGGGAGCCCAGCCCGGCTGCCAGAGACATTTCCTTACCCGTGGTTGCCATGTCAGGTCCTGGCCCAAAGAGGCCTTGGGAGAGTTGATGCTGCTTGGGGGCCCAGCTCCTGCCCAGGCCCTTCTCCCTGCCTGGGCACCGGAATACTTCCCAGAAAAGGAGAAGTCTTTGTCCCTTGCCTGACCTTGTCGCTTGTGTAGGATTTCGAAGGTTGCTGTGAATACCTCCGGCTCAGAGGTGATTCATGTTTAGCTCTGCTGTTCCCTGGAATGGGGGAGATGAGTGAATGGGAATCCAGGGTACGTGCATGGGAGACATGTTGGCAGGGAGAGGGCATGGACAGGGAGAGCCGGCTGTTCTCTCTTCCTGCTGGGAGGAGAATGAGAAAAACAAACTAGAAATGTGCATAGTGGAGTGAGTGTGTGTGTGTGTGTGTGTGTGTGTGTGTGTGAGAGAGTGTATGTGTGAGAATTTAAGTGTGTGTATGTGTGTGTGTGAGAGAGTGTATATGTGAGAATTTAAGTGTGTGTATGTGTATGTGAGTGTGTGTATGTGTGAGTGAGTGTGTATGTGTGTATGTGTATATTAGTGTGATTGTGTGTGTGTGAGTGTGTGTGTGATTGTGTGAGTATGTGTATGTGGAGGGGGGAATGTATGTGTGTATGTGTGTGTGACAGCATGTGAGTGTGTATATGTGTGTGAGAGAGTGAGTGTGTATGTGTATGAGTGTGTGTATGTGTATATGAGTGTGTGTATGTGTATATAAGCGTGATTGTGTATGTGTGAGTGTGTGTGTGATTGTGTGAGTATGTGTATGTGTGGGGGAGAATGTATATGTGTATGCATATGTGACAGCATGTGAGTGTGTATATGTGTGTGGGTATGTGTATGTGTGGGGGAGAATGTATATGTGTATGCATATGTGACAGCATGTGAGTGTGTATATGTGTGTGGGAGAGTGAGTGTGTGTGAGTAAGTGTGTATGTGTATGAGTGTGTGTATGTGTATATGAGTGTGATTATGTATGTGTATGAGTGTATGTGATTGTGTGAGTATGTATATGTGTGGGGGGGAATGTATGTATGTGTGTGTGTGTGTGACAGTATGTAAGTGTATATGTGTGTGTGAGAGTGTGTGTGTATGAGTGTGATTGTGTATGTGTGAGTGTGTGTGATTGTGTGAGTGTGTGTGTGAGTGTGTGTGTGTCTGTTGTGAGTACGTGTGAGAGTTTGTATGTGTGTAGGAGTATATATGTGAGTGAGTATGTGTGAGTGTGCCTAAGAGTATGTGTGTGAATGTGTATGTGTATGTGAGTGTGTGTGTATGAGTGTGAGTGTAGGAGGTATATGCTGGTTTTGTGAACTTCTTAAGAATCCGGGGGACTGCTTGGTCAGGGACAGTCTGAGGGCCAGGCTTGTGTGACCCTGTGCAGCTCCTGGAGCTAAGAGCACTTTGGGGCGTCTCTATTAATAGGCTTGATGCCGGGAGGCCGGCTTCCCCGGCTCGGAGGACGAGGTGTTTTTTGTCACTGTGGTGGGGGCACCTTGCTCCCCTCCTCCCAGCCAGGTGAGCTGCTCCCCAGAGTCTCTGCCTCCAGTTTAGCTTGATTTGGGGGTTGTTGGTCGTGACATCTGGCTTCCCAAGAACCCTGTACTTATGACGAGGAGAGTTCCAAGATACTTGTTGGGGGGTTGCTGAGCTGCCCCATCCTTCATCCCCAGCTGTGGTCCACAACCCCCAATTCCTAGAAGCCAAAGTTGGCTGCAGTTGTGGGGAAACCTTAGCCACATTTTCTCTGTGCCAAACTCATTTGGCTTGAGACCATACATGGAAAATTAAAAAAAAAAAAAAAAACTGGTTCTGGAGTGAAAGGGCCTGGATTCAAATTCTTTTTTTTTTTTTTTGACAACATGGATGGCCATCGAATGTCCCTGGGGATTGGTTTCCTCATTTTTAATAGGAAGAGGTTGGACTGGCCAGCCTCCTTTCAGACTGACAGCATTTGGTGAAAATGACTCCATTTTCCTATGGACTTCAACATGCCCTGAGTATCCCCTTTTATTTCCAAAAGAGATTTGTTTGGATGCTTTTTGTTTTTGCCTAGATTTCCCTCTCTATAATTCTGTTCAAAGAGAGAGGAAAAAAAAGCAGAAAAACTGCTCAGCACAATGAAACCAGTCTAAGGGGTGACGCTGTGCCAGATCTCTGCAGACGAACCAGGGAAGGGGCTTCTCCCACCTATTCTTTGGAGCCAGGCTGCTTCATTATAGTTTGGAAACATTCACTTTCAGTCCTGTTGTGCTGCTCAAGCTTCCTATTTATATTGTGCTCGTCATTGTGGGTTGTTTTCCTGACTTTGCATCAGTTCATAAAAGCTTTCCCAGGCTTCTCTGTGGTCATCAGGTCTGTAAGAGTCTAGGATATTCCAGTACCCCAGAGTGTTGTTTAATCCTTTCCCAGACCCTGGTTTTCTACTTTGTTTCCAGTTCTTTGCTAACACAAATACTGCTGCTATCAGGCTCTGGGGCCTTTTTCATTGTCAGTGACCTCCTCGGGAGAGCTGCTTAGCAGTGGGATCTCTGGGTCAAAGGGACATTTAAGTCGTTTTGTTTGACAATTTGAAATTACTTTCCATAATTGTGCTAATTCACAGCTTCACCAACAATGTATTAATGTGCCTGGATTTCCCCTGCCCCTCCAGCATTGATAGTATCCATTCAGTCAGTTTTCGGGGTATGAGGGGAACCATTGTTTTGAGCGACTTTTTTCTAATCATGGTTCATGATTTGGAGCATTTGCTCATGAATTAAAGAAACATATGTTTATGAGATGTCACGGTGGTCCAAAAAACCTCCCAAGGATTTATTTGGTCGGTGAGAAGTTGGGTGAATTTCAGTGGGACAAGAAGTTGAAGATTTGCTTCACTATGTTGTCAATTTTTATTTTCAAGGTAAATTTGATTGAGAATATCAGAAAACAAATAAAGGATGTATTATCCCATCAACCGGAGGCCGAGGCTGTGATTCTTAGGGAAGGGAGAAAAAGATAGGTAGTGCTGTGGAAGACCTGAATTCAAATCTGGCCACAAACATTTACTACTCTGAGACTCTCAGAAAGTCATTTAACCTGTTTGCCTCATTTTCCTCATCTGTGAAGGGGGATAATAATAACACCTACTTCCAAGGTCCTTGTGTGGATGAAATGAGATAATGGTAAATTTGTTGTATACTTAGTGTAAGTTTGTACACAGTAAGTGCTATAGAAATACTAATTATTATTATTAAGGCCCTTAGGGTTCCAGGATGTGTGTTTTTGGTCAGTGTCAGATGGTCCCATTGAAGGTGACTACACTAATGCACATGCAGCCCCCAAAACTGGTGCCTGAATTATAAAGTAATATTCATTCTCTCCCCCTCTCCCTCTCCCTTTCTTTCTTCCTCTCCCTCTCCTTTTCCTCCTCTCTTGTCAATCTGTTTCTTTCTGTGTCTTTCTTTCCTTGTACTTGTGCAAGGGGTTTGCTGCTTCTAGTAGGCTATTTGGTCTGTAAACCAGCTGTGAGTAAGCCAAGCTATTAACTCTTAAAATTTAATTTGTCCACAACAGGCTCTTTGGGGACCTGAAGACTGGCTCGAGGGGCTCTGATAGCCCATTGCTTAGAGAAGGGCTCCTGTTGGGTTTTGGAGGTGCTACAGTAGAGCTGTCCTTGGTCCTGATGTGTCCATCTCTAATCAGGGACTCAGCCATCCCGAGGCACAGGTGTCTGCTTCCTTCCTTCCCCTGGTTTTATAGTCCCTTTGCAGGCTGTGGTTCACATGGACCATTAAGAGATTTGAAATAATTAATAAGACCACCTCCTTGGAAAACCCCCGTTGAGTTATCATTCCTTGGCTGGTTAGGTTTCAAAGTGGCTTTTGTTCCCTAGGAAAACTCAAATGGCTTTTCCTAACTCCATTTGCCTTTTCATTCTTTCTCCAGAGATCAAAACCCCATCTTCATTTGCTTGTTGGTGTGAGATAGAGACCAGGATCCCCTAGGCAGCAGGAGCTTTGTAGTTTCATCTGTCTTCATTGCCTCCCACCTGCTGCCTCTGTATCCAGTCTCTCCAGCTTTCAGTCCATCCAGTCCACAGCCATCAACATGCTATTGCTAAAGTACGGGTCTGATGTCATAGTCTACTGCTGAGGAGCTACAAGGCCTCCTTGTGGCCCCCAGCCCTAAGTTACCATTTAAAGCCCTCATAGTCTGGCTCCATCTTTTTCACCCCTGATTTCCCATGACTCTCCATTTTATGTTCCAGTCAAACTGACTAACTCAATTTTCACCAGATGAAAGATTTAGACCTGGAAGGGACCTTAAAAGGTATCTACTTCTACCTTCTAAGGTGCCTAGTTCTACCCCCTCATTTTTTCTTTTTCTTTTTTTGTAATAGCTTTTGACTTTTAAGATAAATGTAAAGACAGCTCTCGACATTCACCCTTGTAAAACCTTGTGTTCCAAATTTTTCTCCCTTTCTTCCCACCATTCCCTTTCCTAGACAGCAAGTAATCCAATATACGTGAAATATGCTCAATTCTTCTATACAGATTTCCACATTTACCACGCTGAACAAGAAATATCAGATCAAAAAGGGAAAAAGTGAGAAAGAAAACAAAAACAAGCAAACAACAAAAAGATGAAAATCCTAGGTTGTGATCCACATTCAATCTTCATAGCCCTCTCTTTAAAAAGTGCAGATGGCTCTCTCTATCACAAGTTTATTGGAGCTGGCCTGAGTCACCTCATTGTTGGAAAGAGCCACAGCCATCAGAACGGATCATCACATAATCTTGTTGTTGCTATGTACAATGATCTCCTGGTTCTGCTCATGCCACTTAGCATCTGTTCATTAAGTCTCCCCAGGCCTCTCTGTATTCATCCTGCTGGTCGTTTCTTACAGAACAATAATATTCCATAATATTCATATACCACAATATACTCAGTCATTCTCCAACTGATGGGCAGCCACTCAGTGTCCAGTTCTTTGCCCCTACAAAAAGAGCTGCCACAAACATTTTTGCTCATGTGTCTACTCCCTCATTTTACAGGTGAAGAAAGGTTTTCCCCAAGAGCACACAAAAGTTCGATGAGACAAAGGTGGAGTCATTTTTAAAAATATTTATAACATATGAATTTATTTATTTTTAAAAGATAATTATAACTTTTTATTGACAATACATGTGCCTGGGTAATTTTTACAACATTATCCCTTGCACTTACTTCTGTTCTGACTTTTCCCCTCCCTCTATCCATCCCTTCTCCCAGATGGCAAGCAGTCCTATACATGTTAAATATGTCACAGTATATCCTAGATACAATATATGTTTGCAGAACCGAACAGTTCTCTTGTTGCACAGGAAGGATTGGATTCAGAAGGTAAAAATAATCCTGGAAGAAAAACAAAAATGCAAACAGTTTACACTCATTCCCCAGTGTTCCTTCTCTGTGTGTAGTTGCTTCTGTCCATCATTGATCAATTGGAGCTTAATTAGATCTTTTATTTGTTGAAGATCTCCATTTCCATCAGAATACATCCTCATATAGTATTGTTGTTGAAGTGTATAATGATCTCCTGGTTCTACTCACTTTACTTAGCATCAGTTCCTGTAAGTCTCTCCAAGTCTCTCTGTATTCATCCTGCTGGTCATTTCTTACAGAACAATAATATTCCATAACATTCACATACCACAATTTACCCAACCATTGCCAAGCTGATGGGCGTCCACTCAGTTTCCAGTTTCTGGCCACTACAAACAGGGTTGCCACAAACATTTTGGCACAGGTGGGTCCCTTTCCCTTCTTTAGTATCTCTTTGGGTATAAGCCCAGTAGTAGCCCTGCTGGATCAAAGGGGATGCACAGTGTGATAACTTTTTGGGCATAATTCCAGACTGCTCTCCAGAATGGTTGGGTTCGTTCACAATTAGGTGGAGTCATTTTTGACTTCAAATCCAGTCCTGTTTATTCAGTCAATCAACAAACAATTAGCAGTTGCTCTACTGTGTGTGAGACCCACTGCTAAGTCCCTGAGATACAAAGACAAAACCTGCATTCAAGGAGTTTACATTCTATTGACAGAAACACTATGCAGCATAATTCATACTTACAGACGTACAAAATACATAGAAAAGCAGGTAGAAAGTAACTGTACTTGTATTACTTATTTGTACGTGAATGGAAGCAGTGAAGACACTGGCAGCTTGAGGACCTCCCACAGAAGGGTCATTTGGGCAAGATACTAAAGGAAACCAGATTCTGGCAAGGAGGAAAAACATTCCAAGCATCAAGGAGAAATCCCTGGGTCTCTCTCATCCCTCCAGGGAGACTTCTTGCCCTCACTGAATGCTATCGGAGATCCTTTCCAAGTGACAGTGCTGTGATCCTGAAAGCGTTGTGGGAGATTTAGGGCCGCGGTAGTCCAGAAGCTGAATAAGAATTTTAGAATGTGGTTTTCAAGAGCTTAGAGGTGGCTTTTTCCCTCCATCCCCTTCCCATTTATAATCATGCTCAGTTAATGTGATTGCCTGGTGAAAAGCTGTAAAGATGGTGGGGTCTGGGCTGAGGGAAAGTTAATCTCTTGTTCTGGGTAATTTTAGATTTTGTATAATCTCAATGATTAATTCAGATCCATTAATCTTTGTAGTCAGTGCTAATGGGTTACAATCACAGTACTTTTTATTCATGTGGGATTTGGAGAGAAAAGATTTAAGTAATTTTACTATATGAAAGAGATTCAGGCTCAAGACAATGGGTTCAAAGAGCCAATACTTACAGGCTTTACTCCTGCTCTATTTATGGAAGGTTGCTGGAAGGCCCTACCTTCTGACCCTCCCTACCAAGCCCATTTGTGACCTTAAGTGAACATTCAGGGCAGAGAAACCAAGAATGAGGATGGGCTGACTTCCCTGTGAAGGTGTAAAATGCCAGAAACCTCTGAAGTGAGTGCTTAGGGGCTTTCCATTGCCTTGGCCTTTGAGGTGGGCTAGACCAGGTGACATAAAGGTTTCCTTCTGTCTCAGAGAGGAGTGGAAGAGAGGCTACCAAAGAGATGGGTGACCAAAAGAGGAGGTGACTGATTATGTAATGAGTAATGGCCTCTGGCCTGGCCACAGCCTCAATGAAGATCAATGAAGGCCTTTGGCTTCTGTAAGAGGTCTTTATGGAGTTATGCTAACTGTACTCTTCAAGGAGAAGATGTCCACTGTGGTGAAGCTCTGGACTTATTAGACCTATGGAACACTCCTAAATTAATTACATGCTTTCTTCTGACCTCAGACAATATCACTGCTCCCTCTGTGTGTGTGTGTGTCTCTGTCTGTCCATCTCTTTTGTGCCTCTCATATCAGTCTTTCTACCTCTGTTTTTCTATCTCTCAGTCTTTCTTCTCTTTGTCTTTCTCTTTTCAGTTTCTCTTCTTTTTTCTTAAGCTTCTCTTTTTTCCTATCTCTTTCTGTCTCCAGTTCTCTCTGTTTCTATCTCTGTCTCTCCCTATTCCATTCAGACCTTTGAGTGTTTTTGAGTAGGAAATTTCCAGAAAGGAAACTCTCTAACCATGTAGACATGCACTTGCTTTGCAACTTTGAGCCTAGGAGAGTTGCCTGTGGTTCTACAAATGTCTAACTCACTCCATTTAATGAAGAAATGAGCCAATTTACCAGAAGGTGGATGAGTGTAGACACTTTGTCCCTTTTCAGTTCTTACTTTTATCCCCAGATAGAGCCAGAGCATTGTTGTGGTTTTGTGGGCTGGCTTGTACCAGCAGAGATGTAAGTCCTCCAGGCCTCTTCCCCCGATTGAAATATTTATATTTCATATTTGTAAAATGGGTTCAAGGGCTCCATCTGCTGCAAAGGAAGGCTGGCTTCTTTGCCTCTCCCTGAGAACCAACGTGGATTCCATCTTTTGTCTTTCCCTTGTAGTCAGTCCTTGCTACGTGACTAATTACTGTATTCTCTCTCTTGTCCCCTCCTCTTGTATGTAGCCAGTAGGCTGTCCTTGTGCACCCATATGTCCTCCCCTAATTTCGGGGTCAGAATTCTTCAGAAATTCTAATGTTTCCTAATTCACAGCCATAGAACATCAAGGGAAGAATAGGAATGTTTAGAAAGAATTGAGGAGAGCCTCACTGAAAGGAGTTCATAGTAGCTCCAACAGCTCCCCAGCCTACCATATTCCTTTAAAAAAAAATTAAAGCTTTGTATTTACAAACCATATACATGGGTAATTTTTCAACATTGACCCTTGCAAAGCCTTCTGTTCCAAATTATCCTCTCCTTCCCCCCACTTCTCCCCAGATTGCAGCTAGTCCATTACATGTTAAATATATCAAAATATATGTTAAATTCAATATATGTATACATATTTATACAGTTACTTTGCTGCACAAGAAAAATTGGTTCAAGAAGAGAAAAACTGAGAAAGAAAACAAAGTGCAAGTAAACATCAGCAAAAGCATGAGAATGCTATGTTGTGGTCCATACTCA
This sequence comes from Antechinus flavipes, assembly GCF_016432865.1. Taxonomy (NCBI): domain Eukaryota; kingdom Metazoa; phylum Chordata; class Mammalia; order Dasyuromorphia; family Dasyuridae; genus Antechinus; species Antechinus flavipes. Next base: position 683,322,533 of record NC_067399.1, read on the forward strand.
TTTCCCAGAGTCCTCTCTCTGGGTGCAGATGGCTTTCTTCATCACTGAACAATTAGAACTGGTTTGAATCATCTCATTGTTGAAGAGAGCCACGTCAATCAGAATTGATCATCATATAGTCTTGTTGTTGCCATGTACAATGATCTTCTGGTTCTGCTCATTTCACTCAGCATCAGTTCATGTAAGTCTCTCCAGGCCTTTCTGAAATCATCCTGCTGGTCGTTTCTTACAGAACGATAATATTCCATAACATTCATATACCACAATTTACCCAGCCATTCTCCAATTAATGGGCATCCACTTAGTTCCAGTTCCTTGCCACTATGAAAAGGGTTGCCACCAACATTTTTGCACATGTGGATCCCTTTCCCTCCTTTACAGACCCAGTAGTAGCACTGCTGGATCAAAGGGTATGCACCATTTGATAACTTTTTGAGCACAGTTCCAAATTGCTCTCCAGAATGGTTGGATCCGTTCACAGTTCCACCAACAATGTATCAGTGTCCCAGTTTCCCCACATCCCCTCCAATATTCATCATTATCTTTTCCTTTCATCTTAGCCGATCTGAGAGGTGTGTAATCAGTCTACCATATTCCAAGCCTTTAATGTAGAAGCTGCTAAATCTTGTGTTATCCTGACTGTATAGTGTGTGACTATACTTGAATTCTTTCTTTCTGGATATTTGCAGTATTTTCTTCTTGATCTTTTCTTCTGGAATCTGGCTATAATATTCCTGGAAATTTTCATCTTGGAATCTCTTTCAGGAGGTGATTGTTGGATTCTTTCAATTTATATTTTACCCTTTGGTACTAGAATATCCTTGATATTTTTCCTTAATATTTTTTCCTTGATGATTTTTGAAAGGTGATGTTTAGGCTCCTTTTTTTTTATCATGGCTTTCAGGTGGACCAATAATTTTTAAATTCTCTCTCCTGGATCTATTTTTCAGGTCAGTTGATTTTTTTTCCAATGATATATATTACATTGTTTTCTATTTTTTCATTCTTTTGGTTTTATTGTTTTTTTGAAAGCCATTAGTTTCCATTTGCTCAATTTTAATTTTTAAGGCATTATTTTCCTCAGTGAGCTTTTGTACCTCCTTTCCCATTTGGCCAAATTGGCTTTTTTAAGGCATTCTTCTCATTAGCTTTTTGTATTTCCTTTTGTACCATTCTCAATTCTTTTTCTAATTTTTCCTTTACCTCTCTTATTTGATTTTTCAAAATCCTTTTTGATCCCTTCCATGACCTGAGGCAAATTCTTATTTTTCTTGGAGGTTTGGATGTAGGGAATTTGACTTTGTTATCTTCTGAGTGTGTATTTTGATCTTTTTTTTTTTGGTAGCCATAGTAACTTTCTATTATCGGAATCTTTTTCTATAACTTAGATGGAATTAGATGGAATTTCTGTTGTTTGCTCATTTTCCTACCTTATTATTTGGATTTATTAAAGTAGGTTCCTTTATTAAAGTAAGGTTCTATTTCCTAAGGACTTGTGTTTTGAGCCAGCATGGCTATCTAGATCTTAATATGGGCAAAGTAATAAAATTCTGCCTTAGTGCCAGCAAAGAGACCCCTACCACCTCCCTCTGTCCAGCCATTATACTCCCCTCCCTATGGGCTGATACCTCTGGAAGCCATGGCTATCATTGATGCTGTTGCCACTATTGATTCAGTGACTCCCAAAGCTCACTCTTGGTTTTTGGGGGCTTTTCTCACACTGTAGTGTCTCAAACCTTTCCTGCTGACCTTTTAAAAGTCATTCTTGGAGCCGTGGGCTGAGAGGTCTGGAGACTCTTGTTACTGTCGCCCTTCTGAAATCTGCCTGCTCATAATTTCTTCTAGCACAGCAATATTCCATTACATTCACATACTACAACTTGTTCAGACATTCCCCAATTTATGGATATTGCCTTGATTTCCAATTTTTTCCCAAGACAAGAAGAGCTACTATAAGCATTTTTGTACATGTAGTTATTTTTCCCTTTTTCACCATCTCTTTGGGATACAGAATTAATAGGAGTACTACTAGATCAAGTAGTATTTATGCATTAATAAACTAGTGGTTAGAGTGGTTTACAACTCCACTAACAATATATTAGTGTCCCAATTTTACCACATCTTCTCCAACAAATGTTGAATCATTTCTCTTTCTGCCACATTAAACAACATAAGTGTGAATGATTTTAATTTGCATTTCTATAATCAATAGTCATATAGAGCACTTTTTACATATGAGTATAGATAGCTTTAAATTCTTCATCTGAAAACTGTCTATTCATATCTTTTAACTAGTTATCAATTGGGGGATAATTTGTATTCTTATAAATTTGATTCAGTTCTCTATGTAGTTGAGAAATGAGGCCTTTTTTTCAGAGACACTGGCTGTAAAAATTATTTCTCAGCTTTTTTCCTTCTAATCTTGATTTTCTTTACTAAAACTTTTTAATTTGATATAATCAAAATTATTCATTTTATATTTCAGAATGTTCTCTATCTCTCATTTGGTCATAAATTCCTCTTTCTCCATAAATAGCATGCATAAACTCTTCCCTGTTCTCCTAATTTGTTAATGGTATCACCCTTATGTCTAAATCATGTCTAAATCTATTTTGACTTTATTTTGCGATATTGGTCTATGCCCATTTTATGCCATACTTTTTCCAGTTTCTCGCCAGTCCCTGTCAAAGAATGAGTTCTTATCTTAGAAATTGGAGTCTTTGGGTTTATCACACAATAGATTACTATAATCATTTTCTATTTTGTCTTGTGTACCTAATCCATTCCATTGATCCACCACTCTGTCATCTACCCAGTACCAAATAGTTGTGATGATTGCTGCTTTATAATATAGTTTTAAGTCTGCTACAGCTAGGCTACATTCTTTTCCATTTTTTTCATTAATTTTCTTGATATTCTTGACCCTTAATTCTTGCATATAGATTTTGTTATTATTTTGTTTAACTGCTTGTCACTTCTTATAGCACAATAATATTCAATTACAATCATATACCACTTCTTGTTTAACCACTCCCCAATTATGGGCATGCCTTGATTTCCAATTCTTAGCCACAATAAAAAGTGCTGCTATAAATATTTTTTTTATAAAAATAGGTCTTCCTCCCCCTTTTTTTTGGATATCTTTGGGATATAGACTTAGACATACATAGTTTTATGACTCTTTGGGTGTAGTTCCAAATTGCTCTTCCAAATGGTTAGATCAGTTCACAACTCCCCCAGCAATACATTAGTGTCCCAGTTTTCCCATATTCCCTCCAACATCAAATTCCTTTTTTTTTTTGGTCAAATTATCGCCTCTGATAGATATGAAGTGGTGTGTTGGTGAACTAGTTAGATAATTTGCATTTCCCTCATCAGTAGTGACTTAGAGCATTTTTTCATATAATTGTAAATAGCTTTAATTTCTTCATCTGAAAACTGCTGTTTGTTTACTTTGACCATTTGCCAATTGGGAATGATTATGTTCCTATAAATTTGACTCATGTATTTGAGAGATGAATCCTTTATCAAAGATACTTGTGGCAAAATATTTTCCCCTGTTTTATGATTTCCTTATAATTTTGTATTGGTTTTGTTTGTAATGCTTTCTATTTCTTCTTTGGATCTGAATTCTTCTCCTATCCATAAATCTGACAAATAAAATATTCAATGTTTTCTTAATTTGCTTATGGTATCACACTTTATGTGTAAATCATGTACCCATTTTGACCTTATCTTGGTATAAAACATGAAATGTTGGTCTATACCTAATTTCTGCCAGGTTGTTTTCCAGTTTTTCTAGCAGTTTTTGTCAAATAATGAGTTTTTTGTTCCAAAAGCTTGGATCTTTGGGTTTATCGTACACCAGGTTACTATGTCATTTGCTGCAGTATAATTTGTACTTAATCTTATCCACCATTCCTGTATTTAGCTAGGATGAACTTGTTTTACAGTTTGAGATCTGGAATGATAAGATTATCTCTTTCACATGTCCTTTTTCTTTTTTTAAATAGCTTTTTATTTACAAGTTATAGGCATGGGTCATTGTACAGCATTGACAATTGCCAAATCTTTTGTTCCAATTTTTCCCCTCCTTCCCCCCACTCCCTCCCCCAGATGGCAGGTTGACTAATATATGTTAAATATATTAAAGCATAAGTTAAATACAATACATATATACATGTCCAAACAGTTATTTTGCTTTACAAAAAGAATCGGAGTTTTAAATAGTGTACTATTAGCCTGTGAAGGAAATCAAAAATGCAGGTGGACAAACATATAGGGATTGAGAATTCTATGTAGTGGTTCATAGTCATCTCCCAGAGTTCTTTCGCTGGGTCACATGTTATTTTTCCACATTGATTCCTCTGATATCTTTGAGTATTTGTTCTTCCAGATGAATTTTATTATTATTTTTATTTTTCTATAAAATGATTTTTGATAGTTTAATTGGTGTGACACAGAATAAATAGATTAACTTAGATGGAATTGCCATTTTTATTATATTGGTTTAGCCTACCAATGAGCAATTAATATTTTAGCAATTGTTTAGATCTGACTTTATTTGTGCGAAAAGTATTTTATAGTTGTATTCATATAGTTCCTGGTTTTGTCTTGGTAGGTAGAATCCCAAGTACTTTATATTGTCTACAATCATTTTAGATCCCATTTCCTCTTAAAGATATGGTTGGTACCAGCAGTCATGGTTTCTGTGGGGGAGACTGTAGCTGTTGGGTTCAAAGTAGAAAATGCCAGTCTCGACTGAATTTATTCCAAGCTATTTTCCCATAAAGATTTGTTCATTAGGAAGTTCTTACTCAAGTAATTTGTTTTGGGGTTTATGTATCTTTGGATTATTGAGTTTGTCTCTGATTCTTCTGTCTAGTCTACTCCGTAAATCCATTTCTATTTTTAAGCCAGTACCAGAGAGTTTTGATGATTATTGTTTTGTAGTAAAATGTGATGAGAGAGTCCTCCATGAAGAGGATTTAAAAAATAACTCAGACTACCTGGGCAGGTGTACAGGGAGTTGTGGGGGAAGAACTAATGGATGGATGGGGTAATGGAACTACAAGAAAATGGATGAATGAAAAAATCATTTATTAAGCACTTACTATGTACAAAAAGCACTATGTTAAGTCTAAAGGTTACAAAGAAAGGAGCAGGGCAGTGCTTGATTTCAAGGAACTCACATTTTAATAGGGGAACCAAACAAGTAGAGGAATTCTCAGCTGCTAGTCAGCTGGAAAGATGCTATGGTTTTTAGGGGCAGAACCAAAGCAGATACTGATGCTTCATTCATGTTATTTCTACTGGGGAAACCATTTCATTTTCTTGGGTTGAACCATGAAGTTAAAAATAGTCAGTCAAGTCAGGCATTTATTAAGTGCCTTCTATATGCTAGGCACTATGCTTAATACTGGAGATACAAAGAAAGGCAAAAGACAAACTATGTTCTAAAGAATACATCATTTAATGGTGGAGGACATGCAAACAACTGTGTACAAAAAATGTATAGCAGACCTGCCACACATGTGACCCATAACACTCCTGATGACGGCCCAAAAGAGGCAAAAACTAACTGGGAGATATTTTATGAAATAAAAAAATACAACAAGATGCAGATAACATTATATTTTAAAATCAATTCAATATTCAGTCTACAGGGATCCTTACATATAGATTAGTGAACCCCATTTCTATTTGTGTACGATAGCACTGACATACAGAATAGATAATAACCAGAGGGAAAGTTCTAGAGCTAAAAGAGGCAAGCCTTGGGGAGAAATGGAGGCGTTCCAGGGCTCTACAAGATGTGTACAATGTCATCTGTGAATATGAACATATGGAGAAGAGTCTCATTGTCAGTGAGAACTGGTTTGGGTTCCATGCAGGGCATTTCCACAAGAACTATGATATAAAGTGCAGAGTTTGAATTCTAAGGATATGGTCTAATTTTATTGTCCAAGACTTCCAGACATAGAATATGAGAATTGTTGGGTCGCAGTCTTTTTGGAAGGAAGGAAGGAAATAAAGAAGGAAGGAAAGAAGGAAGGAAGGAAGGAAGGAAGGAAGGAAGGAAGGAAGGAAGGAAGGAAGGAAGGAAGGAAGGAAGGGACAGAGGGAGGTAAGAAGGGACGGAGGGAGGGAGGGAGGGAAGAAGGGAGGAGAAAGGGAAGGAGGAAGGAAGGGAGGAAGAAAACAAGCATTTTAAACAATATTTACATCAGGCACTGTGCTGAATACTTAACGAATATTCTGTGATTCGTACAACATCCCTGAAATACAAAACCATGATCTCCACTTTAAAGTTAATCAACTTGCTTAGAGTCATGAAACTGGTGTCTGAGTCTTGATTTGAATTCAGGTCTGACATTCTCTCTACCTGCTTTCATCAAATAGGAAAGGATGTCCTAAGCTTATTCCCTTGGAACCCGGAGGAGACAAAGGCCTCTGGGCTGGGCTCCTCTGGGCCAGTATCAGTCCCTTTAGATCAGACTATGGCCACCCAGAAATGGGTACTTTATCTAGAAATGTCCTTAACTGCTAGTTCAACCTTTCCTTGTTGGGGCAGAGCTCAGGGACTATTTGGGCTTCTCAGCATTTAGGCCATTGGGCAGGTATAGACATCCTGTCTCGAGAGCCTTGGAAATGAGACAACATTGAGGAAAAGCTCATCTCTGTTGAAATTTAGTGTCTGCCCCCAAATAACTGGAAGGCAATGAGCCAAAACTAGCGAGCCTCTGACTCCAGCTGGGCCGGAGGATGAAAAGGGGCAGGAATGCTTTGGGTAGCCTTTCAGCTTCTCTTACTTGAAGCCTCAGAAAGTGGGGACAGGGGAAGAGGGTGGGCAGCTTTGCTTCAACAAAGCCTGCTGCTTCTCCTTATCTCAACTTGGACAGTGAGGGGGGCACTGGACCCCAAAGTGCCTGCAGAGTTCGCTCACTTCTGCAGCGTCCTCTGCTAATTTTGTCCCGAGGTCCATAAGGACCAGGCTGTCCTGGAGCCCTGTAAACAAAACCTGCAGTGAGCATTTTCCCTTCTCCTCTCGTTCCTCCTACCTACTCCCTATGTCTTTTTTTCTGAAGCTTTTTTATGATTGAACTTTGATTTAGATCCGATTTAGGATTTTCAGCCTCCACTGTCAGTGTTCCCATTCTGCGGGCAGGCTGAGCACGGACATCTCAGCTCAGGCTCCCACCACGGACAGCTCTGGGGCTGCTCAGCTTCCAGTTGGACAGTTCATTTCCTTGTATTTTGCAGAGAGTTGCCCTTTGAAGTCTACCCACACATTTAACCATCTCCTCTTCTGTAGGAAATGTTTAAGAGACAGCCAGCATTAGGTCAGTTTGAGACAAAGTGGTCTATCCATCACAGGGCGTGACTCTCAAAGAAGCTGAGAGGGAGACAAGAGGTCAAAACTCATGTTGAGTCCAAGATCCTGCCTTTGCAACATCACTTCTGTTGTGTTGTAGTCGTTTGCCGTGCCTTAGATCTCCCTCTTCCCACCGGATCCGGAGCTCCTGGCATGGAGGGACTGGGTTTGGCTTGCTTTGTTTTTGCTTCTCTGGAACCCACTGCAAGACTTGGCATTTAGGACAATGACATTTATTTAACACCTACTGTGTGCAAAGCCCTGTACTCAGCATGCTGTGGGAGATAACGACTTTTAGGTAAAAGAACCTCTCTTGCCTTCATTGAAACTCACGGTCTAGTGGTGGGTAGATAGGGAACGGCACAAGTACAGGTACCATAGACAATATCACGTGATTACTTCTCCAGAGGGGTGCAAGTGTAGGATTCTGGGGGTTCTGGGGGAAAGGATAATTCCCAAAAGACGTGACATTCAAGTTTAACTTCAGAGGAGAAGTAGAAATTCAGTGGGCAGCTAGTTGGCACAGTGAATAGCAGACTGGGCCTGGAGTCAGGAAGACCCATTTTCCTGAGCTCAGATCTGGCAGTTAGTCACTTCACCCTGCTTGCCTTGGTTTCCTCATCTGCCAAATCAGCTGGAGAAGGAAATGACCCCCATATTTGTGCCAGAAAAAACCTAAATGGGGCCACAGAGTCACTATGAAAATGCTGCTGCTATACTTACAACAACAGCTGCCAGGGACAGTGATAATAATTGTCACCTAGTTCTCAGTTTTTTACTTAATTTGGAGAAGGACGCGGTAGCCATCACGACCCTTCTCTGCCTCAAGGAAGCTTCAGTAACTCGGAGCCCAAGAGAAGCCTAGGAAGGAAAACTTGTTAGGGACCCAGTGCAAAGATTCCTCTTCCTGGTGGAAAATAGAGACCTAAAGAGCAGAGCAGAGAACAGAAGAGGGAGGCACCAGTGGGCAGACTGGTCCTCTGGGAGCCTCCGGGAGAGCTCCCCAAAGCCTCTCAGGGACTAAGCAACCTCTTACTCAAATGATTGGCTGAATGCCAGGGAGAAACCTGGAGCACGGTGGAGTTCCCATGGATGGCTCATGACGAGTGTGTGTATCCTGAGAATGACAGGGCTTCTCAACAGTTCGAATCTGTGTGCCCCTCAGAGTGTGCGTGCGTGTGTGTGTGTGTGTGTGAGTGAGAGAGAGAGAGAGTGAGTGTGAGTGTGTGTACCTGTGTGTGTGAGAGTGTGAGTGTGTGTATGTGTGTCTATGAGGGAGTGTGTGTGTCTGTGAGTATGAGTGTGTGCATGAGTGTGTTTGAGTGTGTGTGTCTGTGTCTGTGTCTGTGAGTGAGTGTGTATGTGTATGTGTGAATGTATGTGTGTGTGTGTGGTGTAGTGTGGTTTAGAGTAGTCTGGAGAGAATTCTTTGCTCAGTTTTGGTGATGCTGTTGTCTCGAATCATAGAACGTGAACTGAGCATCTCTCAGGTGTCCCTGCCAAAAGGACCTCACAGTTACCAGTTACTTGTTCGCTGTGGTTCAATAGACCAGATTTCCTAATTTCCTAATATTGAACCCCACTCATACATCCAGAACAACCCTTTAAATCAGAGATGGATTCTTATAAATGGCACTTAAAAGGAGCTTGAAATTTTCATAGACCAGTAACACTAATTAGTAATAATAACAAATTAATTAATAACTATTAATATATATTTATTATATAATATGTTTTGTATAACAATAATATAACTATTATATAATAGAAATATTATATACATATGTAATATATATATATATGTCATCTTCTCCATATCTACTATGTACCAGGCACTGTGCTAACTCTTTACAGTGATCTCTGAGGTTCAGATTTTCTTTGCTTGTTTCTGTTTTTTCTTGTTTATTTATCCTATTTTCAAGCTTGTTGAGATTTTTTTCCTTGAGATCTTCGGTACCTTTATTCACCCTACCCCTCATTCGCCTTATTACCCATTTCTTGACTCCCTCCTCTCTGACTGTAGTTTCATTAGAGGGTTAGATCTCAAAACTTCTTGGGTTCCATCTACGCTTGGAAATCCACAGATCACCTTCCACCTTAGGTCTCTGTCTGTGCTGCCTTTTGCTGATCAGGCTTGGCGGAGCGCTGCACAGGCTCCCTTTCCCCCACCTACATGGTGACCTGTGCTGCTCCTGTGTGTTCCTCAATTCTCTGGTTGAGAGCCAGGTCTCCCTCAGCACTTGTGCTTCTGGGTTGCAGCCCTCGGCCGGATTTTGCTCCCGAAGGGATGTGACTAGGCTGAATGGTGAGTCCCAAACAAACTTCTGAAGCCCGGAGCCGGAGCTTCTGAGGCACTGGAAAGAGGTAAGGGAGAAACAAGGTGAAATGGAGTGTTACAACACCTGTTTTGTGTTCTTGGGCTCATTTGGCCTTGAGTGCAAGAGGTAGGGGAGGGTTTCTGAATGAGCTCAGGGTCACTAGCTTGGCTTCTGGATTCTTTAAAAAAAAAATCTTTTGTGTTCCAAGTGTCCTAGACTAAGGAGACATCTGAAGTTGCTTTAACTTTAGCACGTAATTTCTGTTTTTGAGAGGTTTGAGAAGTCATAGAAATTGGAGAAAATGTCTAGTTTGCCAGTTTTTTTGCTCATGTAACTTAGAAGTCCATAATTATTATCTCACTGGATCCTGACACTAGCCCTAGGAGAGGGATGTTATTATTATCCCCATTTTACAGAGAAGGCTGAGGCAGAGATAAAGTGACTTTTCCAGGACAGCTTCAATCAGAGTGAGTATCTGAAGCTGGTTTCCTGAAGCTGACCAGGATGATGCTTTATTTCTTGTGCCTCCGAGAAGCTCACATGAAATGAAGCAAAGTGTGCTAATTCATATCAAAACGACTGTGCTGACCTTGCTGAAAAGATACTGTTTGTGCTTCATGATATGCTTGCCTTCTCCTCAGGCCTGTATTAGACACAAAGAACAGAATCGAAAAGACCGGTAGTTCTCACGTCTAAAGTCATGTGAGATATCCAAAAATCATGCTTCAATGTCACTCCGTATATATACCTCTTGTTGAACACCTACTATGTGGCACATACTGAGTCACGTCCAGGAGATCCAAAAGCGAAAGGAAATGCTCTGCCCTCAAAATTCTTACATTCTGTTGATTGAAATAATATTCATGAAGACAGGTAATTGAAGAGAGCCATCTCCATCCAGAGAGAGGACTGAAACCGAGTATGGATCATAACATAGCACTTTCACTCTTTTTCTTGTTGTTTGCTTGCATTTTATTTTCTGTCTCATGTTTTTCTTTTGATCTGATTTTTCTTTTTCATTATTTATTTTTTATTGTATTTTATTATAGCTTTTTATTTACAAAAATGTTTCAATATTGGGTATTTTTTCAACATTGACCCTTGAAAAAACTTTCGGATCCAATTTTTCCCTTCCTTTCCCTGACTCCCACCCCTAGATGGCAGGTGGTCCAGTACATGTTAAATATTTTAAAATATATGTTAAATCCAACATGTGTATGTATATTTATACAGTTATCTTGCTGCACAAGAAAAAATGGATCAAGGAGGAAAACAAAACCTGAGAAAGAAAACAAAATGCAAGCAAATATCATCAGGAAGCATGGAAATGCTATGATGTGGTCCACATTCAGTTCCTATTATGGGCCAGAACTCTGAACTCGAAACAAAGGATTCTTACACGGTTCTAAGTCAGTGGGATTGATAGAGACAATAGTTATCTCATTTAGCATGGTTCAGTATGATTGATTTAATCCTCCAAGGAGATGTTATGGGCCAGAACTTGAAACAAGGTACTAAATGGAATTGAGGAGACGATGGTTAAATTTAGTTTAGCATTGATTTAATCCTACATCAAATAATGGAACACGGACTCTCTCTGGGTGTAGCTGATTCTCTTCATCACAGAACAATTGGAACTGGTTTGAATCCTCTCATTGTTGAAGAGAACAAGTCCATCAGAACCGATCATTGTATAGTCTTGTTGTTGTCCCGTGTAATTGATCTGATTTTCTTGTGCACCAAGATAATTGCTTAAATATATTTGCATATATTGGATTTTATCATTTATTTCTACCATGTTTAACATATATTGGATTACTTGCCAGCTAAGGGAGGGGGTGAGGGAAAAGGAGGGAAAAATTGACACACAAGGTTTTGCGAGATTAATATTGAAAAATTATCCATGCAGCTGTTTTGAAAATAAAAAGTTTAACAAAAAAAGAAAAGGAAAAAAGTCAAGTAGTCATAAGATGTGCTCAAAGTAACTGAAAGTAATTTCAGGGGGACAAAGGCTTCCCTCTTGGAGGAGATGATACTTGAGCCTTTCATGACGAGATTTGGAAGTGAATGGAAATGCATCCTCGACATCTTAGCAGCTTTTGCAAAGGTCTGGAGGTGGGAAATGAATGGTAACCCCCTGGTATACAAGCAGGTCCGTTTGGCTGAGTTATGGGGCGCATGGAGGGAAGGGAGAAACAACAACAAAACAGTAGTAGAAAAGTAGCCTGGGGCCGTGGCAGAGTAGTGCCTCATGATGTCTAAGGCTTCATGTGATTCTCACAGCAGCTTTAGGAGAGACAAGTGATAGATATCGTTACTCCCATTTTACAGAGGAGGAAACTGAAGTTCAGAGAACAAGGCTTGCGCGCATCTGTATCAGAAGCAGAATTTAACGGGAGACCCTTTCGGCCTCTGCCCAGCTCGGTCTCAGTATTGGTAAGGATGAACAGCCTCGGGGGCTCCTGATATAACTACTCTCCTCATTGAGAGAAGGGACAGGCGTTTTGGAGTCTCCAAGGCTTTGGACTCTTCTCCCAGTTGGGCGCAAACTAGGCGTGTGTTGGATAAGGTGCAAAAAAGACATCCTTGTGTTTTAGATTTTCGCGAAGCTCACCCTTTTTGATAATTTCCTTTTCATTTAGGCTAGAGCATAATAGGAAGAAATGTAGAAATTATTGGAGAAACTCGCTGCACGGTTTCCCTCTTGCCTCCAGTTCTTCTCTTCCTCCCTCCTAACTTAAGCTGTGCAAAGACATTGACATTTTATGCAGTCCGAGTTGGCCATTTTATCATCCTTTCCGTCCTGCATTTGACTGTGAACTCTCATCTTCCCGATGACTCTGATGAGCATTTCTTACTCGCTTCTCTACTTTATGATGTCATGGGAATCTTGACTAAGTAGCTTTAAAGTGATTCTTTTGTAGCAGGTGGGAGGTACAGTCTCTGTCTCCTTTTTGCCAGACTGGATTCCAGCCTATTCAGCAGTTTTTGTTGAATCATGAGTTTTTGATTCCGAAATGGACTGAGGGTTTGGGGCGTTCCAAGCACTCACTTACGGCCCTTGTACACCATCGGCTCTATTGATCGACCTTTCTGCTTCTTAACCAGTTCTGAAATGGCTTGATCGTTAGATCTGGTTCTCCTATTAATAAAAAAACCAAAAAAAACCCAAACCAGCAAAAATCAAAACCATTTCCTTGAGATTTTTGACTTTTTGTTCCTGCAAATGATTTTCTCTTTTGCCAAGTTACCCTTTGGTAGTTTGGCACGGCACTGACTAAAAACTTTAGCTAGGGTGGTATAATTACTTTTGTCACATGGACTTGGCCAGTCTATGAGCGATCAATCTATCTCTGGTTGTTTAGATCCGATGATGACAATGGGAGCAGCTAGCATTTATTAATTGCCTACCGTTTGCTTTACAGTTGCTATTTCTTTTGATCCCCACCACAGTCCTGGGAGGGAGGAGTTATAACTTCAATTTTACAACTGAGGAAACTGAGGGGAAGAGAGGTTCTAACTTGTTCAGGGTCACAGAACTAGTAAGATTTGAACTCGTCTTCCCAATCCTAGTCCCCCTGGAGCTCGTCTCTATTATAATCATATCCATCAAGTTCATGTATGTTTTAGGAACAAACCTAAGTATTTTACATATTCCCCAGTTATTTTAACTGGACTTTCTCTTCTATCACTTCCTGCCCATATCCCAGAGTTACTCTAGGTACCGTTAGTTAAACGAGGTAGGAAATCATGGTGCCTTTTCTTACAAAGTGGGTAGTTTAACTAGAGAGGGAGGGACAGGAGAAGGAAGTGCTTATGAACGTTCGGATGCCGAGAGAGGCTGTCATTCGGCGGGTAGAGACCCGAGCTCGGGAAGATCTAAGTGGCTTCTGGCTCTGGAGACTTTCTCAGTGCCAAGGTAGCTTCTGAACCTGTGACTCACCTGGGTTTGTTTGGGACAAGAAACAGTGGGATGGGGAAAGCTGGATCGGTGCTGGAAGAGAAGCCAGCATCCTTCCTGTTTATCTTGGGAATCCCGCATCTCTCAGCCACAAGAGCGGAATCAACCCAGATTTTACTCAGCTCGTGCCCCCTGGGGGGTGGGGGTGGGGGAGGAGGCCATGCTGATGTGCGATCAATGTTTATGTCTAGCTTCTCCCCAGAAGCTCCCGACCCCTTGGCTTCCTGCCCAAAGTGAATGTAAACTGTTCTGTTGTTGGTGAGAGGGACAGGGAGGGCTCCCCGAGGAGGCAGGTGGATATTTCTCCCCCCTCTCCCTGGAGCCTTTCCCAAGGGGCAGGGGTTACAATTTCAGCCTCAGGAGAAATGAATGGAAATTAATTGATTCTCAGAATGTTTTCCCACCCTCAGCAAAGCTTAGGCTCCTTGGGGGTCTGTGTCCAGCCGAGGTTAGACCGGGCAGTTCCAGAGGATCTCCCCCAGGACCCCGATAGCTGTCCAGCTCCCTGGATCTATTCTCACACTCTTATGTAAAGCCCCCATAAGTAAGTCCTGGGTTGTTATTATTGAGTTTTTTCCAATTTTTGTGCTCTATTTGGGATTTTCTTGGCAGAAATACTGGACAGGTTGGTCATTTCCTTTTCCAGCTCATTTTACACATAAGGCAACTGAGGTAAACAGCCCCCAAGATCCCACAGCTGGTGTCTGAGGCCAGAGTCCTTTTCCCAAGCCTTGCTCTATGCCCGATGGATTCGTCTCGGGGAAGTTGCCCCATTTTCTCTATAGATACATTGATTTTGTAGTCAGAGCAGCATTGGGGCCAAGGAAGAACTGCTGCTTGCCTCTAGCCTGTCTCCAGCCTGTGCTTGCCTCCATCAGCTGCAGCCTGGATATGGAGAGGTCTTTCCACAGTGGGGAAGGAGCGTGTCCCCCGAATTGATGAGACTTGGGGTCAGGTTCAGCCCAAGTGGAGGAAGCCTCTGGGAAGCCGACTCTCGGGGAGGCTGCACCCTTTGGCTGGGCCCCAGCCCCAGACTCCAGGCAAAGGCTTTGAGTTCCAGCCTGCCATGTTCTGGACCTCTTGCTGCAGTGAAGGCCTATTGCAGGTTTATGGGCCTAGGACCATTCCTCCAGCTGTTTCCTTCCCTTGCTGATGGTCGGCGGACTGGAGCCGAATGATTGCTCTTCAAGGTTTCCATTTATGGCTTATTTCTGATTCCTTGGGATTCCCTTCTTCCTTGTTTTCTGTAAATTTTACATGTTTTATGGCAAAACCAGCAAATACGTTCAGTACAATGAGCATGAAAAGGCCTCTCTAAGAAACCCAAAAGGTCTGTTCAGTTGGTTCTTAGGGAATCGGGCCGATGTTCCACTGAGCAGAGTGGGGACCTGGTTCCTTCTTCTGTCAGACCTAGAACTGAGTCCACTGAGCCTCGGGAGTGGAGAATCATTCCCTGATGTCTGCCCCTTCCTCTTGTTTCCTGTCCGTTCATTCAGATGATTGTCTCCGACTGGGCCCAGCAGCTCCATCACCTGCATAGTGTGTGAGGACTCAGAAAAGCCCAGACTCAGTAGCCCGGCTGTCCGGCTGGTTCCGTCTTGGAGTAAATAACGGACCAGCTGATGCTTATCTGTTTCAACTTAATTGGTGCCGGAGACATTTATTGCTTCCACAGGCCAAGTTCCGAGGCAGGAGGGTTGCAAAGAGTCAACCAAGCAAGGCCTGCCTTCAATGAGCTTACATTTTATCAGGGGAGAGATGATGTGTGGAGATGTCTACTCATATATGTTTCTATAAAAATAAATAGATAACACTCAAATATAAGTAGATAACATTCAAAATAAGTAGATAACATTCAAATATAAATAGATAACATTCAAATATAAGTAGACAACATTCAACATAAATAGATAAATTCGAATATAAATAGATGGCCTTATCATGGCCAGGGAAACTGGACCCATTAATTTTTGAAAGCTATCTGCTCTCTCTAAATTTCAGTCAATGCGTATAATTTTTGAATGGCTTTTGTCTCCAGATAAAGACAAAATGAGCTTTATAGAATTCTGAATTTGCTATGAAGGCGAGTTAACCAAGAGAAGGGGGCAGGAATCTATACTGAAAATCCTCTCTGGGGTGCAAAGAGGGACGTCATATAGTGTGCATTTACGGTGAATACAGGGGATCTTCTGAGGGGAGACTAACATGGGGGACTAGGAAAGGCAACTCTCGAGGAGTTTGGAGGAAGCCAGGAATCCCCGAAGCGGTTGTGAGGATCTAGAGGGTTCCAGACATAGAGATGAGGTCTCATTAAGGTATGGATCTAACTTTGTACTCTAAGGATCTTCTCGGTCCTGAGCTAGAACAGCTGGAAGCCATGGACTACCCCTTAATCTCTGCTCTTCACTAGGTGTGGACACCAGGGAAGGGGCTTTGGTTACCAGATGCTGAAGTGCTTCTCTTAAGATATGGTGGGCGAGTGGTCTACACTTGAGACCAAATGGAGGGCTCATGCTGACAGACCATTTCTCTAGTGGCTTAAGGCAGTCATCTACTGCTCCCTTGCCTGCCCCCACTCCTCCTCATCCCAGGAAGAGGAGGGTGGCAGCTTTACCAAACACCTATTAATTAAACTCCAAGGCTACCAGAGCCCTAGACGCTCACCCCCTCAGCTCATGGAGAAGGAGATTGAGAAGGACATGAGGGACCCAGCTCAAAGTCACTCTGCGGAGGGGCGGCGGAACCTGAACGGGGCTGTTCAGCTTGGGATTTGTTCCGAGTGCCCACATGAAGGCAGCTGCAGCTGTGAGGTTACTGCAGAACCCAGCCAGTGACAGGAACCATGTCCCTGCATGATGAATGGGGGCAGCCAGCCTTCAAGCGCCTTTTGTTTGGAGCCCCCGGTTAGAGAAGTCAGCCATCACTGCAGGGAACGAAGCTTGCTGCCTCAGTCTCCTCCCACTTCCAAGAAGTGTCCCTGGAGTATGGTTCGGCCATCTTGAATAAAAGGCCCAACTGAAGATGACATATAAATTTGGATATTTTCAGGGACCAGACTGGAGATTTGCTGGGTCACTGGATCATAAATCACTGACTCTCGAAATATATGTGATCATAATAACTGATATTGTTGTGTATTGTCACAGCAACCTTGAGAAATTGAGAGGAGCCATTATTGTCCCCATCTTACAAGATACTGAGTCACACAGATCCAAAGGATAAGAGATGGATTTGAACCCAGGCTCCCTGATTCCAGGTACAGACTCCACACTGCCTCTGAAGGGGACATGTGTGTACCAGAACCTTGGAACTGGGAAGTCTTGTAACATGAGATATTGGTATTATTCCTTTTTTGCTTCTTTTGATCAGTAAGCAGGGGGAACAAGCTCCAGACCATGGGCTCTTTTTCAGAGTAACCTCATGGGGAAATAGGGCTTATAAAACAAAAGACAAAGCAGACATTAGGTGTTTGGTTCAAGAAGGGCGCTATCCCATCCCATCACCTCAGGGACAGGAGAAGTTGCTTAATGTTGCTCGAAGGACCGTGTATATTTCTGATTTAAAATTTTTATTGATAACTTTGGCATTGCCATCAGCTTTATATGTTTGAATATCTTCCTCTTCCTTTCTGAAAGGGAGCAAAAACTAGAAAAAAAAAAAGATGAAAAAATGGTGCAAACTGGCCAACCCCTTTCTGATTCCACAATTAGCAAAGACCTCTTGAGAACCAGGAGAACCGTCCCTCCGTTCTCTGCAGAAGTGAGGGACCGTGTTCTTGCTGTTCCACACCACTTGTGCATTGGAGTCACCTTCATTTGGAGGGCTCTCCCGAGGGCCTTGGACCCCACAGGTTTCAGATGTCTGACGACAGCCAATGTCAGAGCAGGTTCAGAGAGCCGGGGATGAGATGTGGAGGTAGAGGCCCGGGAAGTGCCGACCCGGTCACTCTCACCCCTCCAAGACGACAGATCTCTCATAATAGTCTCATGAGAGAGATGGCTAAGGTGGAGGTCCTGGAGGACTCGTGTGAGAGACCGGACAAGACAGGAGCTGTGGACAAGCCCAGGGAGAGCGGTGGGACTGTGGCAGATTGAACGCGTGTATGTGGGGGGACAACTTACTGTTAGCTCCTGGATGGGGAGGTGGGGAGGAGGGACAAGCCCCCACGCCGGCTTCCTGACCTCCATTTCAGGGGCCTCCTGGGTCCCAGCAGAACAGAAAGTTGGACCGGGACGTGAACCGGGTGTGGATGGCAATGTCTGAAACCCGGACGTGTTGCTGGAAGCCATTGAGGAAAGGCCACAGAGGGTCAGGACATGCAGCTTTTCAAGGTGTGAGTCGAGTTCGAGGCGGCTGGTTCAGTTTAATCACAAAGAATGCTTCTCTTTTTTTTTTTAAATTTAATAATAACTTTGTATTGACAGAACCCATGCAGGGTAATTTTTTACAGCATTATCCCTTGCATTCACTTCTGTTCTGATTTTTCCCTTCCCTCCCTCCACCCCTTCCCCCAGATGGCAAGCAGTCCTTTACATGTTAAATAGGTTACAGTATATCCTAGATACAATATATCTGTGCGGAACTGAACAGTTCTCTTGTTGCACAGGGAGAATTGGATTCAGAAATAACCCGGGAAGAAAAACAAAAATGCAAACAGTTTATAATCATCTCCCAGTGTCCTTTCTTTGGGTGTAGCTGCTTCTGTCCATCCTTGATCAATTTTTTAAATATTTTATTTTATTTTATAATAACTTTATATTGACAGAATCCGTGCCAAGGTAATTTTTTTTACATTATCCCTTGCACTCGTTTCTGTTCCGATTTTTTTCCCCTCCTTCCCTCCGCCCCCTCCCCTAGATGGCAAGCAGTCCTATATATATTAGATATGTTGCAGTATATCCTAGACACAATATATGTGTGCAGAACCGAACAGTTCTCTTGTTGCACAGGGAGAATTGGATTCAGAAGGTATAAATAACCCGGGAAGAAAAACAAAAATGCAAATAGTTCACATTCGTTTCCCAGTGTTCCTTCTTTGGGTGTAGCTGCTTCTGTCCATCTTTTATCCATTGAAACTCAGGTCTCTTTGTCAAAGAAATCCACTTCCATCAGAATACATCTTCAAACAGTATTGTTATTGAGGTATATAATGATCTCCTGGTTCTGCTCATTTCACTTAGCATCAGTTCATGTAAGTCTCGCCAGTCCTCTCTGTATTCATCCTGCTGGTCATTCCTTACAGAACAATAATATTCCATAACATTCATATACCATCACTTCCTCAGCCATTCTCCAATGGATGGGCATCCACTCAGTTTCCAGTTTCTAGCCACTACAAACAGGGCTGCTACAAACATTTTGGCACATACAGGTCCCACTAAGGAATACTCTCTGGTCCATATGGTTGTTATGGGAGTGGGAGGGAGAATCGGAACTCGGGTCTGACCACAAGCTCAGCACTTTGATGCTTGTCTTAGGGATCCAAAAACTAAGGCGGGGTTCGGGTGCCTTCTTCTTGGCACAGAGTTGGGCCCCGTGGGTCCCACCGCCCCAAGCCCCATGTTTCCTCTTTACTTGCAGGGGTTATAATGATTTCCTTGAGTTTGATGATAGGATGGGACCTCGGAGGTCACTGACTGCAACCCCCTTTCCTTGCAGAGAAGCGTACTGAGGCCCGGAGTGCAAGCGCCTCCCTCGGCCCAGGGCCAGCATGAACCAAAGTGGGGGAGGGGGAAAGTCCAAGGCTGGGTCCTGGCGTTCTGACCCAGGGTCCTGTACCCCATGGAGTCAAGTGAAGGAAGCCGGGAAGGTCGTTGTCTCCCTGGCTTTCATGGCAGTACTTAGGGGGGCTTGTGTTTGGGTCAGCAACACGTGTTGAATGATGCAGGGCTCCAAGTAACCGATGACACATGGGGAAGGCAGGGTTCTCAGGGCAAGGGCAGGGGCTGGCCCGACCCTGCGAAGGTTCCCCGCTGCCTTTCCCCGAGTGGACGCAGCCATCCCAGGTCTCGGAGCCGCTCCCCCCGCCCCAGCCCAGGGGATGCATGTCGGCGGTGTCATCAGGGGCGCTCTCGCGCTCACCTTTGCTGGTGAGTGGGGAGCCCCGCAGCTGAGGGCCCGGAGCTTGGGGGGAACGGGGCTCCCCCGGGTGCTGTGGGGGTGCCCCCAGGGCCAGGGGGGAGCGGGCCTCCCCTGGGTGCCGCTGGGGTTTGGGGGGTGCCGCCGGGGCCGGGAAGGGGAGTGGGGTTCCCCTGGGTGCCATCGGAGCTGGGGGGAGCGGGGCTCCCCGCATGCTGCCGAGCTTGGGAAATTCCATGTGAAACGGGGAGTCGGCGGCCGCGCTGAGTCATCCCCGGCGGCTGGCGGCCGGCCGAGCTGCGGGAGGGGCGGCGGGCGGCCGGAGGCTGGCCGGAGGCGGCCGCGGGGAGCCGGGACGGCGGCAAAGGTGGGAGCCCCGGGCTCGGGAGGGGGCGCGGCCGGGAGCCCCCGGGCTGCCGGGGCTTGGCCGCTTTGGCCCGGGGTCGCGGAAGCCGAGCCCTCCTCCCCCAGAAGCCGCAGCCCTGCGCACCCCGTATTTGCAGAGGCGGCTTCGCGCTGTGTGCGGCCTGGGGGACTTCGGGACGGCGCGGCCCCGGCGTGGAGGGAGGGGCCCGGGAGGGGGCTGCCCGTTCGGGGCGCCTCCGAGGGCAGCGCTGGGCGGGCGCCCCCCCCCCCCCTGCTTCCCACAGAGCGGCCCCTTTTCTCTGTGGTCATGGGGAGCTTGGTTCTGGTCCTGGCAGGGGAGGGGGAGGGGGAGGGGAGAGGCTCAGGTTGTCCTGAGCTCTAGATGGGATTCTCTAAGTACCGGGGGAGGGGTAGAGGAGGTGGTGGGAGGGGAGGAGGAGGGGAGGGTCCCGGGCCGTGCAGCTTCGGGCTGGGTGGCTGAGCAGCCCCTGCTTGTTTGTCTTTGGGGATAAAGGATCTTTGTGATTCTGGCCCGAAGAGCAGCCGGCGCTTGGGCAGGATGCTGCCTTAGCTTCGTAGTTAATGGGCCTCTTTCAGGGGAGCCCGATGCCGTCTGTGGCCACCCCCAGCTTCCCGGCCCTCGCTGCCTCGGGGCCTCACTTCTCCGTTTGCTTGAAGCCAGTTTGCTGTGAAGGGCTCTCCGAAGGGAGGGGTCTGGGGGCGGAGAGCAGCCTTTTACTTTTCGGACAAGGAAAGTGACAAGTCGGTGGTGTGCCCAGGGGCACAGAGCTCTTGGCCTCCCAGGCAGCATCTGCACTCAGGTCCCGACTTCCAGTGCGGGGCTCTGGCTTTGTGCCCTCCGGGCGCCAGGGACAGAGCCAGTGCGGCTCAGGGGGCCCAAGGCTTAGGGGCAGCTTAGTGTAGTCAGGACGAGGCTGTGGGAGAGAACCTGAGAGCAGTTGGGAGCCTGGGCCCTTCTCCCCACTCGGGAGGTCTTGGGCACTTCCCTTTTCAGGCTCAATTCTTCTTTTGTAAAGCTGGGAGCTTGGGCTCAGTGACCGCGGAGGGCCTTGGAGCCATGATGAGTCTCCCCCCAAGGTTACAGATAGAAGCTGAGAGGTGGCTGGGGACATGGTGGGTGGGGCAGAGGCCCTGGAGGCAGGAGACCTGAGTTCAAATCCGGCCACAGTCACTTGACACTTATTAGTGGTGTTACCTTGAGCAGGCCACTTAACCCCACCTGCCTTGCCAAAAATGTATATATATAAATAAAACCAAATTATTTGCTTTTGCTGTGGATGCCCCTTGTCCGAGAGGACCTGTGATGGTTTCATAGCACATGGTGGTCAAACATCACATGAGGCCCATGGCAGCGTGTGTTTGCAGAGACCACTAGAGTTGCCGTCAGCAGTTGAATCCCAGCCCAAATGATGATGTGAAATGGCTGCTGGACAAGTCTTAGGGTGGTAGAAGGACCTGCTAGGTCTTCTGCTCCCTCCTGGCCCCTAATTTAATCAAAAAGGAGACTGAGGCCCAGGAGCAAGTCCCTAGCCCACGTAGGTGGGAAGTGTCAGAGACAGGATTTGAACTCAGGTTTTCTGACTCCAAATTGTCTTTCCACTACATTGTGTTCCTTCTATTCTTTAAGCTTCCGTTTCCTCACATGTCGGATGAGGGCAACAAGTCTTGCATAAAATACCCTACAGGCTGATCTGAGGATGAAATGCCAGGAGAGATGGACAACGTGCTTTAGAACCGATAGGAAATGGACTCTAAGAGGAAGGGGAGTCCTGGTTAAGCTTTTATCAGGGCTGCCGGCATGGAGGGGGGGCAGTGCTTCTTATCCCCAGTTTTGGTTTGCTTTCCAGAATGGTTGGATCAATTCACGAGTCCAGCAGTAGTGCATTAGTGTCCCAGTGTGCCCACACTCCCTCCTGTAGTTGTCATTTTACTTTTCTGTCATATTAGCCAATCTCATAAATGTGAGGTGGTGCCTCAGAATCCTCTTAATTTACATTTTTCAAGCAAGTTAAAACAAGCCTGAGGAACCACCTCACACCTCTCAGATTGCCTAAGATGATGGAAAAGATAATGACAAATGTTGGAGGGGATGTGGGAAAACTGGATCGCTGATGCATTGTTGGTGGAGTTGTGAACGGATCCGACCACTCTGGAGAGCAATCTGGAACTAGGCCCAAAGGGCTGTAAAACTGTGCATACTCTTTGATCCAACAGTGTCTTTGCTGGGTCTGTCTCTCAAAAGGGATCTTAAAGGAGGGGAAGGGACCCACATAAATTGGGGAATGGCTGAATAAGTTGTGGTACATGAAGGTAATGGAATAGTATCGTTCTGTAAAAAAATAATGAACAAGCTGATTTTAGAACGCCCTGAAAATGTTTACACAAACTGATGCTGAATGAAACAAGGAGAACCAGGAATAGGATGTACACAGTAACAGCAAGAATGTGCTAATGATCCACTAAGCAAGACTTGGTTCTTCTCCGTGGTTCAGGGATCCCAAGCAATCCCAATAGACTTTGGACAGAAAATGCCATCTGCATCCAGAAAAAGATCTAAGGAGACTGAATGTAGATCAACACATCCTCTGTTCACTTCTTTTTTTCTGTTTTTTTTTTTTAAATCTCTCCCATAGTTTTTCTCTTTTGCTCTGATTTTTTCTCTCCCAATGTGATTAATACAGCAATGTGTATTAAAATAAATAAATTTACCAGAATCCAAAAGAAGCCCCCAAAAATTGCTAGAAAATTTCTCTTAAGTGTATATAAAATCTGCAAATGACAAAATAAAATTTACATTGATCAGTAGTGATTTAGAGCATTTTTTTCATAATGTAGATAGTTTTGATTTCTCAACCTGAAAACTGCTTATATCTTCTGACCAATTATCAGTTGGAGAATAACTTGTATCTTTAGAAATTTGACTCACTCCTTTATATATTTGAAAAATGAGAATTTTATCAGAAACACTATTTTATGTTTATAATCAGTGTTTATTTCCCTCATCCTATTTCTTTTCTGTTTATTCCTTTCTCTCTCCTTTCACCATGTCCCTCTTCAAAAGTGTTTTACTTTTATGCATTACTTTCCCCAATCCACCTTCTCTTCTATTTGCACTCCCTGTTCCTCCCCTTCTACTTTCCTGTAGGATAAGATAAATTTCTATCACCACCTAAGTTATTAACTTTTAAGAAATTTTGATGAGAATAAGGTTTAAGTGTTGTCTTCCACCACTTGTTCTTCTCTCTTCTGTAAAGTTTTTTGTCTCTTTTATGTGAGATAATTTGCCCCAATCTACTTCTCCCTTCCCTATTCTTCAAATACATGATTTTCTTACCCCTTAATTTCTTTTTTTTAGATCTCATCCCATCATAATCAACTCACACTCACATGCTTTGTCTATGTGTATGTATGTGTGTGTGTATATATATATATATATATACACACACACACATTATGTGTATTTCCAACTGTCCTCATCATGAGAAAGTGCTTAGGAGCTACAAGCATCATCTTCCCATATAAGAATGTAAACAATTGAACTTTATTGAATCCCATATTATTTCTCTTTCCCATTTGCATTTTTGTGCTTATCATTAGTCTTATATATTTGAAAGTCAAATTGTCTATTCAGCTCTGGTCTTTTGATCAGGAATGCTTGGGATTCCTCTATTTCACTCATGACCTATTTTTCCCTTGAAGGATCATGCTCAGTTTTGTTGGCTAGATGATTCTTGGTTGTAATCCTAATTCCTTTGCCCTCTGGAATATGATATTCCAAGCCTTTTGATTATTTAATGTAGAAAGTGCTAAATCCTGTGTATCACTAACTGGGGATTCATGATATTTGAATTGTTTTTTTCCCAGTCATTTACAGTATTTTCTTTTTGGTCTGGGAATTCTGGAATATGGCTATAATATTCCTGGGAGTTTTCATTTGGAATCTCTTTCAGGAAGTGATTGGTGAATTCCTTTCATTTCTATTTTACTCTCTGATTCTAGGATACCAGGGCAATTTTCCTTGGTCATTTCTTGAAAGATGATATCTAGCCTCTCTTTTTTAAATCATGGTTTTCAGGGAGTGCAATAACTTTAAAATTATTTTCCCCTTGATCTGTTTTCTGGGTGAGTTTCTAAATGAGGTATTTCACATTTTCTTCTATTTTTTTCATTTTTAAAATTTCGTTTGCCTGATTCTTGATGTCCCATAAAATCTTTAGCTTCCATATGCCCAATTATAATTTTTAAGAAATTATTTCTTCAGAGAGGTTTTTTCCCCCTCTTTTTTCCATTTGGCCAAATCCACTTTTTTTTAATTAAAGCTTTTTATTTTCAAAACATATGCATGGGTAATTTTTCAACACTGACCCTTGTAAAACCTTGTGTTCCAAATTTTTCCTTTCCTTCCTCTCACCCCACTCCAGATGGCAGGTAATCCAATATATGTATTTTTTATTATAGTTTTTTATATACAAAACATGCATGGGTAATTTTTCAACATTGACCCTTGCAAAAACTTCTCTTTCAACTTTTTCCCTCCTTCCCTCTACCCTCTCCCCTAGCTGGCAGGTAGTCCCATACATAGTAAATATGTTAAAGTATATGTTAAGTACAATATATGTGTATATATTTATACAGTTGTCTTGTTGCACAAGAAAGATCATAATCCAATATATGTTAAACATGTTTAAAAATGTTAAAAATTGTTAAATCCAATATATGTATACATATTTATACAATTATCATGATGCACAAGAAAAATCAGATCAAAGAGGGAAAAAATGAGAAAGAAAACAAAATGTAAGCAAACAGCAGCAGAAGAAGTGAAAATGCTATGTTGTGACCCACCCTCAGTGCTACTCACTCTGGGTGCAGATGGCTCTCTTCATCACCAGATCATTGGAATTGGCCTGAATCATCTCATTATTGAAAAGAGCCATGTCCATCAGAATTGATCATTGTATAATCTTGCTGTTGCCATGTATAATGATCTCCTGGTTCTACTCACTTCACTCAACATCAGTTCACATAAGTCTTTCCAGGCCTTTCTGAAATCCTCCTGCTGATCGTTTCTTACAGAACCATAATATTCCATAACATTCATGTACCACAATTTATTCAGCCATTCTCCAGCTGATGGGCATCCACTCAGTTTCCAGGTTCTTGCCACCACAAACAGGGCTGCCACAAACATTTTTGTACATGTGGGACCCTTTCCTTCCTTTAAGATCTATTTGGGATATAGACCCAGTAGAGACACTGCTGGATCAAAGGGGATGCACAGCTTGATAGCCTTTTGGGCATATCTACTTTTTCTTTAAAAAAAGAAATCTAATCTTCAGTGGATTTTTGTTCCTCTTTTACCATTTGGTCTAGCCTATTTTTAAGGTGTTATTTTGTTTAGATGTGTGTGTGTGTGTGTGTGTGTGTGTGTGTATGTGTGTGTGCGCGCTCCTGCCTACTTTACCAAGCTGTTGACTCTTTTTCATGATTTTCTTGCATTACTCTCATTTCTTTTCTTAAGTTTTCCTCTTCCTCTGTTATTTTATTTTTAAAATACTTTTTGACTCTTCCAGGAATTCTGTTTTGGGGGGAATTGGGGAGGAACTGAGACAATTTACTTTTTTTCAGGCTTTGGATGTAGCTGTTTTAATTTTGTTATCTCCTTTTGAGTTTTTATTTTGATATTTTCTGACACCATAGTTACTTTCTATGATCAAATTCCTTTCTTGTTTTTTGCTTTTTTCCCCTCCAAACTTTTCCTTTTATGATAAAATCGGGCTCTGCTTCTGGGATGGAGAGGCACTATCCTAAGTTTCATATTTTGTTTGTGTGTGTGTGTGTGTGTGTGTGTGTGCATCTGTTTTTAGAACTAGTTCTGGGAGATCTGTAAGTTTTCAATTATTCCAAGGTGTTGTGATCTAAGGAGATGGATTTTTGCTGCCCCATTGCCCCCCTATGTTAGTGCTCCTTCTCACCCTAGGACTGTGACCCCTGTCTGAGTATGGACAAGAGTTCTGCACCTAGTACCCCCAGAACATCCCCCATAATCTCCTTTAGGTCAGTTATCTGACCCCTTTACTGTCTGTGGACTGAAAGCTCCAGAAGCTGCTGATTTAGCCATCCCTTAAGGCCTGCTGCTCTTTTCCTGGGGCCCAGCCTTGCTAGACTTTGCTTCACTCTTGTCCCAGTGAGACAGAGCTTTCCTGTCAACCTTCTAACCTGTCTTGGTCTGAAAAATTGTTTCTCCCCGTCCTTTTGTTGGTTCTAGCTGTCCAAAATTCATTTTGAGACATTATTTTGAAGAGAAATTTGGGGAAGTTCAGGAGAGTCTCTGCCTTTATTCTGCCATCTTGGTTTTGCTCTCTATTATGAATATTACCCAGACCTTTTAGTCTTTCATCTCCTTGAGGTATTTGTCCAATAATGGGATAATTTGGTCAAAGGATAAATGGATACAGTTTAGTGATTTTTTTTCATGTATCTCTAAATTAATTTTCATGATACACAACTCTGATAACAATATGTTAGTATGGTTGTTTTCTGGTAGTTTCTTTGAAATTTTTTCTTACATTATTTCTAAATCAAAATTTCTAAATTAAAACAGTATTTCTTCTTTGTCTTCTTTCTTTCCTCTCACTGAGAAGACAAGAACAATAAACCTTATTACAAATGTTGATTCAATGCTTTGAGTTCATCACCTCTCTATGGAGATGAGGGGTAGAGTAGGAGAGTAGCCTGTTTCATCAAGTAACTCCAACATTAACTTTTTCTATCTTTTGCCATCTTTAGAATGGTGTTTGGGTCATGTGAAATGCACATAACAAGCAGTTGTTAAACATTCACATTAGGTCTCCTTAAAACCATTTCTTCACATCCTTTGACCACTAATGAGTTAGGGAATGGCTCTTGGTCTTATATATTGGGATTATTTTTTCTACACTTTGGATATTAAACTTTTATTAGATATGGATTTCCCCCCAATTGACAGCTTTCCTTATTTTATCTGTATTGATTTTGTTTTTACACCAGGTTTTAAACTTCATGAAATTTCATAACTGTTCTTTTATTTAATTTTTAGGATTCCCCTAAGATTCCCCATTCCCCTAAAGTAAGATCAGTACCGTAAAAGGCTCCTCGTCCTGTTATTATATGTGTGGGCGTCCATCTATGTTTTCATGCTGTGATTCTATGTTTAGGTCACATACTTGGAGATTGTTATAATATAGGTCCTCAAATACTGTTCTAGACGGTGTTTACCTTTCCCACTGGCCTGCAGGGATTCTAAGAGCGCAGCTTTTCACAGTAGGGGATATGAAAACTGTCCTAAAAACAAAGCCCCTGTAGCTTTCACAGCCAATCCCCTAACCGGGACTTATAGCTTGCACTGTCTATCAGTCTGTTCCCAGTAGCAGAGGCTCTGGGGCACAGCCAGCCGGCTCTGACCAATCAGCATTTTCTATCCAAAGCCCTTCCAAACCTCAAGGGATCTACACTCCCATCCAAGAACAAACATGTTGTGTAACACAAAATGCAACATTTGGTCTGATCTGGCCCTTTTGGGGCTGTGAGAGAGTAATTTAAACCAGTGTCTTGGTGCAACCTAGTGCATATGAGCAAGGATATTGTGGGTCCGTTCTGCTGAGGAATTCTGCGCTCTCAACCTCCACTGACTGTCTTTGAGCTCTTAACCTTTGCTATATTGTGTGTGTGGTCCTTGTGGGCCACCATATTGAATACAGATCCAGGGTAAATGAGTCGTTTTTCATGTTTCTAAAATAGTGGGGTTCCTTGATGAGAAGCCACTGGTTTGTCCGTCCCCTTCTAAACCCCCAAATCCTCCGGTGACTTCCTATTATCCCAGGACAAAGTACCTCACTCCCCACCCCAGTGTGATTTGGATCAAGTTTAGCACAATTCTCAAATGTTTTATTGGTGATGCTGCTTTTTCAAACATGCTCCTGGCTCCTTAAGGACTCCTCCTTCCCTCCTCTAAGAGCTCCATTCTTGCAACAAAAATGTACACCTTAGCGAAACAAAATCATTCCACTGACCCTGGCCGACGGTCCGGCTGCTTCTCTGTCAAGGGTAGGAGGCTCCCGAAGTAGGGGTCTTCACTGTCCTGGTCAAAGTTCTGACATCATCATCTTACACGATCGTGGTCACCATGTAAATCGTGCTCTCTCGGTTCGCTTTCCTCTGCATCGATTCAGAGGAGTCCTCCCAAGAGTCCCCGGATTCTCTCTATCTCTCTGATTTCTTACGGGGCGACCATCTCCCGCTACATTCATATACCACCGTTGACTGGCAAACGCTTTGTTTCTAGTTCCTTTTTTAACCACAAGAGAGCTGCTCTAGACATTTCCGTACACACGGGCCATCCTTTCCCTCTGCCTTGGCTGCCTTGGGCCCACAGATGCCTGGTAATTGGATTGCTGACTCAGTGACTGAGCTGCTCCATATTCTCCGCTGAGTAACTTTAAAAGTACAGAGGAGGAGGACAATCGTTCTTGGTTTTAGCAGCTTCGAGATCAGTCACTGACTACCCTAGAGAAGCCAGTTCCAGGGAGTGGTGAGGATAAGCTGGAGAGAAAGGGGCTGTGGAAGGTGAGGATGTAGAGGAAGCCATTGCAGCCCAGCTATTTATTCTAGGGGATTGGTTGTAACAGGAGAAAAAAGTCAGGACTCCAGGTGGAGAAAGGGTGGCAAGGTCCAGGAGGGGGCTTTCTAGTAGCTGAGGGGGGCCTGGAGAGGAGAGGGAAAGACCAGTTGGAGGGTTTTCTGAGGGGCTGGGTCCCCGCAGGAGATGGAATCATGGCCACAAGAACAGAAGCTGGTATTTTTAAGGATAAGGAGCACACTTTCATCAGACTGGAGCAAAGAGGGAAAGAATGGGGAACGATGCCGAAGGGTCCCAGTTGAGGGATGGGGTAAAACAGGAAATCCTGGCTGAGAGCCTCAGCTTCCTCAGTGGAGTTGGAAGTGAGCACCCCTGTTTATACAAGATGATTTCAAAGGTCCTTCCCACTCGGACCTTTCAGTACAATTGGAGGTGAGCATCTCTGATGGTACGAGTGATCCCAGAGGTCCTTCCCAGCTCGGACCTTTCAGTGCAATTGGAGGTGAGCATCTCTGATGGTACGAGTGATCCCAGAGGTCCTTCCCAGCTCGGACCTTTCAGTGCAATTGGAGGTGAGCATCTCTGATGGTACGAGTGATCCCAGAGGTCCTTCCCAGCTCGGACCTTTCAGTGCAATTGGAGGTGAGCATCTCTGATGGTACGAGTGATCCCAGAGGTCCTTCCCAGCTCGGACCTTTCAGTGCAATTGGAGGTGAGCATCTCTGATGGTACGAGTGATCCCAGAGGTCCTTCCCACTCGGACCTTTCAGTGCAATTGGAGGTGAGCATCTCTGATGGTACGAGTGATCCCAGAGGTCCTTCCCACTCGGACCTTTCAGTGCAATTGGAGGTGAGCATCTCTGATGGTACGAGTGATCCCAGAGGTCCTTCCCAGCTCGGACCTTTCAGTGCAATTGGAGGTGAGCATCTCTGATGGTACGAGTGATCCCAGAGGTCCTTCCCAGCTCGGACCCCTTCACCACAGTGGTTTTGTTTCCTCCATCGGGATGCTGGGCTTCTGAGAGCAGGAAGGCAGGAACATGAGAAGGGAACTTGAGATTCTAATCTGAAGCAGATTGGGAAGGGATTTTCTGACATGGGTCCAAGGGTCCACTGACCAGGAGGGGCCCAGAACTTCAGGGGGTGTCAGGTTCCCAAGCTCCGTGCTCACGAGTCTCTGACCAGGAGGACAGTCCTTGGGTGGAGATTTTGCTGCTTGGGCTGGACGTGGACACTGGGCTGTGCCAGCCAGGCTCTCTGCTTGGCACCTCGGCAGGGTTGAGGGCGTGGGTCCTAGGGCACCCATAGAGTGGGTCCGGGGCAGGCACTAGTGGAGGCCACCTACTGTGGTCTGGAGAACCTTATGGGCTCCCTGGAATCCAGGAGTGACCCCTGTATTGGTCTGTGGGAAGGAGAGGGGCTCAGAGAACAGGACTCAGCATCCTTACTCTGCAAGGTGATTCTGGAGGTGGGGCAGGGCAGTTGAGAGCGTGTAGGGCTTGGAGTCAGGAAGGCTGGCCCAAGTACCTCTAGCTAACTGTGGGACCCAGGCTGTCTCTGAGCCTCCATTCCCCCCTGCTGAGTGAGGACCCACATGTCCTCATGTCTACATGCGGGAGCGCTCGCTCTGGGCTGGAAGGAGGGTCCCCACTTCCTGAGGGATTTCCTCCATAAAGCTTAGGGCGGGACGTGAATCCTCACATCAATGGCTAAGCTGGAGGTCATCAAGTCCAACCCCATTAATTAGAGCTGGGCCATCCAGGGTCAGCTGAAGCCCAGAGAAGCTAATTCTCTTGCCCAGTGTCTCATTGACAATACGGCATCACCAGCTGAAGTCAGATCCACTTCAGCCCCACAAACTTTACAAGCCCCTGCTCCGTGTGGATCTGTGGGTTTGACTTGGGGGCTCCCCTGCTAAAAGCCCCCATAATCCCACTCTCAGGGAGCTGACCTTTGGGCCAGGTAATAAGCTGTGCACATAAATAACAACATAGGTGGTCGTGTCTAAATGTGACAGTGAACAGAGGGCGTCAGAGAAAGGCTTTTCAGATGAGGGCTTAAGGCAGACTTGGTGGATGAAGGGACACCCGAGCTGGACTTTAGTCGTAATACTTGTACATATATTGGATTTCACATATACTTTAACATATTTAACATGTATTGGGCTACCTGCCATCTGGGGGAGGGAATAGGGAGGAGAGAAAGCTTTACAAGGGTCAGTGTTGAAAAATTACCCAGGTATAGGTTTTATATATAAAAAACTTTAATAAATTAAAAAAACCTTCACAATAAAAAAAAATAATAGTTTACATGACGTTGCAGGCCGGGGTTGGTGTAGAACTGAGGGAGGATGTTCCTTAGTGGGAACGGAGCCTTTGTCCAGTCTGACTCATTGAACGGAGGACGGAGTTGGGAAATAAGACTCGAAAGGTGAATTGTAGCTGGGCTATGGAAGACTTTGAATGTCAAGCCAGATTGGATGGCCCAGATCAAACACCAAAACCTAGAAGTCCGTGAAAGAAACTGGAAGAGTCCAAAAGGATAAAATAGCACTGGGAACTTGAGACTGGAGAGGCTGCTGTACCCAGAATTCCTGAAAAGACTGGGGTTTTCTCCCTGTCAGTTAAGCAGATTCAAAAGATTCAGTATATCCTAGGAACACATAGATGGTAATGCAGAACAGCAGAAAACTCTGTTGACCTGTCTCCAACACTCCTAGCTGTGGAGTTCTGAGCTCTTTAACTTCTCTGAACCTCATTTTTCTCACCTGTAAAATGGCACTAACAGTGCCTATACGAGAGAGACGTCACCGACCAGAAGCTCACCCGCTTCTCCAAGGGAACAAAAGCCTGTGAAAAGCCTCCGTGGGCTGGCACACCGGCCCGGCAGTTTATTTGCTCCAGCTGAGTGGGACTGAAGAGTCCACAGGGTGCGACAGAAAGGACCCTAGGGGAAGAACAGGGAGCTCTTGGTGCCCAGCCCCCCTTTCCATCGCCCTGTGATGCTAACCCGCAGCTTTCTCGTCCGTGGGATGGGCGGATCCCGGCCTTACCCCTTTCACAGGGGGCTGGAGAAGCTTTGCAGACCCTACATTCTGGATGAATGGGCCTGTCTCTGGCTACCAGATGTGTCTGGGGGACCCTCCCTTCGCATAAGGGTTTTCTCTTCCTTGGGTGCCTCCCTGACACAGCCTAAATCCCCCTTGTGTGGAGTTCTGCCCTGTCAGGTCCATAACCGGGTCACCACCCTGGGTTCTGACTTTAAATGAGAGGCTGAGACAGGAAGTCACTGAAAGGAAGTCAGGCAGAGGATTTATTGGGCTCCCTGGGGAGGGGCCGGCCCACCCAGAGAGCCCCCTCCAGGAACTTGGGCCATTGAGAAACGGGCTTCCGAAGGAGACTTGGCAGGAGCAGAGAGGAGATTCCGCATCTGGGCACCTCCGGACACAAAGTAGCTGGACAGGGAGGGGGCCTGAGGGGGGACCCTGGGGGTGCTAGAGGCATTGGGGGCTATGGACCCCATGGATGGAGGGAAGGAGGTGTTCCTGGACGAGGCATGTGAGGGAACATAAGGAGGGCACAGCAGAGAGCCCCACTGGTGGGAGTGTCCCACTGGGGGCCCCGCCTTCTCCCCGAGCAGCCAACATCCAAGGACTTGACTCGGCAGCTGAACTCCACGGCCCCTCAGAGGGCCGCATTTTGTCCAGCTTCCCGAGCAGGGCCTCCTATTTACCAGCATTTTAGTTTCGACTCCCTGGTAGCTGCAATCCTACGGCGCACGTAGGCCTTTGTTCTTAAATTTGCATCGTCCATTTGTTTCAAGTCTTCCTCGGTGTTAGAACGTCCTCGACAGTCCAAAATTACAGGCTCCTCACGCCTTAAACCATTATCACAGGTGGCTGGGGGAGGAGGGTCATTTTAAACTCTCATATCCTGGAAAGGGGCGCGCGTGCTCCGAAGACTTGGAAGGGCCTCCGAGGGAATCGGGAGAGGAGGGGATGATTCAGGCCATCCGACTTGAGCATGAATGCTCTCCAGCATCTCCATCAAGCGGCCGTTTCCAGGAGGGGGGACACGTAGCGATCCCGTCAACCCAATGAGTTACAGGGACGTGAGGCGACTTCCCCATCCGGTCACATGTTCCTAAAATGGTCGAGGACATCTTGTGGCCCTTATTGCCTGTTGAGCCATGTCCCACCCACTGATGATGAATGAGTGTTTCGGCCATTTGGAAATATGAGCTGGCTCAGACTTTTGGGGCAGGAGGTGGCTATGTGTTCTCAGCCTACAAAAGGAAGGGGAACGGAATAAGCTAATAATAATAATAGGTCCCATTTCTAGAGTATCTACTATGTGTCAGGCACTATGCTAAGCACTTTACAATTATTTTCTCAATTAGTCATCACAACAACCAGAGGAAGGTGCTATTATTATCCCCAACAACTGTGTACAAAGAAGATAGATACAGAATACGTTGGCGATACTTAACATAACTCGGGCACTTTGATAAAGGAGGATTGGGGCGGGATTTGGCTTGGGCCTTGAAAAAAGCTACTGAGGGCAAGAAAAGGAACTGAGGATGGAGAGAATTCCAGGTGTCAGAGACAGCCAGTGAAAAAACAGAATTGGGAGGTGGAGTGGTTCTTTTTTTTTAATAATTTAATTTTTTTTTTTACTTTTAGTTCCAACTTCTCTCTCTTCTCCATCCATTGAGAAGGCAAGAAATAGAAAACCCGTTATAAATATGAAGCCATAGGAAATAAATGTCCTCATTAGCCATATTCTGAAATTAAAAAAAAAAGAGAGAGAAAGAAAGAAAAAGATGTGACTCCAGTCTTCCCTCTGAGGCCATCATCTCTTTCTCTCTGAAAATGGGTGGCGTGTTCTTTAGTTTTGGGGCTGTGGTGGGACATCGTGTTGATCACAGTTACTAAGTCTTTCAGAACTGCTTCTCTGACAAAGTTGCTGTGACAGACTAAATTGTTCTCCTGGTTCTGCTTATTTTACTTTCTATCAGCTTTACGTCATTTTGTATCAGGTATTCCAGGTTTTTCTGACATCATCTCCAACATCATTTCTTAGAGCACAATAGTATTCCTTTACAATCATATACCACAACTTGTTCTGCCACTTCCCCAACTGATGAGCCTCAGTTTCTAATTCTTTGGTACCACGGGAAGAGCTGTTATAAATATTTTTACATATATGAGTATTTGTTCTCTATCTTGATATCTTCTGGATTGGACTTAATAGCAATAGCACTAAATCAAAGATTAAATGCATGTACTATCTCTTGCGGCACAATTCCAAATTGTTTTCTAGAGTGGTTGAATCAGTTCACAACTCTACCAACTTTGTATTCATATACCTGTTTTTCCATATCCCTCTAGCATTTGTCATGTTCCTTTATTTTGTCATCTTAGCAAATCTGATGGTTATGAGGCAGTGTTTTTTTAAATTTGCATTTCTCTAATTGTTAGTGGATTTAGTGTATTTTTTTCATGACTATTGATAAGGTTGATTTCTTTATCTAAAAACCGTCTTTTGGTCATTTATCAGTTGGGAAATTATTCTTATTTTGATGTTTGGCATAATTCTATACATATTTAAGAATGAGACCTTTATTAGAGAACTTTACTGCAAAGTTTTTCCCACTTCCCTCCTTTTCTTCTAATTTTAGCTGCATTGATTTAGTTAGGGGGAATGGGATGTTTTGTGTGAAGAACGACAAAGGGGTCAGTGTTACTGGATTGTAGAGGGGTGAGGGTAAGGTATAAGAAGACTGAAAAGGTAAAAAGTAGCCATGTTCTAAGGGGCTTTAAAAGTTAAATAAAGGATTTTGTATTTGGTCATATTGGTGATAAGGAGCCAATGTAATTTAGTGAACAGAGTAAAGGAGTGGGGCTCAGACATGAGTCAGGGAGTATTGAAATAGACTAGGCATGAGAAATGCACTATTTCCTTTCTCTCATCAGTCAGTGATCATGGATTCAATGATCATCTCTCTCAGTTATTTTATGTCACTACCTGTTTGTCCTATAGGCATCTAAAATTCAACATGTCTAAAACTGAACTCATCGTGCTTTCTCAATACATTTACCAATTTCAGATTTCCCTTTTTTTGCAAAGGATATCACCCTCCTTATTATCCAGCTCCCCAGCTCTCACTGTCATTCATTCTACACTCTTCCTCGCTTCCAATTGATAATCCATTTCCAAGTCTTGTCAAACCTTTTGTCCGTGTCTTCTAATTGGTCTCCATGACTCTGGTTTTGTCCATCTCTAGTACGTTCTCCAAAATAGTTAGAAAATTGATATACCTAAAACCCAGATCAAAGAATTCATATTCAGACAGGCAGGGGGAGATCAAAAGGAAGTTGATGGAAATGGAGTGTCCAAAAGGACTGAGTGGGTCAAATGTGTGCAAAAAGGTCAAGGAGGATAAAACTTCTGGCTTCATTAGCTAAGACATCCCTGGGAGCCTTGGAGAAAATTCAGCTTAATTGGTTGGGTTAAAAGCCAAATTGTATGGGGATAAAAAGAGCATGGGAACTTAGGAAGCGAAAGCAATGTGTGTAGATGGCTTTTTCAGTAACTTTGCCTATGAAAATGAGAATGTTATATGGTCTTTTTAGGGAATTGTAGAATCAGGTAAAGGTTTTTTTTTTTTAAAGATGGTAGATGGAGGATAGCAGCAAATGAATAGTGAGAGATTAAAAGTGTCAGAATGCTAGAAGGAGGATGATTGAAGGTGGAGAACCTGGTGGAGATAGAGATAGAACCAGGGACACAAAAAAAAATTAGTTTTGAAAATAAGGAGAGTCACCCATTCCTTTGAAATAGAATGTGTAGCACAGAGTAAGTGCTTAATAAGTGTCTTTTTTCATTTATTTACTCACTCATTGATCCATTTGTTGTTGTATGACTTTTTCAGGCAGTACTGAATATCATTCAAAATAGGATAACCCAAAGTGGATGTCACAAGGTGACACAGGGTTGGAAGTTTTCAGAGCATGAATAATGGAAAGTCAAGGAGGATAAAAGATTCAGTGGTGGAAGATTGTGACAAGTGAACTGTTTAACTTATAATCAAATTTAGGAAGGGAGGGAAAGTGAGACCAGAACAGGGAAGACAGACTGTAATAGAGGATGAAGAGACCAAAAGTCACAGTGAAAACGAAGAATCAGCTTAGGATGAGTAAGGCAGAGGAGAGATGGGAGGTGAGAAGGAAAGAGGTGAGAAGCAGCTTCAGAGGTATCAGGCAGAGAGAATGTGGAAGATAGGAGGCTGAGTAAAGAGTCAGTGTTCAAAATCACGGGGGTGGTACACTGGGGAGTGATGGTGAAAGCAAGGGGGAAGATCCCTGTGTGCAGCTGAGGCTAAATGAAAGTATAAACCATGCAAGTTGAGGAGCAGGTTAAGCCAGGAGGCCCAGGCTAATTGAGGGACCATAGACATGCACGTTGAAGTTTTCAAATATCAGGTAGGGAAACTGTGGGCTCTTTTGGAAAGGAGGGGAAATGATCTGGGGGCTAGTCCCTGATTGGCAAGGATCTCTGTGACCTTGTGATAAAAAGAAATGGAGGGGCCATCTGAGAAGGGGAGGTTGTTGGGTAGTAAATGGAGGTGCTGAGAAGTTCCGGACATCACAATGAGAGTCAGGGAGTCTGCTTCCTCCTCCTCCCAGCTTGGTGGGGGACCTTAGCGTCCATGACCTACCTCTTAAGAGGGGGTGATGCCTTGGGCTCCTGCAAATCCCAGATTGACAGCGTGAAATCCCACTTTGGATATTTGCCAGACTTACTGGATGACCTTGAACAAACTGCTTTTTTTCCCTTGAGACTACAATTTCTCGGGGTCCCACAGAAAACCTGAGGTGGAGAGGGTCTCAGAGGCCACTGGGATTGTCTCACCAGCCTGTCCACCAGGGTTATCTGAGGTCGACGGGAAGCTTTCCAGTCAGGAGGAGCCCCCCTCTGGGAGGCAGCTCCTTCCATTCCGGGAGAGCTCTCAGCATTAGAGAGAATGGAGTCTCAGTTCAGGAGCATCTTCTCCTGAGAGAGCAGAGCTATTTATAGCAGTCCTCTGAGGATGGTCACACAGAATCCCTTCGGAGCTCGCTTATTTGTCACAGGCTCTGCTCTGCTGCGTGTTTTCTTAGCTGTTTCTTAGCTCTGGGGGCTGGAAAACTCAGCCCAAAGCTGGGTTTAACTCAGGGTTCGAGCCTGGCTGTTGATGCTCCTATGGCAGTGACCATTACAATGTTGGAACCAGTTACCCTCATTGTTTAGGGGGAGCTGGGAGGGGATCGATTCGGTGGCAGCAAGGCCTGGACTAAAGTCCTTCCTCTGACACTGCTTGGCTGTGAGACCACAGGCAAGTTGCATAGGCTCTTGTGGTTCTAGGTGGGAGTCTAAGACCCCAGGGGGCAGAGAGGGGACCAGTCTGGGTCATCCCAAGTTCCCGGAGCAGTGCACAAGCGACCACAGCCCAGAAGAGGCCAGGAGTGGCAGTGGCAGGGGGAATGGCTGGGGACTCCGGGGTTTGCAAGAGTTGACAAGCATCAACAAATGCTTTCTTCATAGAAAGTGGGAGTGGTGAATGCAGGCGCAGCTTGAGAATCTGGGGAAAAAAGAGACTGAGTGTCCATGTTAAGGTTGAAATATTAATGCAAAAGTAAGTAAGGCTAGAGTGATGAATACTTGATCCATCAAGGGGCTCAGGAGCCCTGGAATCTCCATTCTTCCTTTTGGAAGATCTTCCAGTTACCACTAAAAGTCCTGCAGTATTTGTCAGCAGACACAAAATACTCTAGTCTCCTTCAGTGGAAAGTTCTCCACCGGGATAGCAGAATATCGACATCTTGGAAACATTCAGAAAATGCCTTTCCTAATTAATTTTGGTTTTGGATTGTGAGCCAGGAAACTCAGACACTCAGAGATAGGACTGGCAGCTAAGGACTTGTAGCCAAATACCTGGTAGAAAGACCACAAGACTTTTTTAGTATTTATTTTGTTTTTTATTTTTAATTTTTTAAATTAAAGCTTTTTATTTTCTAAAAATATATGCGTGGACAATTCTTCAACATTAGCAAAATCTTGTGTTCCAATTTCCCCCCTTCCCCCACGCCCTCCCCTAGATGATAAATTGTCCAATATATATGTTAAACATGGTAGAAATATATGTTAAATCTAATATATGCTTACATATTTATACAATTATTGTGCTGAACAAGAAAAAAGGAGAAGCAAAATAAAATGCAACCAAACAATAACAAAAAGAGTGAGAATGCTATATTGTGAACCACACTCAGCTTCCACAGTCCTCACTCCGAGTGCAGATGGCTGCCTTCATCACTGAACAATTGGAACTGGTTTGAATCATCTCATTGTTGAAGAGAGGCATGTTTATCAGAATTGATCATTGTATATAGTCTTCTTTTTGCCATCTATAATGATCTCTTGGTTCTGCTCATTTCACCTGCTGATCATTTCTTATATAACAATAATATTCCATCAAGCCATTCTCCAATTGATAAATGGTCAAAGGATATGAACAGACAATTCTCAGACGAAAAAATTAAAACTATTTCTAGCCGTATGAAAAGATGCTCCAAATCATTATTAATCAGAGAAATGCAAATTAAGACAACTCTGAGATACCACTACACACCTGTCAGATTGGCTAGAATGACAGGGAAAGATAATGCAGAATGTTGGAGGGGATGTGGGAAAACAGGGACACGGATACATTGTTGGTGGAATTGTGAACACATCCAGCCATTCTGGAGAGCAATTTGGAACTATGCCCAAAAGGTTATCAAACTGTGCATCCCCTTTGATCCAGCAGTGTTTCTACTGGGCTTATATCCCAAAGAGATACTAAAGAAGGGAAAGGGACCTGTATGTGCCAAAATGTTTGTGGCAGCCCTGTTTGTAGTGGCCAGAAACTGGAAAATAAATGGATGTCCATCAATCAGAGAATGGCTGGGTAAATTGTGGTATATGAATGTTATGGAATACTATTGTTTTGTAAGGAATGACCAGCAGGATGAATACAGAGAGGACTGGCGAGACTTACATGAACTGATGCTAAGTGAAATGAGCAGAACCAGGAGATCATTATATACCTCAACAAGGATACTGTTTGAGGATGTGTTCTGATGGAAGTGGATCTCTTCGATAAAGAGAGCTAATTCAGTTTCAATTGATCAAAGATGGGCAGAAGCAGCTACACCCAGAGAAAGAACACTGGGAAATGAATGTAAACTGCTTGCATTTTTGTTTTTCTTCCCGGGTTATTTCTACCTTCTGAATCCAGTTCTTCCTGTGCAACAAGAGAACTGTTCGGTTTTGCACGCATATATTGTATCTAGGATATACTGTAACCTATTTAACATGTAAAGGACTGCTTGCCATCTGGGGGAGGGGGTGGAGGGAGGGAGGGAGAAAATAGGAACAGAAGCGAGTGCAAGGGATAATGTTGTAAAAAATACGCTGGCATGGGTTCTGTCAATAAAAAGTTATTAAAAAAATAATAATATTCCATAACATCCATATACCATCACTTATTCAGTCATTCTCCAACTGATGGGCATCCACTTAGTTCCAGTTCTTTGCTACTATGAAAAGGGTTGCCACCAACTTTTTTGCATACGTGGGACCCTTTCCCTCCTTTAAGATCTGTTTGGGATAC
Source organism: Antechinus flavipes (assembly GCF_016432865.1). Lineage (NCBI taxonomy): Eukaryota > Metazoa > Chordata > Mammalia > Dasyuromorphia > Dasyuridae > Antechinus > Antechinus flavipes. The sequence goes on from NC_067399.1 coordinate 683,361,964, forward strand.
AATCCCAGCAGTAACACTGCTGGGTCAAAGGGTATGCACAGTTTGATAACTTTTTGAGCATAATTCCATATTGTTCTCCAGAATGGTTGGATCTGTTCACCACTCCACCAACAATGCATCAGTGTCCCAGTTTTCCCACATCCCCTCCTACATCCATCATTATCTTTTCCTGTCATTTTAGCCAATTTGAGAGGTGTGTAGTACCACAAGATTTTTTGAATTGGAATGGACCTTAGAGATCATCCAACCCAAATTCCCTCAAATTACAAAGGAGGAAACTAATGTCGGCTCTTATAACCTCTTGTATGGAAAACTACAATAGCTTCCTAATTGGCCAGCCTGTCTCCAGTCTCTTGTCCAACCTCCATACAGCTATCAAAGTGAGTTTCCTAAAGTATCACACTGACCATTTCCTTCTTTGCTCAAGAAACTCCACTGGTTCCCTATTTTTTACATAACATACAGCTAGAAAAGTAAGACTTTAATTCAGGTTTTACTGCTACCATCACTCTGTTTCTTAGCCACTACCAAATGGTTTTGATGACTGCTGCTTTATAATAACAGTCAATAGTGAGAATTCTCTCACAGCTCCCCCTAAATAATGAGAATAACTGGTTCCATCAGAAGGCCAACGATATTGTAATGGCTATTGCCATAGGACCATCAACAACCAGGTTCAAATCCTGAGTAAAATCCAGCTTTGGGCTGAATTTTCCTTCCTCTTCTCTCCTGCCCTCCCCAGGGTTGAGGAGAAGTTAAGAAAACTTGGAGCAGAGCAGGGCCTGTGGCAACATCTAAAGTGCTCTGTATCTAGTCTCAACCTTTCCTCCCTTTCCTCCCTTCATTCCAGCCAACAGGCCTAAGCAGACACACTGAGGCAGTGGTTTTGTTTGTTTGTTTTAATTGTTTTTTTTTTCTGGTTAAAATGTACATTAAATATTTTAATATAAATTTCTTGATGAAATATGTTGGGAGAGAAAAATCAGACCAAAAGGGGAAAAATCACAAGAGAAAAAAAAAAAAACAAAAAAAGAAGAAGAAATGGCCATAGCATGTATTGGTTTACATTCAGTCTGGATGTTTTAGTTTTTTTCTGGATTTTTTAGTTTTAATTCTGGATACAGATGACATTTTCTGTCCAAAGTTTATTGGAACTGCTTGGGATCGCTGAATCTCTGAGAAGAACCAAGGCTTTTGTGGTTGGTCATCACACATTCTTGTTGTTATTGCATACAATATATTCCTGGTTCTGCTTTTTTCAATTAACATCAGTTCATGTAAATTTCTTTATCTGAAAATATCTTTTGGCTATTTATCATTTGGGGAACGACTTACATTTGTATAAATTTGATACAGTTCTTTATATATGTTAGAAATGAGGCCTTTATCAGAAACACTGGCTGTAAAAATTTTTCCCCCAGTTTTGAACTTCCCTTTTAATTTTGTTTGCATTGGTTTTGTTTGTGCAAAATCTTTTTAATTTAAAGTGATCAGTTATCCATTTTGTACTTCATGATGTTCTCTAGTTCTTTGATCATAAATTCTTCCCTTCTACAAAGATCTGATAGGTAAACTGTCCCCTTCTCTCCTAATTTGTTTATGGTATCACTCATTATCTCCAAATCAGGTACCCATTTTGACCTTGTTTTGGTATGAATGTGAGATGAAGGTCTATGCCAAGTTTCTCAAAGATTTTTTCTAGTTTTCCCAACAATTTTTGTGAAATAAATAATGAGCTGTTATCTCAGAAGTTTGGTGTTTATCAAATGTCAGAATACTATAGTAATTGAGTATTGTGTCATGTATATTTAATTTATTCCATTGATCCATCACTCTATTTCTTAGCCACTACCAAATGGTTTTGATGACTGCTGCTTTATAATAGAATTTACATCTGGTACTGCTAGGTCACTATTCTTAGTATTTTTTTTCATTAATTCCCTTGATATTTTTGCCCTTTTATTCTTCCAGATGAATTTTGTTATTATTTTTCTAGCTCTATGAAATTTTTTTTGGGCAATTTGATTAGTATGGCATTGAATAAATAGACCAAATTAGGTAGAATTGTCATTTTTATTATATTAGCTTGGCCTATCCATGAGCAACTGATAGTTTTCCAATTGTTTAGATATGATTTTATTTGTGTGAGAAGTGTTTTGTGATTGTGTTCATGTAGTTCCTGGGTTTGTCTTGGAAGGTAGACCTCCAAATATTTTATTTTGTGCTGTTATTTTAAATGGATTTCTCTTTCTATCTCTTGCTGAAGGGTTTTGTCAGTAATATGTAGAAAAGCTGATGATTTATGGGAGTTTGTTTTATATCCTGCAACTTTTCTAAAGCTGTTAATTGTTTCAAGTAGGTTTTTGGATGTTTCTCTAAGATCTATCATCAAATTGTCTGCACAGTGAGAGTTTTATCTCTTCATTGCCTATTCTTAATTCCTAATTTCTTTTTCTTTTCTTGTTGTTGAAGCCAAGATTTCTAGTATAATATTAAATAATAGTGGTGATAATGGGCATCCTTGTTTCACCCTTGATCTTATTGGAAATGTATCCAAATTATCTCCATTACAAATAATGCTTGCTGATGGTTTTAGATAAATGCTGCTTATTATTTTAAGGAAAATTCCATTTATCCCTATGCTCTCTATTATTTTTAATAGGAATGTCAAAAGCTTTTTCAGAATCTATTGAAATTATCACATGATTTTTGTTGATTTTTTTTGATGTGGTTAATTATGGCAATGGCTTTCCTAATATCGAACCAGCCTACATTCCTGGTATAAATCCTACCTTGTCATAGTGTATTATCCTGTTTATAAGTTGTCATATCTTTGCTAGTATTTTATTTAAAATTTTTGTATCAATATTCATTAGGGAGATTGGTCTGTAATTTTCTTTCTCTCTTTTGGCTCTTCCTGATTTAGGTATCAGTAGCATATTTGTGTCATAGAAGGAATATAGCAGGATTTCATCATTACCCATTTTTCTAAATAGTTGACATAATATTGGAATTAATTGTTATTTAAATGTTTGATAGAATTCATTTGTAAATCCATTTGGCCCTGGAGATTTTTCTTAGGGAACTGAGGCAGTATTGTAGAAGAGAGTAGTGGTGATTTGGGGATCTCCAGCTACTGCTTTCTTCTCCCACACCTTTTTAATCCCCTTTAGTGGCTTAGGCTATCAGTCGACAGCCTTTGAGACTGTAAGGACTTTTCTGTTATTTCTCAGGAAGTCCCTGTTTAGCTTTCTCCACATATGCTTAGTAATCTTCCACTTCCTTATGTAGGAATATAGGTATTTATCCCCCTATTGTGTTCTGACCCTTCTCAAATAACCCTTTTTATACTTAGCAACCTGCATGCTTTAGTCAGCAGTTGGCTTACCTGCCAAATGGAAAGAAATGACAGCCAGAGGAAACACTTTTGAGAATATAAACTAATTTTGCTATACAACAGAGAAGGATGGTGAAAACTTATGAGTATCACCACTTTGTGACACAACAAAGGGTAGTCGAGAGGGAAAAACAATAAAAATAAACACTTGAAAAGAGACTCAACTAAATAAAGCCAACCTGAAGGAATTTAATGATAAAACTAGGAGGGCGGTTGTGTTTTGCTTTCTAGAGCTCCCAAGTTGGGGTGACAATGTACTGTTGCCTTCTAGAGGCCCCACATCAGGATGATTAAAATATCCTGCTTTCTAGAGCCCCCAAGTTGGGGTGACAAAATGTACCATGCTTTCTAGAGCCCTCACACTGGGGTGATTAAAATAACCTGCTTTCTAGAGCCCCCAAGTTGGGGTGACAAAATGTACCATGCTTTCTAGAGCCCCCATGCCAGGGTGATTAAAATATACCTTTCTAGTGGAGAAGTGATCAGGCGAGACTCCTGAGGATGGTAAAATAATGGAGTCCATTTATTACAAGGACTATCCCCTTTTATACCCTCATATCCTTAAGTAACAAAAACACTGGGCATGCACTAAGTCTATACTGCACAGGTGGACCACATAAACAACTTGCTATTGTATATAGTTTGCACCTGGCTTTTCCACCTGGTATCATTGCTTCAATCTCAACACAAGTTGTGACTCCTCAGGAAAGCCGAGAGCCCTTAGGGGAGATGGGAAGCCGAACCAGACATTGTCAGCAGGTTCCCTCTGGGCTGAAGGGTCTTATACCTCACCCAGAGTTTCCCCACTGACTGTGACCCTCTACAGAGGGCACCACAGAAACAAAAATGGAAATGATCTTCAGGGATTTTTATTGCAAAATTCTTTCACCATCAATGATACCATTCCACAACATGGAAACTAACATCATATCTTTCATTTACTGATAGAGGAAGTTGGAACAATATTGAAGAGGACAAATGAGAGAAAAATCAGATGTGCTGGATTAAGATTACCCAGAGGAGATTCGAACTGGACATGACACAACTTGGGTGGATGAGAGATCAATTTCAATGTATCTAACTGAGAGAAAGATGTCCCAGTTTTGGAAAACCCTTTTAATTAAAGAAAAAGTGATTGAAAGAATATCAATGACTTGGGATCCATATATCTGCTTTCCCATGTATGTAAAATGTTAATGAGAATCCATATAAATTTAGAGCTTTTTTGTTGGTGATGTGTAGAAGAGTCCCTAAGATATTCTCCATGCTTTATGGCCACAAATACCTCTTTGGAATCAGCAAGAGCTTGTCTTCCTTATTTAAACTTCTGATCTAACTTTGATTCCTTAAATTGACCCAGTGTCATAGAAACTTTGCTCATGTCTCCATGAATGAAGATAATCAACTTTAAACTTTGCTTCTGTCTCCATGGGCGAGGGATGATTGGCTTTCTCACTCCTTCCTTGGGGAAATCCTTGATTCTTCAAAAAGGATTCACGGTCTCTGCCAGACTCAGCATCACTCAGAAGGGCAGAGGATGTAGGAGTGAGATGCGACTGTCTTTGACCTTTCTTCATGAAAGATGATCTTAATCAATCCAAGCAAATGCTTCCTCTTCTTTTATTAAATTTGTCTTTTTATCAAATGTTGCATTAAGTGGCCAAAGAAGCTTTCCCTCTTTGATTACTTAAGACTGAAGGATCAATTCTAATCTGAGACAAAAGTACTTTCCCTATTACATCCGTGAGTGGGAGGTAATAAAGTGCCATCCCCATTTCCGACCATTATCCCCATTTTATGGATGAACATGGTAGCTGGGGTCAGAAAGGTCAAATGAATTATTGACAGCTGTTAAGTGTCAAAGACAAGATTCAAACCCAGGCTTTTCCATTGTATCCAGGGATGAAGAGAAAAAGAAAGACTTGGAGAGGGCAGGAGAAGGAGAGGGAGTAGAAGGGCGGTGTAGTGAGCAGCAATGATGGAATTATGGGCCTACGGAAGGAGAGGACTGACTGGCAGACGGGCTCTTCAGTGTTTCTCACCCCTTTCCCCCTTTCCCACCACTTATGCTCATCTCACCTGGGACAGGTGTGAACAGGGCTTTTTGCCTTTCTCCACTTTTCCCCTAAATGTGTCTCACAAAATCAAAGAGAGAGAAGGCACCTGAACGACTCATCTTGTCTGGCTCATAACCTGTAAGGCATCTCTCCTGTAACACACACAGGTAACTGGTCCTTATGCAGGCTTTGCTTGTGTTCCAGCGAAGGGGAACCGCCCCCTCCTATGGCAGCCATTCCCCCCGCCATCCGGAGCTCAGATCTCCTTGAGGGGAAGTTTCTACTGACATGAACCTGGAATTAGAGAGGCTGGTCCTGGCCTCCCAAGCTTTACGGACCCCAGGGGCAGAGATTCTAGAAGGAAGATGCAAAGGACTCAGGGCTGCACTGGGGGCCCTGAGTGCCTGCCCCCCAGCTTGTCTCACAGAATGCCGGATGCTGTGGCATATCCGTGTACTATCTGTGGACAGGAGCTGGTGAAAGTCTTAACCTGTTCATACCTGGGCAGCCTCCTGTGTGTCTGAAGTGCTGTGTTTTTTTTATTCTAATTAGCTTCCTATCTAGGTTTGTAAGCAAGCGCTCAAGAACAAGGGCCAAGCAAGTCTGATGTGTCCCCCGCTCCAGGAGCCAGGCTGGTCCTGCAGCTCCCAATGAGCTCTTGTCTTAGCCTATAAGAATATGAGCTTCCTCAGGGGAGGGACCGTCCCAATTTCTGATATTTGTGGTCCTGTGCTCAGTCAGCACTTCTGGAGCCTTTCCTAACATCGCTTGAGTGAATGGATGAATAAATAAATAACTACAAATGGAGGTTGGGTAGAGGAAGGAAGTCTCATAGAAGCTCTTCTTCCAGCAGCAGCGACGACAACAGAAGAATCCTCTTCCCTTCAGAAGTATTTCAGCTGTCTGCGCTCTAACCTTGCGGATGTCTAGAGTAACGCCTTCCCCTTCTGCTCCTAGCGCAGGACTCTCTGAAGAGGGACCAGCAGAGGGGAGGATGTCCCACAGGGAGGAGGGCAAGAAGCCCTCCTCTTTCCTCCCCCCTTTTTTTGATGCTCCCTGGGGTCCTCTTGACAAAGGATAAAAATCTTTCTCTCTGCCTCTGGGTCAAGGCTGGGGATGAATTGGAGCCTCTTCTACCTACGGGTGCATCTGTTCCCCTCTTCCTGAAAGGACTGGAGCTTTTGGTACCCTGAGGGTCCTGGCTATTTGTGCCTGGGGGCCCCTGGGCGGTGCCAGTCAGGTGGCGGGGGCACTCGGCAGCTGCTGGGGCAGGAGCTTGGCCGCCTGGCAGACTGGCGAGCTCGCAGGGGCTCCACATCAAAGTGGCTCCCTCTGTGCCGCCAGCCTTTGCCGGATCAGGTGTGACTGGCCAGCTTCACCATTCCTATCAGGTGCTGCGGTTGTTAACTCGGCGTCCCTCAGACGCGAGCATGGTTTCAAATCCTCCATCTGTTCATCCTCTTCAGCCTGTGCCGTCTTGTCCACTTCTCTTGTAAGTTGTTCACGGAGAAACCAGCAGCTGACTGATCTTCCTGTGTTCTCTCTTAGGGAGACTGAAGCAGCCCATTGGCCCTTTCTGTTCTTGCTTTCTGGGTGCTCTCGTACAGAGACTGGAGCAGCTATTGGCTCTTTCTGCTCTCCCTTTTCTCTTGCAGAGACTGGAGCAGACCATTGGCTCTTTCTGTTCTCCCTTGTTGGATGCTCTCTTCCAGAGGCTGGAACAGCCCATTGGCTCTTTTTGTTGTCCCTTGTTGGGTTCTATCTTATAGAGGCTGGATAAGCCATTGGCTCTCTTTTTGTTGTCCCTTGTTCTCACCCATGGCAGCTCATCCCCTTTCCTAATCACTCATACCCTTGATAGATGAAAAAGCCCTTCCCTCTCTGAGCCTCAGTTTCCCTTCCAATGTCTAGTCCTAGGCTTATTTCCCCATTCTGCATTATTCTTATTAATCGGCCTGTGCTTCCCATGGCTTTTTATCCCAAAGTCATTCCTGTCAAACTCCTCTCAGCATCCGAGGCGTAGATAAAGTTCTTTACCAAGCCCGAGCACAAATTAGAATCAATTACTGCACACATTCTCCTCCATAATTGATGAGTGCTTAGGCAGCTTAATTACCTATTAGCCCTTGTGCCGGGGGTACCCAAGCTAGTTTGGCCCCACCAGCCGATTGTTAACATTTCAGAAATCTTACCAGTGGAGGTTCGAGCGGTTATTTTATGGATTATCTAGATGTAAGCAAGGGAGGGAGAAGGATATAGTGCTGATTTAATTGAAAAGTGGTGTGTGTGTGTGTGTGTGTGTGTGTGTGTGTGTCTGTGTGTCTGTGAGACAGAGAGAGAGACAGAGACAGAGACAGAGAGAAAGAGAGAGAGAGAGACAAAGAAAGACAGACAGACAGACACACACACACACACACACAGAGAGAGAGAGAGAGAAAGAGAGAGAGAGAGAGAGAGAGAGAGAGAAGAGACAGAGACACTGAGAGACAAAGAGAGAGAAGAGAGACAGACAGAGAGAGAGACAGAGAGAAAAAAAGAGAGAGACAAAGAGAGAGAGAGAGAGAGAGAAAGAGAGAGAGAGAAAGAGAAAGAGAGAGAGAAGAGACAGAGAGAGGGAGAGAGAAAGAGACAGAGACACTGAGAGACAAAGAGAGAGAAAGAGAGACAGAGAGAAAGAGAGAGAGAGAGAGAGAGAGAAAGAGAGAGACACAGAGAGAGAGAGAGAGAGAGAGAGAGAGAGAGAGAGAGACGCACACAGAGAGAGAGAGAGAGAGAGAGAGTTGAGCTGGTTTTTAAACCTTTGCCAGCAGCTCCTCATGCCTTTGTTCTCCAAACACGGAGGCCCCATCAATGGCAGATGAAGCTCAGCAGCCTTCCTGGGGCCGTCAGGCGCATTTTGCAGGCTCTCTCTGCGGGTTTCATCATCAATAGCTAATGAAGCAGCTTTAACAAGACAAGCTGGAGAATTCAGGAACAGCACTTCTAAAGGGAAGGCTCAGAGTATGGCGGCTGCCCGCAGGGCTCCGGGCCGTGGTCTGTGCTGCCAGCCTACTGACTTTCCTCTCCTTAGTAATGTATGAAAGGGGAGAGTATGTTGGTGCCTGGAGTGGAAGGAGGCAGGGGAAGACCTGGATCCAAATCCGGCCTCTGTCCCTTACAGATGTGCTCAAAGACAAGCCCCTCCCGTTCCATGTGGTCATTTATTGCCTGTGTGATTTGAAGCGAGCACTTAAACTCCCGGGGCCTCATCTGTAAAGTCGGGGGGGTTGTGCCGGATGTCCCCCGTGGTTCCTTCTGTCTCTCAGTGCTGTGCTGGAAGAATGGAGGCACTGTGCCTCCCCCCCCCACAAAGAAAACTACCCTGGGGATGGCCTTCCAAGAGGCAGGGTGGGCCTGCACAGTCCATCCAGGCCTCCAGATTCTCCTTGCTGAGAAGGCACTGGGAGAGAGCTTTGTGCTGTCTGGCTGCCAGTGACACAGGAGCTGCTTTGTCACTCCCCTGGAGGCTGGGGCTGGGAGACAACGAGGAACGGGCCACAATTGTGATGTTCGAATGAAGGGAATGGCGTGGGGACTGCGTAGTTGGAGCCTGTGATTTCAGATCAGATTTTTATCTTCTATTTGTTTATTTGAATTTATTTTTATTTATAAAGACATTTTGAAAAGTCCAAATGGGGGACAGAGAAGAGCAGAAGGCAGGGAGAATGAGCGCGTGCTCCCTAAGTATGTGAAGGTGACAAAGGGAGATGCTGAGGGAGGCTTAAGCAAAGGGAGCAACCCTTCTGAGAAGAGAGTAAGAGAAGCGGGAGCCACGGATAAGATCGTGAGGGGAGGGTTTCCATTAAGATGTGTGTGGAGCAGTAAGGAATAAAGTCTTTGAGAAGAGCTGACTGAAAGCTCGCTCTCCCTGCATCATCCTAAAAAGCTTCTGAATTTGCCCAGCTCAGGGACCTTCTAGGCTTAGCTGCAGAACTGGGGAAACAGACCACTTCCTGGCCTGAAACAAGCTGTGGGCAACGGGCAGAGCACGGACAAGGTCCCCGGTGGGGGGAACGGCAGCTCCCAGACTCCTCTGGGGGTTCACGCCGGTGGCTGGAGAAGCTGCCGTGTTCTTCGCTCCCAGGGGTGGGTCTAGTTCTGCTCGCTTCGATAGAGTCGGTTCTCCGGACACTCAATTAGTTAATTATTTTCATTATGTTGTGCGTTCTGGTTGTCTCCCTCCCGACAGCACACCAGAGACGCCAGTGTTGGCTACAGACATGACCGCATATTATCTGACTCCCCTCCCTCAGTTCCTTCTCCAGAACCGGAGAGCAGGGCGGGGTCCTTGGGAGGTTCTGTGCGCTCACTTGGGAGGTTCCTCTGAGTCCCTGGGACACCGCGGTTACTCTCTCCTAGCTTTTTCCGTAACTGTGACGGGTTCTCTTGGTTCTGCTCCTTAATCCTGCCTCAGTTCTTGCAAGTCTTCTCAGGATTTCTAAAGCCACCGGGTGGAATGCTGCCGCACACGGGCCTTCCACGCTCCCTCGCTATTTCAAGCCTGATTCTGGTCTCTCGTCAGAAGTCTCGGCTTTCCGCCGGCCGAGGCGTTCTGGGGCCCCGGCGCACAGAGCCGATCAGAATGAGGTGGGGAAGACACAGCCAGTAGCCAAGTGGGTCCCTGGCATTTGAGACCGGGACCAGGGCTTCAGCTGGATCGGGAGATCGCCCGTTTCTCCCCCTGCTCCCACCTCTCCCCCTCCACTCCCTGCTGCTCCAACCCAGTCTCCATCAACCCAAGGCAGCAGAAGCCCCCTCCCTGTTCCTCCTACTGTTCCACTTTTCCCATGGAGGGGACCGGGCTCTCTCTGTTTTCCTCTGATTCATCTGCAGCAAGAACCTCTCTCTGCTCGTTGCTGGGGTGGAGCTTGCCGATGAGGCCCAGAGAATGGAGCACCGGACCTGGCTGAAGTGCTGCCGGGGTTTGCCCCCCTGCTTAAAACCTCCCCACCTTCGGTTCGGGGGCTACCCGTTGGGTGGGGGTAACGATAGGACTCCTGGCAGCACCCGGAGCTAAGCCCACCCCAGGCCGCTGTCCGACGCTCGCTCTCATCCTTTGTCTTGTCTCCTTTTCCACCGAAGGCGTCATCTGGTTTTCCCTTTTTCAGGTGGGTGAGACCATGTAGCGCAGCACAGGCTGAACGGAGACTCCCGGAGCCTCGAGTGAGGGTTCCCTGGGCTCCCCTCCACCTGGCGCAACAACTTCACGATGTCCAAGAAGGGCGGCAGCAGCCGAACCAAGGGGGAGAAGCCCGACGCCTTAGCCGCCTTGCAAGCTGCCAATGAGGACCTCCGGGCCAAGCTCACAGACATCCAGATAGAGCTCCAGCAAGAGAAGAGTAAGGTAGGAGTGTCCCTCCGCCCCCGGGGCTGGGGGGCTTGGGTGCCCAGAGCCGTGGGAGGTGTTTGTGGCAGGCAGAAGGGGCCGGGAGAGCAGAAGAAGGAAGGGCCCAGTCATTGCAGGAATAATTAGAGCTCACAACTCCGGGGCAACCCCGTCAGACAGGGAACATATCCTCCCTGGGCCCATTCGAGAGATGAGGAAAACTGAGGCCCAGAAAGCTTAAATGACTTGGTGAAGAGCTATGGGACTTGTAGGTGAGGTATTCTGATGGGAATTGTAAATCTCCAGGGGGAGAATTGACCTTGGCGTCCCTCTGAGTCCCAGGGGCACTTGCACAAGGAGCTCACCCTTTGTGAGAGAAAGAACCAGTTTGGGACTCCTGTCCAGCTTTCAGTCGAGGACCCCAGGCCCCAAACCTGTTGGAAGTCTGTCTGTCCCGAAGCAGCTGCCCCCGGGGTCTGGGTGGAAATGCTGACTAAGGAGTCCCTGCTGCAGGAGGACAGTCAGCAGTTGCTGTCCATGGTCTCTCCTCATGGGGCAAAGAGCAGGAGGCACCAAACCCCAGAGGATGCTGGGACTAGGGCAGGGTGCTCCAGCCCCTTGATCTTACAAGGTGGCCCAGGGTCACACAAGGAGTAAGCCCAGAAAGAGCCGGAACTCTCTAACCCTGACTCTAACCCATCACGATGGGAGCCACATTAGGAGTCAGGACCTGTGGCTTCTAAGAGTCACTGTGGGAGACAACAGAAGCCCCAGCTTCTGAGGCAGAGAAAGTGTTCTAGGCTCCGTCTACCCCTTGTGACCGGGGCCACCAAAGCTTCCCGCCCTCCCACAGGCCCTGGTTCTGGGGCAGGCTACTTACTCTCTTTGGATCTCATCAGAAAACCGAAGGGGGGGAGTGAGAGAAGAGCTGAGATCCCTCCTCTCTCCGTGTCCTGATTCTGTGATGAGAAGAGTGAGATGGATGCTATGAGATGGGTGCTAGGACCGGGCTCCGTCCCCCAGGGACCAGTGGCAGACTTCAAGCAGGAAATGCAGATGTAGCTTCTGGTTTCGTGTCCCTTCATGCAAGCAAGGAATTGTGCTTGTGCAGTGTGTGTGTGTGTATGTGTGTGTGTGTGTTGTGTGCATGTCTCTGTGTGTTGTGTTGTGTTGTGTGTACGTGTGTGTTGAGATTTGGGGTGTGTCATCCAGGTGTCCGGAACCTCCCCAGCACCGAGAGATCTTAATTACCTGCCCATAGAGCTGGGTTTTTAGAAGAAGCTTCAGCTCCCATTTAGTCACTCATACCCTGGCAGTCCCCTCCCAAAAACTCACACACACATGGTCTTAATCTGGCAACAGTGAGGGGAAGAGGTTCAGGGGAGCAGGGGAGGATGCTTCCATCAGGGGAGTGGGGAAGATGTTTCTATTGGGAAAGCAGGGATGGGAAGAGACTAGGTGATGGTCACCCATGACCGGACCTGGCTGTGCTGGAATCAGCAGCAACTCTTTATTCTCCCTTCCAGTGCCCCAGCAAACGCTGGAGAAGCTGGCTACGTTTGTCTCTCGCTGGCTACATTTGTCTCTCGCTGGCTACGTTTGTCTCTCGCTGGCTACGTTTGTCTCTCGCTGGCTACATTTGTCTCTCGCTGGCTACGTTTGTCTCTCGCTGGCTACGTTTGTCTCTCGCTGGCTACGTTTGTCTCTGGCTGGTTCCTGGCTTTTCCTAATACTCGGCCACCCAGTGCTTAGCGTGGGACCTCTTCTCTGGGATTCTGGGGTATTGGCCCCAGAGATCTAAACTTTAGCCGTTAGACCCTGGAGGTGGAACTTCATTATTCGCCAGCTGTTCTTTTAGGGTTCATTCTGTACGTGGCAAAAAAGAGCAAGACACGAGCCTTTCTCTGGAAAACAAAACAAGTAGCCAGTGTGGGCTTGGCCTGGCAGAGGTGCTGCCCAGTGTGGAGGCAGGGGACCCATCCCTGCTCTCAGACTTTCCGGTTTAATAGCAGCACAAGAGAGTGAGAAGTGCCCAAGAAGGCTCATGGATAAGATAAATGAGGAGATATCTGTGCAGGAGAAAATGTTGTGCCCCCCCCCCACTCTGGGCCAGTTAGAAGGAGGTTTTCTGAGGGAAACAACACTATCGATGGGCCCTGAAGGAAGGAGAGGAAGTCTCAGAGGAAGAAGGACTCTAGAAGTCCCTAGACCACTGTGTCCAGATCTTCTCTATAAGTGGTCATCCAAGCTTTCCTTGAAAACCTAACTGATGGGGAATTCTGTCTCTTGAGGCAATTGGGCCATTTTTAATTAGCTCCAATGATTAGGTCATGTTTCCTTAGTTGCTTCAGAATCTGCCTCAGTGCGATCCTCCCCATTGCTCCTGGGTCTGTCCAGTTGGGCCAACCAGGACAGAGTTCATCCTTCTCCGGAACAAATGAGCTCCAGCCCTTGAATTCAGTTCCATTTCCTCCCCGAATCTTTTCTCCAGGCTAAAGCTCTCCCATTCGTTCCATTGCCTGCACATTAACAACCCAGATGCTATGTTCCGAAGCCATGGTGGGCAAAGGCAAAGAGCTAAGAGTGAGCAGAAGAGAGGGAGAGACAGAGAGGAGGTCAGTTTGGCTCGAGTTCAGACAACAAGGGGGGAAGCAATGTGAGACGAGGCTAAAAAGGCAGCTTGGAGGCAGGTTACAGAGTCAGGCAGGGGGCGGTGGGGAGCTGCTGAATATTGAGGGTAGGGGAGTGCCATGGTAAAGTAGCAGCATTTTAAGAGGATTTCTCAAGCAGTGAATGTGGAAAAGTGGATTCATGAGGGAAGAGCCTTCGTGGAGCTAATGGCCGGGTGAAAAGGATCAGGGAGCCTATCCGCACATACACATGTATGTATATGTATATTGTGTGTGTATATAAATGTATACCACACACACACACACACACACTAAATCCCCCCATAAATATATGCCCAAGTTCTTTCTTGACATCAGGAACTTATATTCTCTTCCCATTAAAGGCTCTTCCGGGGACTGTCTCCTGGCTCCAGAGATAATCAGACAAACAGGCAGCTTTTTCAATGTCAGTAGCACCTCCCCCTGCCCTGCTGAGGTGTCGGGCCCCACTCCCTCAGCTGCCCTGCTCCCCTTGGTCTTCAGGAAAGGGTTATTTTACAAATGGGGAAACTCGTGCGCTGTTGGAGATTTCGTGACAAGTGTCACATTGCAGAATGACCCCGTGGGCTGCGGCGTTCGGTTTCCAGCACAGTCCAGTTGTGTCAGGAAGAGAGAGATTTATTTAATATGTCTCTGCTCTCCAGGGTCTGACTTAGAAACAAATCCTTCCCGAGCTCCATTTCCTCAGAAATATTACACCATAACCACAGATTTGGAAAGGCACCACGGGGGAAACAGAATAGGGCTTGATTGGAGCCAGGGTCCCCGAGATGAGGGCAGAGCAAGGAGCAGGGGGCTGGACAGGTTAGAGATGCAGCTGGTTTCAAGTGAAAGAAAAGGAAAAAATCTTTCTAACTCTTCCTGTCTCAAAGAGATATCGTGAGTTCTTTGTCACTGGATGGTGTGTTAATAGCAAAGGCTGTCTGATCATTGGCTGAGAAGATTCTTGTTCTAGGCTATGAGTTGGACTTGATGAACTTTTGGTTCCTTTCTAATACTGAGGGATTCCGGGACCCTGCAATCAGCTCCCCATGGTTGGAATAGAAGGAAGAGCTATATGACTCTTCACCGAGAGAACCTTGGATCATTATAGGATCGACACACCTAGGCTGAGGGCAAAACCCTGGTCGTGGGCGTGACCGAACAGTAAAATGACAAAGTCGAAAAAATTGTTAATTTCTATCCTGGAGGTCTTTCTCGAGGACATATATTTGTTGCTAAGGAAGTGTCAGCTTCATGTCATTTGGTCACCCTTCTGTTCATTTTTCTTTCCTAAAGGCAAGATTTGGGGCCCATTCTAATGTCTTCGTGTTTCCTCATCAGAGTCACAGTCAGTTCAGTACAGCCAATCTCACCCCGCCGGTCTCAGGTGGTCCCGCTTTGGGGCAGCAGAGATTGTTTCTTTGTGCCAAAGAATATGGAAAGGGAGCCTGACCCTAATACCCAATGGTCAAGTGTTCACTTGATATTGGCTTGTCAGGGTTTGGAGGCCCAGAGAAGCCCCTGCTCAGGAGCCCCGTCTCCTGAGGACTAAACAAGAGACTAAATTTCAGTGGGGCAGAGGCAAGCAGCAGATTAACTGCCAGAAGGTAAAGATTCAATCCAGAAAAAGTTTTTAAATGGAAGGAGATTCAAAATCTGAGAGGAAAAAATGCAGCAAAGTAAAAAACAAACAGGTCTGTTGAGTACAAATGGAATTAAGCTTTTCTTTGGAATGATGGTTCTAAAAATTGGGGGGGGGGCTTGGGGTGGGTACCTCCGAGTGCACAATTCTCCATCTAGATTGGGAACCAATTAACTGTGTTTTGGAGAAACTCAAGATGGCTTCAGCTCACTATTCAAGGCTAATCAGATTTCCAGAGCTTACCCTGAAAGAGCCTTCCTTGTCCCTGGCTCATTATGTACTTAAATCCCGTTTTCCTCTGTAGTGCATTGTCTTGGGGTTCCCAGGGGGCACCATTTCCAGAGGTGTTTGTGTGTGAGTCTCCGACTTTGAAACATTCTCTGCTTCTTTCCCCGTGGGGTTGTGGGGGACGGCTTCCTGATGATTATAAGAAGTTTAAATTCCTAGTGCCTGGCGGAAGGCAAAGGTTCTCTGTCACTGGGAGCTTATGAAGGAGCTGAGTGCTGGCCATTTTGGAGGGGAGGTAGTTGCCCCCTGATCCTGTCTACTGCTTTGGGTGGGGCAGCACATCCCTTCTGCACTTTCCCTGTGATGCTGTGGACAACACAGATGAAAAACATGAGAGAAATAAGATTTAAAAAAAGTATGCTTCCATCTGCTTTCAGTCTCCATCAGTTCTCTCTCTGGAGGTGGAGACCATTTTTTATCACTAGTTACACAGAATTATCTTGGATCATGGTATTGCTGAGAATAGATAAGTTGATCATCAAACAATGTTGCTTTTACTCTATATGACATTCTCCTGATCCTGCTCATTTCACTTGGCATCAATCCATGTAAGTCTTTGCAGGTGTTTCTGATGGTATCCTGCTTGCCATTTCCAATAGCACGATGGTACTAAATCACAATCATTTACAACAACTTGTTCATCCATTCCTCAGTTGATGGATTTCACTTCAATTTCCAATTCTTTGTCACTACTAAAAGAGCTGCTATCAATGGTTTTGTACGTGTGGGTCCTTTTCCATTTTTATGATCTCTTTGGGGTGCAGACTAAATAGCGGTATGGCCGGATCAAGGGGTATCCTGGTTCTGAAGGTTTGATCACAGTTCCAAATTGCTCTACAGAATGGTTGAATCAGTATACAACTCTACTAGGGGTTCTTTAGTATCTCAATTTTTCCATATCCCCTTAACTTGTCATTTGCCTCTTCTGTCATATTAGCCAGTATGAAAGGCGAAAGTGGTAACTCAGAGATGTATTCATGTGCAATAGTGATTTAGGATTTTTTTCATTTGACTATAGATAGCTTTGATTAATTCATCTGAAAATTGCCTGTTCTTATCCTTTGACCATTTTTCAATTAAGGAATGGCTCTTATTTCTATAAATTCATCTCGGTTCTCTATATATTTGAGAAATGAGGTCTTTATTAGAGAAACTTGTAATTTTTTCTCACAGTTATGATTACTTTGGATTTCCCTCTATCTAAATTACTTCTCTTTATTCTATTCTCTTTTTCCTTTCATCCCATCCATTTAAAAAAGTGTTTTGCTTCTGACTTTTACCAGCTTCATCTGCTCTACCTTCTATCAGCATCCTCTCTCCTCCTATTATCTCCTTCTCCTGCTATATTCTCCTCCCCCTCCTGTTTTCCTATAGGGTAAGATATATTTCTGTACCCACCTGATTGTGTATATTATTCCCTTTTTGAGTCAATTATGATGAGAGTAAGATTTATACACTCCCACCCTCCCATCATCCCTATCTCCCACTCAACTGCAAAAAGCTCTTTTGTGCCTCTTTTATATTAAATAATTTATCCCATCCTGCCTATTCCTCTCCCCTTCTCCCAGTCATTCCTCTTCCTCACCCTTCAAATGTTCTTTTAGACAATCATCCCATAAAAATTCAATTCACATCCCTGCCTTCTGTCTGTTTCATCCCACCATTTTGTGTATTCTCTCACTGCAGAATTTGTTTGGGGAATAATTTAAAGTTGTTTGGAAAGGTTTTGGGGGGAGTTCAAGAGTCTCTGCCTATTCTCCACCATCTTCAGGAACTACAAACAAACGTGGGAAGAAAACAGAAGAAGAAGAGCGAATTCCACCAAGACTAATCAGGACCTGGCAAAAGCTGACATTGTATGGGAAGTTCTACACCACTGGCCTCCTCTCAGCTCTGCAGAGGACTTGAGGGAGGTGTTAATAACAGCTCTGCCTTGTGGCTAAGCTTGTTCTTTTTAATGCTGAGACTATCATCATTATTTGGGATGACTTCATGAGTCCAGGGTCTCATCATCCAAACAATAGCAACGGAAGGTTGAGGGGAGTGATGGTTTAGGGAGAAAAAAATAATCAGTGCCAGAGTGAGAGTGGGAATTTTAAAATCTTCTGCTCATCATTTTTGCTGTCCAGAATATCAGTCCTGCTCTTATAATTCTAATTTTCCTTCCTTCCTTCCTTCCTTTTTTCCTTCCTTCCTTCCTTCCTTCCTTCCTTCCTTCCTTCCTTCCTTCCTTCCTTCCTTCCTTCCTTCCTTCCTTCTTTCCTTCCTTCCTTCCTTCCTACTGGCTTCAGCTGGGCCTTGTGCTCTTTCCTTCAGGCTTGGTGGAGTGCTACACTCTCTCCCTCCACCTCAAAGAACACACAGGTTTTCCTGTCCTGGTGACTGTCCCGTCTTTTCTGCTCCTCAGTTCTCTGGCCTGCCACTGGCACTTCTCAGCCAATTTTCCCTGAGACCACAGTTCAGAGATTTGTGGAGCTGGTGCTTCTTCTAGTCCCCAGCAATCCTTTGCTCATAAAGGGCAGTGGCCTAGCTGGCCATTGAGGTCTGAGTAAACTTCTGTACTTCTGGAGCCAGGGTCTCCAAAGCACTGACAAAAGGGAAGGGAGGAGAGGGTGCAGGGTGGATTTTGATGTAAGCATCCTTGGGTCTGCTAGTACAGCCTCGCTTCTGTTATCATGGTATTAGTTCCTGGGGCTCTTAAAACTTAAAACTTAAAAAAAAATTCTGGCTCTCCTAAACTTTAGAGGTAGATGAAGTTGCTGCATCTCTGGTACATAATTTCTATTTTGGAGAGATTCGAGAGGTCTTGGGGATTGGAGAAAGTATCTAGTCCACTGTCTTGTTTCTCATATAATCTGGAAGCTAGAAACTTTAAAATGTTTTTGGGATTAGACATGTTGGCATCCAAGTCAAAATGTTGAGCAGATATTCTATTTGGAAGAAGGGTCAGGTCTAGACACATGTAAGGATACGCCACCCACGAGATCTTTCCAAAGGCAGATTGGGCGACCTTGGCTTCCATTCGTTAGTTGCCTTTATTAAGCAAAGACTGCATGAACACTTGTCTTACATGTTGTACAAGATATTTTTGGTTAGAATTGAGATTGTCTTCCAGTTGTGTGAAGCATCCCCATGAAATCAGGACAGGGAGAGCCCCCAAAAGCAACAGAAAAGATAGACTCAGGACTAAGAAATAAATATGGAAGATGTTTCTTTTTTGAGACAAGGAGAAAGAAGAGAAGGCAGTGAAAGACAAGAGAACTGAACTATCAGAGAGATGGGAAGAGGACCCAGAAGGTGCGGTATTGTGAACATCAAATAAAAAGAGTTTATTGTCGATTTGAGATCGTAAGGTCAGAAAACAATAAAGCTGATGAATGATCATCAGATTTGGCAACTGAGAAATCATTGGTGATATTTATGAGAATAGTTTCAGTAAAGTGAAGGGGTTGGAATGAGGTTAGAAGAGGTTAGGGAGAAAATAACTGCTGAGGAGGTGGAGGATCACGGAAGGTGCAAACGCTGTTTTGAAAAGTTTGGTTATGAAAAGGAAGGAAAGAGGGCAGAATCTCTCACCTTAATCTGACATCTGGGGATGCAGCATTGGGTCAGTTTTAAGTGCTTTTTCTGTGCTTGCTCAAGGGCAGAAAGGATCTCTGGCTGAAGGCAAGAAACAAAAAGTAGAAAGAACCAATTCTGTTGGGAATGAGATCAAACTTCTGTTCCTCCAGCCTTGTTCTTTTTTCATGCTTGGTTGGATCCATTATCTCACCCACATGGGCCCCCTCTAGGGAGAGCTGATAGCCACTCTTCCAAGCTTAACCATGTCCTCCCATCAAACCTCCATAGAGGTTCTATTCAACAGACTGGATAGATCTTTCTTCTGGGACTCATGAATATTGAATAGGTAAAAGTACCACATTTATCTCTCTGTTATTCTTCAAACACTTTCAGTAACTGTCCTCCCTTCTTTTCTAATTGTTCATTTCCTGGAATATAGGATCATAGTTTTAGAACTGAAAAGGACTTTAGAACTCACTTTGTCTAATGTACCCCTCCCCTCCACTGCCACCTGGCACTGGAGCATTCTATCCCAAGTGAAACTCCTTCCTGTTTCTTTGATGATATATTTTTTAAAGAATAATTTCCATATTCCTGCACTTTGATTATGATTCAAATATAGTTAGGCCTCGTACAATGATGGGGATGGGGAAAAGTTACCTCACTAAGATGAACATGAAACGATTTATGAGAAAAAAAAGTTTTTAAATCAGTCTGCCTCTTTGGAATTTGTGACCTTGGCAAAACATGGCTTCTTGGCTTTAAATGACTATTTATGTGATGTTGTTGGACATTTGCTGGATGACGACAAGTGCTTTTTGAATTGGATTGCACGGTTAGTCTGGAGGAGGGGCCAAATAAAATAATGTTATGCATTTAATTGCCTTGGATTTCACCCAGATTAAAACAGTGCTCTTGGTTTTTCAAACTCAAACTACTAAAAATGTAAAGAAAGAAATAATGTGGATGTTATGTCTACTGGACATTTTTCTCAATCATTACTGAGAGATAATTTATATTGTTGGATTAGAGAAATTCTCTCAGCTCTCCTTGATAGTTAAATCTCATATATATATATAGTATCTCCTAAGTGCATTGTGAGCACTTCAGTCAATTGACTACCAGAAAATGAAAAGACTTTAGAGATTGCCTGAAGAAAAAATTGAAGTCTGGTTATATTAAAAGTTCAGATCCATGCAGTGAGTTGGTGGCAGCTCTGAGACTAGCTAGACTCTCTGTCCAGGATGGAATATGAACTGATAATATGTTTGCTCTCATCTTGATATCAGAAGAACTCGTAAAGTAGCATGTTGGGTATGATACAAATCAGATCCTTGTGTATGTGTTTTTCTTAGAAATACATTAGCTTTCAAATTGCCTCATCCTTAAGGGAATGGAATCCAAAGATTTACAGCGAGCCTACAAGCAGATGAAACTTGGCGGCCTGATTGAGCTTCCATCTGTGTGCCTTCAGTTCCTCTGTCTCTCTGGGATGCGTTGTTAAATGAATTCACTTTGTTAAATGAAACCTGACTCGGGCCCATCAGAGAACTGCTTTTGGTCTTGGAGTTTTAGCATTTTGATTGTCTAATTTTTGCACCATTATGAGGGGAACTCTCTATCAGAAATATACAACAATAGCCTAGAAAGAAAGAATCTTGCAGGATGTATTTCAGACTTCCATTTACAGCCTGCCCACTGTGGGCACAGGAAGTGTTGTGAATGAAAGACAAAAGCAACAAAAAATCTCTTGATTGCTTTGGGGAAATAATTTCAATGATGTTGTGATGTCAAGAAGGAAAATCATTTCTTTTTTTTTTCTAAGCCATCAAGTGAGAGAAATATTATGGGGGAGGAGAGGCTTGACAGATTGTCTGAAATCCATGCTGTATCCTTAGCTTTCTTGGTCTCTGGATTGATTGGTATGTCTTGTTATTGATTTACATTTGTCATTAATTTCTATGAGTCATTGACCAGTAATTATCCTTCAATACATTAAATAATTTGTCAATGCTATGTTCTACTTGCATAGAATAAAGGACAGTAACAGTCTACGTAAAAAAGCAATTTGACATTTAAGGATTTGGGCTCAAGTCCAGTGTCTCTTACTTTCTTTCTGTAGCTCCTTGGAAAATCCCTTCTTCTTTAGGGGCCCAATTTTTTTCATTTATCAAATGGAACTGGATTTTAGAGTTTTCTGGGTGCTTTTCCATCTGCAAATGTTGTGACTCTGCTGACACAAATATCGTGTGTCCTAGATGGAATGCATTGGCTTCAGAGTCAGATCTGCTTGAGCCTTTGAAATTTCCTGACTGTGAGACCCTAGGCACATTATGTAATGTCTAGGAATTATCTGCACTGCGGATACACCAGGACCACGGCCAGCAATTATGGCAAAACTGGCTATAGCTGGCTGGTTCAGCACCAGAAAGCATCCTAGAGCCACTTGGCTTTCAGAAATGTGGTAAGGCAGCCTTGTCAAGGAGCAGCAAGAAGGAAGTCTTGGCCACTGCCATTTTCATCAGGCAAGCAGACTTCTGAACTCTTTAAGAATAAGAGTAAGATCCAGTCATGATTTCAGGGCAGAGGAGAATTGTGTTTTCCTGGAGGAATTTTTCCCTCCAGTTGGTGTGTCTATGAATTTTTCCTTGTCTGAACCAGTATGGAAGCAGCCAGGAACAATGATTATGCCTAGAAGTCCCTTCCTTAGGAATATCCCTCCAGATGCTTGCTTTCAACCTTATGTTGGGAGGGATCAGACTGAGTAAGGGCTGTAAGGACAAAAAAGGTCTTTCAGAGAAAACTTCAGATGCCTTTCTGACATGATAAGATTCTCATGCATTGCTGATGTTTTGATTGATATGACTTCCTTATTTATGGTATCCTTTAGCAAGATGTAATTTTTTTCTTTATTTTAGTTAGATCTATTTTTGCTTTTGTTTTATCTAAAATCAGGATCGCTACCCTGACTCTTTTTTTTTTTTTTTAATTTCAGCTGAAGCATAATATATTCTGCTCAAGCCTTTTACCTTTACTCTGTGTATATCTCTTTTTTTTTCAAATGTGTTTCTTGTAAATAACATGTTGTAGGATTCTAACTTTTAATCCACTTTGTTATATGCTTCTGTTTTATGGGAGTGTTCATCCCATTCACATTCACAGTTATGATTATAGCTGTGTATTTCTCTCTATCTTATTTCCCTTCATTTATAATTTTCTCTCTTCTTTCCCTTTCCCTCCTCATCAGTGCTTTGATTCCGATCCCCACCTTTCTGAATCTGTCCTCCCTTTTATCAGCTGCCCCCTTTCCCTTTCCCTTCCTAATTCCTTATTGGGTTAAATAAATTTCTATATCCAACTGAGTGTGTATGTTATTCCCACTTTGAAATGAATCTGATAAGATTAAGGTTCATCTCCTTTCCTTCTTTCCCTCTACTATAAAATCTTTTGTTTTTCTTCATGCGATGTAATTTATCCCCATTTTACCTCTTCTTTCCTCTTCCCCCAGTACAGTCCTTTTTCCACCCCTTAATTTATTTTTTATATCATCATATCAAATTCAACTTATACTCACACCCTCTGTCTATGTATACCCCTTATAACTAATCTAATAAAGATAATGTTCTCAAGAATTACAAGTATCATTTTCCCATGTGGGAATGTAAACAGTTTAACCTTTAAATAATGCAGTTTTCTTCTTTACCTTTTTGTGCTTTTCTTAAGTCTTGTATTTTAAGATAGAGTTTTCTTTTTAGCTCTAGTCTTTTCATCAGAAATTATTGAACATCCCCCTATTTCATTGAATATCTTTTCCCCTCAAAGATTATGCTAGGTAGTTTTACTAGGTAGACGATTCTTGGTTGTAGTTCAAGCTCCTTTTGAATATCATATGCTAGGCCCTTGAATGATTTAATGTGGAAGCTTCTAGGTCCTGAGTAATCCTGTCTATGCTTCTTCAATATTTGAATTGTTTCTTTCTTGCCACTTGCAGTATTTTCCTTGACCTGATAATTCTGGAATTTAATTACAATATTCCTTAAAGTTTTCATTTTGGGGTCTCCATCAGGAAGTAATTGGTGAATTCTTTCAAAGATTATTTTATTGTCTGATTCTAGAGCATCAGGGCAGTTTTCCTTGATGATTTCATGAAAGATGTTGTCTGGGCTGTTTTTAAAAATCACAGCTTTCAGATCGTCTTAATAATTTTAAAATTTTCTCTTCTGGGTCTATTTTCCAAGTCAATTGTTTTTACAGTGAGATATTTTACATTTTCTACTATTTTTTCATTTAAAAATTTGTTTTTTAAAAATAATTCTTATTTTAAAAATTCTTAATGTTTCAATGAGTCAATAGCTTCCAGTTGTTCATTTCTAATTTTTAATGAATTATTTTCTTCAGTTAGCTTTTTGGGGGTTTTTGTATTTTTATTATTATTTTAAAATTTTTATTTTCAAAGCATATGCATAGATAATTTTTCACATTCACTTTTTCAAAACCTTGTGTTCCAAATTTTTTTGCCCCCTACCTCTTCCCCATTCTTGCAAGGAATCTAATATATATTAAATATGTACAATTCTATATATAGTTTCACAATTATCCTGTTGCACAAAGTTATAAGATCAAAAAGGAAAAAATGAGAACGAAAATAAAATACAAGCAAACAACAACAAAAAGGGTAAAAATACTAAGTTGTAATCCACCCTTAATCCCCACAGTTCTCTCTCTGAGTATAGATGACTCTTCATCACAAGACATTGGAACTGGCCTGAAGCAGCTCATTGTTAGCGAGAGCCACGTTCATCAGAATTGATTATCGTATAATCTTGCTGTTGCCATATATAGTGGTCTCCTGATTCTGCTCACTTTACTCAGCATCAGTTCATGTAAGTTTCTCCAAAATCATCCTACTGATTGTTTTTTACAGAATAATAATATTCCATAACATTCATAAACCATAACTTATTCAGCCATTTTCCAGCTGATGGGCATCCATGCAATTACCAATTCCTTGCCACTACAAAAAGGGCTGCCACAAACATTTTTGCACATGTTGATCCCTTTCTCTCCTTTATGATCTCTTTGGAATACATATTCAGTAGAAAAACTACTGGATGCACAGTTTGATAGCCCTTTGGGCATAGTTCCAAATTACTCTCCAGAATGGTTGAATCAAATCACAACTCCACCAACAATGCATTAGTGTCCCAGTTTTCCCACATCTCCACCAACATTCATCATTATTTTTTCCTGTCATCTTAGCCAATTTTTCCATTTAGTCAATTCTACTTTTAAAAATGGTGTTTTCTTCAGGGGATTTTGTCTCCATCTGCTGCTCCACCCATTTTGCCAATTTTATTTTTTAAGGAGTTTTCTTTAGTCGATTTTTGTGCTTTCTTTTCCAAGCTCTTGATTTTTTTTCATAATTTTCCTGCATAGTTTTTTTTTTACTTCTTTTCCCAACTTTTCTTCTACCTCTACCTTTGTTTTTTAAATCATTTTTGAGCTCTTCCAAAAGAACCTTTTGAGTATGAGACCAATTCATATTCTCCTTTGAGCCTTCTCATATAGGCATTTTGTCATTGCTGTCTTCTAAATTGTGTTCTGATCTTCTCTGTCACCATAATAGCTTTTTATAATCAGGGCTCTTTCATATTTTTGGCTCATTTTTTAAGATAAGCTCTGCTCCTCGACACAGGGGAGACTGTCCTAGGCTTCTTTTGTGGGAAAACAAGGACCTCATCACTGACAATTCAAGCTGGGTTCAGAGGTACTGATAGCTTTCCCACTGTGCTATTCAAGCCTGTTGTGCCTTAGTTCATGGGCTCACAATTTGCCTCCTGTGCCGGGGTTGGAGGCCTACTGAGCTAATGGTCTGCTGATCAGGATCAAAGAGTTTCAGCAGCTGATCTGTGCTGTGGCTAAGACCCTTCTTATAGACTACATCATATTCTGGGCCATTCTCTCCTTTTACCCAAATGAGACAGACATTTACCGAAATTCTTCTAAGTTATCTTATACTGGGAAGTTGGTTCAGGCTGCCTTTTTGTGGGTTTGATCACTTCAGAAGCCATTTAGAAATTGTGATTTAGCATTGTTTCTGAGAGAGACTGGGGAGAGCTCAGGCAACTTCCTGCTTCTCTCCACATCTTGGCGCCACTCCCCCATTGCTGGTGATTTGAGAGCCCAGGTGTAATAGTAACCATAGGTAGATATTATCATGTGCAAAATAAGAGCGATATTTGTGTTACCTGTCTTCTAGAGTTGTAAATCAATTAATCCATAAACATGTATTAAATGCCTACTGTATGCCACATCCCATGCTAAGTGCTTGGGATACAAAAAGGCCAAAGTCAGGCTCTGCCTTCGAGGACCTTATAATCTAATAGGGCAGACAACATGCAAACAAGAGTCATATACATGATAAATAGGAAATTATTCACAGAGGAAGCACTTGAATTGTGAGGAGGTGGGTGAGTCCTGTGAAAAGTGGAATTTAGTTGGGACTTAAGGGAATCCAGGGGGGGTCAAATGGCCAGAGTGGAGCAAGGAGAGCATTCCAGGTATAGGGGACAATGTAGGCAGTATTTAGTAACATACATTTTGTAGCAGTAAATTCTTGGGTAAATACTGTTTTTCTCATTCTTATTTAGCACCTACTATGTGCCAAGCACTGTACAAAATGCTAGGAATAAATAAGAAAGGCAAAAAAATTAGCCCCAGTTCTTAAAGAGCATACATTCAGAATGAGGTGAAAAGCAAATAACAAGGTGTGTTGAAGATGCAGGCAGGGGAGACAGAAAGTAATATGGGAAGCTCCTACCAGCTGGTGGGAGGGGGCAGGAAAGACCTCCTGTACATGGTAGAGTTTGAGGTGAGTCTCAAAAGAAGTGAGGAAGCTAAGCAATGGAGGTGAGGGGGCTGAGACATTCTAGACATGAGGAAAAGCCCTGGCAAAGACCCTGAGTCAGAAACTGGAGTTCCATGTACAAGGTCTATAAATAAAACCAAAGTAAAGCAGGACCAGGCTGGAAAGAGTTTTAGGTGCCAAACAGAGGAATTATATTTAATCCTGAAAGTAACAGGCAGCCACTGACTGTAGATCACTGAACAGAGTCATCTGTGTCATTGGACAGAGTCATGCTTAGACCCACTTCTTGGGGAAGGGGGTGTAAAGAAAGAGACAGAGGGACAGGAGAAAGGTCACCTTATGCTCTAAAACAGTAGGGAAGATACTGAATGATATATGGTGAGGGGCAGGAAGAAGGGAAGACTCAGAAAGTAGGGTCAACATTTTTTGCTTAGTGATATGAGGGGAGGTTCTCATCTGAGACAGTAGAAGGAAAGGTGTCAGAGGAGGTTTGAGGACAGAGGAGAAGGTTTGGAGGATGGAATGGAGGAAAGAACAGAATGGCTGACTTGCTGTAATGAAGGCACGATTGAGACTGGGAAACAAATTTGTAGTCGACTCAGGCAGCGTGGCTTCATGATTACCTTCAGGTCCATTCAGTAGCACATCAACAGGAGAGAAGGGAAAGCAGATGATGGAAATCATTCAGGGCTAGGATTTGACAAAGTGGGATCAGCAATAGGTCCAGGAGTCAAAGGGTAAAGGATAATGGTGAAAAGAATAAGTTCATCGAGGGGCTGAACGAAGAGAAGGAGGGGAACACAGTCAGTATAGAGGTGATAGCCTTGGAAAGAATAAGGGGTTAAGGGATGGAGAATAAAGTGAGGATGAGTAATAAAGTTCTCCAATAAAGGCACAGGAAAAGAGAGAATGATAAAAGACCTTTTATGCTTGTGAAGTTAATTTTTTTCTTTAAAACCTGAGTATAGGGTTTCAATTTTGTCCCTATTCAATTTCATTTTATTAGATTCATCCTATCATTCTAACATGTCAAATGCCCCTGCAGTGCACTTGCTGTCCTGTCTACTTTTGTGCCATCTGCACATTTGAAAGAATGATGGCTCTGTCTTTGTCCAAGGCACTGCTATGAATGAGGAATGGCACAAAGGACACAACTCGGACGCATTCTAGCCAAGCTGGCTTTAAGTCCTTAATGCCTTTTTGTTTTTTCAAATGCTCAAAAGAGGAAAATGGCAAAGTGGCCCTAAAATAAATTTATGATGACCACACAAGACCTTGATTCCTTGGAGATAATTGTGTTTCCAGTCTCCCAACCTCATACGATTTCTAGGAAAACATTTGTTGCTGTGGTTGTTGAAATAAGTACTAGGTTATCCTTAAGCCAGAACCTCTAGAAGGGGGATTCCTCTTCCATTTTCACCTGACAAAGGGCATTCTTCATGATCATGGCAATGTTGATGGGCGACCCCAGATTTCCTTGCTCTCTACTTCCCTTGACATTAATCATCAGAGGGGATTTTCAAAATATCAACTGTCGTCGTATTTGGAAAAGAATCCGATATGATCGTAACGCAGTATGAGAGACTCCTTTTGGAAGAAAGGGCCAGAAACCTTCTTTTGCTCTTTCATATCAACTTTTTTTTGTAATAAATTAGAAACATGTTGGATTCTTGTATTCTCCTCCTCTTTACAGCAATTGTGTGATGATAAAGCTGTGGTCTACCCTAGAATATCATTGTTGAGAGCTTGTCTTTTCTTGTTCTTATGAAGGATACCCTGGAGATTTGCTATGGTTCTTGTAAAGATCTTATAAAGATGTGAGTGATCACAAAGATCTTCAGTGATTGATATTCATTCACCGCATTGTCCAAGTTCAATGGCAAGATGCGGGGGGGACACAAGTAGGCAAGACTGTACTTCCAGTTCTGACCTACATGCAAACAGTGGTAGGGGAGATGGGCCACTTGGGGACCAGGAGAGCAGGAAGCTTTGTGAAAAGAGTCTAGGGGAATTGAGAGACAGACTGAAGATGCATGAGATGCACGAAGATGTGAAGGAAGGCTTCTGGCTTGTTAGACAGTTCCTTGTGGAAAGATCTGTGGGAGAATAGGAACATTGAACAGGATACACAGGTTTTCTGCACCAATAAAAAGGGAGGAGGCACATCAATAGGGTCAAAGATAGGATCACTGAAGGATTGTCACCATTGTCTGTTTTATGTCCTAGGTCATGGCATAATAGGAATTGGAGAATCCAACGAGAGTTGTTTCCCATGCCCCTAAAGCAGCTGTGGGCTAGTCTTTTTTATTCATTTTTTTTATGTTCAAAACACATGCATGGATAATTTTTCAACATTGACCCTAGCATAGCCTTGTATTCTAGATTTTCCTCTCCTTCTCCCTCCCCCCTCCTCTAGATGGCAAGTAATCCAATATACGTTAAACATATTAAAATATGTTAAATCCAATATATGCATACACATTTATACAATAATCTTGCTGCACAAGAATAAATGCCCAGAAGAAAAATCAGATCAAAAAGGAAAAAAAAAAAACAATGAGAAAGAAAATAAAATGCACGCAAACAACAACAAAAAGAATGAACATGCTGTGTTGTGATCCACACTCAGTTCCCACAGTCCTCTCTCGGTAGATGGTGTGCTAGTCTTTATGTGCTAGTGAACACTAAACAACCAGCTCTTTAAAAGAAAAATATATATACTTTTAAGTTTAATGCACATTATAAACCTTTTCTCTATCATTCTCTTAAGCCTAAGCCATCAATAAATGAATAAATCAATCAAGAGTTGTACCATGACATGTACCATGTACCATGTACCATGGCAACAAGACCATATTGTTTGAGCACGTTTGAGCATCTTAAACATGAGTTTGGGCTCACGCTGAAAATTTAAAAAGCAGTTTCTTGTGATCCTGTAGGATCTGGCTGCAGGACGACCCTGCTTGGAGTCACAGAATATGGGTCTGATTCTTCCTGAGGCCAGTTAAGGAGGTAAGCCCAGAACGAGAACATTCCCAACTAAAGATGGCCGGAAACACTTCCAAGCCCGCTGCTGCCCACATCTGGCGCCCTTCCACTATTCGTGGCCGCCTGCAGTTGGCATTTATTTGTCAGATTTGATTCTGTACAATTTAAAGATCAGTGGTACCAGGTCTCCTCCGGGGGTAACACGAACCCAGCGCCTGCCTTCCTGGCTCTGGATGTCGCTTGAAGCGCCCTTTTATTCTGAAGTCTTTGTTCTTAATTTTGTTTCCATGGCAACTGGACTTTTCCTCCTGAGCTCTTCTCATATTCCAGTTTTAAAAAACACCTTTTTAGCACTTTTAACATTGCAACGCATTCATTTTCCATTTCAATCTCTGAGCTCAAGCGGAAAGCTTCTCAGATCATGGCAGGTTCCGGAGCTTCTCTCCCTTCATGGCAAAGGGAGTTTGTGAGACTGTACAAAAGTGGAAAGTTGGGAACTAGCCCGATTGCTCAGCAGTAAAACCCAGGAGGCTGTTCTTGAGATGGGGAGGCGCTCGGTGCCTAATCATCCATTCACTTGTATTTAAAAGGGCCCACTCGGTGCCAGGCAGCTGGAGATTCAAACAAGCACCGAATTGTCCCCGTCCTCAGGGGGCTTGCATTCTGTCGCAGGTTCTGAGATAAATGTGGAGTGTTTTCCGCCAGTGGAAAAGCAGTTGTAGGGGCAGAGGAGAGCTCAGGCTCAACCTCATTTAAGACATGAAGCTGGAAGAGGGTTTAGAACAAGTTTATGCCTCTGATTCCAGGAGAAATGGAAGCCACCAGGAGAGCTCTCCCTGCTTCCCCTCCCTCATCTTATAGCTAGATATGGCTTCCAAATGGCCTCGGTCATTTTCTGTCCCTGAACAAGTTAAATCTTCGAATGGCAGACGCCAATTCCCTTATTTTCCAGATGGAGCGGAGTGACAGAAGTCATATGGATGCTAAATGACAAAGGGAGGAATGGAAACCAGGCCTCCTGACCCCGAGTCCGGTGCTCCATGCTAAGGTTCTGCTCTATCAGTCGACAAATCAAAAGGCGTTTTCCAGCATTTACTGCAGGCAGGTGTTCTGTTTGGTGCTGAAGACACAAGCACAAGAGTGACACAGTCCCTGCCTTCAAGAGCTTCCATTCCTCTAAGAGGATCCATATTCACAAAGAATAAGCGCAGGCCGCATGTGGAATAAAAGCCCATAAGTGAATCAGAGGCTCAGGACGCACAAATCTCTAGCCGGAGGCGGTGCAAGACCTGAGCCTCAGAGGGAGCCAGAATTTTACCTTAAGCCAGTTGAGAACAAGGTAACGCGGGACTCTGCCCTCCCATGATCACCCAGGAAAGCTCAGGAGGAAGGCCTTGCCTTGCTAACTCCCAAATTTGCTCCTGCTGAAATTTGGAAGTAACGGGAAACCCTAAATTGGCCGGATGTCTCAGGAACTTCTGAAAGGTCCATTAACTTCCATTAGGAAGAACCTTAATGGACATGCACAAGGTGGGGCTGTCAAGATCGCTGCAAGATTTCTTATTGATTGTTAGAAAGATTGCTGCCAATGATTGGTGGGCATCAGAGAGAGACTGCTGCCTTCCTGGGGAGATTCGGGACGGCAGAATCTCTTCGAAGACCTTGGGTCAGGCTTCCAGAAGCTCTTTTAGACAATAAGAGTGAGTAACGACCTCCATTTGCAAGAGAAGGAATTGTTAGGCGTGCAGAAAGCACTTCCAGTAGAGAAGGGATGGCTGCATTCATTCATTCCCTCAGCAGGCAGGTGCCTGGCACTGGGGGTGAGGTGCTGGCCATCCAAAGAAACCCCAAACTTCTCGTATTTCATTTGAATGAAATAAGATGCTTGCAAATAAATAAAAAGAAAATAGGTGCTAAATCTGTCCATCAAAATTAGCTGTGAGATTTGGGGCAATTCACTAGAGGAGGAAGAAGTTGGATCATGCGGAACACTCTGAAGCCTCCTCACGGGCATCCAAAGGCTCTGGGGGATGGTAGTGCCGGGCTTCTGGGGGCGGCTCTGTGGGAATTCATTGTACAAGGCCTGGGCTGGCCTCCGGGAGGCTCCTTACCAGGCTGGCCATGGCAAATGAAGAGGAGATGACAGAAAGCAGGTGAAGGGCAGAGGGCTCCGAAAAGCTAAAGGATGCTCTCTCTGCTCCTCGACTGGTAAAGATTCTCAGGTATTTTCTCATTCTCTCAGTTTGTTCCCTGGTGCTTAAAGGGAAGCAGTCCTGGGGCAAGTGGCTCATTTTGAGCGTCCTTTTGGATTTGGGGCTCAACGGCCTCTTGTACGGGGGATGAAGCATCTGCCATTTGAAGTGGTGCAAAGTGGGAGAATGTCAGCTCTGCACCAACAACTCCAGCAGTCACAGCTCCAGGATGACATGTTTCATAATCGCCTCCTCCTCCTCCTTTTTTTCCTCCTTTTCCTTTTCTTCCTCCTCCTCCTCTTTCTCTTCCTCCTCCTCCTCCTCCTTCTCTTTCTTCTCCTCCTATTTTTCCTCTTCCTCTTCCTTCTCCTTCCTCTTTGCCTCCCTCTTTTCCTTCTCCTCTTTTTCCTCCTCTTCCTCCATTTAGCAGCTTGGGCCTCCTCAGGGAGACTTCCATATTTTGAGAGCATTTGGTACAGCAACATCTAACATAAATTAATCTGAGGCTATAATGAACCAGATTTATATTCAGGGGATTGTGGGTGACACAATCCACCATATGGATCCACCAGGGCAGTTTCTGGGTTGAGCTGAGTTTGTGATCTGTATCTGTGGCATAGGCGTTTGTCGTCACTAGTTGCTGCTGAAATTCTGGCCCCTAAGAGTATTCAGTAAGCTGGGTATTCAGTAAGTGCTAAATCCATGCAGACTGCAATGATGTGTTGCACAATTCCTACCTTTTCCTTGCATAATTTTCACTGATCACAAAGTCTGAGCTCTCCAAGGACAAATAACCTTTCTATAATTCTTCCTAATGAAAACTTGAATTCATTCAATTAATCAATAAACATTTACTGAGTGCTTACCCAGCCACCTGGAGAGCCAAAAACTAGACGCATTCAATCAGATGGCATAGCATCTGCACAGGTTGCTCCCCAAATGAATACAGAATGATTTTAACAGGGACTGGAGGGGGCGATCCCAGAAAGCTCATGTAGACGTGTGCTTCCTGAGTCTTACAGGAAACTAAGAATCTCAAGACTCGGAGGAGAGGGGAGGAGAACATTCCAGGCAGGAGTTCCAGCCGACTGAGATGACAAATGGGATGCCACAGGCCACGGCTGGAAGAAGGCCACTTGGGCCCAGAGAGGGCATGATAGATGAAGAATAAGGCTGAAAAAAATCCCTTTTTGTGGAAGCTAAGAACTGGAAATTGAGAGGATGCCCATCAATTGGGGAATCAAGCTGTGATAGGGGATTGTGATGGAATACTAAGTATTGTTCTGTAAGAGCTATCAAGCAGGATAATTTTAGGAAAACATGGAAAGATTTACCAGACTGATGCAGAGTGAAATGAGCAGAACCAGAAGAACAATGTACACAGTAACAGCAATACCTTTTAAAATTTTATTTAAAAAAAAAGCAGATTAAGAAAACCAAAAAAAGAAATACAAAACAAAATAAAGCAAAAGAAAAGAGCACATTATCATGTGCCCAGTAGAGCACCAGGGAGGATTCAAAATAGATAACAACAAATTGGCAGATCAAGAAAGCATATATATCAGCAGAAGAAATGATATTCATGAATGACTATTTTTTTCTCCCTTCTAAATTGTTCTTTGGTTCTTTGGTATGCACCTTATTTACTTTATTTTTTCCCTCTTTCATGCCCCCCACCATTCCCAAGCAAGCTACAGTTAAGGAAAGATATGTTTATGAATACATATATAAATATCCACATACATGCACATACCCATACACACTCTACATGTGCACACATGCCTTTCCTATCCTAACAGTAACACTTTTTGATGAAGGATTGTCTCAGCGATATAATGATCCCAAACGATCCCAAAGGATTCATACTAAAATGTACTATCTGCCTCCAGAGAAAGAACTGATACTATTTGAATAAAGACTGAGGCATGCTGTTTTATTTCTTTCATTTGAGTCTTTTCTAATATGGACATAATTGCACATGTATAACCAATGTCTGCTTACTGTCTCAAGGAGGAGGAGGAAGAGAGGGAGGAAGTGAAGGAGAGATAGAATGTGGAACTCAAAACTTAAAAAAAATGTAAAAATTTTAAACATATAATTGGGGAAAATAAAATATAACAATGTAAACTATAAAACATTAATAGAGCAAAAAATTAAGTATAACATACTGGTTTACCTCCCAAAATAATAATAATAAGGCTGCAAAGGCAGGAGGAGCCAGGATGTGAGGCCTGAAATGTCCAATAGGTAAAAACTGGAATATTTTCAAAGAGTCATAGGGAGGTAAAGTCACTCAACAGGTTGGCTTCTGACCTCAGCATCCGCCAGAAGGCTCCTCTCCAGAGTTATAAATGGGCCAGGGATTGTTAAAAGTAATGACTCTGTCCTGTGGTCTCTCATCTTCTGCCTCTACACTATACTACTTTATGTGGCCCACTTACAGACTCACTGTAATACTAGAAAAGGGGGATCAGAGCAAGATAGAATTTTCACACAAGCTGATGGTGTAGATCTGGGAACCACCTTCATTAAATTATAATTAAGCCCATGAGTGCTTAAGAAGTATTTGAGGGAGGGGATTTGGGGAGAAGGATAGAAGGTCAAGTTCAGAGTCTTGGGGGTATTCCTAGCCGGGTTCGAGATTCAGTCAGCAACGATCAAATTGATAAGAAGCTGCTTGCTGTCTCCCAGAGACTTAGGCATCTTCCCTGCTCCTCAGGCAACTTATTGTTTTTTTTTCCAGTGCAGATGTTTTCAGGGACCCTGACTGGTAAATCCTTTGGTAAAAGGCATTCTTGATTGGCTTCCGTTGGTAGGGACCATTAGCATTTGGGTGCCTTCCTGTGAATAGGAGCCGATTGCATTTGTATCTGAGACAAGCTGGGGATGGAAGCATCTGACACATAGCAGCCCCGCTGCCTCCAGCTCTGCAGAGACTTTGTGCTCATTCCCCCCTTCCCGTGATCAATCTAATTGGCCTCTGGGAGTTTTCCTGTTTTGTCTGACCAAAGCTGGCGTTTTTGTTGGCTTGGACATTTTGTAACCAAACATTTCCACATTTCACTTTCTCTGTCTGAGTCTCTGTCTCTCTCTCTGTCTCTCTGTCTTTCTCTCTGGCTGTCTCTCTATCTTCTTCTGTCTTTCTGTTTCTGTTTCCCTCTCTTTGTCTTTCTCTGTCTCTGTTTTCCTCCTTTCTCTCTCTGTGTGTGTGTGTGTGTGTGTGTGTGTGTGTGTGTGTGTGTGTGAGAGAGAGAGAGAGAGAGAGAGAGAGAGAGAGAGAGAGAGAGAGAGAGAAAGAGAGGAGAAAGAAGAAGGAGGAGGAGAAGGAGGAGGAGGGAGAAAGAGGAGAAAGGGGAGGAGGAGGGGGGAGGAGGAAGAGGAGAGAGAGAGAGGGAGAGAGAGAAGAAGGGAGAGAGAGAGAGAGAGAAAGAAAGAGAGAGAGAGAGAGACTGACCTGTACCCTGGCCCCTGGGGAAGCTCCTGAGAGACAGATACACAGAGACAGAGACCCCAAAAGAGACATACAGAGACAGAGAGAGACACACACAGAGACAAGACACAGAAAACCCACAGGATCCTAGATGTAGAATTGGGGGAGACCTTGGGTATTTCTAGTCTGACCCTGTCACTGTAAAGGGGAAGCCTAGAGAAGGAGATGACCTTTCCATGATCACGCAGCCAGTCAGTGGCAGTCATCACTTGAACCCAGGGCCTTGGCCTCCTGGACCACTGGCTGTTCTGGCTCCGTGCATGTTGTCAGAAGCTCCCTGATGTATCAGAAGGGTTTTCCACCATCCTGAGCCTGCGGCAGAGGGAGGAAGGAGCTCCCCGTGGGAGGGCTGGGGGCCACTTGGCGGCTCAGTTTTGGATGAAATTCACTTCCGAGCTTTAGTTTTGGATGAACTGGTGCAGAACCCCTCCTGGCGCCTGGCGGAAGATCTGCCCCAGTTGGGTCGCTCTTGGACCTTTATTGGGACCCGCAAGAGCTCCAGGATGGCAAGAAAAGTCTCCGAGTCTTCCCTTTCTTGGCTTTTTGCACGTGGTTGGCTTGCAGGTGGCGGCCTGTTAGCTCCTCCCAGGCGGCGCTGAGGAGATGCTGAGGGGGAGCTTGGGGCACCACCACCCCAGACACCCCTAAATTTTCTGCTGGAGCCCCAGACCTGCCCTGAGAGCATGGGGGGGAGCATGGGGCTGGGGCACTGACAGGAGCTCTGCCGCCCTCTGCCATTCATCAAGGCTCCGGAGCCTTGGCACCAGGGGAGTGGGACAGGGGGTGGGGGATATGGGGGGAGGGGAGACGGCTGTGGTGTCAAGACCAGCCCTGCAAGTCTGCTCTTTCCGTGCTCACACGTAGGCCGCACCTGGTGCCTTAACTGCTGTCACCTCGGGAGGCTCATGGATGGGGGATCAAGCTGTGACCCAGAGTCCCAGATCGCCCGGTTTGGGTCCAGGCCGGCTCCCGCCGATTGTGAGTGAGCTGAGGCTTGGGAGAGGGGAGGACTTGATGGCCAAGAGGGACCCTTTCGGCCTCCGCTGAGGGAGGCCCTGCCCGAGTCTGGGGGGCGCCGAGGCTGGCTTTGGGGCTGGTTCTGTTCTTCTCTTCTAGTAGCTGGAGCGGCCAGAACCTGAGGAATAAGGTGTGGCCCAGGGCGCAGGGGGCTAGATCTGCAGTGGGCATCAGTCCGAATCTCACCTGTGCTCCTTTTGGGAGCCATCCTCCGCCCTCCCCTGCCTCAGTTTCCTCCTCTTAAATATGAGGGATGGGACCTCCCGGCTTCCTCCGATTCTAGAGCCGTGTCTCGGTCAGGTTCTGGGCCACACAAAGCAACGGCATCAGGACTTGGACCGTGTATAGTGGGAGATGGGGAGGGGTTTGGGGCAGGGAGTTAACAGCTCTCGAGCTGCCAGGCCCCAAATCCGGGGCCTGGCTCAGGGAGACGAGTCCGCAGAGGGGGCAGAGGGGGCGGAGGGGCTGGAGCTCTCCTGCGCAGCCTGAGTAGGATTTCTTTGGGCTTGCCAAATAATCACCCAGGTCCAGCTGGAAACCGGGCATCTGCCTCGAGCTCTGCTCGGGTCTCCCCAGGCCTCTTCCATGGGCCGGAGGGAAACCGCCCAGGGGGCCCCCAAGCCTGGATCCTCAGCTCTGCCTCCAGTCCTGTAGCCTGGCCCCTGGGGAAGCCAGAGGCTGAGCGATGGCTCTGGGTCCCTGCAACCCCAGAATCAACTAAATGAAGCCCCAGGCATAGAGCCTAGCCTAGGGAAGTCCGTGTTCCCAGATACTTGTTGGATTGGATTTGTTCCTTGGGACCCCTGGCCACTCCCACATTCAGACCCCCCCTGGCCACTCCCACATTCAGACCCCTGGCCACTCCCACATTCAGACCCCTGGCCACTCCCACATTCAGACCCCTGGCCACTCCCACATTCAGACCCCTGGCCACTCCCACATACGGACCCCTGACCACTCCCACATTCGGACCCCTGGCCACTCCCGGCAGGGCTTCCTTCAAAATCCCTCAGACACTCCAGTGAGCCAGCATCTCCAGGCCACCCAGCAGCTCCTGGTCCTGAGACTCACAGTGGGGTCCCCAAAGCCAGTGGGTTTGTGCTTTCCTGGCTCTTGCTTTGAAGTCACCGACGTTGCATCATTCCCTGGTGACGTCCAGAGAGAGGACTTTCTAATGAGCGTCCCCGGGATGGATCATGGGCTGATTACACAAGACCCTTGCTGACGTCAGTCCTGCCCCCGAATGCCGCTGGTGGGCCGCCTCATGAGTCACCGCTCTCGTTATCCCACACGGGCTTCTTGGAGGTGACCGAGCCTGAGCGGCCAAAGCTCCAGACTGGGCGTGACCAGGGGGGCAAGAGCTGGAAAACTGGCCCCGGAAGGGGGGAATACTTCCCTTGTGGCCTTTTACAAGCCACTCAACCTCCCTGAGCCTCAGTTTCCTTATGTGTCAAATGGAGATAGTAACATCCACCTCACAGGTTGTTGGAAGGAACAAATGGGCGAGATACCTCCAAAAGCTTAGAGAAGTGGAAAGCTGAAGATGTGGCAGCTGTTCTGCTTATTGACAGCAGTAAGTGGGTCTTGCTCTGCTCAGAGGGGCTCACTGTACCTGGTCTCCTTGCTGCCTTTCATTCCGGAGAATGGCCTCATCCAGTGTCTCACATCCCCGGGACTGGCCCTTCTCATGCCGGCCCCTGTCATCTTTGGTGGCTCAAGTAAATTCTAATTCCTTCCTCTACCAAGGGAAAGTCGCTCTAGGAACATCCTTCACGACCATCCAAAGCTCCAGAGTAGGAAGCAGCAAAGGCTGACAAGGGGTATGTCCTGGATATGTGGCCCTTTTCTAGCTGCCCGGGCTGCCCAGAGCAGGGACCCCCCTTTTCTCTCCCTCCCCCCACCCCTGCCAGCACTGTTCCTTATTTCTCTGACTGGCACAGGGTGACTTCTCTTCCAAGGGCCTCTGTGCCCCTGCTGTCCATTTTGGGGGCATCCAGCTGCTGCTGCTTCCTCCTTCTCAGGAAGAGCCTCAGACCTGATGTTTAGGTCCTCTGGGACCTTGTCCCTTTCTTTCCCTCTCTCCAAACCCCTCCACTTACAGAGGAGAAAACAGGGACCCAGAAAGGAGGAGGGGTTTTCTCAGGGTCACGCAACTGCTAGTTTATGGAGACGAGCATCACAAAGGTGAGTGTCAGTAGTGTGGAGAACAGTGTGAGATGCTTCCTCCCAGACAATGAAGCAGGGATGGGGAGGGACTGAGCCATCCTCTGCAAAGGGAGGGAAGGCAGCTTCACCAGGATGATCACATCCTGTTGTTTCCCTTATTCCCTGATAAATTCTCACCTGGGTGAATTTGGATTTTTCCATGATGTCTTTGTTGAAAAGGGGAGGGGTCACACCCAATGGTTGGAAGCAAATAGGAAGAGCTGCAGCTTTCAAACTCCTGTCAGTCACTTGTGACACACAGTAATGATGCTGATTGGTGTATACATATGGATGTGGATGTATGCGTATGTGTGTATACATGTATGTGTGAGATATAAATAGATGATAGGTAGATAGATGGTAGATGGATGGTGGATACATGGTAGCTAGGATGGTAGAAAGATAGGTGGATGGATGGATGGTAGATAGATAGGTAGATGAATAGATAGATGATAGATAATAGATAGATGGTAGATAGATGATAGATGGTAGAAAGATAGCTAAATGATAGATGGTAAATAAATGATAGATAGTAGAAAGATAAATACATAGATAATAGATAAATGGTAGGTAATAGATGGTAGATAGAGGATAGATGGTAGAAAGATAGATACATAAATGATAGATAGATAGGAGGTAGATAGATTATAGATGGTAGAAAGATAAATAAGTAGATAGATGATAGATAGATGGTAGATAGATAATAGAGAGATAGATAGTTGGTAGCTAGAATAATAGATGGATAGATAATAGATGCTAGAGGGTAGAGGGTACTAGGATGATAGAAAGATAGTAGAGAGATAGATGGTAGAGGGTAGCTAGGATGATAGATGGAGAGACAGAGAGATAGACAGAGACAGACATTCCAAGGAACTCTTGGGACAAAAAAAAATTTGTTCTTCAAAGAGCCCAATAAAAAACTATTTATTTGAATCCCAGTCCTTGGAAGTTATAGAAATGGCTCTTAAGCCTCTTCGGTGATAGGCTCATCCTTCTCCCATTTATCCATCCTAGCAGCTGTGAGTGAAGTGCATTCATAGGGAGTGACCAGTAGGCCGGTCCCCAAGGCTGCTGTTCTGGGCTGGTCTCAGAAGCTGTTGCTCAAAGTTGGAGCAAGAGTGATTTTCAAAGGTCCTCATCAGCTAAAGCACAGGTCTGCTGAGATGGTGACATCTCTGACCACATCTTTCTACAGTGATTCTTTTTTTTAATAGCTTTTTATTATTATTATTATTTTTATTTACAAGTCATATGTATGGGTAATTTTATGGCA
Source organism: Antechinus flavipes (assembly GCF_016432865.1). Classification (NCBI taxonomy): domain Eukaryota; kingdom Metazoa; phylum Chordata; class Mammalia; order Dasyuromorphia; family Dasyuridae; genus Antechinus; species Antechinus flavipes. The sequence goes on from NC_067399.1 coordinate 683,400,958, forward strand.
TTGACAATTGCTAAACCTTTTGTTCCAATTTTTCCCCTCCTTCCCTCCACCCCCTCCCCTAGATGGCAGGATGACCAATACACGTTAAATATGTTAAAGTATAAATTAAATACAAAATAAGTCTACATGTCCTAACAGTTATTTTGCTGTATAAAAACAACCAGACTCTGAAATAGTGTACAATTTGCCTGTGTCTACAGTGATTCTTGAGGAGGACATGGCTTATTGTCTGGCTCAGGTTTAGTGTATGTATATATATATATATATTTACCATATCTGGGCTTGGACTGGGTCACCAACTGAATTTTATCATTTTCTGGGGCATTGCCAGTCAAATCAACCATGAGATGCAGCACTGAATGAGTGTAAGATGAAGCTTTGTTGAATATTTACTAGATGCAAGGCACTGTGCTAAGTGCTAGAAATACAGATACACAATTCCTCTGGGAGCTTCCATTCTAATGGGAGCGATGGCCAGGGGAAGGATTTTTGGACTAGAAAGTCCCAGGGATGATGGATGCGGGTCATAGGGCACGTGCTGACATCCTTTCCAGAAGTCATGGTAGTGATTTAATTTGTGCCTCCGGAGGTAGAGGTCGGAGGGTGGAGTTGCCTTGCAGGCAGCCTCGTGGCACAGAGATGGCCAAAGGGCCAGAGGAAGTCTGATGGGGTGGGGTGGGTGTGGGGGTCGTTACTGAGACTGCCCACCTAGCAGGAGCACAAGGACCAGGACAGGAGCTGGAGAGCCTGGTTTCAGGCAAGGCTATTGAAGAGTTAAGTGCCCTCCACCAAGACAAGGATGGTATTGAGCATCTGGAGATGTTGATTGTTCTAGGGGGGTTAACTATGGAGCTTCAGAATGGGTCATTGTCCTGTGAGTGCTGGGGTTGGCGACCTTTACAAAGGCGCTATTGTCTGGTCTTCAGACCAGCTGCTGACAAGAGAGAGCTCTCCAGGGGTCCCACAGCTGGCCCCTGGGAGGCACTGGCCCTTCCACACTCCCAGGGAGCAGCCCTTTTCTGCTTAGTCTGTAGTCAGCATCAGCCCAACGAAAGGCTGCCCACCTGGGGAGCGGGTACATGAGTTCTGGGGTTTCTTAGTTTTCTTCTCAAACTATTGTTGGAGTTAGTGGGAGCAGCAAGGCCCTGGGGAAGTTCAGAATGGGTGTTCTCAGGGGCTCCCAGTCTTGTTAGAATTTTAGTGTTAAGTCAACTTGAAACGAGGTGATAACTCAAGGGAGATGTTAGAATCCTGGTGTTAACTCAATGGAATTGACATAATGCTTTTTGGTTCACACCTTAGAGCTAATCCTTACAAAGTGATAAGTCAGTTGGCTAATTTAGCATGGTGTTTAGCAAATCCTCTAGCTCACTAATGTATTTAAGTACTCATTGGAGTTCACACTTTTGGGAGATTCACAAATTAGTATTCAGTATGAGATTCACAAGTCAGAAACCCACAATCCCACTCTCGGATCCCATAATCCCACTCTCTCAGAGGCGGAGTCAACCTTTGGGAGATCATATATATAGAAGCTCTTAGAGCTTCAGGTTAGTTAGTTCGGAACATTGCCAATAGTCGGACAGGAGCACTCTGGGAGATTGAGAACCAGGAGCACTCTGGGAGATACAGAAGCCCACAAGCCCTCTCTCGGAGGCAAGACAGATTCATTCCAACTTTCACCTTGGTGCTGGCTGGAGACATTCGGAGTTGAGCTAGAGGAGTCAGATCCATTCCATTTTCCACCTTTGTACTGGCTGGAGGCTGAAGAAAGCAAAGGCAGAAGCAAGGGACAATCTGTAAGAGCTCTTGGAACCAAGCAGAGAGAGGCCTCTAAGCTAACTGGGCCCAGGGAAAGAGATAAGAAATAAACGATTGAACTTTTATCAGCTGGCTGTATTTGGAGTAATTATCATTTGTAGCTGAAACTAAGGCTGCCTCCAGAAAACCTCCCCGAAGAAACCTGCTCCCACAGAGAACCATCTTATATTTTAAAGAAGAAGAACACCACATTTTGGTATTGGCACCAGTCAAGGAAGTGAGGAACCCCAAAAAGAAGGTGGTCACGCCTTCCCTGACATCTCAGGAAGGGAGATGAAAACACCAAAGGAAACAGGAAATCAAATCAGATTAGCGGGTTTCTGAAGGGCTCACTTGAAACAGGTACATATAAATCCATCAATACGGGAGGCATTACACATAATTACTTAAAATACATAAGCACATAGCAATATAACACAGGCTAGTAGTAATGTAACAAATAACATGAATCAACATGAGAATTTATACATGTCCATAAGTCCTAGAAATAGTCCAAAAGGAATCCATTGTCCATTAGTTCATGTGCCAGGAATCCGATAATTCCTGCAAGCTTTGAAGTCCTGCAATAGTCTCATCAACAATTTTTCATCTCAAGGAATCCAGTGATTCCTGCTGGTTTTCAAGAACTAAAAGAGTCTCATCTTGTGTTAAGGAATGCAGTGATTCCTGAAGATTTCCTGAAAGATTTGGTCTTTTAACAGTCTCATTGTCAGCCATGCTCTTTCAGTGTCAAATGTTTCTTTAATCTTCTCCTTTGTTTTGAGGTTTTCCTCTTTTTCTGTTTCTCTCTGATGGACAAGGTGAATAGAGCCCTGATGAGAAAACTGAGTTCCGGGGATGGGATTTGTTCAGCATCGAGAAAATTATTGAGATCAAGGCAATCTTAGAGGCACCTCCTCGAAAACTTGGGGAATAGAATGTTGTTTACAATGAGAACGGAACACATGATTATTCATTGGTTTCAGGGAAATAAAGTCACGGAATCATGGAATGATGTAGTCTAACTCAGACATAAAATGAATCCCCACCAGAACAGGAGCTGTCAAGCCACTCTTGCATCCCCATTGAATCTTCTCTGGGTTAAGCCTGCCCAGTTCCTTCAAAGGGTGACCATATGCCATGGACTAAAGACCCCTCAACATCCTGGTCCTCTGCCCACCCTCTCCATACCCTCTAACATACACTCACAAGTTTATCAAAGTCCTTTTAAAACCTGGAGTCCCAGATCTAGACTTATGAGATCTAATGAGGGCAAAATCCAGTGGATGATCACTTCCTTATCCATCGCAAAGATCAAATGAGCATTTCAGGTGGCCATATCCCATGCAGCTGATTTAAACGGAGCTTGTAGTCCATTTGTTTTATCAGAACAATGAGTGTTTATCTAAATCTCTCCTCTCCCTTTTTTTTAGTCCAACTTATAACTTCATTGGTTTGGAACTCCCAGGGTAGAAACTTCTTTCACTAAAACAGATAAGCAACAGGTTGGTGACCGATATTCTTCGAGAGCGTCTGCGGCACTGAGATGCTGAAGGATTTGCCCAGGATTACACAGCCAGCTTGGGTCAGAAATAGGACCTGGACTCATCTCTTTCTGATTTTTGGACCAATTTTCTATCCACTCTGCCAATTGCCTCTCACTTAGAGATTTCAAAGAGCGGTTTCATTTGATACTCATGATTTGAAAGGACTAAATGAGGATAAATTAACTTCATCCTGAAAAGGGAAAGAGGCAAAAATAGCATGCTGGCTCTTTGTACACTACCCAGACCTGACTTCAAGTCCTGCCTGACAGTACTGTCAATTCCTGGGCAGATCTCTGAACCTCCAGTGCCCCCAACACTTGATAGAATCCACAGAATGAATATCCGGAGGCCCTCATCACCATGCACAGGGGATCCCCCTTGAATCTGGCTCTGCCTTGGCCCTACATTGTAGTGCTGTGTCGTCTTGCCTCGGTTGATGTTTACTAACAGAGCATCACCGAACAGGGCTATTTCTTTGGTCTCTCTTCTGGGGAATCTTGAATATTCTTGATGTCTTGATGAGAGACACTGTATTGTGAAGAGCATTTTGTTCCATGCAATCGGATGCTCTTTGGCAGTAAATAAACAGTAAGTATGATGATACTTACATTCTTCACCTCTTTTAGTTAATTGTGAAATGGTAAAGACATGGCTCATTGTTGAATATTTCTTTGAAAGCCTGATCTTTCCCGATGCTTTCTAAAGTGGGGATGTCCCCACTTTAGAACCAGAGGACTATGGGATCTCCCTTAGAAGAGTTTTGTCTAGATAGATAGAGAGGCGAAGGTACCGTTAGTAGTTATTGAGGTTTTCTCATTTGTCTTTTTTGATATTACTAAGGCCCAAACTTCTCTTTTTATACTATGTAGCTGGGTGACCACAGGGAGAGAGAGCACTGTCCTTAAAGTCAGGAAGACCTGAGAATAATTCTGGCTTCAGATATTTACTCAGATACATGGGACCATGGCAAGTCATTAAACCTCTCCCTGGCTCAGTTTCTTCATCTCTACTATAGGGATAATAATATCATCTTCCCCCACAAGGAGAATCAAATGAGACATTTTCATATTTTGCAAACCTTACAATGCTATATAAATGTTAACTATGGTTATTAATTTACACATTTTAGTCCATTTAAGCTGGTAGCATTCTACTAAGATTAAGTTATTTTATAGAATAAGACAAAACTATAGACAAATTCATCTGTAGGACCAAGAATCCAAAGGGGAATAATGGGGAATAAAGGACTACCCATATCCAGATTTCAAACTAGAACCTGAATCATCGCTCGGTTTGGTACAGGTTCAAAAAAGAAAGCTGTTTCTCTTTTGTTCTGATTCTTCTTTCACAACCTGACTAATGTGGAAATACATTTAATTTGATTGTGTGTATATAACCTATATCAGATTGCTTACCATCTTGGGCAAGGGTGAGAGGAGGAAAGAAAGGGAAAAAATTGGAACTCAAAATCCTATCAAAGTAATATTGAAAACTGAAAAAAATTATATGCTTAAAAATATTTTTAAAAAAGGCTCAGTCAGTGAAACAGACTAGATAAGCAAGATGCAGAAGTGATCAAACCTGGTGACTTAGTGTTCAGTAAAAGTTAAAAACACAAAGGATTTTATTTACCAGACAAAATTGAAATCGGTTTGGCAGAAATTAGGTTTAGACCAACAACTCACACCACATACTGCAATAAACTCCAAATAAACTTTATTCTCCATGTCCTGAATGATCCTGTCATTTAAAAAAAAATTGTAGGAGTCACTTTTTTGCAACCATGAGTAGGGAAGAATTCTTTTTTTTTAATTTATTAAATAACTTTTTATTGACAGAACCCATGCCACGGTAATTTTTTACAGTATTATCCTTTGCACTCACATCTGTTCCGATTTTTCTCCTCCCTCCCTCCATCCCCTCCCCCAGATGACAAGCAGTCCTTTACATGTTAAATAGGTTACAGTATATCCTAGATACAGTATATGTGTGCAAAATCGAACAGTTCTCTTGTTGCACAGGGAGAATTGGATTTAGAAGGTAAAAATAACCCGGGAAGAAAAACAAAGATGCAAGCGGTTTATATTCATTGTAGAGAAGAAGTCTTAAACAAGGATAAAAGGAATTATGAAAGACAAAGTAGACTTTCAATTACATAATATTAAAAAGCTTTTTCTTGAAAAAATCAATGTTTCTGAAATCAAAAGAAGCAGCTGCATGGTTCAGCGGCACTGGGCCTGGAGTCAGGAAGATTGAATTCAAACCTCCTAGCAATGCAGTCCTGGGCAAGTCAATCCCCTGGAGATGGAGATGGCAAACTATTCCAGGATTTTTGCCAAGAAAACCCCATGAACAACATTGATGTGTGATGGTTCATGGGACCACAAAGAGTCAGAAGTGAAGCTATCGATTGAGGAAAAGTCTTTCCAACAAATCTCTCTGTTAAAAATCTGAGATGCGAGACTGGGGACTAAGGTATCAAACTAAGATCATTCTGCAGCAGCCGGTAATCAAAGGAGGTTTTTACAGGTGGTTTCCAAAAGAATAATTATAATAACAGACAGCATTTAAATGATATTTTAAAGTTTGCAAAGTACTTGACGTCTGTTTTCTCATGCAAGCAATAAACAATTTTGTAAAAACAACGTCCCAAGTTACTACTAATAAGAGATGCCCAAGTTAAAGCAATGCAGAGGTTTCATCTCGTTCCCATCAGATTGGTAAAGATAGCAAAAGACAGAAAGTTGTAATTATGGGGAAAACTAGGAGAACTCAGACAGACACATTAACACACTGTAATTAGACTTGTGAATGAGTCAATATTCTGGGAAATAATAAGAAAGTACTAAAAAAAATCTTCCAACTCTACATAACCTTGAATCTGGAGGTCCCAGTGCCGAGCATCAATCCCAGAGAGGTCAAAAGTGAGAACAGGCTAAATGACCAAACCATTTCTTGGAATACAGTTTGGTAGAAGCAGAATGGATAGCCATGGATTGGGGGAAGGTAATCACATTGCACATGGATGGAATGGAATATCATTATGCTTAAGAAAGTCTGAATATGAAGAAATCAGAGGAACTTATGTGTACTGATGGATGGGAAACTGCACAATAGCATATGGAAACATGAAATAACATGTGATAACCTAAGGAAAATAATGGTATTAATTAGCTAACATTTATATTGCACTTCTTATTATATGCCAGCCATTGTACTAAGATACTCTCTTTTGGATCTCACAACAACGCTGGGATGTAGGTGCTCTCTTCATTTTGCAGACGAGGAAACTGAGGCAAACAGGGTTAAGTGACTTGCTCAGGGTCACACAGCTAGTAAGTGTCTGAAGCTGGATTTGAATTCAAGTCTTCCTCACTCCAGATCAGATGCTCTATCCACAGAGCTTTTTTAAGGTAGTAACATACTGTGATGTCAGAAGACCGAGAGTGAACGACAACAATAGCTAGCTAGTTTTTATATAGTGTTTTAAGATTTGCAAAACTCTGGGCACATGTTTCCCTTAATCTTCACCACAATCCTGGGAGGGAGCTGCTGTTATTAGCCCATTTCACAAATAATGAAACTGAGGCAGATAGAGATTGACTGACTTGCTCAGCTAGTGAGTGACTAACTAGCTAGATGACTGGTAAGTAACTGAGATTGATTAGAACTCAGGTCTTCCTGGCTCAGGTCTAGCTGTCTCTGGGTAAAACATCAACAACGAGGGCTCTCGAGATAGAAGGAGATGCACATTATAAAACATGGTCGTTGTGTTCCTTTGTTGTTCTCTGTATCAGAGCCGTGTTTCCCTGAGGATGGCGGTCAGTGCCACTCGCAGGTAGCACGTTGGGGAAGAACGTTGCTAGCTCCCTGGGGAGAGTGACCACAGTGGGGGAGGGCCAAGATAGTCTGCAATAATTAGGTAAATGAACTGAGGAGGTTGAGCATGGAACAGAGGAGGCTTAATGCGGACACATAACGGAAGGGCCAGACATAGAAGGGTAGCTGTCAGATGTCCTTTTGTTTGACCCTAGCAGATAAAATTAGGGGCAATGGGTAGATGGTGCAGAGATGACTTCTGTTGGGTGTGAGGAAAACCTTCCTAATAATCAGAGCTATTAAAAAAAATCTGGCTTATGTCATTGGCTCAGGGCTTTTCTTGGATCATTTTAAATGTCAAATTTGTTTCAGTCCAGAAGCTTCCCTTTGATCTCTATGTGCAAGATCTACTAAATCCCCACAGTGAAGTTTTCACTCCATTCCAAGCAGTAATGCAATAAAGGCAGAGATGTCCAAGCAAATAAAAAGTATCCGAGGAGGTTTCTCTGGGAGCTTTGGGGCCACTTATGAGGGGATTCTTCCCACAGGAGGATTCTTAGGCACTTTGGATGTAGTCCAAATGGCCCCAGATCCTTTCGGAGCTGACATTCCATGAATCTGTGGAGTGGATTGTCCCGACTTGGGAGCAGACCCATGTCAAGCCCCAGGTATCCCGACTCTGAGGGCTTGGTCCCTATTATGCATTTCCCTTTTGTTCACATGACCTGACTTGGAACATCAGCAGTAAGATCGGGGGATGGGGACAATTTACCTGGAGCAGTGAAAATGACTTCGAGCATTGAGAAGAACCCCCATCCTCCTGACTGGGCTGACTGAGGGATAAGCTCCTTGCCAGTTTTTGTTTCCATCATGAAATGTGGTTTCTGTGGCGGAAACGGGTCCTGTCGTATACCGAGACTCGACCTGGCTCTGCCCACCGTGCTCTCTTTAGAGGTGGACCTCGATCCTTTAGAGGTGGGGAAAGACCCGCGCGGAGGCTGCCTTCTCCCCAGTAAGCCTCGAGTCTTCCCAGCCGAGGGCGCCTCCTGGTCCTCCAGCTCTCGCTCCTCCCCCCACCTAAGCATGCGCTAATGTCGGCCTTCTCTTTCTCCAGGTCAGTAAGGCCGAGCGGGAGAAAAACCAGGAGATCCGGCAGGTGAAAGAGCACGAGCAGCACAAGAACACCGTGTTAGTGACGGAGCTCAAAGCCAAGCTCCACGAAGAGAAGATGAAGGAGCTCCAGGCCGTGCGCGAGGCGCTCCTGAGGCAGCACGAGACCGAGCTGCTGCGCGTCATCAGGATCAAGGACAACGAGAACCAGCGGCTCCAGGCGCTGCTCAGCGCGCTCCGCGACAGCGCCCCGGACAAGGTCAAGACCGTGCTGATCTCCGAGGCGCGGGAGGAGGCCAAGAAGGGCTTCGAGTTCGAGAAGATCAAGATGCAGCAAGAGATCTCCGAGCTCAAGGGGGCCAAGAAGCAGGTGGAAGAAGCCTTGACCATGGTCATCCAGGCCGACAAGATCAAGGCCGCGGAAATCCGGAGCGTGTACCACCTTCACCAGGAGGAGATCTCCCGCATCAAGAGAGAGTGTGAGAGAGAGATCCGCAGGCTGGTATGTGTGGGGCTCCTGCTTCCTCTTGGTGGGTTGGGCCGGACCGGGGCCAATTCTCCTAGGGGCCTTCCATTTGGTTTCTAAAAACTACCCAGTGCGAGATGTGGTCAGAAAAAGCGGGGAGGGAAAGGGGGGGTGGTCAGTGCAGTGAGGAAAAAGTACTGCTCAGGCCGGGCCTTGGTGGTTTAGAAATGCACAAAAGTTAGGATGACTTTCTCACTTCCTAATTTTGGGCCCGCACTTCTGTCACCAGATTTGCCTAACTCCTTTCCATTTCTGGCTTTAGTAGTATGGGAATCTGCAACCCCGGTGTTTCCCACAAAGGCTTTCTGCCGCAACAATCAAAGATCATCAGAAAAACCAGGAAATGCATCCTATTTCTTAGAATCATGGCTCTGTCTGAAGATAAGGGGTATTTACTATCCCGGGAAGTCCCACTTTGGCAAACTTGTCATCTCTGATATTTTCAGTTCAATTCAACTCCGTGATGGAACCTTTTCTTAAAACTAAATATGTAATGAATTAAAACATATTTGAAGTAATGATATTTACCATCCCTTTGCATTTGATTATTATTACTCCCCACTCTTGCCTTGTGGTCTATTGCTATGAGTGAAGGATTCTTACAATACACTAAGAATTTATTAAATTTTGGGGGAAATGGTGGCAGGAAAGTTGTCGGATTATTGCATAATCTCACTTTGCTTTCCAAATGGTTGTACCATTTTACAACAATGTCTTAGCGTGCTTATCACTCGGCAGTCTTTCCAACATTGACCATTGTCATCTTTTTCCCTCTGTTGAATTTCAAAATGAAATCTCAGGATTGTTATTTGCATCACTTTTATTGTTAGTGATTGGAAACTTTTTGATGTGATCGTGAATATTTTACAATTCTTTTTTTGAGAACTGTTTGCTCAGATCTTTTGGCATTTTTTGTATTGAGGAATGACTATTAGTCGTGTGTATTTAATCATTTTTTTGTGTATCTTAGAAACCAAATCTACATCAGAGAAATGTGATAAAAGATTGTTTTTCTCATTCAACCACTTCTTTTCTTATCCCAGATGCATTCATGTAGTCTGTGGAGTTAAAGTCATTTGTTTTATCCCTTGTGATCGACTATCTTTTGTTTGGGAAAGAATAGTCAAAGTACACACAACTTAAAGCCAAGGGCAGCGGTGGGACTGGAGTCAGGAGGAACTTAGTTCAAATCTAGTCTCAGACATGTAGTGTGACCTTGACCAATAGTTTAACCTTTGCTGCCTCAGTTTCTTCATCTATAAAATGGAGATCTTATATATATACTCACGTTCCTATATATTTAGGTTGTAATTATTTGTGTTCAAATAGAAAGAGAGTAATAGAAATCATAGTCATAGCAGCAGTAGCTGTGATACAGGTCATAGTCATAGCAGCAGCAGTAACAGTAGCAGCAGCAGCAGCAGCAGCAACAACAGTAACAGTAGCAGCAGCAGCAGCAGTAACAGTTGTAGCAGCAGTAGCAGTAACAGTAGCAGAAGCAGCAGCAGCAGTAACAGTTGTAGCAGCAGTTGTAGCAGCAGTAGCAGAAGCAGCAGTAACAGTAGCAGCAGCAGCAGTAATAGAAATTACAGTCACAGCAGTAGCAGCAACAGCAGCAGCAGCAGCAGCAACAGTAACAGTAGCAGCAGAAGCAGCAGCAGCAGCAGCAGCAGTAACAGTAGCAGAAACAGCAGTAATAGAAATTACAGTTACAGCAGTAGCAGCAACAATAGCAGCAGCAGCAGCAGTAACAGTTGTAGCAGCAGCAGCAGCAGTAACAATAGCAGCAGCATCAGTAATAGTAGCAGCAGCAGCAGTAACAGTAGCAGAAACAGCAGTAATAGAAATTACAGTTACAGCAGTAGCAGCAACAATAGCAGCAGCAGCAGCAGCAGTAACAGTAGCAGCAGCAGCAGTAACAGTAGCAGCACAGCAGTAATAGAAATTACAGTTACAGCAGTAGCAGCAACAGCAGCAGCAGCAGTAATAGCAGTAGCAGAGGTCATAGTCACAGCAGCAGCAGCAGCAGCAGCAGCAGCAGCAGGACTGCGAATCTGAGTGCAGTTGTGAGGTCAGACAGTCCTGACTCTGAGTCTGGCACATTACTCACTGTGCCCCCTGGTGGCCATGCCAAGAATAGCTTCTAAATCTCCAGATGCGTTTGGTGGCTCGCCTCCACTAAGGAGGAGATCTGGAGGCTCAGAGGCTGAGAGTCCACGAGCTGGAGCTCCCACGATGCCAGCCAGGGCCCCCTGAGTTTCTGTCTTAAAGACAGGTGTGACTGAGTGATGGACAGCACTGCCTCTTTTGAGCTGGCAGGGCTGTGAGAGATGGTCAAATTTAACCAGAAGACTAACCCCTTCTACTTATTGTGTGATCTTGGGCAATTGGTTTCACTTCTAAGACTTTGTTTTTTGACCTGTACAATGGGGCTACCTACCTTTGACGAGGTAGACATGAGGAAAGAATTGTGTAAATCTTTTAAAAGAATTACTTTAAAGGTAACTTAAAAATGACGATAGTGAGCTATGATTGTTGTATGGATAAGGAATATGCAGCCCAGAGAGGGAGGTGTTTTGAAAGTGCCACGTACTTTACCCACAATGCAGCCTGTGGTCCAGTTCCAATCCACCCCAGTTCATATTTTTGCCCCGTCCGGCACTGGACGCTCTTTCCCGAAGTTTTTAATGCAAAGCTCTGAGCTTGTGTAATGGAGATTCCATATTGGGACCGAAGGCTATTTTGGCACGAGCCCTCCTCCCTCCCCCCTCCTCTGCCCGTGCTTTCACCAGCCACTTCAGAACGTGGCTCCCCACAAAGAAGAGTGGGAAGGAGCCTTCGACCCTCTGCTAGCACTCGGGCTAAAAATGCACCGTATGTGGGACTTTATTTTCCCCCAACAGAAAAAGCACAAAGCCGCCCAGATTTAGAGCAGAGGGGGCTGCTGAGACTAGTGAAGGCAAGTTGCTCACTTTGTGGATGAGGAAATCAAGACTTAAAGAGAAGGAGCAAAGCTCGTGTGTAAGCATCAGTTTCCTCATTCCACATCTAGCCTTCTTTCCTCCCGGTCACCATCTCCATTCCACAGGCAGCCTTTCCTGCCTCCTGAGCCTGTGCTGCCCTCTGGGTCCTGTATGATTCTGGCTCATTTGGGCCTGTTTAGGATTCTAGTTCTCCCATTGGAGGAAAGTACTCAGTGTCCCTATCTAATGGACTCCTTCCTCCTTAGGGTCAGCTGTGTGTATGCGCAGGAAAGAAAGATGGCCGTGTGACCCTGGGCAAAGCATTTAACTGTGGGTACCTCCCAGGGATCTATCCTGGCCCCTCTTTCCTTTCTTGGTGACCTCAGCAGCTCCCATGTCTGCCACCGAGTCACAGATTTCTCTGTCCACCTCCAGCTGCCTTTCAGTCTTGGATGTCTAGCTGACATCTTAAACTTAATGATGTCCAAAACAGGGCTCATCCTCTTTACCTTCTTCCCTTCCCTGTTACTTTACAGGGCACTGCCATCCAGTCATCCCTTCCCCTCACGCTCACTCCCCGTATCCCAGGATTGCCAGTTTCACTTTTTGCAGCTTCTCTCCAACATTCCCCCTTCTCTCCTCTGACACTGTCCCCATTCTGGTGCGGGCCCTCCCCGACGAGAGCTGCTCGGGGGTCGGCCTGCCTCAGTCTCTCCCCACTCCATCCATCCTCCGTTCAGCCACTAAAGTGATTTCCCTCAAACGCCGGCCTCTCCCCACACCCAAGAAATTCCCATGACTCCCTATCGTTTCTAGGTTCAGCTATAAACTCGGATATTCAAAGTCCTTCGCAGCCTAATCTATTTTTACCTTTCCAGTCTTTGAATACCTTTCCATGTGCAATACAGCGATGCTGGCTCTTCTCGAACAAAACGTTTCATGTTTTGGCTCCTGGCGTTTTCCCCGGCCGTCCCCCACGTCTGCGATGCTTCCCTCTCTCACCGTTGCCTTCTGGCTTCCCTGAGCTGACCCTAACCCTGAGCCTTCATGTCCCACCTGCTACAAGAAGCCTTTCCCACATTTTCCTGCTTCTAGAGCCTTCCTTCTCTTACTTATTCCCATGGATCCTGTATGCATCTTGTTTATATATTTGTTTGCATGTTGTCTCTTTGCATACTGAGAACTTAGCACGGTGCTACCTCGTGGCAGGAGCTTAATAAACGTTTATGCCTGAGTTTGTGCAGCTGGAAAATAAAAGCATCGGACAGATGTTCCGAGATCGGTTCCAACTCTAATTGTAAATGGTTCTAAGTTCTGAGGTCCAGGCCACCATTACTTAAAGCAGCAACCGGATAATCCGTTATAGTCCGAGGAAAGTCCGTCTTTTCTGGCCCTCTGAAACTCGATGCATTCAATCGTTCACTGCCCTGCAACGTCTGCTTTTCGGGCAGATTTTAATGTGAATCTTTGATCGAACGTGCACAGAGAAGGATCTCTGGGTACTTGGCAGCTTCTTCACCGTCGAGACCGATCTTGACTTTGGCCCAAGGTGACAATTCTGTTTTTCCTTACTCATCCCGGAATCTAGACCTTTTAGACGCATTTCCCATCAGCCTCCCTTTCTCTCTCTGCACAGGCTGGCCTCAGGTGTGGGATCCACTCCCTTCTTGTTGCTTTCTTTTAGAAAGTCTAGCTCCGGCCTTGACTCTGGAGCCACTTTTGGGAGGCCTTTCCTGAACCCTGCCGCTGTCTAGCTCTTGCCCCCTCAAGTTACCCTGCTTTGCTTCATCCAAGCACAGGCTGCGTGGTGGCTTGGGGTCCTGTCCTTGTCGTATCTCCAGCCCCTTGTGGAAGCCCTGTCCAGCAGAGACCCCTGATCGTTGTGAGATCGGATTTGAAATTGGGCGCAAGGAAGAGAAGCGTCTCTCCACCCAGCAGCAGCGCTGCTTTGGGAAATGGTGGCCCATGATCAGCCTTTGGGTGACTAAGTTTTTTTTTTTTAATTAATTCAATAAAATTAATTTAAATTACTTTTTTACCAGCTCTGATGGAAATCGCTTTCAATTGTATTATCATGAATTACCTACTTTTGAAAGAAAGAATATTTTCCCCAATTACCTGTGAAAACAGTTTTTTATTATTTGTTTTTTAAAATTCCCTCCCTTCCGGAGAGGGAAGCAATCTGGAACAGCTCACACCTGGATGATTGGAGAAGCTGTTTTCCCATTCTCATTATCTATTTCCTGGCCTTCTTGGCCAGAGGCCATGACCTTTCCCAGGGGGCTCTGCATCATCCCACTGCAGAGCCCTGACTCTCCTGGGCTGGGCTGCCGGGGATCCCTCGGGACTGATGGAGCCTGCTGGTCCCGGGCTGCCGCTGCTCTCAGGCCAGGGTCTGGTTTTCCACAGTTGTAGGTATTTTCTTGTCAGCTGAGTGCACCCACTTTCAGCAGCTTCCTCGTCCCTCCCAGCCCCCCATTTTGCTTCCAACCTGCTGATGTTTTGGGTGAGTCATTGAGCCCCTCGGTTTTCTCATATGTGAAATGGGGAGAACCTATGTAGAGTATCATTACTCCAACCTCCCAGGTCTATAACAAAGCTCAATCAGATAATTGCCTGCACCAAGGAGCCGTGGAAATGTCTGGGGTCCATCCTCATCTTCACCCTCATTCTCATCAGCAGCAGCACACTGACATCCACCTCTCTGTGTGGCCGGGGCTGCCCACACCAGGGAAAGCTGGGCCACCTTCCAGGGGAGGAAGCTCAGGCTCTGCGGGGCCCAGTCGCCCATCAGGGGCCACCTGAGCCAGGCGAGCCGCCCGCACCCTCGGCTCTCGGTGTCCTTGCCCAGGCCTCCGGAGGGGCCGCAATGGCACGGGGCCCACCGGGGCTGCCCTTTGGAAAACCAGAACAAACATGCAGAAAAGCCTTTCAACGAGCCTCCAGCTGCATCAAAGCCAGGAGCAGAGGCAGGCAGGGACTTCCCCTTCCTTGGCTTCGGGTGGAACCCAGGGGAGGGAGGGATGACTTCTGGGGGAAGTCAGCTGGAGCACCTGCTCATTAATCTGGGAGTGACTGAATGCCAGTGGGCACGGGGGAGTTGCCAGGCAGAGAGGGTGCCAGCTGAGGCCAGGACACCGAGGGGAGGCTGCCAGCAGGCAAGGGGAGCTGCCAGTTAGAGAGGGTGCCAGCTGAGGCCAGGGCACCGAGGGGAGGCTACCGGTGGGCACGGGGGAGCTGCCAGGCAGAGAAGGTGCCAGCTGAGGCCAGGGCACTGAGGGGAGGCTGCCGGTGGGCACGGGGGAGCTGCCAGGCAGAGAGGGTGCCAGCTGAGGCCAGGGCACCGAGGGGAGGCTGCCGGTGGGCACGGGGGAGCTGCCAGTTAGAGAGGGTGCCAGATGCTACCCACAGGATCTCATCCACCAAGGACTGGTCTGGAACAGGCTGGGCCTGGATCTAGCCCTGCTCCTGCTGGCCACCTTGTCCCTCAATGTCCCCATCTGCAGAAGGAGGTGACCATTGGCCAATCTCCTCAGTCCATGTAGTTGATCCCAGGTGGACCTCTGCCTTTTCTTCAGGATAGTTCGGTGGCCCAAAAAGTCAGCCCCGCAGGGGGCGGCTGCTGGAGAGATGCTGGACTGGGAGCCAGAAGACCTGCGTTCAAATCCTGCCCCGGCCACTTAGTGGCAGCATCTCCCTGCTAGCCAGTGCCCACTTCTGGGTCTCTGTGTTTCATCCATAAGCTGGGCATGTTGCTCCCCACAGAGTATGGGGAGCTTGAGAGGCCGTGGCCTCCGCTCGGGTCTCTCTCAGGGAGCCTCTCCCCAGGGGGCCCTTGTGAAGCGTCTCCTCCACCCGTCGGCCTTGCCCGGGCGTGGATTCTCATCTCTGCAGAAGAGCCTGTGTGTTCTCCAGCCCAGCCTGGCAGCTCATCCCTTTGTCTGAGGACAACGACAGAGCTTGCCTGTCACAGGCCCTGCTGCTCTTTCCCCGTGCCCCCATTCTCCACCCCCTCTCCCTCCCCTCCCCGCTCTGCAGCTTGCTATTCTGGGCGCAGCTGGAACGAGGCCCCTGACCAGCCTCCCTCGGACCCTGGGGGTGCGTCTGTGGGGTGGCAGGGGCCGAAGGGAAGGTGGCGCGTGTCTAACACACTCCCATAAAACACAAAAACGCATCCTGGAACAAACCACGGGCAAATGGGGCCCAGCTTTCCAATGAAGAACAGGTGGTTCCTGAAGACCTTGCCTCCAGCCCAGCACGGGAAGAGCCATCACAGCAGGCCCCTGACCGCCATCAGCAATTAACAGATGGAGCGCTCCCCCACCTGCTCCCCCCGCCAGCCCTGCGCCTGGAGGGGCCCTGGAGCCAGCCTCCTGCTTCCCTGCTCCCTCTCCTTGGCCAGTTACTCCCTCACACAGATTCTGATTCAAGACAGAAACTGAGGACCCCGGCTCTCGAGCCCCCTTTCCTGTGGCAGCTGAATTTAGGCCAAGCCCAAGAGCTGGAAGGGACCTAGAAGCCTTCTACTACCACCTGCCCATTTTATGGAGGAGGAAACTGAGAGCCAGAGGGCTAAGTGAGCTGCCCGTGGTTGTAGCCGGCAAGGGCCCACCTGAGTTTGACCGCAGCCCAGCCCTTGTCTCTGTGTGGAGGCTGTCTTATCAGCTCCAATGCTCTTGGACTCCTGACCCTTGCGATCAGTCCTGCAGATTTTGTTTTTACATGCTTGATGCTGAATCAAAATCCTTTGCAGGTTCTCACTGGTCATTCTCTTAACAAGCATTTATTAAGCACCTGCTGTATGCCAGTCCTTGTGCTAAATGCTGGGGGTACAAAGATAGTCTCTGCTGATTTTATGTTTTAATGGGAAAGACAGCACACAATCTATATAACCTGGAGATGGGCATCAAGAAAAGCCTTCTTCCTGGGTAAAGGAGGGCCTGGAGCCTTCCTGGTCTCAGTCCCTCGGCGCGGGGACCATCCGGCGCAGCCCCTCGGTTCTGCAGGTCCGGGGGTGGGGCACACAGAGTGAGGAACAGCTTGGCTGCCTCCGTGCCAGGGCAAGGGAACTCCCACACGTGCAGAGCCCCAAAGGACGCCCCCAGAAGCTTGGGCTTCTCTGTCCCTCCCACAGTCCTCCCCCCACACGGGTAATGCTTTCAGGCGTACCAAGCTTCTTCCTCCCTGCTCTGGAGTGTCCTGTCCTGTCACCCATGAGGAAACTGAGTCTCCCATACACAGCCCTCAGTCATCAGGCTAAAGCCCCCTCCTTTTACACCTGAGGAAACAGGCTCCGGGACGGACACACCTTGTCCGGGCTCACAGAGGTGAGAAAGAAATGAAGGACTTTTGATTCCAGGTCAGCCTCCACAGGACGCTGCCTCCCACGGCCAATTTTGCCCAGATACTTTAAATGGCCATTCGAGCTCCCCAATAATAATCGAAGTTGCGGACTTCCAAGGATTCTGAAAAAAGCCAGGGGGTGAAGGCCGCATTTTCCTCTTCGGAAGTTTTCCGCCGGCTGTCTCCAGAGCCGGAAGCGGTTGGGGAGTTTGGCCAGTTTAGGGAGGGAAAGTGCTTCACTTGCCCTCCTCATGGAGCTGCAGCCATAAGTAATGGTAGCACGGGAAGTCAAATATCCGTGCTGTCCCTTATCTCTCTGAGCCTGAGCTCTGCGTCCAGCTTCCACAGCCCTTCTCGGAAACCCTCTAAGTGAGAAAAGGTAAGTGGCCAGTCAGAAAGTCTGGGCGATGACCGTGCAGACTACAGGTTGGGGTGAATGAATGAAACAAAAGGGAGAACGGCACAGGCTGGAAGGGAGGGCACAACTGTGAACATGATGAGGTGGGGAAAGGACGATGAGGAAGGTCGCCAAGTTATTAAGACACGAGCATCGTTGGCAAAAGTATTCATCGCGTTTGAGATGCAGACTTGCAGAAACGAGGCTGAAAATCCCCATTGCTAAGGGGAAGGAGCAAGGGAAACTGGGCTGTGACATGCTCGGGGCATGCTGGGTACTTGTCCCTCCTGGATGAAAAGGTGGAAGAATGCTTCTCCAAATTTCAAGTTTTTGGATAGAAAGAATGGTTCCTTAAGAAGACAGAAGCAAGGCTGCAGTGGGGGGAAAGAAGGGGCTCTGAGGTGAAGGAGGGGATGTGACCTTGCTTCGGATACTGGTGGAAAAGGGGTTTATAAAACAGATTTGAGATCTTCAAGAGAAGCCGGATGGATGTCCTAAGGAAGAAGATTCTGCTCGTCGTCTCGAGAGCGATGGGGACGCTCCGGAGAGGGATCCCTTAGCAAAGGGAAAGAGGAGGCTGAGAAGGATGGTCCAGGGGTCCGAGGCAGCAGTTTGAAGTTCATGCCAGAATCTTTCTAGACCTTGTATCCAAGACACGTCAGAGAACTGATTTCTCTAAGTGGATCTCCGCTGCCCGTTTCTGGCGATTCACATGGACACAAATGGCATTTTCAGAAGAAATTTTTAAATGGTCAAGTCTTATGAAGCCATGGGCCAGATCCTGAAGGCCTCGGAGGTACAGATGGGTCTTCCTCATTTTGCCTACTGAAGAAAATGGACTCGCAAGAGGGAAGCGATCATGGGGAGGGAGCACAGAGCTAAGAAGGAACAGTCGGAAAGTGAGATTTGGATTTCTGGTTCCTGGCTCACAAAGCAGGCCCAAGAGATTCCTGGCTATGGCCGGAGCCCACCACCGAAGACTGGGGACAAGGAGGCTGCCAGATGGCCGGAAAACCTGACTTCAAAAAATTTGAGCTAATAAAGATTGGAAGGGACGTCTTCGTCGGGATGGATGGCAGACCCTGGAAGAAGATGCAGTTTGGCCATGTGTGCCTGGAGCTTTTGGAGGGGGAGGCAGGATAGTTGAGGTTCCCGGTGGGTCAGCGGAGTGAGCTCTGTACCAGAATCTAGAGGCAGGGTGAACGCTGGGCTTGAAGAAGGCCCAGGCTTGGATCCTGCCTCAGACACTTACTGAAGGTGTGGCTCCCTCTCTGTGCCTCAGTTTCCTTATCTGTAAAACAGGAGGGTTAGACTCAGTGATCTTGGAGGTCTCTTTCTATGACCCTGTGATTTAGAAGACCAGGGTTCAAAGACTAACTTGGAGAAAAGCTGTATGGGCAGCCATTGGGGAGTTACTTCATTTCTTAGCCTCGTTACTCCATTTGTAAAATGGGCATAATAATTACCTCCACAAGAGAGTGCTGTAAGGAAAGCATTTCACAATCCCTAAAAATCTATAAAAACAAGGGATCTCCAAAACCAGAAGGGGAAGATTGGGCTTTGAAACAAAGATGGAGTCATCGTCCACAGCTCCGGTCACAGAAGAGCGGATCCTCCCCGGGGATCGCAGTGAGAATGGCATGAACCAGGAGTGCTTGTGTATATACATAGACTGCCTGGCAAGGGGACTTTTTGTTAATGGGAATCATATTACCTGTTGGTGCCTTTTCCAGGAACACACACACACACACACACACACACACACACACCACCACCACCACCACCACCACCACCACCAGCAGCAGCAGCAACAGCAGCAGCATATGGTCTTAAGAAGCCTCAGCATTTTCAGTCTTTCAAAGAGTGAGCTGTGTTTCAGTGGCTGGGAGTTGGGCAACGATTGCAACATCAGCAGTAAATCATTGTGCTTTCTTATTCTTCCCTCCCAGCTCTTTGTCTTTGATTGGCAGGAAACTACAGAGGGAGCTTATACTATTTCACACTTCCCTGGAACCTGAAAGTCTTTGTCTGCTCCATTGGGGAGAGGGGCCAGCTTTCTCCTGAGCTGTCTGTATTAACCTAAGATGGATGTGTCTGTGGAACTCATCTTGTGTTTGCCCCAGCCATGTAGGAGCCACTCCTCTGAAATTTCAGTTTCTCATCCAATCCCTCCCTTTGTTTCAAAAACAAACTTATTCATCAAGGTTTTAAAGACCTCAAATAACAAAAATCCAATTTTCCATTTCTGCTCTGTCACTTGAAGCTAGATGTCTTTTTAAACTAGTTCATCCACCTATCCATCCATCCATCCTTCCATCCATCCATCCATCCATCCATTCTTCCATCCATCCATCCATCCATCCACCCATCCTTCCATCCATCCTTCCATCCATCCATCCATCTATCTATCCATCTGTCCTTCCATCCATACATCCTTCCATCCATCCATCCATCTATCCATCCATCTGTCCTTCCATCCATACATCCTTCCATCCATCCATCCATCCATCCATTCAACCTTCTACTCATCCTTCCTTCCATCCATCCATCCATCCATCCTTCCATCCATCCATCTATCCATCCATCCTTCCATCCATCCATCCATCCATCCATCCTTCTATCCATCCTTCCATCCATCCATCCTTCCATCCATCCATCCATCCTTCCATCCATCCATCCATCCTTCCATCCATCCATCATCCATCCTTCCATCCATCCTTCCATCCATCCATCCTTCCATCCATCTATCCATCCTTCCATCCATCCATCCTTCCATCCATCCATCCATCCATCCTTCCTTCCATCCATCCATCCATCCGCTCATTGATTCTACAAACATCTAATAAAGTCTTATGGGAATTCAGGCCGGTGCCTGACACTTCTTCATTGCTCTGGGGGAGGTGATAGATCAGGACCCTTTTCAGATCAAAATCTGGGTTTTCAGGCTTGGTTGATGAGCGTGGCTGCTGGAAGCTCTCTCCTCTGTGCCCCCTCTGTGAGAAAGCCCCCGCTGCTTTGTTGTTCCTGTTAGGAGCATCCCATTGTTCACACACAAGCCCAGTCTCTGTCAGCCCCAAAGCAGAAGCTGGGTGAGGATCTCCAAGAGAAGGCTGCCTGTGAAAAAGGGGGATGTCTTTCTGTCTCCCTGTCAGTCCCTGCAGAAGGAAGAATTTGTGGGAAATGCTCCCATTGCAGGATCTGTCCGGGCCACTGATCTTCACCCAGGATGGTGCCCTGATCCTTTGGGGAATGAGCCATTTGTCTCTCATTCTCCAAAGACCTTGAGGGCGGCCCCTGGAAACACGTGATCACAAGCAGAGGGGGAAAGTGCTGCTGAGAGATACACAATGGGGCGGCTCTGAAACCACTATTCAGGGAGGATCCAGCTGAAGCAGCCCTTTTAGAAACAATGGAATTCAAAGCAAGCTTTCCCTGGTGTGTTCTCAAAGCGTGGGGTTTGGTGGGGACACCAGAGGTTCCCCCCTTCTTCTTCCCTTTCCTAAATGTCCTCCCTAATCAAAGCCCTCACACTTTCATATGCAGTCATCATTTTTAATCCCCCAAAGCTGGCAGGAGCTCTCAGCCGTCAGCTTTTACTTGTCACCTTCATAACTCATTTTCTGTTTGCCCATCTCTAAAGTGGGCATAATGTGCTCTTACTAAAGATGGGAGAAGATCACTTGGCAACACAGCGAGTGCTGCAGAGATAGGAGAGGTCACTGGTATTATTCAAAATCACAGCAATATGTACCGGTAACAGGAGTATGATTTTCTGTGGTGCCGTCTGGGGCTACTCTCCTGGGACTTTTTTATGATAGGGAGCTCCCAGGGAGGAAACTTCCTTCACCTAGACTGGCACTTGCTCAGTAAGTCAAGTCTCAGAGAAAGGCCTGAAGTCCTGTTGGGGATGGGGAAGAAGGGGCTCCCACCGCTGGTATGGGTCTCCAACCCAGGCTTCCTTACTCTGAGGTGGGAGCAGACCACGCTACACTACACTACACTACACTACACTACACTACACTACACTACACTACACTATACTACACTACAACTACAATGACACTACAACTACAACTACACCACAACTATACTACACTACAACACACTACACTACATCTACAATTACACTACACTACAACTATAAGTACACTACACCACACTATAACTACACTACAACTACAACACACTTCGCTCCATCTACAACTACAACACACTACACTACACCACACTACACTATACTACATCTACAACTACACTACACTACAACTACAAGTACACTACACTACATCAACACACTACACTACATCTACAACTACACTGCACTACAACTACCCTGTACTACAACTACACTACACTACGACAACGCTACAACTACAACTACACCACAACTATACTACACTACAACTACAGCTACACTATATCTACAACTACACTACACTACAAGTACACTACACTACACTACAACTACAATACACTTCACTCCATCTACAACTACACCGCACTACAACTACAACACACTACACTACACCACACTACACTATACTACTACATCTACAACTACACTACATTACAACTACAAGTACACTACACTACACTATAACTACAACTACAATACACTTCACTCCATCTACAACTACACCGCACTACAACTACAACACACTACACTACACCACTCTACACTATACTACATCTACAACTACACTATACTACAAGTACACTACACTACAACTACAACACACTACACTAGAACCACACTACACAACATTACACTACAACCAGACTGCCTCCTTTCAAAATTATGCCATATGTGCACTCAAGTGAGGTTCCAGGTTTGAGCACAGACCAACTGGTGCTGAGGCAGAAGGGTCCCCAAAGCCAATGGGAAGAGGGGCATCAGAAAGGCAGCCCCTTCCAATCTCCCATGGGCCATTGGCAAAGTGTTTTTGCTCTGTTGAGCCTGGATGAAAGCTCCTTGACCTTCGATGATCTGAAAAAAGAAAATGGCCCCAGTGAATGAAGGGAGCAAGGTAGGTCTGGGAGAGGTTCGCTTCAGTTTGCTGCTCTGAGTTGGTGCAGTGAGACTCACAGGAGTGGTGACTGCAGCCACAGGAGTTTGGGGCCAAGGAGCCCAGGCCCAAGCCGAATGGCTTCCAGGTTCCCAGTCGGGCAAGGGACTGAGGTCTCCCGAGAGCCAGGCGGCCTCCATGCCCACGCAGGACTGGCAGCCGGTTGCCTCGAGTGCTGTTCTGGAGACTGCTTCCTGTTTCTATGGTAACTGCAGACCTGTACCATGCTTGGGTGTGTGACTGTGTTTTGTTCTCCTTGTAGATGGAGGAGATAAAGTTTAAAGACAGAGCAGTCTGCGTGCTGGAGAGAGAGTTAGGGGTCCAAGCCGGGCATACTCAGAGACTTCAACTCCAAAAAGAGGCTTTAGATGAGCAGCTTTCTCAGGTCAAAGAGGCCGATCGGCACCTGGGCAGCCCCAAACGAGAGCTTCCTTATGGCAGTGGTGCAGGAGACGCCTCAGACCACTCGGGAAGCCCTGTAAGCATCTCCCCGTGGCCCCGACCCAAGGCCGGCTCCTCAAGGAGCTGCGGCAGAGCCGCTGGGCTCCCGCCCACTTCGGGGGCTCTGGCTCCTGGGATTTGGTTCGGTTCATTTTGGTGGAGAGAGGGATTTCTTTGGCTTTGGCTTTGGCTTTCTGACTGTTCACGCAGCTGAGATGAGGGCCTTCACTTGGCAAACTCCACTCACTGACCATGGTCGGTCAGGTTTTCTAACTGCGGGCCCGGCAGGATGCTAACGGTGGTTGCTGGTCTTCAGAACCCTTTTCTCTGCAGCCCACGGAGAGCGCAACCTCATCTGAACATCTCACCAATCTCACCCACTCATGCTTCTCTAGGGACTTTGGCTTTCCCCCTCCAGGCCAGGGTGGATGTACTGCCCGCTCCCCTTTGCTTGGATTTGGTTTGTCTCCATGAAGGCCTCAGTGGCCCCGAGCCCCTCACCCGGCTCCTCTCTGGCCCCGAGCCCCCCAACCCCGGCCCCTCTACGGCCCCGAGCCTCCCCCCTGGCTCTTCTGCCCAACACCTGGCTAGGTGATGCTGTCACCTTTCTGCTTCTGCCTTGATCTGCTAGTGAGTGAAGACCGTCAGGCGGCCGGCCTCCCTTGGGGTCCAGCTCAGACCTGCCTTCGCCGCTGTCAGCAGTGAGGGTTCCCAGTTAGCATTCTGGGGAGCCGTAGCTTAAATCCAAGGGTCGAGAATCACCCCGATGGCTAAATTCCTCCTCCCCAGCCTCTCCTGCACCTGTTGACTGAGGAAGTCCATCTCACTGTCCAGTAATTTCAGGGACATCAATTGACATTCAATCAAAAGCTGTATTTCTATTGGATAAAATCCCAAGATGGCAACAACCTGGCAGTTGTTAACCTAATTAGACCTTGCCCCGGCTTGGAGAACAGAAA
Source organism: Antechinus flavipes (assembly GCF_016432865.1). Taxonomy (NCBI): domain Eukaryota; kingdom Metazoa; phylum Chordata; class Mammalia; order Dasyuromorphia; family Dasyuridae; genus Antechinus; species Antechinus flavipes. The sequence continues at coordinate 683,424,929 of NC_067399.1, forward strand.
CACGATTTCTCTCCCCCTAATGCTAGTTAGCTGACTTAGTGTGAGAAAACACTGGCTAGTAAAGAGAGTTCTGGATGAACCCCAATCACTTTTATGGGGGACAGAAGTTCTTCATGGTTGCGGTGTCCCGGACCCTTTGGGCCATCTTTTGTGACAGCAGGAGCACCTTCTCAGAATAGTGTTTTTAAATGCCTGAGACAAAATGCACGGGTCACAAAGAAAATATATTGAATATAATATATTGAAATATAGTTCCCAAAGCATTTTTAAAAAATAAGTTAATGACTCCTGGCTGAAGAGGCGTTGACTTCGCATCTCCACCCCCACGGGCAGCCCAGATGCATTCAAGGAAATAGATGTGGCCCCAGGTCCCAATAAGGCCAGCTTAGTTTTGGACTAAATAGCAACCCAGAGTTTTCCCCGGAGCCAGGAACTCCACGTAGGAAGGCTTTGCCAGATGGAGAACACTCAGTCCAACGGTGGCAAACGTGGAAAACATTGGATGAAAGTTCAATGTTTTCATCCATATGTCTGACCTCTGTGACATCTGTCCGTGGCCCATGCCCCCCTCACATCTGCCTCCTTCCCTCCATCTCCGCTCTCCTCCATTTCCCTTCTCATCTTGCAATCCGCAACGATATAGCGACCTCGGTTGCATCCTTCTGGGACCATAGTCATGAGCTCTTGGGACTCAGAGCAGAGCACAAAAAAGAAATAGGATGGTTTCCTTGGAGCAGTCTGGGATGTGGGGAGCTGGAGGCACCCGGGCCAGTGGGCAGTTATTTGCAGTGGATTCTTGTTTCAGGAACAGCAGTTGGATGAGAAAGATGCCCGACGCTTCCAACTTAAAATTGCTGAGTTAAGCGCGATCATAAGGAAGCTGGAGGACCGCAATGCTCTGCTTTCGGAAGAGAGAAATGAACTGGTGAGTTAAGAGTGGTCTTTGGGGGAACATGGAGCACTGCTTTCCAATGTTTTTATCACACATTTGATCATGCACAAACACAAAAGGAGAGAGAAGGAGAGAGACAGAAGGAGACAGACAGAGAGAGAGAGAGAGACAAAGAAAGAGACAGAGACAGAGAGACAGAGAGAGAAATGGAGAGAGATAGAGAAAGACACAGAGAGATTTCCACATTTTTTCTCCACTGATTTTACTTCTGACTAGCTGCATTTGTATCTGAAGGGTTTCCTAGGGAACAGAGATCAGATTTCATGTGCCTGCTTCTGGTGAGCAAAACTGAGCAGAGTAGAAGTGTGAAGGAAGCAACTTTGGGCTTGATATCAGGGGAAATGCCTAATAATGACAGGGATGGCAAAGGAGAATGGACCACCTTGAGACTTCCCCTCACTGGGAATCTTCGAGTGGACTGAATAGCCAACTGTCCAATACAGTGTAGTAGACGTCTTTTTTGGGTCTGTGTTGGATGAAGTGGACATGGAGATCCTTCTCAATTATGAAACTCTCTGATTCGATGAGGAGATTGGGAATCTCTAACTTCTTGGTGAAAGAGGCTATTTTCTTCCCAAACCCTGAAAACTACTTAGGTTGGGAAAGGGGAGGAAACAGGAGGAGCTGGGAAGAGCAAAAAAAAATCCCTAAAGAGGAGCGACTCTTTCCTGGAAATCCTGGGAAATTTTAGATATAGGAATTTGGTTGCTGTAATAACACCTGGTTTGTTAAATAAGTCTCTAAGATTCCCTCAATCTGTCCTGTCTGCTGACTGCACATGGCATTAGACATGGACTTGGACACATGGGATGATAGCCCTTCAATATATCAATTGCTTGGTGCTGGAGAAAGGCCCAGACCTCATTTTCTCCTTTGTGAACCTTTATCTCCTACAACTCCACCATGCTTGAATTTCTGTTCCTTGTTCTTAGCTGAGGTGATGCAGTAACCTTAAATGACTGGCCCGCTGCCTTCGGCGGTCTCAGCTATGGGCCGTCTGTGACTATGGCCTCAGTGGTCCTCTATGAATGTCTTGGAGGCAGAAATGAGAGGGACACGATGTGAAATGTCCATCTCGTGGCTGATCCTGAGTGGCCCACAGCTGGTTTTGTTCCCGGTGCCCTGGTAGCATCCCCTGTCTCAGAAGCACCAGTATTGGCTGAACTCTGGCAGAGCCCAGTTTGAGATTGACCTTATTAAGTAGTTCCTCTCCAGAGGTTGAAAGATACTGCCCTTGAGTTGGAATTATGCTCGCGGTGCCTGGGAACCAGTGATCGCGCCTCATGGGCTTGTCTCGAGGTGACAAAGACAGAAGTTTGTAGAAACCTGTCTAGGAAAGCCCTGTTTTTGAAGCCAAGCAGGGGGACCCACTTTTTGGATAATGGTTGAACTAAATGTGTGTGAATGGAATGGAACCCACCTAGCCTTGTATGAAATGATGTAAGAGGGAAGCAAGTAGAACTCAAAGAACAATACACACACATACACACACACACACACAGACACACACACACACACAACAAGAAAGAAAGATGGCAGACCATTGCTCAACGCAATGATTTATCAGGACCTCAAAGGAGGGATTTCTCTGTGTCTGATAGACTGCAGGTGGAGGAGAAAGCACACTTTGTTAGACCGAGGCAATGGATTGAGTAAACGTGCCTCTTTGAAACAAGGGAGGAGGGACATATTGGGGGATGACAACAGTGTTTTTAAAGATCATCCACAAAACATTTATTTTTGACCATGTAGGAAGAGGCTCATTTTCAGACTGTAGCTTCATGACCAAGTTTTAAATCCCCTGCAGAAGTCTCACTGGAATGATCAGGGGAGGTAATTGTCAGTTTTATATTCCGTGGGTCTGATGAATACGCCTTGTATCTGATCCGCTGCTTGCGCCGTCCGTCCGGGAAGATCCGACTTCCAGCTCTCGCCATTATCAGAGCTAATTGTCCCTGAGATGCCCCGGATGATATGGAGAGGAGGCCTTGGCTCTGATCTCAGAACCCTACTGAGACCTTCTTCCTACTGTATGTTGGGTGAGCCATATGAAGGCTATTATGAATTTCTCAGAATAACCCGCTGCCTGAAGCAGTGGCAAGTTCTCCCCATGAAGCAGCTGGTGCTTAAAGACTCCCACTGAAGGAGCATTTATTGTATGTTCACCAAGCTCTAAGGATGTGGGCTGTGTCCTAATTTTTCGTTACTGCCGTTGGGAGAGCTCATCCCGGCCGGGAGGTCTGACTCCAGCTTTTAAAGGTGGCTCACCCCACCACGGCTTAAGGGGCTGATGGAAAACCAGGCATTTCAAACACAGTAAGGGAAAATCAATATGGCGGCAAAAGATGGTGAGAGAAAGACTTATCATTAACCCCACAGAGAACAGCACAAAGTGGATGAGACTTGGGCCAATCCCACAGATTGGACAGGTGCTCTGACTCTGGGACCTCTGTGTTCTTCCCAGTCACTTCACCATCGTCCAGTTGGGGCAGGGAGGTTTTGTGGTCAGGAAATCCTGAATTCAAATTGGGCCTCAGAGACTTCCTGTCTGTGTGATGTTGACAAGTCACTTCCCCTCCAATTTCCTCAGTTTCCCCATCTGTGAAATAGGATTTTAATAGCATCTAGCTCCGAGAATGATTGTGAAGATGGAATGAGATAATAATTGTAAAGTTCTTGGTATCCAGTAAACACGGTATAGATGTTAGCTATTATTATTATTCATTGGAACCTGCCACAACAGAAAACATCATTGCTCTTTTTGAAAAAGATGTTGATGGGCAGGAATTGCTGCCAGTTCTCACCCTAGTTACTCTCACTGGTCCAGTGAGAGGTGTGAGGGATCTCTCTGTGTCTGAACCATACAGTGCAGGGGAGCATAATTGTAGGTTACAAAGAATGGGATTATTGCCTTTCAGAAGATGCTGGCTGAGAACTTATGGCTGAACAGGTGGGGGACCGATGAGAGCCCTGGGTTCGAATCCTGCCCTTTCTTCTCTGTCATCTTGCACAAGTATTTTGTTTCTCATAATCTCAATTTCCCCATCTGAAAATGAAGCTGATGGACTGGGCTCTTGTAGGGCTGCCGCTCCAAGGAGAGCCATTTTGTAATCCCAACACTTTCCCGGCTTTCACTGGGCCGCCTGGGCACTGGGTGGTCCCGGCCAAAGTTTGCTTAAGTAAATTCTCTGGCCACATCATGAATGTCCCTCATCCACCTCTGTCTTCCTGATTTTTAATGCGTGGGGACCACTTTTCTCTTTCAGCTGAAGCGCCTGAGGGAAGCAGAAAGTCAATACAGACCCCTGCTAGACAAAAACAAACGCTTGAGTCGAAAAAATGAAGACCTGTCCCACGCTTTACGGAGAATGGAAAACAAGCTAAAGTTTGTGACGCAAGAGAACCTAGAGATGGTGAGATGCGTCAGTGGCTTCCTGCCCCCACTTGGGCCACGGAGCGGGCCCAGGATTCTCTCTCACTCAGGCCCCAGTGGACCCCCTCCTCTTCTAAGCAGAAGTGACCTCCCCTAGCTCGCGCAAGGTCCTGACTCAGTCCCAAGGATGTTCCCAATCATTGGCCAGACTTTGGGGCTTTATTTTGGGCATTACAGATGTGCCCTCGTATGATTCCAACCCTGGGTTCAACCTGCTTGGGGGTGAGGTTTATGGCAAGCGCTCGAGGAAAGGTCAGGGACCCCTGGCTGCAGGAGGTACCGAGCGTGAGTCACGCTGCTGCCCGTCAGGAACTCAGCTGTAATTGAGGGAAACGGTGTAAATGTGACAGTAACCAAGGAAAGCGTTCTGTGGGAAGGCGGTCGGCTGTTCGTACCGAATGGCCTGCTTCAGACTGGGGAAGTCAGCAGCCAGGCAGAGGCATGGAGGGCAGCCCACAGGGACACAGAAGAGATGAGAAGAAGGGATGGCTGGGGAGACGTGGGGAAGGCAGACAAGGCATTTGTGCCTGGAATAGGGGTGGAGGGGGCTCCAACTCCTTCGGGGGAGTGGATTCTGACTTTCCCTCGGGTGTGAATCTTTTTGCTTATTTTTCCATCTCCCACCCTTAGATTTAAACCTTATACAACTATTGCATTAAGCATTTTAGTAAATAAAACGTGGATGTGGAAAGTACTGCCAGCACGTGCCCCTGTTCAGGGAGAAAGAACCGCACCCATGATAGTATCTTTCGGGGTAGCTTGGCCATGGAGCCAGAGCCGACGGGGTCTCGCCCTGCCTCGGGCCTCTCCCGTGGGCTTCTGGATGAAATGTTCTTCATTCACACCATTGGAAATGGCCGCTCCCAATTCCCTTTGCTCTGTTTCCCCAGAGACAGCGAGCTGGCTCCATCAGGAGACCGAGCTCCTTAAATGACCTTGACCAGAGCCAAGAGGAGAGAGAAGTGGACTTCTTGAGGATGCAAATGGTAGAGCAGCAGAACCTGATAGATGAGCTGTCCAAGGTAACTTGAGGCCGTCCCTTTAGGTCTGACCCCGGGTGTCATTTTTGCACAGTGGGGGCAATAAGTTTGCCCGTGGGGCCATCCCAGTCAAAGTCACTGGCAAGTAGACTGAGGATCCCAGCTTCTGCCCCGTGTCCTGGGGAAGGGCTTCCTTCCTAGCCACACTCCAGACCTAAATGGGGAAGGGGAAGATCGTTCTGTGCCTAGGGGAGGGGGAGGGAGGCATCTTGGTGGACCCCAAAAAGGTGCTTCCGAAGGGGATTTCTGCTCCTCCGTCATGTCCCATCGTCCACACGGTGAGGATTTCCCTCCCCACGGGAGCTTCTGTTCTGCTTTCATCTTCGGGCAGCTAAGCGACTACTGAACAGAGCACCAGATCTGGGGACAGAACTTGAGTTCAAATCCAGCCTTGGATACTTACTAGTTGTGTGACCCCCACGAGTCACTGCTCTCTGACTCAGTTTCCTCATCTGTAAAACGGGGGTGATAATACCACCTGCCTCCCAGAACTGTTGTGAGACCAAATAAGATAACAATTGGGAAGTGCGCAGCGTGGTTCCTGCCATGTAATAAGCACTACGTAAAGGCCAGCTGTCACCACTGTCGTTATTTCTCAAAGGTGCAAGCTGGCATTTATGGGGATTGGTAAAGGGGAGGAAGGGGCTCCTCGGGGCCGGGGAAAGACCTCAGGTTCCCAGCCCCCCAAAGTCCCTTCCTGGGGCTGCTTGCGCCCCATAGTGCTGTGAGTGTTCCCAGAAGAGCCAGATTCTCTCGGAGAGCCAGTAACTGCCCAGTTTGTTTTCCCTCCCAGACCCTCGAGACGGCAGGCTACGTGAAGAGCGTCCTGGTGAGTAGCGCCTTCCTTCCCCTCCTCCCTCCGGGGAGACACCGGCCACGTGATTATCTGCGTTTTCCGTCTCAGACGGTGGCTGCCATCATCACCTTTGTTTACGTGATGGCCTTGGGAAGCCAGTGGCCGGGAGTGACTCGAAGGTGGTTGATATAATGGGCCCTTAAATACATGGCCCCGGGTGGTGGCTCTGGCCGCCGGGAGTGTCCAACGGACACGCTGCAGACCCGCCTCCGTGAGACCGTCCCACACTTCGTGCGTCTGGGGACTCAGGGATTGCTGTGGCTGCCTCGTCGAAGCGGCAGGGTCGGCCCTGTCTTCACGTTGGGAAGCCCCGCTTCCCGGAGAGCAGCGGCTCTGTTTCCGGTGGTCCCCAGTCAGGCTCCCTTCTTGGGGATGCAGCCTTCCCGGGCAGAGACCCGGGGGTCCCAGCAGGCCTGGGAACAGCCTCCTGTGCACAGGGTCAGGGAAGCGCCCCTACCGCCTGGTCTCTGGGGCTGGGCCCTAGAAGCTTTTCTCCCGTCGGCCCGGCTCCCTTCATCCCTGCTCCCAAAGGTCATAAATGACCGGGGAGAATAAGTGGGGACCCTCAGCGGCTTCCGGGATTCGCCCCCAGGATAGGAGGCCCTGCCGGATGGGGAGGCCCAGTTATCATGAGAAAAACTCCTGACTTCTGGAGTGAAGCTGCTGAGCCACGGCCGTCCTGCTTAGACACAAGCCAGGCCTGTGGGATGGTGGAGAGGCCCTGGGCTCGAGTCTGGCCTCTGGCCCATCCTAGAGGCCCGTCCCTTGGCAGCAGCTTCCTTAGGGATCCCTCCCTCCCTCCCTGTACTGGGTGCACGGGCAGAGAGAGGCCGTGGCCTGTGGTGAACTAACAAAACCAAATGGAGTCATCCGAAGTGTCTGACTGACTGACTGACTGATTTTTGCAGGAACGGGACAAACTTTTAAGATTCAGGAAGCAGAGGAAGAAAATGGCCAAGCTCCCCAAGGTAAAAGACTAACAATGTGGAGAGAAATGCAGATGCATTGGGGGGGGGCTGGAGGGAGTGTTGGGCCCCAAAATCAAGCACCGAGAAGGGCGGGAACGTCCCGGGGTCCTGGGCTTCCCTCTGACTCTGAGCCGAGCAGGAGGAGGCCGTGTGGCCGGGGAAGACGAGCCGGCCTTCCCCCTCTGGCCCCTCCCTGGGGCTCCCCAGAGAGCCCTGAACAGAACCAGCCTCTCGGGGCCAGAGGGAGGCGCGGGGCCCAGCCCAGGCTCAGAAGCACAGCCGGAGAGGGAGGAGGCGCAACCTGCCTGCCCAGCCCCAGAACGGAGGCCCCGAAGGCTCGCCTAAAGGGGAGGGAAGTCCCAAGGAGCCCGGCCGGCAGGGGTGGGCAGGTCCCCTTGTTTCCCAGGCTCCTCCACTTACAAGCAGCCCACCAGGAAAGCTGGGGGGAGGGGCTCCTAGGCTCTCATCGAGCCGGCAGTGGGAGTTCTCATTAGGGAGACTGGAGGAGGCAGGAGGGAGCACGTGCCGGGGCCGACGGCCAGTGAGCCTTAAGCTGGGATGGAGCAAGGTTCGTGGAAGACCCCGGGAGCTCGGGGGGGTCTGCCTGAAGTGACATCAACCTGACATGGACGTCCAGGACCGGGAAAGGCCCCGGGCTGAGGGAGCACCATCGGCACCAGGGAGCATCATTGGCACAGGGAGGACCACGGACACAGGGAGCATCATTGGCACAGGGAGTACCACTGGCATAGGGAGCACCACTGGCATAGGGAGTACCACTGGCACAGGGAGCACCACTGGCACAGGGAGCACCACTGGCACAGGGAGCATCATTGGCACAGGGAGCACCACTGGCACCAGGGAGCATCATTGGCACCAGGGAGCACCATTGGCACAGGGAGCACCATTGGCATAGGGAGTACCACTGGCATAGGGAGCACCACTGGCACAGGGAGTACCACTGGCACAGGGAGCACCACTGGCACAGGGAGTACCACTGGCATAGGGAGCACCACTGGCATAGGGAGTACCACTGGCATAGGGAGTACCACTGGCACAGGGAGCACCACTGGCACAGGGAGCATCATTGGTACAGGGAGCATCATTGGCAGAGGGAGGACCACGGACACAGGGAGCACCATTGGCACAGGGAGCACCACTGGCACAGGGAGCACCCTGCACCAGAGAGCAGGAAGGCTCGAGATGCCTACAGATGCCCCCTCATGCACATGCACTCACACCAACCCACACGGGCGCCCTCGCACACCTACAGACCCAGATGTGCTCACATGTGTGCTCTCCCACACACACAGACACACTTTCTCACAGTCACACACATTTACACTCACACTCACTCTCACACCTACACTTATTCTCACACACTCCCCCTCCCTCCTCCCTTTCCCTCCCCTCCCCGGGGCCTGCCCAGGACCCTTCTCGGGGCTCGCCGGGCCCAGGATCCCCCTCGGATCTCTCTGGCTCTGGATCCTCGTCTCCCCAGCGGTTCCTCGGTCCCTCCCTGGGCGACGGCGAGGCGGGAAAGGCTCGGGGCAGGTGCTGACTCGGCTCCTCCTGGAGCCTGATTGTCTGCGCGCAGACGCCACTGGCCATGATGGGACCCATCACAAGAGGCTGTGATGGCGGCGATCACAAGACTCCCGGAGCCTCCTTCAGGGCCCCGGCTCCGAGGTGACCTTCCCAGCCCAGAAGAGCCAGAAGTGGTCTGGAATCTTCACCGGAATCCCAGGGGAAGGCTGAAGAACTGGGCCGGTTTTCTCCGCTTTGCCAGAGAGCAGGGCTGGCCTCTCACTCTATCTGCCTCGGTTTCCCCTTTTGTGTGCAGAGCACTGGGGTCAGCCTCCCCCAGAGGACTCCCTGGGGATCTGGGCGGGGTCTGGGGTCTCCCCAGTGGCAGCTGGTCAGCTTCCTGAAGGCAGCAGCGGGTCACCCCGAGGCCGGGAGCCTGAGGTGTTCTGGGCCGTCCGGACTCAGTGTGTGTCCTCGGCCAAGGGAAATGACCCGTCTTTTCGGCCTCCTCAGTCGTCCTTCCGTCGACCAGTGTTTATTTAGTCAGCGGCTGCTGGGCTCGTGCCCACGCCGGGCAAAGAGGGAGAATGCCCGGGCAAGAAGGCCCGGCCCTTAAGGAGCTTCCGCTCCGTGGGGGAGACCACGTGCAGGTCCCAGACAAGCCCAGGTCTGAAAGCGAAGGCGGAGGAACTGGCTCCTGTGCCTCTGAGGCAGGGGACTGACCCCTGGGCAGCCGGCAGAGGGGGCAGGAGTCGAACCCCTCGGACCCCAGATGTCCCCGCTCGGGCTCAGACCAAGTCGGGTCCGAATGTGGCCCCGCTGCGCCCGGCTCAGGGCAGGGAGGGAGAGGTCGCCCAGAACGCCTTCCCCGGATTCCAGAAATGTGGGAGTTAGTTAGGTCATCCACGGAGACGGGAAATCGGGGAAAAAACTGGGGTCACGTTTCCCCGCTGCTCCTCCCCGAGAGCTTCTGGTCTCTCCGAGGTCAGAACGTGCTGGGTTTGAAACTGCAGGAGGCGCAGATCCCTGCTTAGAGTCCTGCTTAGGGTCCAGCCTGGATCCGCTGTTACAGGCGTAAGGCCTCGGGCAGCTGTGCTGGACGCAGGGGTGGGGGCCGCTCACGCCCACCTAAGGGCCCCCCACATGGGAGAGTCTAGATTAAATGCATTGTTCCGTGCTCCCCATTTTCACCAGGCTTGGGCTGCCCTCCAGAGGGCCGCAGTCGACCCGGGTCTGTGGGGGTCACCTTTGGGAAGTGGATGGCACTTTGGCCGCCATCTTGGCTTGGTGTTCCCAGCCTTCCAGAGCCATTCTGGTAGCTCCAGTGCCTTGGGTCGTGTTTAATGCCTTGTGTTCTGGTCAGAAGCCGGTCGTGGAGACGTTTTTTGGATACGATGAAGAAGCATCTTTGGAGTCCGATGGTTCCTCGATCTCCTACCAAACGGACAGAACCGACCAAACTCCCTGCACCCCGGATGACGACTTGGAGGAGGTAATGGCTCTCCCCCCCTTTGGGGCTGGTCGCATTCATCCCCACTTAGTGGTCAGCCTTTGGAACTCGGCTCTAGCTCTTCTCCCAAAAGCCCAATTTCCAGAGTTACAGGGAACAGGGATCGAGTTCAGGCTTGTTAGCAAAACACGCTTATCAACCGACTAAGCTTCCTGGGAAAAAAATGGAGACCCCTGAATATATCATTACTTTCAAAATTAATTACTAATCAAAGCAGTCATTGTTTTATGTTTTTTGAAACAAGGGAGAAATAACAATTCTCTCTCTCTCTCTCTCTCTGTCTCTCTCTTTGTCTCTCTCTGTCTCTCTCTCTCTCTCTCTCTCTCTCTCTCTCTTTCTCTCTCTCTCGTCTCTCTGTCTCTCTCTCTGTCTCTCTCTCTCTCGTTGTCTCTCTGTCTCTGTCTCTCTTTTCTTCCTCCCCCTTCTCTCCCTCCCTTCCTCCCTCTCTCCCTCTGTCTTTAGGGTATGGCCAAAGAGGAGACGGAGCTGAGATTCCGCCAGCTGACCATGGAGTACCAGGCTTTGCAGCGCGCGTACGCCTTGTTGCAGGAACAAGTGGGAGGAACGTTGGATGCAGAGCGAGAAGTTAAGGTCTAAATGACTTAAATTTCATGAAGATAAAGCTCATGACCCACTGAATCCCATCTTCCCCCACCCTGACCCAGCACTTCTGGAGGAGACTTTTGGCAGAAGAAAAGTGGACATTGAGTCCATATTTGGTGGAGGAGGGAGACACACACACACACACACACACACACACACACACACAAATAGAGAGAGACAGACAGAGAGAGAGAGAGACAGAAACAGAGAGATAGAAACAGAGACAGAGATTGACAGGGTGGAGAGAGGGAGGAAAGGAGAGAGTCAGCCAAATGAGGAGTAGCAGCTACATTGAACCTGGTCTTTTCCCATAGAACACCTTTGTGCCTCTTAGTTATTTTTAATCTGTAGTGATCTCCCACAAAGTGGTTCATCAACAGACGCCTCCAAGGTCACCCGTCATGCTCTTCTCCTAGGTGGGTGCTGGAGCAACATCTGGGCTGCACTGCTATAAATCAGGACTTGTTAAACTTTTTCTGCTCATGAGCCCTTTTTATCTGATAAATTTTTATGCAACCCCAGGTATGTAGGGATATAAAATAGGTAAACACATCAAATGCTTCCTGACAATAAATCATCATTTCATGACTCCCTTCCCAGGCCCCAAGGCTGAGGATCTTTATTCTAAACTGAGGCCTTCCCAAGCAGCCATCTTGCCCTTCCTCCAGGGGCTCAGCTGATCAAAAAGAACTTGAGCCTTCAGTTAATGCACATCCAGAAATCCAAATGCTTGGAATATCAGCAGAGAATCTCCAGGAAAACTTATTTTTCCTTGTGTCCTGCCTCTCCAAGTCTACTCTCCTCATTCCTGGGAATTTACTATGTAATTTCCTCAACTCCATTGTTCCTAGATTGGATTATTCTGGATAACATTTTCAAGAATTAATTTTTGATTAATTATTTTTCAAAGTAGATAATTTGCCAAAAACAACCTTTATCAAAGATCAAAGCAAGTAGCCTCCCACTGACAAGTATTGGATTTCTTAAGCCTCTTCCCTGGGTGCTACCCTATTACCCCTCCCAGTCCTGATGGTTATGTCCAATGATTAAGCCTCTTCCCTGGGTGCTACCCTATTACCCCTCCCAGTCCTGATGGTTATTGTCCAATGATCTCTTCCCTCAGCTTCTTTCCTTGGATGATGATCTGATCTTGAGGCCCTTATCCATTCTTTTTATTTATCTATTCATTCATTCATTCATTCGTTTGTTTGTTTATTTATTGCTGAGATGGGAGTTAAGTGCCCAAGGTCACACAGCCAGGAAATGTTAAGTGTCTGAGATCAAATTTGAACTCAGATCCTCCTGACTTCAGGGCTGGTGCGCTATCCACTGTCCATCTCGCTGCCCTCCCCCTTTCCCATTCTTGAAGCCTTCTTTTACAAGCCCTTCAGCTTATCAGTGTTGTTCTCCAAAGGTCCTCTAGAACCAAGCACAGTATCCTAGATGTTAACTGACCAAACAAAGGATTAGCATCTCCTTATTCCTGGAAAACTTCCTCTCTCAATGAAGCCTAAGAGCACTTTTGTCTTCTCGGCTACTGTCCTAAGGTGACCTCCGATTGAGCTTGTTGGTCTCTAAAATCTGGAAATCTCTTTTTCTCAGAAGAATGAGCTTTCAAACCAGGCAGCCCAAATCTTGTTCTTGCAAAACTGATTTTTGGAACCTAGGAATGAAACATTATAGAATGAACACTTTCATAAAACCAACATTTTAGATGAAATTTCATTTCATGATTTTTTTTCATGATCTAGCCTAAGATATTTTCGATTTCCAAATCTCTTATTCAATATGTAAAGTCTCCTTCCCATTGTATGTCCTTTGCAAATTTAGTAAATGTGTGATTAGCACTTTCTAAAATTCATGAAAAAGTGTCAAACAATCCCGAGCCTGTCGGCTCCCTTGGCGTTCCCACCTTAAGTGGATATCGAACCATCACTGCCACTCTGCCAGTCATTCCCCTCCACACAAAGTGAATCAGTTGAAATGTCTTCCTTCTTTCCTTTCCACATCTTTCCATCTTTCCATAAAAACTCAGCATGAGGTACCTTATTAACACTAATGAGCTTTGCTAAAATTCAGGTAATCTCTGTCAAGTCCAACACCCCAATCTGCAAGTTTAATAACTGTCAAAAATCTCTCCTCTTCTTGATCTTTTGCAATGACCTACCTAACTTTTCCTTTGTCATCACACTCCCTTTGCTAGTTAGTCGCTAAGCATCCCTTTGATAATGTGTGAAGCTCAGAGTTGTAGAGTTTGTGGGCGTCATTCTCTCCCCCTTTTGGTGAAGAACAATGGTGAAAGTGCAGAAGGTGAGGACTGGCAAGCTTCTCCTAATTAGGAAAGGCTATTTCTCAGAAGGACAGACCACCAGGCATTAACTGCCAGGCCAGAGCAGTCGCTGCTTACTTTCCAACCTGGTTGATTCCCCAAACCAGTTTTTCTGGACTCCTCTTCTGCAGCTCTGCCAGGGGGCACTTCAGCCCCGGGTATCTCTTCTCCCATTACTTGCTCCTGCAAAGAACGTGTCCTGGGTTCATTTCCCAAGATGTGCCGATAGCAAAATGGACCTGCTAAAATCAGTCCTCCGTCGGCTTGTCTCCCTGGCTCCCCTCCTGATGAACTGATTGCTTCTAAAGTATCACTATCCAATAACAGTTCATGGCCGTGCCTTCTGGATCACAGAGCAGTGGCAAACTGCCCTCCTGTCTCCGTGTTGTTCCCGCTTTATTTCTCCATTAATGTTAACGATCTAAAAATCACTGAACTCTCTATGGGTGTATTTCTCCAGAACTCTTAGTGGCTGGATGCATTTATGAAGAATCTCTCTGTGATCTTAACTTGGATGTGAGTGACTTCTTGTTGAATGAGGGACTTAAAGGGAGCAACTCGTTCTACTGACTCACATGTTTTTAAAAAAATTAATGATAAACACAGTAGGATCTTGTATTTCTTTCAGTTCTTAGCCAATCAACAAACACTTATTAGGCACTTACTATGCTCCAAGTTTTATACGAAATACTAGGGATACAATTTTTCAAATCAGTCTCTGATTTTGAGGAGATTACGATCTAAGGAGGAAAGACAGCCAGGAAAGGAAGCTAGAAGCATGGGGTATGATAGAGAAGCTCTAAAGCAGTGTCACTGCTGGGAACTGGGGAGAAGGCTGTGCTGAACCCCTTTATTTTTATAGCTTTTTATTTACAAAACATGCATGGGTAATTTTTCAACACTGACTTTTATAAAACCTTCTGTTCCAACTTTTCCCCTCCTTCCCCTCATCCCTCCCCTAGATGGCAGGTAGTCCCATACTTGTTAAATATTGAACCCCTTTATTAAAGAAGTGCTCTGGAGCCCGTGGCTTTGCCCTTAGACAGAGGGGCAGAGAGTGCGGATGAGGTGAGAGTACCAGGCACGTTCAGCGTCACAGGATCATGAGGCATTTTAAGCCTGAAGCTTGGTTTGCTCAGGCAAAAATACCATTTGGGAAAGTCTGCCTGCCTCCTCCCTCCTTAATCAGGGATGCCCTCAATATGAATGGGGAGCCTTCTTAGAGAGATGATGGAGATGGCAAAGTGGGCACACAGCGTAGCATCCCTTCAACGGCCTCCTTGGGGTTTACTGAAAAGGTTTTGTCACCGTAACACAGCTGGATGTAAATACTCATCTGCGCCCATGTGTGTGAACACATGTGTGAATAGAATCTGTATCTCTCTGTTTGGAGGTGTGAACTGCGGCCGCCATCGCTGACAACCTCTCACTGGGCTCTTCTTGCCTCCGTAGCCCACTGCCCCCCTCAGTACCATCATTCAAACAGCATCGCCCAGGAGGACCCTTGTGAGAACAAGGCTTCTCCGGGTCTTTGGCCTTCTGGGAAGTAGCTGCCTCAGGCTAAAGGGAGACAGGAGGGGATGTAGAGGGGAAGCTGCTTCAGCATGCTTGCTGCTCGTTGGCAAATTCATGAATAGCTACTCATTAATATTCGTTAATAGAATTGAATTTGAATCAATGCAGTTTGGAAAGTAGGAGTGGAAGTTTAAAGCAGGGAAGACTTGGAGCGAGATCACGACATTCGTAGTGCTCGTTTCCTCTCTCCAGCCTCCCTGAGCTATGGGCACTGCTCTCATGGTGGGGACGTAGATCCCCCTAGAGAACCAACCTCCCCCACCTAAATCCCCTCCCCCATTCTCACAGAGTCCTATGAGCATGGAAGCTTGTCCTTCATCAGAACTCCCATCCCCTCTGTGCCAGGATGTTTGGGTTAGACAGACAGTATGGTAGAGTGGATAGAAAGCTGTATTTGGACGTAGGTACACCTGCCTCTGGTAATTAGTAGCTGAGTGCCGTGGACAAGTCATTTCATCAATCAGATTCTCAGTTTCTTCAGCTGTAAAATGGGGGTGATTCACTGACTATTTCATAAAGTTAATATGAGGAAATTACTTTGAAAATGTTTAAGGAAGTATACAAATGTGAGGTGGATGAATCATTGCTCAAACTAAAGCCACTGCTTAAACTATTAGGATGAAAATTGGAATGGCTAACAGCTCTTAATTATGCGGTTAGCATAACGTGAAGCAAGGTGAAATTTAGCAAAAGAGATCATGGCAGCCGTGACCAGTGGCACCAAATGTTCTGCTTTGGGCCCCATGAGAGGTTGATCAATGGCTGCTGATCGTGGGGAGGACCCGTTAGATACTCTGATGGTGATTTCAGAGATCGTCTTTCGTTTATTTGTTTATTTATTTATATTTGGTTTCTTATTTAAAGAACTAATTTAGTTTGGAATAGACCGTCTCTGACCGACGGCTGGCACTCTGGCACTAAAGCTGGAGCAATAGCTGCTCCGTCAATACTCCTTGGTTAATAGATGCCTTAACAAAGAATACAAGGCGAGTCACCGAACTCCTTCTCCGTGCAGGGTCAGATCTCTCTGACTATTAACAATCCGTGTGTTTCTTCTGATCGGTAGCCACTTATTTCAGCCCCTTCCCTCAAGGCAGATCCATAGTCCTGCTGCTCCGCGGGTAATTGCAGAATGGTTTCCTTCAGTCAGACTTGGAGAGCCAGACCTCTTGACAGTAGTCTTGGCTCAGGAGGTGAGAGGAAGTTTGATGTATCTTTTCTCCCATCCAACAGACTCGTGAGCAGCTCCAAGCAGAAGTGCAGCGCTCCCAAGCACGAATAGATGACCTGGAGAAAGCCCTGGCTGAGCAAGGACAGGTAGGACAGACCATAAAGATCATGCCAAATGCACCCTACTTTCAACAAGGGGTGCTTTGGCAGAGGAGGGATGTTCCTAAATTCTGGGAAGTCCCTCCCTTATCTGCTCAGAAAGGCCTTCCTTTAACACACGGGTTGGGTATCATCCGGCTCAAAAATGGCCCACCTTCCAGATGTTGTTTTGTAGGGAATGGTGCATTACTTGGAACACTGTTCCACAGAAACTATGTTCATCGTGGTGGTTCTAGGCCCAAAACAACAGGGGAAAGTGTGAGCAGATACCCCTCAGGAGGAAGTAGAAGCAGTGGGCATAGTGCCCACAGTGAGGCAATTCCAGTTCTGTCCAAGTGCAACAGGACAAACAGCAGCACCAAAGGGAACCCACTGTGGGAACGAGGCTTCTCTGGAATTTGCGGTCAGCACTCTAGAGGGAGGAGGATGCCAGAAACACAGCCCCCACGCCTTACCCTTGATGGAGTGAGAAGACACCCCTCCCCAGTCACCCCTGACCTCTGCTCCCTCCATCCAAGGCATATCCGGTTCCTTTTCCAATCCTTCATTTCTTCCTCTTCAAATGAGGAAGCTGATCTCAAAGATCCTTTCTAATTCCATCCTCGTCAAAGTGAATTTCCAAAGTTTCAGCAATTCTGCTCGGATCATAGATTGGAGCACCTTCTTCGATGTGGACGCACCCGGTGGGTGCTTATTTGCCAGCATCTCCCACGTCAAATTATTCCCATAACCAAGTTAACAATTCTT
The DNA here is from genome assembly GCF_016432865.1 of Antechinus flavipes. Taxonomy (NCBI): domain Eukaryota; kingdom Metazoa; phylum Chordata; class Mammalia; order Dasyuromorphia; family Dasyuridae; genus Antechinus; species Antechinus flavipes. The sequence goes on from NC_067399.1 coordinate 683,441,798, forward strand.
AACAACCTATAGTGGTTCATGATGGCTGAAATCCCACCTCTCTAATCTGGCTTCAACACGGTCTATCCCTTTCCAGACTCATTTCTGCCCCATTCTGGACCAACTACTTGCTAGTTTCTTGAACTGATCATTCAATCTCTTCCTACCTCCATGCCTTTGCCTAAGAGGACATTTTTAAGCCCTACTTTGCCCTTTCTCTTTACTGTGATTCTTAGGATCCTCAGCTTCCTTTGTGGCTTAACACCTACCCTAGAAAATCTGCCCGGATCTCTTCTGCCATCGATCAAAAACTACCTTTGTATTGATTTACCAGTCACACATCAAATTTAGGGTCAGTAGGTTAAGAGCTTCTCAGAGAGGGGTCCTTCTCTCTTTTGTTGTGTCCACCACGCTCACACGGTGGCTGGTACAAGTAGGTTCTTAATAAATGTTTATGAATCGAAATGAAGTGAACTCACTAGCCATAGACTTGGAGCTGTCCTGAGTGCTGAAGGAAAATTTGGATAGATACATACATACAGATATACATGTAAATGTACACATAGATGTACATATATAGATATCTACTTACATGTGTGTGCTGTGTGTGTGCTGTGTGTGTGTGTGTGTGTGTGTGTGTGTGTGTGTGTAAATTCACCCTGGATATATCCAAGGCCAGGGTTCCATTTTCTACCTTATTCCTGGTCATCTGAGGAGGGCTGCCTCCCCACGGCCATCTGGTTGCAGGGCTATATTCTGGGACCTCAAGGAGGGCTCAGAACCTGTTGTTGCCAGCATCAGTGAGGTTACTCTCTCCAGATTCCTTCCTTAGAACTTCTCTGAAGAGGTTCAGCTGCCACACCTCTGCCCATCTAGAACCCTGGGCACTCTGCCTACAGTTCCACTGTGTGCTGCCCAAAGAGCTAAAGGCTCAGAGAAACCTCTGTAATTCCCCTCTGGGCTCTGGATGTTCTTTGAGATCCATCAGATACATCCTGTTTCATGGCTCCAAGGGCACTAGCATTTCCTTGGTTGAATACTCCCCCCTGCCACCTCCATGCAGGGCCCGATCTCTCCATACCCCAGAAGACTAATTTCAGGGACTAACAAAGATCCTGCCTCTGGCAGTCTATCTTCTGCCAGTGATTCTCTGCTTTGGGCTAGGCTGGTGGAGGGTTGATAGAAACACAGCCCGTAACTGGGCAGAACTCAGTGCCTCTGCAGCTGGGCAGAAGCTGAGCTGGAGCCCAGCCAGCCTTAGGGGTCCAAGTCTACTTCTCTGAGAGAATGAACTCCTCAAGAAGGTGATTGTGGGGAGACCAAGTCAAGCAGCCATCTTCCTTTGAATCTTTGTTTTCAGTTTTAAAGTTAGTTTCCTATCCATGACAAAACAATTCTGTTCATTTGAACATATCTCGGATGTGTGATCCTGCCTTTGGCTCAAGTTTTTTATGGCTTTTTAACAGTTTGAAGAATAATGTCCACGAGGAGCTCTGCCCATGTTCTCAGCCACTTCCAAAGACCACCATCAATCGCCGTCTGAGTGAGCAGCTTATCTAGTACTTTAAAGGTGACAAAGAACTATCACATCCCTTGTCTGATGGAGCTGGTGCTCACAGCTTGCTTGTTCTCTCCGTGCTCTCTAAGATGGCCCTGGATCTCTTGGCTATCATCGTGTCCTGTTGACTCTTTTTAAGGATTCAGGCCACTGAAACTTTTGTCAAAGGAAATGCCATCGGATTGGTCCTTCCTTCTCTTAAACTTGGAATGATGATTTAAAAAAATCTCCAGAATTTAGCATTAAATTTATTTTTATTTAATCTAAAAATTGTTCAGTTCAGCCTAATGTTCTATCCAGTTGGACTTTTTTTTATCTTTATTCTGTCATCCAGTATTAGCTATGCTGCCCAGCTTTGGGTTATCTGAAAATTGTATTAATATGTTTCTTCTGCTTTGAGGCAGAGGATCAAACTAGTGTGGAGTTTTTCCCAGGGCACCTCCTTCCAATTTCTTGATGAACCATTAGTGTTCTATGTTTTGAGAACAGCTATTCAGCTTGTTCTGAATTCACCCTAAGTGTACTGTCATTTAACTTATATGCTTCCATCTTCCTGCAATGTAGCGTGAGAAATCACGCCGCACACTTCGCTAAAATTTCAATTTACCAGTCTGGTAACCCTGTCAGAAAAAGGGAAAGAAACATGGTGAGTCTGGCAGCCATAACCTTTTCTTGAGGAAGTCATGTTGATTCTTTGTGATCACCACTTTATTCTCCAACTATCTACTAACTATCCTTTAAATTTTATTTCCGAGAACTTCGACAGGAACCAAAATGAAGGCCACTGGCCTGAAGAAAGCAGTCGCTTTTCTCCTTTTCTTTTGGAAAATGATCAGATTTGAGCTTCTCTGGCCGGCGGCTTCTCCATCCTGCACAGGCTTAAATTTAACAATTTAAAGTTTGCCAAACATTTTACAAATAATGTAAATATTTGGAAGTATTTCAAGTAGTTCATTTGGGGGGAAATCATGGAATAAGTTGTGTTTTTGGCAGCTCCTCCAGTACACTGTATTTTCCCAGATTAATGAAACACCATCTTCAGAACTTGTCGGGCCCCTTCCTCCTTTCCTTCTTCCATGAACAACATGATGTGACATCTGGGATAATATTTCAAAACTTCGCTTCATTCTTAGCAATTTCACTTGAAATCCCTGCAAAGCAAATAAATTGCTGTGTTCCCTGTAAATTGTGATAAAGTATGCAGCTCCGGGAGATAGGTGCTCGTGTTATTTCCCAGTTGACAGATGAGGAAACTGAGGCAAACAGATTAACTGACTTGCCTAGGGTCATAGAGCTAGTAAGTGGCTAGGCAGTGGTTGAGTTTAGCTCTTTGTGCTTTGAGCCCCAACCCTTTGTCCATTGGGGAACCCCGGGTTGGGAAGAGAGAAGCCATCTTCTCTGAGTTACCCTGATCTCTTATTTCCCTGAAAGGGAGGCTCACCAGGTGGGAGTTCCCTGAAGTGGGGCTTCACTTGGGGGAACCTCCCTGCCTTCATTCCCAGTGTTCATTGGTAAAACCACCTGGGCATGTTAAGCGGCTGACCTGCAGGCTCGGTGGTCCGTCACCATGTCCAGTGGGCCAGTTTCTGCCTCCTGCCAGTTTAGGGTTAGCAGGGACCATGCCGGTGACCTGCACTGCCACCGTGTGGACACCAGTATGGGGACAAAGGGACAAAATACACTTTGGCAGTTAAATGCCCGGGAATGATGAACAGACACTGCCATGCAAACCTGGATGCCTAAGTAATTAGGCCACTTAGTGAGCTGGGATTTCTGCATACTGTCTCACAATTTACAGAGAATACAGCGATTCATTTGCTTTGCAGGGATTTCAAGTGAAATCCTAAGAATGAGCTGAAGTCTTGAAATAATATCCCAGATGTCGCATCATGTTATTCAGGGAAGAAGGAAAAGGATGAAGGGGCCGGACAAGTTCTCAAGATGATGTTTCCTTAATCTAGGAAAAATACAGTGTACTGGAGGAGCTGCCAAAAATACAACTTATTCCATGATTTCTCCCCAAATGAATCAGAAACAAAGCTGTTAGCATCCAAAGTCAATCAATCAATTGATAAACATTTGTTAAGCACCTACTATGTGTCAGACACTGGGCCAAACTGGGGGTGCAAAAAGAGGCAAAAAGGCAGCCCCTGCCCTCAGGGAATTCAGTTTAATGGGGAGACAACAAACAAATATAGACAAAACAGGTTATATACAGAATGAGTAGAAAATGATTAGCAGATAAAAACATGGGCATTAAAAGGAATTAGGAACGACTTCCTGTACTGGCAGGAGGGAGAAGGCCCAATAATTAGCTTTTACTAATTGGATTGGATGTGACTGTTTTAGTCAATTGACCAAACCAAAGTTTTACCGTTAGCCATTATCAGGAAGAGAAGAGTGTGTCAGTTAGCCTAAGCTGACTGAAGGTCGTGAAAGAGATATGGCGATGGGTTCTTTGGGACATCCTGCCCAGGTTGGGGCCATATTTAATTCTCCCACAGCTCTCTGAGAAGTTCTGGGCCTTGGAAAATACCCTTTTATGACTTGCATTGAACAGTGAGCCCTCCGTGCCCTCCTTCCTCGATGGGCTCGCACCCCGGGTATCTCCTGGAGCAAGCCCCAGATTGGTGAGGGGCCCTGCTAGAGCCCAGTCCGGAGCCCCCCGGCCTTGGCTTCAGTCCGTCCCCTTGTCGCTCTCCAGAGCTGTCGGGCCGCTTTATTTAAGAGGTCACAGTTCCTGAGAGACTCCCCACCCACAGACACTCCTGGGGAGCTAACGGCTCTCAGGCTCGGGCGTCCTTCCCCGTTCTCCTCCCGAGGGCCGAGCAGACAGTTCAGAGGTGGGGCGGATGTGGAGTCGCTTGTTGGCAGCTGGGATTTCTCTTGCAATGTGATTTCCCCTTGATTTTGGCTCCCTCATCCCATGCCGTGTTTCTGTCTCACAATCGACTCTTGTTTTTAAGGACATGAAATGGATAGAAGAGAAGCAGGCTCTCTATCGCAGAAATCAAGAACTCGTCGAAAAGGTACCATGGCCTTCGTTCACTCTGCCCTTCATTCATTCATCCATGTATTCATTCATTCATTTGTTCATTCATTCATTCATTCATTGCCAACATTTACTGATTCCTACATGGGCTTCACCTTGGGTGAAATGAGGCCCCAGGGCTCACGGGAAGGGGACATGTGCCGTTCCTGCACCCTGCGACCGTGACTCCATGAAGGCTTCATTCTAGACCTGGCCCATCTGGGATTTCCTCTGAGGGGGAAAGCCGAGGATCTGAGTTCAGATTGTGCCTCTGTCCCTTCCCAGTGGATGACCTTGAGCCGCAGGCAGCCTCCTGCGGGCCTTTCTTCCTTGTGCCTGATGACTTCTCCGGTTCCTCGCAGCCGTGCTCCCCCCGCAACTGGCTGATGCCGTCCATCGCTGTCTCACCTTTGCCCACGTTCCTAATGAACGAGGACCTTTCTGCCTCTCACTTCACGCTCACCTCAATTTTAAGCTCCTTGAGGGCAGAACCTGAGTCCTCTCACATCTGATTAGATGGCTTTGTTCTCAGTGATCGGTGCCCAGGAAAGGTTGTGGATGGTAGTCATGACAATAATGGGATTTGTCAACTTTCCACTTGGACCTTTGGAAAGGAAAAGATCATGGAGACAGTGAATCCATCAGGGTTTCATCTGACTCTTTTTGACCCCCCTGGAGTTTGGCCATTTCCTTCTCTAGCTCATTTTACAGATAAGAAAACTGAGGCAGACAGGAATAAGTGACTTTTTCAGGGTCACACAGGTAGGATCCCATTTGAACTCAGTGCCACTGCCGGCACTGTGCCGTCCAGCAATCCCCAGGTGAATCCATCTAGCCCCCAATTTATTTGTTTAAAATTAGAATTCTATCCTGACAATGAGAGCTATCCCAAAGTGGGATTTGCTGCTCAGGAGCTGGTGACTCCCCATCCTTGCAGATCTTCAGCCAGATGTTGGACAGTTGCCCGTCAGGCCTTTCATACACAGGTTGGTTTGGAGGCGTCTCAAACCCTACGATGCTGTGAACCGCTCTTGGCTGATTCTTGCCAAAATGCAAGTTTGACAGCTGGCAGACTCGGGCCTCCTAGGGTGTTTCAGGCTCCAGCAGTCCTTAATCCCAGCAGTGGTTTAAGCCATGTTATCCTTTGGCTGTGGGATGAGAGAATGAGAGTAGCAGGATTCGCATCAGCAACATGCTCCACACAAGGCTGGCCCTTCAGCAGCTCAGAGTGTTTCCCTCTGGTCACTTGGAAAAGCTATACTTTGCAAGTCTTCAATCTAACTCAAAAAGGGGGATTAGTAACTGTCTGAGAAAATGCATCAAACCTGTGATTTATATTTACGAGTTTAACTTTAAATGAGCATTTGGTAAATGTTGAATGAAACAAGGTATAGAAAGTACTTGGCAAACCTGAAAGCGCTGAGTAAATGCATTATTAGTAGGCGTAGTATAGGCTATACCCAGGTGCAGAGTTACTGGTAATCCGGCCATTATCCTGAGCTCCAGCTTTGCTCTCCTGCGTCCATGGTTTTTATAGAAAAAGTTCGGTTGGACGTGCACGAGGGACATTTATTTTCTTTTTTTTCTCAGTTATTTTTATTATAGCTTTTTATTTACAAATATATGCATGGGGAATTTTTCAGCATTGACAGTTGCAAATCCTTTTGTTCCAACTCTTCCCCTCCTTCCCCTCACCCCCTCCCCCAGATGGCAGGTTGACCAATACATGTTAAATATGTTAAAGTACAAGTTAAATATATTATAAGTCTACATGTCCTAACAGTTATTTTGCTGTATAAAAAGAGTCAGACTCTGAAATAGTGTCCAATTAGCCTGTGAAGGAAATCAAAAATTTGACAAAAATAGAGGGAGTGGGACTTCTATGTAGTGGTTCTTAGCCATCTCCCAGAGTTCTTTCCCTGGGTGTAGCTGGTCCAGTTCATTCCTGTTCTGTTGGAACTGATTTGGTTCATCTCATTGTTGCAGAGGGCCAGGGACATTTATTTTCTAAAACACTATCTTCCTTTAATGAACTTTTTCTCGATATATATGCATCTGAGTAGAGCAGAGAACTCTGTGACTCCAGGCAGCTCAGATTGAGCCAGAGAGAACAGCCTTCCCTCAAGGTGAGGGTCCACATCCTTCTGTTCATGAGTTTAAAGGCTATTGTTCCCCAGGATCCTGGCCCCGCTAAACCCAGGAGAATGTGCAGACCGGCTGGATACCTTCATAACCATCCAAATGACTCTGTCTGAGGATTCCAGCTTCAATTTGTCTCCTGGAACCGGGAAAATGGCACCAATATGTTTCTTTTTTTTATATTTATATTTTACTATCCAATGATCAACAAACATGAATACTGAAACATACAAAGACCCGAAAAACAGATTGCATTTGAAACTGAATTTTAAGTAGTTTGTTTTTTTTAAAACATATAATCAATCTAACAAGGTAGAACAAAAAGCCCCATTCACGTTTCCTTCTGAAATTCATTTTCTTTTGTGTTTTTTCAAAAAATGTTAAATTGGTGCTTTAAAAACAATCTGTTTCGATCCTCAACAACTCCCTCTTCCCTCACTCCAAAGAGTCATTGTTCGTCAGCATTTCCACCAGGTACAGTCAGCTGAGGAGCTGCCCAACGAGGAAAGTCTGTTCCTTGTCATAGTTTTTGTTTTTTAGTTTTCCATTTTCCCCAGCTGGGAGGAGGGGGGAGAGACACCTCTGGCCATAGCGTGAGCAAGCTCTATCCAACCACCGGCCTTGGGCTGGACCCAGAGGAGAAGTCAGACTTGCCTGAGAGGGTTCCTGAAAGCAAAGAAACCGTCTTCCCGCCTCGGGGATCCCTGTGCTCAGAAAAGTCTGCCTGCTCTTGGGACTATTTTACTATGTTTTCAAGGAGCAGAACCGTCAAGTCTTCCGCTTCTCAGACCTGCTACATGTGGAGTCATAGAGAGTCAACCTAAATAGTCTTTTCTGAACACTTGCTCCCAGCCATAACTAGGGCAGAGCAGCAGGACTCTGCCCCAGGAGGATGAAATTTAGTACAGATTTAGGGTTAGGACCCGTGAAAGTCCTTCAGCTATGAAGAAAGAGCAGCTCTTGGGATCTTGCTGACAAAAATGAGCAGTTACATAGGAATCAGCGTGGCTGCTTGGCAAGTCCATCTCCTTCCCTTCAGTTGCTTCCTTACCTCTTGCCGGGGCACATTTTATCCTGTTTATTTCCCTCATTGGGCCCTTCTCAGAATCAGAACTTGAGCCCCCTCTGAGTCTCACCAAAGGGCTTGTTGACAGACCATGAGAGCACTGGGCCACAGGACTGCCTACTTAAGGATGGCTGTGGTGGTGGGGGGTTGGCAGGGAGAGGAGCAGGGTCTCTGGATGTGCACCCAAGCCAGAGTCCATCGTGGCGGATTTCTCAGGAAATCCCCTCAGGATTTCTGGGGGTTTTACAGAAAGCATCTGAAGGCCACAAAACCCAGGTCAGCATCACGGCCCAAGCACAGTCAGCCCCCATCAGCCCCTCTTCATTTGTGCCCCCCCAGCTGCCCACAGGGTCTCCGTCTCATGTTCGCCTTTCACAGAAGGTGGGGTGGGGAGCCCCTGCTTCACGGAAACAAAGAGCAGATTGTCTTGGGAACGGCCGCGTGGGCTGGGCTGCTGGCGGCCCTGATCCAAAGGGTTGGGAAGCGAGGACTCCAAAGCCATTAAGCTTCTGCAGGACAACAAATGGCGCTGATTGTCACGCTCTGCCCTGTCCTGGGAGCCCCCAGCCTGGCCGACGAGGGCCTGGGCCAAGGAGCGCTCGCCTTAGGGGCGACTCAAAATGCAGCCCGAGAGCGGTCACCGGTTACTCTCTGTTCCCTTCTTTTAGATAAAGCAGATGGAGACAGAGGAGGCGCGGCTCAAGCACGACGTCCAGGATGTGAAAGATCAAAACGAGCTCTTGGAGTTCCGGATCTTGGAGCTGGAGGTGAGCGTCCGGGCCAGAGGCGGTTGGGCTCCCACGGCCCCCACTTAAGGCCAGAGCTTCACGGAGACAGAGGGGGGAAGGGACAGGGCTCTTCAGAGACCTATTAGTGCATTCCCATGGCCGGCCCGGAGTGGCAAGGCTGGCGGTGAGCCACAGTCCACCCTTAGTGGGTCTACTCTCACGCTCAGTCCTGAAACTGCCGCCGGACAGGACCAATGTGTGAGGGATGATGGCAAAGGAGGGATAAAGGGCGTCCACCGCCCCCGGCCTCTGTTCCCACCGCCCCCGGCCTCTGTTCCCACCGCCCAGGCCTCTGTTCCCACCACCCCCGGCCTCTGTTTCCACTGCCCCGGCCTCTGTTCCCACCGCCCCCCGGCCTCTGTTCCACCACTCCCCGGCCTCTGTTTCCACTGCCCCGGCCTCTGTTCCCACCGCCCCCGGCCTCTGTTCCACCACTCCCCGGCCTCTGTTCCCACCGCCCCCGGCCTCTGTTCCCACCGCCCCCGGCCTCTGTTCCCACCACCCCCGGCCTCTGTTCCCACCACCCCCGGCCTCTGTTCCCACCACCCCCGGCCTCTGTTCCCACCGCCCCTGGCCTCTGTTCCCACCATCCCCGGCCTCTGTTCCCACCGCCCCCGGCCTCTGTTCCCACCACCCCCGGCCTCTGTTCCCACCACCCCCGCCTCTGTTCCCACCGCCCCCGGCCTCTGTTCCCACCACCCCCGCCTCTGTTCCCACCACTCCCAGCCTCTGTTCCCACCACCCCCAGCCTCTGTTCCCACCACTCCCAGCCTCTGTTCCCACCGCCCCCCGGCCTCTGTTCCCACCACCCCTGGCCTCTGTTCCCACTGCCCCAGCCTCTGTTCCCACCACCCCCGGCCTCTGTTCCCACCACCGCCGGCCTCTGTTCCCACCGCCCCCGGCCTCTGTTCCCACCACCCCTGGCCTCTGTTCCCACTGCCCCAGCCTCTGTTCCCACCATCCCCGGCCTCTGTTCCCACCGCCCCCCGGCCTCTGTTCCCACCATCCCCGGCCTCTGTTCCCACCGCCCCCCGGCCTCTGTTCCCACCATCCCCGGCCTCTGTTCCCACCATCCCCGGCCTCTGTTCCCACCACCCCCGCCTCTGTTCCCACCGCCCCCGGCCTCTGTTCCCACCACCCCCGCCTCTGTTCCCACCATCCCCGGCCTCTGTTCCCACCCCCCGGCCTCTGTTCCCACCGCCCCCCGGCCTCTGTTCCCATCGCCCCCGGCCTCTGTTCCCACCACCCCCGGCCTCTGTTCCCACTGCCCCAGCCTCTGTTCCCACCACCCCCGGCCTCTGTTCCCACCACCGCCGGCCTCTGTTCCCACCACTCCCGGCCTCTGTTCCCACCACTCCCGGCCTCTGTTCCCACCACTCCCGGCCTCTGTTCCCACCACTCCCAGCCTCTGTTCTCACCACTCCCAGCCTCTGTTTCCACCTTCCCAAAGGACTTCCATCCAGCCTCTGTTCCCACCACCCCCGGCCTCTGTTTCCACTGCCCCGGCCTCTGTTCCCACACCCCCGGCCTCTGTTCCCACCACTCCCAGCCTCTGTTCTCACCACTCCCAGCCTCTGTTTCCACCTTCCCAAAGGACTTCCATCCAGCCTCTGTTCCCACCACCCCCGGCCTCTGTTTCCACTGCCCCGGCCTCTGTTCCCACCACCCCCAGCCTCTGTTCCCACCATCCCCGGCCTCTGTTCCCACTGCCCCCGGCCTCTGTTCCCACCACCCCCGGCCTCTGTTCCCACCACCCCCGCCTCTGTTCCCACCACCCCCGGCCTCTGTTCCCACTGCCCCCCAGCCTCTGTTCCCACCGCCCCCGGCCTCTGTTCCCACCACCCCCGGCCTCTGTTCCCACCACCCCCGGCCTCTGTTCCCACCACTCCCGGCCTCTGTTCCCACCACTCCCGGCCTCTGTTCCCACCACCCCCGGCCTCTGTTCCCACCACTCCCAGCCTCTGTTCTCACCACTCCCAGCCTCTGTTTCCACCTTCCCAAAGGACTTCCATCCAGCCTCTGTTCCCACCACCCCCGGCCTCTGTTTCCACTGCCCCGGCCTCTGTTCCCACCACCCCCAGCCTCTGTTCCCACCACTCCGGCCTCTGTTCCCACCCCCCGGCCTCTGTTCCCACCGCCCCCAGCCTCTGTTCCCACCACCCCCGCCTCTGTTCCCTCCGCCCCCAGCCTCTGTTCCCACCACTCCTGGCCTCTGTTCCCACCACCCCCGCCTCTGTTCCCACCGCCCCCGGCCTCTGTTCCCACCGCCCCCGGCCTCTGTTTCAGGCGTGGGTCCCAAAGACTTTACTCTGCCCCTATGACACTGGGACATGCTGCCCTGAGGCACAGGGTTCTCTGCCCCAGAGAACATCTGCCTGAGAACAGCCGGGACTTCCCATTGTTTCTGCACCAGGCGATTTTATGGGGGGAGGAGGCTGCCGGATGATGTGGAGCTGCGGGGCAGAAGCAGAATCCCCCTCCCCGTCTTTCATGCTCCATGATCTTTCTGTCACGTCAGCCAAACTGTCCCCTGTCCGTGATTAAGGCAGAGGCAGAGATGCCCGGGACCCGACGTTTGTTTTGTTTTTAACTTTAGGAGCGGGAGAGGAAATCCCCCGCCATCAACTTTCACCACACTCCTTTTGTGGACGGGAAAAGCCCCCTCCAAGTTTACTGTGAGGCCGAAGGAGTCACGGTCAGTACTGCCCCTTCCCCCGGGCGGCCCTCCCCGAGCCCCCGCTCCTCCCGCTCACTCTGTCCGCTTTTCCTCCGGCTGACCAGGATATCCTTGTGGCGGAGCTGATGAAGAAGCTGGACATCTTGGGGGATAACGCCGTAAGTGTATGTTCCTTTACTAACTTTGCATGCTTTGGCCTCCCGGGAGCCTTCCTTCCTTCCTTCCTTCTGTCCCTTCATTTTGCCGTCCCTCTATCCCTCCAAACCCCCAGGGAGTTGGAGCGCGGTTTCCATGCCAACTCTGGGTCGTGTCCTTCAGGCCCCCCTCGAATTTAGTCAAAGTGAGAGAATGACCTCTCAGGGCCCTCCCAGCTTTCAGTCTAGATTCAGACTCATGGAGGAAGAAACATCCGCCTTCAGAATTCAGCTCGCCATTTTATTTCGCATTTCCATCTTGGTTCTAGGGGAAATGTCCCCCCATTTTTCTGCGCATGTTCTGTGCAATGGGCCAACTCATCCCGAACCTGGCCTGTTGTCCAAGGCATTGGAGACAAAAAGGATGAACACTGAGCTTTTATAGTGCTTTGAATGCATTTGATTTCCCTCCAATTATTTTTGTCTAATTGAGTCTCTGTTTGTTTTTAGATTCTGGATTTCCATGGGTGCTTTAGATCCCCCCTCTCAGGCCCTTTGCTTCTCAAGGGGCTCTGCAACTGGCAGCAGGAACTCTCCGCTATCCAACTCTCAATTACTCCTGGTAACAGAGAAGGGGAGGAGACAGAGAGCTCGGGTTAACAAAATACCCAGAACCCCACTCCCCTCTCCAGGTCTCCTCTGGCACACAGGAACTCGGCCTCTTCTTAACCAGGCCTGTCGTGAGGCAGGTTACCAGGTAGCCTCTGTGTGGACCCGAATTTCTTTCCTGCCTGCTCCTGTCCAGTCCATAACAGGGAGGTCAAGAGCAGGACCCAAACATGGGCCACGTGATGGAGGAAGAGAAATGAGGACCTTGGAACGGCCTTCCGTGAGAAACCAACCCCGGAGTAATTGAGAGCTGGCTGTACTGCCCATCCCTAAGTGCCAAACAGTGCCAGGAGCATGGTCCTGCCCTCGAAGACCTCCCACTATGGAGGTCTCGGGGGAAGAGCCACGTTGAGCCCGTCACTACAGGCAGGGAGGGAGCTAGGTCGGCCGAGGGTGGGGTGGCCACACAGATAGCTTCAGAGATGCCTTGGGGTTTTCGGAACCCCAGCCCGGCCCCTTGAGGAGACAAGAAGTTAAACACTTCTTGGGGGGAAGTGCTCCTGAGTCAGGACATTGCAGAAGCTGGCCGCCGAGTGAAAGGGGGAAGGCAGCAAGCAGGGAGGTTTGGAGATCTAAATTGCACAAAATCAGCTTGCCTCCCTCCTCCCCGCGGCCTCCCGACCAACATGAGCCAGAAGGGTGCGGGCGGATCTGGCTGAAAAGCTGGGCGGAGCCCTCAGCAGAGCACACTGGGATTGTTGGCTCGGCCCGCGGGGTCCCGCTCCTGCTTGCTGGTGTCTCGGGATGAGAACCGAGGTTAGATCTAGAAGAGATCATCAAGTCCAGGGCCCTTATCTACACTTGAGTGACTGAAGCACAGCAGGAGGAAGTGGATCCAAGGCCCACAAGGAGCTTGTGGCTGGGACTGCCCCCGGAGCGGGTGGGCTCCTACTTCCTCCAGTCGTGAGTCCCATGGCTGCCTTACCAACATTCCCTAAGCACACAAAGCACAGAACGCGGACTGTGAGACGGGGGCTTCTGCCCCCTCCCCCCATGGGGCAGAAAGCTAACGTGCCAACTGTCCGAGATAACCAGTTTGGTCTCAAAGGGTCCCCCTGGTGATGCCGCAGATGACCAGGGAGAGCCAAGGTCCAGGTTGGATCTTCTGGATGGACTTCCGTCCGCCGCTTGCACTTTCTGCGCTCTATTTAGAGACATAAACTCTTGAGAGCCACAGTTTGGTGGATAAACCCTGAAGGGAAGCTCTCCCCTCTGGGCAGGCGCCCGTCACAGGGCGTGGGGACTTCCTGAATTGATTCTGAGCTTGTCATATCCGGCTCTTGTGTCTCTCTCTAAAGCGCAGGACACGAGCGGGGCCGTGCTGTGAGACTGACCATCGGGGAACGGGCTCCAAAACCTGAATCTGATGGCTCATGTTCGGTCACGGGCACTGGTGGCTGCAAATCGTCCCTGCTGGTCCTGGCTGGTCCTGGGGCTAAATTAACCCTAGGGATTTAGGGGGGATGACCTCTGCCTACTTAGGGTGGCCAAGTGGGAGTGTGACCCTCGGGTGAGACTGAGGAGGAAGGGGATGCGGGGGGGCGCGGGAGAGCAGAGCATCTCCAGACTGCTCCGGTACATCGGCCTTTGTCTGTTGTCCAGGGGCCAAGGCAGCAGGATAGAGGCTGCTTGCTGAGGCTGGCCCCCAAGGAGGTGGCTACAGCAGTGTGGGATGGACTGGATGCCTGGAGATGAGCTAACGGGGTTCAGGTGACCGGCTGGGAGGCTTTCGGACGACAGACTGTGCCATTTCTATTCACTCCTTCATCCACCGTTCATCCATTTATTCAGGGAGCATGTGCTGGGAGCCTGCTAGGGGCGGGAGCTGAGGAAGGCACAGCAGAAGTGAGCCACTGGGTGTCTGCCCTTAAGGAACTGCAGATCACGGGTGGGAGATGGGGGGCGGAAGGTAAGACAGAGAGAGATAAGTGAGAAAAATGTGGGAGCACCTGTGAAGAGAGCTTCCCAATGGGAAGGAGAGGGGACTGAAACCAGAGTGCTCCGATTGTCTTGTCCCGGGCCCAGGCCCCTTCCTGCCCTTTCTTAGTCCCCGCTTCCACCGCGATGATGACGGTCACTCTGTTACACACTCCCCTCGTTTATTTAAGTTATAATTATTAGCGCAGGCCCCTGCTCTTGCCCTTACTGATTGGCAAGTTCTTTGAGACCAGGAACCAAGCGTGTCTCCTATCTGTGTCTCCCCCCTCTCCTGGCATACAGCAGGCACTTATTACTTGATCACTGAGTGAAGGGTCAGCTGTTTGGTTGGCGGGGCAGTTGGTTGGGATCATTATCACTGGATGAATGAATGGACAGACTGGATTCTATTTTAAACTCTCCCAGCTGACTACCTGAACCATGTTAATTAATGTCCAATTAACCCCTGTGTTGTAGCCCCTTCTTCTTCCCTGATGGCGAAGACCAGATGGTAACAGATTCTGTCTCTTTCCTGCTGCCGCTGCCCATTTGGGCGCCAGAGAAGAGCAGTCCCCCGCAGCAGTGCCGCCTTGGAGGCATTTCTCCCAGCATCACGAACCAGCGCTTCCTTCCCAAATCCGGCCACGTCCTCTTGGCCACCATTCTTCTTGACCTCCCAGCAGCCTTTGCTTCTGCCAGTGGCTTCCTCAATCCTCCAGAGGCTTCCGGGCCACTTTTCTCCCTGGATTCTGTTCTTACCCGCCTGGCCCTTTTTCCATCCATCTCCTGGTCCCTGACCCTCAGCGCTCTCCAAGCCTGTTTCCCTCTCGGTTATTTATGAATTCATGAGGGCTTCATTGTGCCCTCAACACAAATGGCACCTAATTCAGGGTGTGCAGACATAGCCTTTCTCCTTCCCGCCTCACTCGAAGGCTGGGCCTGGTGCTCACCTCCGCCACTTACCATCTGTATGAACTTGGGCGAGACATTTAACTTTTCTTGTCCTCAGTTTCTCCGTCTGTAATCTGAGGAGGTTGGACTGGTGGGTCTCCAGCATCTACACGTGAACATCCCGTTAGAATTTCAAGCTCAACCTGTGTAAAATGGCAACCCTTTTTTTCCCCCCAATCCCACTCCTTTTCAAAACTTCCAATTGCTCCGGAGAACATCTTTATTCTTCCAGTTGCTCAGGTTCTCCCCTCAGTCATTCCTTCTTTCTCTCTCACTCCCCACATCCCCTCAGCCTCCAACTCTTGTCAGTTCTACTTCAGCAATATTCCTCTCACTTGTTCAAGACCTTGTGACCTCTCTCCTGGACTACAGAATCCTCATTGGAACCATCTTTACCACTCTCTCCTTGCTCCCCAATAACCTTCCCCACCTGAAAAAGGAGCCTTCCAGAAGCCCAAGTCTTATGTCACTTCCCTGCTCAAAAACCATCAGGGGCTCCCTGTTGCCTCTAGAAAAAAACAAGGCAGAGTTTAGAACACAACTTTTCTTCATGTGTTTCCAGATTTATTTCCTCTGCTTCCCATTCCATAATCTACATTCAGCCAACGGGACAAGAAGTTATCCCCTGAACTTAGCATCTCACCATTTATATCTGACCCGGGGCAGGACTCAGCCCCACGAAAGGCCCGGGATGTGCTCCCTCCTTGGCCACATCTCAGAATCCTTGACTTCATTGAAGGCTGAGCTCACGTCCCTCGCGACCTTCTCTGGGAAACCTTCCACGACCTGTGATCCTTCAGGTCATCGGTCTCCCTCCCTCCTCAAATTATCTCTGCCCATTGATTGCACCTCCTCACCCCTCTCCCACCAGGGGAATATCGGCTCTTAGAATCCAGGGGCCAGTTTGCATTTTTATCTTTCCCAGGAACTAGGAAAGTGCTTCTCCCCTTAGCAGCAGCAGCAACAAAAAAACTGAACCGATGTGGGCAGTGCAGGGCGCTCTCGGGGTGGACAGTCCCTCTACCAATGCACATTGCAACTTCCCCAGCTCCTACTGGGAAGTCCTAGAGAGTTGGGGTGGGGGTTGGTCTTTCTTTGTGCCCCTTTCCTCTCAGCAGTATCCCCCTCCCTAAATGCCTGCAGAGTGCTCTCTGCCTGAGAGGGAGGAGCCCCTTTGTGCACTTGGGCCACAGGAGTCGGCGTACTTCCGTGCCCTGCTGTAATCATGAGGGAAACGCTGACCAGTGAAGAAATCTGACCAATCAGACGTCAGAGGCCGGCACCCAAAGGCTATGCCCGTGGGTGGTCTTGAGTGTGGGCTGGCAAGCCTGGTGGGATTTCCCAAGCGCAGCTAGTGTGTGGCCCCCGCTCCGCGCCAGAGCCTTTGTTGGATGCTCACGTCCCCAGTGTGTCCACATTAAGATGTTAATGCCATTGTCAGAACACGAATGCGTGTCTGGGAGTCGGGAATAAAGGCCTCCATCCCTCCCGCCGGGGCCATAAATAAAACATATTGACTGGAGTTTAAGAAATGCCAGACACTCCGACCGTTTTCCAGACCTGAATATTATACCGATCATTCCTGGTTCCCAGGCACTATTTTAATAATTCATGGAGTGTATTTCACCACGTTCACTTTAGACAAAAGTGTGTTCAGTGATGTGGGTTTGGGCAGAATATTCATCACTCCAGCCTTTGGATCTCTGCACAATCTGTAAGTGACTCCGGGTGTAAAACGGTGTCCCGGGGGCCAGGATGGCTCCTTTCGGGCAGATAACATGAGATTGCAGCATTAATAAGCCAGAAGAACTGTAAGCCAGAGAGGGTTGAATGGGGGGAAATCAGATGCTATATCTATGGTTGAAAAGCAAACATGTCTTAGAAATTTGAGGGAAAGTGACCATGTCTAAAATCAAAGGAAAATAAGGAGATGATCCTTTTATAGCAAGAAAACTGGGCTCGGCGGGCTTGCTAAATGCTTCTCCAGAAGGTGTGGTGTCGGGGACCGTGGAACACTAGGAAGAACCCTCGGACTCATTGGTTCTCTCTTTTGCTTTTGCCTATAGAACCTGACCAATGAGGAGCAAGTCATTGTCATCCAAGCAAGGACAGTGCTGACTCTGGCTGAGAAGGTAACAGACACTTTGACGCATTTCTTTTCTTCTTTGGTTAAATAAAGCTTTTTATTTTCAAAACACATTCATAGATACTTTTCAACATTCACCCTTGCAAAATCTTGTGTTTTATGATATTTTTTCTCCCTCCCTTAGATGGGAAGTAATTTATTAAACATTTGCAATGCTTCCTACTATTTATATAATTCTCATGCTGCACAATAAAAAGCATCAAAAAGGGAGAGAAAGAGAAACAAAAAGCAAGCCAACAACAACAGAAAGAGTGAAAATACCATTTTCAGACCCCCAGTCTCATCCCAGGTCCATTGGAACTCTCGGCCCTTTTCTCGTACACAGTTAGGGAGCCATGGTTGTGCAGGTGACAAAGGTGTGGTTATTCTGAATTAGGGGATGGGGAGCATACATGGAAACCCACTAAATATGCCCCGGCACGGAAAAGGGTGCGAGATGATGCTTGTTTCTGGACAAACTGTATTCATGATAAAATTTGTCCATGTAAGATTCATTTAAGACTTTGGCACACGAGGTGCCTAAACGTCCACATCTGCTGAGCTCGGGTTTTGGAGAAGATAAGCAATAAATGCAGCCTCGAAGAGATGCTCCCTTCCCTTCAACAACATCCCCCCCAACAATGCAACCTTTTCCTTTTGTCCAGAAGAGAAAACTAGAGCTAGCTTGGTTGGGAAGCGGTGGGGAGGGGAAGGTTCCCGGCCATTCCAGCCTCCTTGAGCTACCAGTGCCCATCAGCCTGATGACCCAGAGGTACCTTGGAAGAGCCTCAGAGCTAAGTGACACGTAGCATCCCTCTCTGCTGCCGGGGTGAGTGAGCGGCAGACAGACCCACGCCAGTCTCTCTTCATCCGGGACTAGGCTCAGGATTAGAGCTGGGAGAACCGACCCTTCCCGCGGCACAGGTCGCTGCGAGGGGCTCCTTGTGAAGGGTCTGGGAAGCCCCTGAGAGCTCTTGCTTCTCGCTTCCTTCCCCGCTCAGCCCTTCTTGGCTGTCTCCTGATGCGTTTGGGTGTCCTCTCTGGCCACATTTTGCATAACCTTTGACTTCGTTGTCTTTTCCGTCCAGTGGCTCCAACAGATCGAAGTGACCGAGTCTGCCCTGCAGCAGAAGATGGTGGATCTGGAGAATGAGAAGGTAGGCGCAACTCTGACACAAAGCCGTGTTCCAGGCCGGGCGGCCGGGCGGCCGGGCACCCTGACCCAGTGCTGACCTTCTCTCTGTCCTCAGGAGCTATTTAGCAAGCAGAAGGGCTACCTGGATGAAGAGCTTGACTACAGGAAGCAAGCTCTGGACCAAGCACACAAGGTAAGAGCCGAGGGCCCCCAGTAAAACCCCCAGGCTTTGAGGGTGACCACCATCGGGGGCACCTCCAGCAGCCACCGGCAGAGCTGGCAGCTGAACACGAGGTGAACGTCCCAGAGCTGCAGGGAGAGATCTGGTGCCCCCTCCTGAGAGCCCCCTCCGCTCTTCCCGGAACACGTGTAAGGGATCTGGGGAAGCACATTAGGAGGGTTCCCGACAGGCTGGAGAGCACTGAGGGTTAAATCGAGGCAGGCAAGCTAGGTGAGGGTGACAGCAGTGAAAGACATAGAATGTTGCCCAGTGAGATGGAGGAAGAAGCTGGGGCACTAACCCGGGAAGAGAAGATTCAAGGAACTTCTTGATGTTGGTTTTCAAGGGTTCGAAAGACATATTGAGAAGGCTTTGGTTTGTGCCTGGTGAGGAAGGACTCGGAAAAATAGAGGGAAATTGCAAAGGAGCCAATTTAGATTTGCCATCAGGAAAAACTCTCTGCCAATTGTAGCCCCTCCCTCAGTATCACCTTTGAATTCAAGCTAGGCAGCCTTCGTCAGGTCTAGCGTAGAAGGGCAGGTATTCCCGGTCGGGTGTGTGTTAGACTAGTAGCTACAGGGATCCCTTTGAACTTAGCTTTTGGCCATTTCTTAGCTTATCAATATTATAAATATTCTTCCTAGGGGCAGCTAGATGGTGCAGTGGATAGAGCACCAGCCCTGAAGTCAGGAGGACCTGAGTTCAAATGTGCTTTCAAACACATAACATTTCCTAGCTGTGTGACCCTGGGCAAGTCACTTAACCCCTCTTGCCTCAGCAAATATATATATATATTCCTAAATGGTAGCATCTACAATGGAACAAATTGATACTTCAGATGTGATATGCTCAGTTTAAGTCCAGCAGGGCCTTCACCCAAATGCTTTAGACACTGGACTCTTTGGAGGAAGCCATAATCCACAAAATCATTTTCTAGGCCGCCCTATCATACAGTTAACTCTTGTTGGACTTGCAACCCACCAGAATCTCCATATATTTTCCAGATTGACTCTTATTTTGACATTTCCTCTATCTTGTACTCATAGTTGACTTTTATAACACCGATGTAAGATTTTATATTTATCATTAATGGAGCTTATCTTTTTAGATTTGATCCCATGTTCTAGTCTATTGGGTAATCTTTGGGTCCCGATTCTGTCATCTAATATGTTAGCTGGAATTTTGAGAAGAAAGATATTTTATCAGTTAAAATGGCAAATAACAGACATCCCCAGATCCCTGGAGTACAAAACAAAGGCCTCTTCCCCATCATTCAGATGAGAGCTTTTAATGGCTTCCTGGCAATTCCAACACATCCCAGAGCACTAAACGGTGACACACTCACATCTCTCCCTTTTTCTGCAAGAACGGTGTGACACAATGTCGAGTGCATTACTGAAATCAGAATAAATTCTATTTATAGCTCTTCCCTGATCTTCCAGTCTAGTAATCCTGTCAAGAAAAGGAAATGAGGTTAGTTTGCCATAACCTATATTCGATGTGGCGCTGATGATTTTTAGTGATCGCAACTTCCCTTTTGAGACGCCTACAAATCTCATTAACATTGTTTTTTATTTTATTTTCTGAGAATGACGTTAAGCTGATCAGTCTAGAGTTTGTCGAAACTACTTCCCTCTCGTGAAAATTAGAAAAAAGTCTCAGGGTCCAGTATCTTTTTCCATTTAAAAGTATTTATTATCTTTTTTACATAAATTTTATTTTTAAATAATTCTCTGTTATCAAGAGAGTTCACTGGCCCAAAGAATAAAAAAAACAGGTCTAAACAACCAACCAAAACAAATAACTGCCCTCATAGTAAATATTCCATCCGTAATCACTCACTTCTTCAGGGAAGAAAGGACGGAGGGCATTTTTAAATCTCTTCTTCAAGGTCAAACTTAACCTCTATAATTGTCCAACATTCAGATTTTTTTCCTTTTTCATTAGTCTTTACATTATATTGTTATAGTCATTAAATACAGTTTCCCAAGTTCTATTTACATCACTCTTTCTCGGTTTACATGTCTCCATGCTTCTCCACCTGCTTCAGTCTTTGTTTCTCGTAACACTGTTACCTTTGTTTTCCACAACCATCCCCAGCTCATGGGCTTCTACTTTACCTTTCTTCTCTTCTTGAAAAAGTGCTACCAGAAGTACTTTTGGATACGTTGGACCTTCCCTTCTGTCTTAGTATTTAGGGTATATGTAGTGATAAGGATCTCCAAAGGGTGTGGATGTTCTATTCTAATCATTTCTGTAGCATAAATCCAAATTACTTTCTAGTATGGTTGGACCAGTTCATAGCTTCACAAACAGGGTATTAATGTGACTATCTTTTCATAATATTGACTAGTCCCATATTTTCTCATCTTTGCTAATTAATTAATTGTAAAAAGAGAGACCTAAAATTTTTATTTAAAAAATTTATATTCCTTTAATTATCATTATTGACCTGGAACAATCTTTCATGTGGTTGTTTTTTTAATTCACAATCTTTTGTTTTACTTTTCTCCATATCTCTATTTTTTAATACAAGATCTGGTATATAGCAGACTCTTAAATATTAGTTGACCCACTGGTTGACCTATCCATAGGGAGAAAGGCAGCAGTGGAACCATCACTTCTGCCAGTTCTTTTGGTCTTCTAAGAAGCAGCTTAATTACTTGAATTCATGAAAGTCACAAGATATTATGTGATTGCGTTTTCACTTAACATAAATCTGCATCACGTCCTATTCATTCTATTCTTCCTAGTCCAAAGATTATTCTCCTGGGAGGACAAATAGAAGCAAAACACCCACTAAAGAGTTCAGCTATTTCACCATTGTTGACATGACGTCTCCCTTTTCTAACTCTTCCTCTAACATCACAACATTAATCCATTTGGGGACTTTTCCGGGAATTAAGCCGATTTTATCGGCTTTGATTTGGCAAACACTGCCATTTTCCTTCTGAAAGCCAGGTTCACATTTGCCTTTATTCAGTCCTGTGTTCTTCGACCACGTCCAAACTCTTCCCAAGATTGCTTGCTAGGGCTCATCCTTCAACCTGTCCTCAGATATCATTTATTAGAGGCTCTTCACTTTCCGGTTTGCCTTCATCTGCATAGATTGAACACAGTCTGGATGGGAAGGGATGAGCTTCTTCACTTACAATAAGATTTCCAAGGTCTGGGGATGATTTGGTTTAAGGTTCAAGAGGAAGTTCCCAAGAGAACACATACCTCTGTCACAGCCAGAAGGCTGTGGGCCGAAGGACCGAAGATCTCTCCATTTGCTCAGAAAAAAAACCATATTTACAGGGAATAGAGTCTATTTTCGGAGATTCAGATCTTATGTTTACCCACCTTACATAAGCACAGCTACGCCTACTTTCAAATGAGCAAGAATAGTTCATGTTTATGTCTATATGTACATATGTTCAATATATGTACATATTGTATAAACAGGTTAGTGGAAGACCCAAGAGATATACATTATTGTGCACACACACACACACATACTTATCATGTATGTGTATATATGTGTTGCACTGTAATTGTATATATGCACGTGTGTTTTGCATATAACATATGAGGGCTTCGTCCTTCATTCTTTAAGAGGACCGGTGACGTCAGGAAAGTGATGTCTTTGCTTGCGAGTGAATTGGATTTCAGTGAGATGGAGCCGTGCAGTCATCAGTCTCACTCTCTCCTCTAGAACCAAGATTTAAGTCAGGATGACTGGTGGTGGCCCTGATGCACTGAGAGACCCTGGCCTTTTTAAGCCAAAGGTTTGCTTGAGGCAACATCCATTTGGTCATTAAAGGCTAGGTAAAATCTGGGGCCAAAGAGGGCCTCGTTTTCTAAATCTGGGAGAGGAAGACCGTCAGAACATCTGCCCAGAAGAGAAACAATTGCTATTTACGTGCCACCTGAAAGCTAGAAGGCAGGGAGGGCTGAAGTTTTCACTGGGGAAGGGAACATCTACCTGGATTCATTGACTCATGTTATTTTTCAGGCTTACAAAACAATTTACATTCATTACCCAATGTATTCAGTAAGCCCGGCACTGTGCTAGGCACCGAGGATACAGAGACAAAACCGAAATAGTCGCAGCCCACAAGGAGCTTAGTCTTCTGATTGTCTCCTTCGTAATAGTCCCGTGAGGGAAATCTGACGAGGAGCTGTCTCTCAGGGCACGGGGACTTTCCCCAAGTCCCATGGATTATTGGGGAGAAAATCCAGGTCTCCAAACTTGGGACCATAGATTTAGAGCTGGAAGAACTTGAATCATCCAGTCCAATCTCCTCACTAGACTAATGGGCACCACTTTCGAGAGGTAAAAAGCCTGTCTGTGGTCAGAGTATCTGCAGAACTGGGATGATTCACACCCAACTCTTCTCAGTCCAAATCTAAAGCTCTTTCCATAGCATCCCATCTGCCAGTCATTCTAGAGTGTAGGAAATGTGAAGAGGAAGAGAGAGAGGAAGCAATCCTGAATCCAAATCCAGGAAGCTTTTGAAAGCCAGACCTAAAAGGGGGTTAGTTTAGAGGGTTAAGTGAGGATTTTTTTCCCTCCTGCATCAACAGCAGAGTTGTATGATGAACCTCCTTCTCTTTTAAAAATTTCCCACAACAATGGGCTCGAGTAGAGTCTGTTCAAAGAGCTGATTTTGGTCTGCTTCCTAGTCCTGCCAGTTTCGTGTCTGATAAGTCATGAGAAGCTGCCGTGGACTGCAAATGATCATAATGCATTTTTTAAATGTAATTCAAGAATATTTTCCTTCCAGCCCCTGAAATCTATGGCCCGTAGGAAGCTTTCTTAACTATCTACATAACCAAAGCAGGAGAGCTGTGGGAAAAGGCCCAGATGCCATCCCTAAGATGGGACCAGGTTCCCACATGGGAGCTTGCACTGTCTCCAGGCCAGCTGGAATTTTTAGAAAACCACAAAGTAATTTTCATAATGATTTTGCCCAAGGAAAGAGCAACATTCATTGAAGAAGATGCTATATTTAAAAGGGGAAGGTGGTTCATGAGTTTGCCTTTCCAACGAAGTTTATGGGAGTTCACATTTTGTCCCGATTGAAGAATTCTCTGGATGTCAATGAAGCATTTTGACCTCGATAAAAACCAAGCAATGATTCCCTGGACTCGTTCTGGTCCCGAGCTGACTCGAGCGAAAGCACCATTCTGGGGAAAGGAGTACCTTTCATGGCTATATTTATTATCCCTATATTTACTGTCATTAGGATGCTGGAAAAAACCACCCACCCACCCATCCATTCTTCCATCCACTCATTCATTCACTTTCTATTTGTCAAGTGCCTCCTATGTGTTAGCCTCTATGCTCGTCACTAGGGATACAGAGACAAAAAATGACAAACCCTGTCCTCAAGGAATTCCATTTTATTGGGAGAAAACAACAAATACTTAGAGCACTGGGATGTCATTCCTATTAATATATTCGTTTTAATGGATCCTTTTGTGCAATATATCCAGCAACAGTTCTCAAGTCTCAATGTTTTATCCAATAACCTTGTGTAGAATGGAAAGAAATATCAGTGATGGGCAGAAGCTCTTGTGTCTGGGAGAGAGCAAGCCGATGGTCCTTCAGTGGGGGGGGGGGGGAGAGTGAGCGGACAGGGGGACTGTGCACCTTGGAATCCCTGGGTCTCTTGGGATAAAAGGGATAAAGAAAACCGGGAGGACATGGAAGTCTGACGAGGTGACCATCCTGCCCCAAAGCCCGCTGGAGCATCTTGTTGCCTCCCCGAGAAAGTGTAAAGGCCCCACCTTGGCATTTCGGTCCCCACTTAGTGGCTCCGCATTTTTCAGTCTGCCACCCGTGCCCGCCGGGTGCCCGAGAATCCTCGCCACCCCCCGAGGGAACCTGGCAAGGACTTCTCTCCTGCTCTTTATCCTTAGCAAATCCTGGAGCTAGAGGCCATGCTCTATGATGCCCTTCAGCAGGAAGCTGGGGCCAAGATGGCAGAGATCCTGTCGGACGATGAGCGGGAAAAGCTAAAGGTGGCGGTGGAGCAGTGGAAACGCCAGGTCATGAGTGAGCTGCGGGAGCGGGATGCCCAGATCCTGCGGGAACGCATGGAGCTGATTCAGCACGCCCAGCAGGTACCGCCGAGGGTTCCCTGAGCCTGGGCAGAGGGAGCCTGGGGCCATGACCCCGACATCATGCACTGAGACATCCAGTCTCCGGGTCCCACTACCCCCAGCCCCGTGGCTCACCCAGGCTTTCCCTGGTGCCGGGCAGAGCTTGGGGGCAAGGCCCAGCCTCGCGGGGCTGCCCGTGCCCACCCCCCGAGCGGATGGCCAACCTCCCGCCTTCGCTCGCTTGCTGCCGCTTTGCCAGCCTCCGGAAGTGAGGGCCCGTCTGCGGGGGCCTTTCCACGCAGGGCTCGGCACGCGGCCTCGTGAGCAGGCACAGGTCCCCGTGGCCCCTTTTTCTTTTGGCTCCCGCGAGCTTGGTGACTTTTAAGGGATTTTTTCTTGATTTTCCACTTTGCAGAGGATAAAAGAGCTGGAAGAGAGAATCGAAGCCCAAAAAAGACAGATTAAGGAACTGGAGGAAAAGGTAAGAAAGGCTGATGCCTCTGTGACTCATGAACCGGGCAGGGCCCGGCTGGCGGGAGTCCCTGGCCCAGGAGCCAAGGGCCCGTGGGGGAATTAGGTCACTGGCCGGTGGGACAAGTCATGTGCTCAGGACACAGGCATTGCCCGGAGCTCAGGAAGTCCGGGCTTCAAGCCCTGCCCATGGGACTCGGCAAGTGACCTTATTTCTTGAAGCCCTGAATGAGCTGTGGAAGGGCCCTGATCTCCCTCTTAGAGAGAAGTGCTTCCTTGGGAACTCCCTGAAAGCCAGGGGCCCCCACCCGTTCCATCACAAGTTCAAGTGTGGAAAGCAATAGGAGATGCTCGGATGCTCCGGCAGAAGGGCCTCTTGGCTGGCTGCTGCTGGCCCCGAACTTGAACCCTGAACCGTGTTCTCCATGTCAACGCATGCTTTCTCTGCCCCGCTTTTCTCTAGTGCGTCTGCACGACATGGAGCTGACACAAAAACTTAGCCAAGAAACTCCCTCGCTTCCTTGTCCGGGCCCAGAACTCATCACACGTCACAAGTCCTTGGGGTTTCCACGTGGTGGATTTCATCTAACTTTTAGAGCCACTTCAACCCCATGAGATAGGTTAGGTAGGCGATGGACCCCTTTTACAGAGGAGAAAACTGAGGCTCAAAGATAGCTCAGAAACTCAGAAAACTGAGGCCAGAGTAGCAGGGCTGGTAAGCAGAAGGGGCAAGATGGGTTCGTTTCTCAAGTTGCCAGATCAAAGGCCTAACAAAAAGACCTTTCTAAAGTCAGAAAAAACCTGGATTTAAATCAGAGTTTCTGAGTAATTACTAATCTATTAATAATAATTAATTAATCAATAGTTTGCTAATGATCAGCTAATAATAGATTGCTAATGATGGCCAATGGTTTCCTGGTAACCAAAGACACCTAATGAGGACAACACATGCTTTGACTGCATTTTTGAGAGGCAGCTGGGTGGCTCAGTGGATAGAGACCAGCCCTGAAGTCAGGAGGACCTGAGTTCAAATCTGACCTCAGACATTTAACTCTTCCTACCTGTGTGACCCTGGGCAAGTCACTTAACCCCAGTTGCCTCAGGGGGGGGGGAAGTATTTTTGAAGGGACTGTCCCTGACCAGAGAAGTCAACCCTGATTAGTGGGTGTGTTAGTGAGGAAATGGGCTCAAAGCCTTTCTCTCCCCCCGCTGAGAACAGGGCTTGATCACGAGACTCGGCCGCTTCCGGCACCCTGGACCCAGCCCGGTCTGGCTTCTGTCTTCCTGAGCTGGGTCATCTAAACTCCGATGGAGGGGGGCGAGGGCCCGGGCAAGAGCTCACCCAGATTAGGTTCTTCTGACACTACGCAGAAGCCAGGCCTTCTGTTTGTGGCTCCCACCCAAGATGGAGGAGCGCGTTCTTCAGGACTGAGGCAATCTGCCCTTCAGAGACTGGCTGACAGGCTGGCCCCGAAGCAGAAAATAAAGAGAAAAGGCTTTAATCCCATTTAATCACCATTCTTAATTGAACAGCTAAATAATTGCCCTCAGCTGTAAAAAAAAGTCTGGAAGTAGCCCGGCTCTGATGCCCTTTCAGCTCCAGGTCTTTGCCCCGTGCCCCCCTAAGCCAGGAAGGCCCGGATTTCTCAGCCTGGGACTTGTTTATCTGTGGACAAATGGCCTCCCCAAACCCCACCCTCCCAACCCCTCCTTTGGGGTCACCCGCCCCTTTCTGAATGGCAGCTCGCCCTATTCTGCCTTGACGCGTGGGCTCTTCTTCACCAGACACACTGTAAATTCTGTTTTTTCTCTCTTTTCTTCCGTTTCCCCCTTTCTTTTCAGTTTTTATTTTTGTTTTTATTTTTCTCCTTAGCTTTCATCCTTTGGTCATAGTCCACCCGGGCGCCCAACCACAAGGGGTGAGTAGCCTGTTTGACTCTCTGGACCCTCCGCCATCTTGCCCACTTTCCGGGTCTTCACCCGTGTCTCTCTGGATGTTTCAGCTTCCAAAAGAAGACAGACGACACCTTTCTCTCCTCGGAACGGACAGCGACGGTCGCCAAGGCAACCCCCCGGACGTTAGGACCTCCGCTTCTGACTCTGTCTCCTGATTTCGTCCCCGAAGCCAGAAGAGGATTTATTCTCGGTGACCTCCTCCTGGAGCGGCAGGGAGAGAGAGAGGGTGAATTCCAGCTCGGCGGGCTCTTCTTCGGCACCCGCCCCTGGGTGACCGTCCGCTTTCCACGAGCCAGAACCCCCGGAACAGCCTTCAGCCCGGCTGGAGGGCGAAGTCCTCATCCCGGTCCCAGGAAGAGGTCCCGGTCCCTGCCGTGCAGGGAGTCTCCCTCCCCCCTTCCTCTCTTTCTGTCTCTCTCTCTGCTTCTGTACAGAAGTGCCCACCTCCTGTGCGCTATGTTGCACGCCCCTGCTGTTTGTTGTAACACAAATCTCTAAGGAAGGACGCCGGAAAGAACGGGACCTCTGGCCGCCAAGGGTGGGGCGGGAAGGGACGGTCGCGTCCGCAAGAGTGGAGGGAGACGAGATCCCCCCATTTTGGAATTCCCAGGAACAGTGGGCGCCTCTTCTCCCTAAACCACGAGAACGGGCGAATGGAACGTGGCCCGGAGCGGTCGGCAAGGAGAGCGGCCACCAGGCGCTGACAGTCCCCGGGTCGTCTGACGACCCCGGCTTCCAAGATTAGGCCTAACAAGGGGGCTCGTGCCAGGTCCTTAGATAACAATTACGGTCCATTCAACTTTGACCTGTGTCCCCCAGCCCACCACGCTCCCGTGCCCCCGAGGAAGACAGAGCGACGCTGAGCCGAGGGCCAAGAGCGGGCTGGGATGGACCGGCTCCAGGAAACTGGGCAAGTGAAGGGACTCCTCAGGGGTGAGCAGGGAGAGAACAGTGACCGATGCAAGGCCCAAGAACAGTGACCGAAGCAAGGCCCGAGAACAGTGACCGACGCAAGGCCCGAGAACAGTGACCGACGCAAGGCCCGAGAACAGTGACCGACGCAAGGCCCGAGAACACCGGCCGACGCAAGGTCCGAGAACACCGGCCGACGCAAGGCCCGAGAGCACCGGCCGACGCAAGGCCCGAGAACAGTGGCCGATGCAAGGCCCGAGAACAGTGACCGACGCAAGGCCCGAGAACAGTGACCGACGCAAGGCCCGAGAACAGCGACCGACGCAAGGCCCGAGAACAGCGACCGACGCAAGGCCCGAGAACACCGACCGACGCAAGGCCCGAGAACACCGACCGACGCAAGGCCCGAGAACAGCGACCGACGCAAGGCCCGAGAACACCGACCGACGCAAGGCCCGAGAACAGCGACCGACGCAAGGCCCGAGAACAGCGACCGACGCAAGGCCCGAGAACACCGACCGACGCAAGGCCCGAGAACACCGGCCGACGCAAGGCCCGAGAACAGTGACCGACGCAAGGCCCGAGAACACCGGCCGACGCAAGGCCCGAGAACAGTGACCGACGCAAGGCCCGAGAACACTGACCGACGCAAGGCCCGAGAACAGTGGCCGACGCAAGGCCCGAGAACACCGACCGACGCAAGGCCCGAGAACACCGGCCGACGCAAGGCCCGAGAACACCGACCGACGCAAGGCCCGAGAACAGTGACCGACGCAAGGCCCGAGAACAGTGGCCGACGCAAGGCCCGAGAACACCGACCGACGCAAGGCCCGAGAACAGTGACCGACGCAAGGCCCGAGAACACTGACCGATGCAACGCCCGCCTTGGGCGAGCCACCCAAGACGGTGTCTGAGACAGAGACGCAGGGAGCCACGAGGAGGCTCCCTCCCCCCCACCCCCAGCCGCAGTGCCCGATCCCCCACTGGCCCGGCCAAGGCGGGATGTTCCAGGTCCGGCAGAGAAGACCCGTCACCTAACACTCCGACCACCCTTTCCCCGACCCATGCTCCGCTACCCCGGTCTCCCCATGGATTCCTCCAAGAGGAGCAGGAGAAACACCTCGATCTCCCCAGGAACTACGGCGCCGACGAGCTGAGCGAAGGTAAGGAGGAAATGGGCCACGAGGAAGGACCCGAGTGATTCTGAGGTAACACGTGGCGTCCTGCAAAGGGATGGGCTCGCCGAGCCTTGCAATGAATTTCTGCTCTAGCTCCCAGGGAGGGGAAACTGAGTCTTGCAGCGCTGAAGGGACTTGCCAGTGATCACAAGTAAGCGCCGACCCCAACCTGAAGCTCTCGAGCCGCCTCTAGGGCCGCTCCCGGCTAAGCTGGGTTCAGGGGTGCCGGACACAGACCCCACTGGCCTCCTGTGAGGTTCTCCCACCCAGACGATGGAACCCTGGGCGGGCTCGTTGGCCATGTCAGGGCTGTTTTAATTATGTTTGATTGGAACAACAAGGTGAACAAATTGTCAGGTCAGGAGGAATCCAATTCTGGATTCCGACTCTTACTAGCTGTGGGATCCTGAGCAAGTCACTTCATCCCTGTCTGCCTCAGTTCCCGCATCTGTGAAATGGGAATAATAACAGCACCGCCCTCCCAGTGAGATGATAATCGTAGAATGCTTAACTTGGCACACAGTAAGCCCGGTTTTGCTGCGTGTCTCGTGATGAATTTCTGTTTCTCTGTGGCTGCCTCTGAGCCCGGCTCCCTTTCCCGGGTGATCCCTTTGGGGAAAACCGTTCGCCCCCTTTGTCCGTGAAGGGCTGTTCCAGCTTCACCACGAGGGGTCGGGGTGCGTGCGTATAAAGCGAACCAAAGCGTAGGACTGGCAGTCTCTGCGGGACCCGAGAGCTCCGAGAGCTCCAAGAGCCGCCCTCCCACACAGGAGGAACCAGCCCAAAGAAGAGGGGCAGGGGCTAGTGCAAGAGCAGACAGGGGAGGGGCTCAAAGGGAGGACCCTCTCCCCCTCCCCCATCTGTGCTTCTCTCATGTCTCTCCCCAGCCTTCTCCGTGTGGCTGTCTCTTTGTATGTCTGTCTCCTGTTCGGTCTCTCTGTCTCTCTGCCTTCCCCCAGGTAGACGCAATCACAGCTGCCCTAATCCCATCCCAGGGCTCTGACCCACCCTGATTTAGCCCTGGCAGCCTCCCCTCCCGCACCTCGGCCTCCCCTCCCGCGGCTCGGCCTCCCCTCCCGCTCCTCGGCCTCCCCTCCCGCTCCTCGGCCTCCCCTCCCGCGCCTCGGCCTCCCCACCCGCGCCTCGGCCTCCCCTCCCGCTCCTCGGCCTCCCCTCCCGCGCCTCGGCCTCCCCACCCGCGCCTCGGCCTCCCCTCTCGCACCTCAGCCTCCCCTCCCGCATCTCGGCCTCCCCTCCTGCGGCTCGGCCTCCCCTCCCGCACCTCGGCCTCCCCTCCCGCGGCTCGGCCTCCCCTCCCGCACCTCGGCCTCCCCTCCCGCGGCTCGGCCTCCCCTCCCGCTCCTCGGCCTCCCCTCCCGCGGCTCGGCCTCCCCTCCCGCGGCTCGGCCTCCCCTCCCGCGCCTCGGC
The DNA here is from genome assembly GCF_016432865.1 of Antechinus flavipes. Lineage (NCBI taxonomy): Eukaryota > Metazoa > Chordata > Mammalia > Dasyuromorphia > Dasyuridae > Antechinus > Antechinus flavipes. The sequence goes on from NC_067399.1 coordinate 683,472,222, forward strand.
CTCCCCTCCCGCTCCTCGGCCTCCCCTCCCGCGGCTCGGCCTCCCCTCCCGCACCTCGGCCTCCCCTCCCGCGGCTCGGCCTCCCCGGTCCAGGGACAAAGTCCTTGCTGCCCTGCCCGACCTGCGTCCCAGCAGGATCCCAGGGCTGGCCGGGCCTGCTCCGCCCGCTCCCATCGGACAGCCCGTGCCGGGGGCCTAGCTTGACCCCGAGGGATGTTCACCGCGCGGGACAGCCGGGTGTGGGTGCTTCGGTACAGACACAGGGGCCGCTGAGGGCTGCCTCCTTCTCAGGAGAAGTGCCGGAGCCGGCTGGCTTCTCCGGGGGAGCCCGGCCTGGGAAGGGATACCTCTGTCAGGGGGAGTGGCCAGCCGTCGGCGGGAGGGGGATAACCTTGGGGGGCTCTTCACTTGCTTCTTGAAAATAGCTCCAGGGAGGTGGGCTTGACTTGGTCATTTTGTCCCAATGCGTTCTCCCAAGTCCGGAACGTTCTCCTCATGCGCCTGCGACCCTGAGCTTGGGCCTGCCTCTCCTCTCCTTCTAGAGAGACTTGGCTTGCGGGAGAAGAAGGGCATCCCATCCGTGAGGTCGGCTTTGGGGGTGTGTCCGGACGCCCCCTGGGCGGCATCAGGGGACCCTCAGGAGGGGCAGTCGGCCTAGGAGGGGCCCACGCCCTGGGTCAGGGGCTCTGGCCTGGCCAGCAAGTAGCAGGAAGGCTTGAAAGCTGGGCAAGGGCTATAGGCTGGAGACGTGAGACTCCACAGAGAAGCCCAAGTTCAAGTCCCTGTTCTGGGACAAATGTCCTCTTCTCCTTGGGTCTCTCGGTAAAGGAGCAGGAGCAAGCAGCCCGTCTCGGCAGTCCCCTCCCCTACTGGCCCCCAGAGTCCTGTTGCCCCAGGTGGACACGAAGAGACCGAAAGCTGATGGAATAAGGGAGGGCAAGCGCCAGGCTCGGGGGGAGGGCCCGAGTAATTGGGCAGCGGAGGAGGCGCCGGCAGCCCCGGGGGACGGGCCGCCCGCTCCATCCTTCCGGAGCTACCTGCTGCGCAGAGTTGACAGAGGAGCCATTTGGACTCAGTCTGGGCAGTGAGGCAAGAAGCAAAAGGTGCTGACAACTGCTGCCGCTGTGGCTGGAGGCCAGTTCTGAGGCCGGCGCGGGGTCAGCGCTCAAAGGGAAGGGAGCTCCGCGGGCGGCGGCGGGGCACCCCCTCCTCTGCCTTCTTCCAGTCTTCCTTGGCGAGATGCCGTGCGACCTCACAAGCACAGATGCAGGAGATTTGCTAAAAAACCAAGCGGTTTTTGTGTGGTTCTGTGGCAGGGAGGGGGAGACTCCCAGACTGCCCTCCCGTCTCCACCTTGAGGCCGCAGCTCGGTTAGACCTCGACCGCAACTGGGACAAACGAGGGAGGGCGGCCCCCAGTGGCTGCTGGTACTTTCATTCTTCATTGGGATCTTTCTTCCATCCTTTCCTTTGGATTACTCCAGTAGCCTTTGGGGGACGGGGGTGTTCCTGCCTGCCTAAGTCTTCCCCCTCCAATCCATCCATTCACCACTAATGTGATTTTTCTCAAAGTTCAGGTCTGACCAGTTACCCCCTACTCAGCAAACCCCAAATCCCTAACACTCAGTGTAGTGCTCAGCACATAGTAGGTACTTACTTATGGATCCCTCTTAGCTCACCCAGAGCCTCCCCAAAGGTCCCCAAGAATCAGCAGAACTGAACCTCCCCCCCCCAATCCTGAGAGCACCGGCAGTGTTCAACATGCAAAGTCCCTCCCTGCTCCTCTTCCTGTGTCTGCAAAGCAAAGCATCCATCCCCTCATCTCTCCAAAGTGGGGGAGTCTATTCCCTCATCTCCCCAAAGCGGGGCATCCATTCCCTTGTCCCCCAAAGCGGGACATCTGTCCCCTCATCTCTGCCCCCTCATCTCCCCAAAGCAGGGCATCCGTCCCCTCATCTCCCCAAAGCAGGGCATCCGTCCCCTCATCTCCCCAAAGCAGGGCATCTGTCCCCTCATCTCCCCAAAGCAGGGCGTCCGTCCCCTCATCTCCCCAAAGCAGGGCGTCCGTCCCCTCATCTCCCCAAAGCAGGGCGTCCGTCCCCTCATCTCCCCAAAGCAGGGCATCTGTCCCCTCATCTCTGCCCCCTCATCTCCCCAAAGCAGGGCGTCCGTCCCCTCATCTCCCCAAAGCGGGGCATCTGTCCCCTCATCTCTGCCCCCTCATCTCCCCAAAGCGGGGCGTCCGTCCCCTCATCTCCTCAAAGTGGGGCATCCATCCCTTCATCTCCCCAAAGCAGGGCATCTGTTCCCTCATCTCCCCAAAGCGGGGCATCCGTCCCTTCATCTCCCCAAAAGGGGACGTCCGTCCCCTCATCTTCCCAAAGTGAGGCGTCCGTCCCCTCATCTTCCCAAAGTGAGGCGTCCGTCCCCTCATCTCTCCTACAAGTAGCCGCGCGGTCTTCAGGGACAGACCTTTTTTCCTTTCAATGAACAGTGTATGAACATGAATCCGTAGTCGTCACGACTCCCGTTTTCCTCATCCTGACTCGGCTGTGTCCCATCCCATCATGTGGATCTTTGTGAGTCTCTCTGAGCTCTTGCTGATAGCTCTTTATACTGCACAGTCCCATTCGTGGCCTGGGCCTTTTCAGCTCCTCCTGATGAATGGGAATAGCTTTCAAGGCTAAGGAGCTCAGAAGTCCACTCTCCTCCCCCTCCCCCCAACTCACCCAACCCTGCATCTCCAGACTGAGCTTCTCGATTTCCTTCGAATATCCGTTTTCCCGGGCTTTCCTCTTAGCTCGGGAGACATCTGAGGCCCGAGGAGTCTCAGCCTGCTGCAAGGATGTCAACAGGCCATGACGATGGGAAATAGACAGAAAGACCTCAGAAACTTCTCGGGAGAGGAGCCTGTCCGGCGGGAGCCCAGTTAGCTCTGTCCAGCCAGCACCCCACCCTCAGTATCTGCACCCCCTCCTGGCGTAGGGTGAGAGAGAAGCCTTCCAGAGAACACTGGGTCCTCCTCTTCATGCTGAGATCACCTCTCTACTGGGGCCATTGCCAACTGGCCTCAGATCCCATTCCCGTGGAAGGGAGCCGGGAAGGAAAAGGCTGAGCTGGCTTTCAGTTGCAGTTTGAGGAAGGAACAGAGATCATTGACCCCTGACCCTTACCTAGTGCCACAGGCCTGGGGTCAAGTCCAGCACAGGTCATGGGGGAAGCAGTGAAGGGCTCTGAGGGCACTTATGGACGAGTATATGTCTGATGAGATGCAAAGGACGGTCCTCTGAAGGGCAGCGTTTGAAGAATGGTCCTGCAGAATAAGGAGGAAAGAAATCTCCAGCTCCCCTCAGGTGCCCCCCCTCCTCAGTACTGGCTTTGGAACCGAAGGGTGAGCCGGGAGGCTGGAGAGAGGCGAGAGAGCGGGCCATGTGGCCCAAGCTGGGCTCTGTGCCCCGTGACAAAGAGCAAAGGGAAGCTGGGGCTTCTGCTGAGGACGAAGCCCTCGTGGGGGGCCTTCCCACCACTCACCACTCTCCAATCACAGGATCATAGCTGGATGGGGCATCAGAGGCCACTAAGTCCAACCCCTTTTTCAGAAGAGGAAATTGAGGCTCAAAGGGGTTAATTAATTTACTTGCCCAACCAGTAAGTTTCTAAAATTGGATTTGAAAGGACCCCATCTACTTACTGCCTCTTCCTCCCTCCTTCCTTCTCTCTTTCTCTTCCTTCCTTCCTTCTTTCCTTCCCTCTCTCTCTCCTTCCTTCCTTCCTGCCTGCCTGCCTTCTTTTCTTCCTCCCTCTCTCTTTCCCTTCCTTCTTTTCCTCCCTCTTTCCTTCTCTTTCTCTTCCTTCCTTCTCTTCCTCTTTCCCTTTCTTCCCTTCTTTCCTCCCTCCCTGCCTCCTTCCATCCTGGCTGTCTGCCTTCTTGCCTTCTTTCCTTCTTTCCTTCCTCCCTCTCTCCTTCCCTTCCTTCTTTTCCTCCTTCCTTCCTTTTTTTTAAATGCATAAGATTTCAAATAGTTTTATCTATAATGCAATACAAGGGGACTCAACACAATATAACCTAATTCATTGTAATGCAATATTGTATGATGTTGTCTAATACCACATGGTACATGAGTAAGCTCCTTGAGGACAGGAACTGTCTTCTGTTAACTCCCCTCCCTCCAAAAAAGAGCCCCCCTTTTTTTCTTTGTATTCCTGGCATTTAGTGCTTACTAAATGGTATGGTATGAGCATATTGTAGTGTAGTAAAGCATTATCACGTATAATGTCAATACCATGACAATATGGTCAAACATGGTACGTGCTTATAGCCTACGATTACATGTTATAGCATGATGTAAACATGGTATATATCTAACATTGTAATAACATGGAATAATCACGGTCGTATAATTCTTATAAGTGTATGTATATGTACATATGGATGTTGGAGGGAGCGAGAGAGAGAAAGAGAAAGAGCAGAGAGAGAGGGAGAGGGACGGGCATAGGGAGGGAGAATGAGTGTGTATGTGTGTATGTGTTCCTAGATCCTAGTGAGATGGAGAGTCCCTGGGCCTTTTGGAGTGCACCCAGCCCAGCCTCCTTATTTTATACATGCAAATTCTAAGGCCCCCCGAAAGGCCTAAGTGGCTTGTTCTGGATCACACAGGTGCGAAGGAGCAGACTGAGAATCAACACCCAGGTCCCCGATCCCAAATCTCCTGTTCTTTCCACAACTGGGAGGCCATCTGCCCAAAGTTCCCATCTTTGCATCTGTCCACACAGGGGACAACTGAAGGGCTTCTCCCGGCTTTCTCCCACATAAACCTTGCCCATTGGGTAGGCTGAAAAGGAAGGGGGGACATTAGTTCCAGAGCTTGGTCTCTTTCGGGGGGGACATCAATTCTCATAGCTTGGTCACTTTTGGGAGGCCATCAGTTCCAGAGCTTGGTCTCTTTTGGTCTCTTTTGGGGGGGCATCAGTTCCATAGCTTGGTCTCTTTCAGGGGGGACATCAGTTCCAGAGCTTGGTCTCTTTTGGTCTCTGTCAGTGGGGACGTCAGTTCCATAGTTTGGTCTCTTTCGGGGGGGGACATCAGTTCCAGAGCTTGGTCTCTTTTGGTCTTTTTTGGGGGCATCAGTTCCATAGTTTGGTCTCTTTTGGTCTTTTTTGGGGGGCATCAGTTCCATAGTTTGGTCTCTTTCGGGGGAGACATCAGTTCCATAGCGTGGTCTCTTTTGGTCTTTTTTGGGGGCATCAGTTCCATAGTTTGGTCTCTTTCAGGGGAGACATCAGTTCCATAGTTTGGTCTCTTTCGGGGGAGACATCAGTTCCATAGCGTGGTCTCTTTCAGGGGAAGAACCCATTTGTCTAAGGCTGGCTTGTTAACGTTCCCTTGGCTTTCTTCCTCTGAAAAGCTCAGCGCCTGACCTCTGGAGTTCCAGGGAACCCCAGGGCCCAGGCCTGACTAGCATTTCCAAGCCCCTCACAGCTGGGGGCTGCTCTCCACTGGTAAACAATTGATTGACTCCATCTGTCCAGACCTTCCCGGTCGCTGTTGTTTCTCGGCATTCACAGCTCCCTTCCCAGTGTTCTGCCCTGGCCTGGACAGTGGGAAAGCATAATGTCTCCATGGATACTGGGAGTCAGCCCCCTGTGTCATGGGACACTTTTAAGCCTTTTCCTGCAGCCTCAACACCTCGGGTTGTTTGAAGAGAATCTTTTGGCGACTACAGGATATCCTTGCAGTCCTGATCCCACTGTTCTCCTGGGAAATCAGTGGTTCCCGAGGGAGTCTCAGATGGACTCTAGCAGACTCCTCTGATCGGCCTTTAAGAGCCTTGGCTGTCTTTAGCCTCCACTCTCAGCAAGTCCTCATCACTTCAGTGGTGCATTTTGTGAGGGGCCGGGGCTTATCCTCTGGCGGAGAACCCCAGAGCTCTGGGGGATGTCATCTTGCTGGGGCCCCACATTTTACAATCCTAGAAGAGGAGAGCCAGAAGAGCAAACCACTGTGTCTGGTGTCTCCATAAAAGTCCAATGGCCGGATCTCAGAAAGGATGCATCTCAGGAAGCTTCTGGGAAAAGTGCTCTCTGTGTTGGCGGTGGGGTTGATGGCCAACAGAGAGGGCTGGAGTCCAGTGAGCCAGAGTCAGATCCCGAGCCTGGCCCTTACTAATCCCTGGGCAAAGCCTGAACCCATTTCTTCCTCTCCAAAAAGGCAGGTGGCGGACTCTGTGGCTTCTGAGTCCTTCAAGCTTAGGATCCAGGACACAGGGGGAAGGCGGCTCCCCACAGCAGGCGTAGCTTCTGCTGGCTGCTCTGAGCAGTTCAATAGGATCACAGCTCCAGGTGACACTGGCATCCATCTATCGGCAGCTGTGCCCATGCATCGGGCCCCCTGGACTGAGCGGGACCAGGGAGCCAGGAACCAGGAGAAGGGGCTTTCTGCTTTAATCACTACCCCACAAGAGGAGCTCTTCACTGGAGCAATGGTTAGCAGGGTTTGAGAATGAGTTTTAGATGGGACAGCACGTCAAATGAAGGGTCTGCAGAATAAACCCAGGAAATGACAGCTGACTGTCCCATCAGTTTGAGCCCAGTACCACTGCCCTTACCCAAGGGGACAGAGGATTCTGGGTGGACAAGTTGATAGCCACTAATTGGGCCCATCTGTGATAAGCACTGACTTCTCCAGAACTAGGGAGGCCATCTGCGGGATCTTAGACAAGTCCCTTCCTCCCTCTCACATCCAAGGCTCTATTCCTGTCTGCAAAACGAGTGTCTCAGTGCTCTCCTTGGTACAGTGAAGAGCAAGAGGAGGTGCTCTGTTAACTATCCTTGGCTGGAAGCCCAGTGATCCTGGGACCTCCCCCTGCAGAACAGACAGTGCCTCAGTGGTTTCACTGTGCCATGATTTTACAGAGGCGGAGTCGAAAGGGCCCAGCTTGAAATCAGGGAAAGCAACCAATCACACCTCAGATGCTACTAGCTACGTGACAAGGGCACCCAGTGAGCCCTTGAGAAGGTCGGAAAGGATGGCGCTGGCGCTGGGTTTGAAATGAAAAATTAAGGGTTGGACGCTTCCTAGGGAGAACAGCCCGGGTGCATTTTATAGGAGGAACCTGAGCTCTTGGGGCAAAGTCTTCTTGTACCAAAAGCACTTTTCTCTGTGCTTCTCCTCTTGGAGCTGTCCACAGCCTTGGGTGCTGATGAGCACCTCTATGCCTGAATGCTCTCTCCTCGCTGAGTCTCCCAGGTACTCCTTTCTCCCAGTTCTCCTCCAGCAGAGATGACTGCTCTTCCTCAGTTTCTTTTGTGGAATCTCTGGTCAGGTCTTGGGTGACCCCAAGACTCCATTCTGGGCTCTCTCTTCTTCCTCTACACCAATGATCATCCTTATACAAGTTGATTTCCTCAACTTCACTTGAACAGCTCTACCTTCCCTCCTGAACATCTCCAACTGCCTAGCCAGACAACTCAGAGTGGAAATCCAACAAACGGTTTAAACTCAACACACCTAAAACTGAATTCTTTCTTCTTCCATCCCCCTAATAATGGAAGGTAGAATTTTACCTAGGAGGTGGAACTGAGGAGATCTCCCTAATCAAGTTGCCTTTTTGTAGCCTGTATTTATTTTCCTCGACCATGTTTTAAGGTCACACAAAGTAATTCTAATCCCTCTCCCCGAGGAGAATTCTAATAATGACATGATGATAATAGTAAGAATAAAAAAGAGTATAGATGCCAGGCACTGGGCTAAGTCCTTTGAAAGTACCTGAAATTTCCCTGGTCTTCTCTATTCTTTGAGCTGAATATTTCTAAATGATTCAACCATACTTCCACCACTTTCCTACTACTGTGTTTACTGACTGTATCTCTTGGTAGAATGGAAGCTTCTCAAGGGGAGGAATAGTTTGTTTTTGTCTTTTGTCCAGTGCCAGTACAGGATCTCGTAAACAGTAGGTACTTAATAAATCCTTGTGAGATTATGTTGGATCAGAATTCATCTTCAATCATCCCTTCGTTTTATAGATGAGGAAACGATCCTAAAGAGGGGAAGTTGGTATCCAGAATCTGATGGTCATGGACAATGTGGTATTTACTCTTGGATCTCCTAGAAGCTCTACATGGGGCCACTTACATTGTCAACATTTGATTGATGATGTAATGCCTTCATTTTATAGATCAGGATATTTGGTTTCTTTATTATCATATGTTTTCTTTTTCTTTCTTTTTGTTAAATTAAAATAACAGTATGGCTTTATTATTTGTTTTTAAAAAGGTAAATTTTATTAAACACAGGGAGATAAAAGTTAGACTGAAGAGTGACAGTACATACAATCTCTATTAAAGGAAACAGAGCCAGGTGAAACTGAAGCTTTTCACTTTTCAAAATAATGCAGGTTTAATTGTCTTCAGAGCTCTTCGCATGTTCCTGCTTTTTTTTTTTTTTGCCAATTCCTTTAAAGCCTGCCAGCTGTTGAAGTATAATTTGAAATTCTTCAGGCCTTTCTGAAATCATCCCACTGGTCATTTTTTACCGAACAATAATATTCCATAATCTTCATATACCACAATTTATTCAGCCATTCCCCTATTGAGGGGCATCCACTCAGTTTCCAGTTTCTGTCTACTACAAAGAGACCTGCCACAAACATTTTGGCACATACAGATCCCTTTACCTCCTTTAAGATTTCCATTGCTGGATCAAAGGGTGTGCACTGATAACTTTTTGAACATAGTTCCATAATTTGAAGTTCTTTAAGTTCATTTTTTGAAAGCTTTTTATTTTCAAAACATATATAGATAATTTTTCAACATTGACCTTTGCATTGACCTTATGTTCCAAATTTTCCCCTTCTTCCCCCCACCCCTTCCCCTAGATAGTGAGCAATTCAATATATTATACATGTTAAAATATATGTTAAATCCAATATATGTAAACATATTTATACAATTCTCTTGCTGCATAAGAAAAAGCAGATAAAAAAGGAAAGAAAATGAGTAAGAAAACAAAATGCAAGTGAACAACATCAGAAAAAATGAGAATGTTATGTGATCCACACTCAGTTCCCATAGTCCTCTCTTTGGGTGTAGATGGCTCTCTTCATCAAAAGATCATTGGAAGTAGCCTGAATCATCTCTTTGTTGGAAAGAGCCACAACCATCAGACTTGATCTTTGTATGATCTTGTTGTTGCCATGTACAATGGTTCTGCTCATTTCACCTGCTGGTCATTTCTTATAGAACAATAATATTCCATAGCATTCATATACCATAAGTTATTTAGCCATTCTCCAACTGATGGTCATCCACTCAGTTTCTAGTTCCTTGCCACTACAAAAAGGGCCGCAACAAACATTTTTGCACATGTGGGTCCCTTTCCCTCCTTTAAGATCTTTTTGGGATATAATGCCAGTAGAAACACTGTTGGATCAAAGGGGATGCACAGTTTGGTAACTTTTTGAGCACAGTTCTGAATCGCTCTCCAGAATGGCTGGATCCATTCATAGTTCCGCCAACAATGCATCAGTGTCCCAGTTTTCCCCTCCAACATTTGTCATTATCTTTTCCTGTCATCTTAGCCAATTTATCATAGTCTTCTTATTGCTTACAAATTGTAGCTGTAACAGATGGCATCTCACATCTTCAACAGTAATTGTGCCTCATAGTATTAAGTGGTCTTTTTACATGTAACCGGATTCCATTTTTAATGTCTGGCTTCTCTGATTAATTTTGATGATGTTCTGCCTATGCGTTCTAGTGCATTTGGCTTACGGGGAAGCCTGGGGGCTTATCAGTGAAACCAAAAAGACTTTTGTGGAGGACCTGCTACAATGATTGCATAATTTTCTCCACTTTTATTTAGCAGCACATGTGAATAAAGGTGACCTTTGGTGGGGGTGAGCCAAGGTTGACACTTGATAGGGTTCAAGCCACAATTTGATCAGGGGGCCTGGACTCAAGAGAAGAGCAACTGTAGAACTGAACTAATTCACCAGATATTCAGGATAGGAAAAGAGTAGAGCATGGCTAGTGCTGGAGAGAGAGCCTGTGAGATCATTGAAAGGTCAAAGTTTTGACATTGCAATGTGGATGAAAAGTAAAGTTTGAGACATGAATGCAGAGGGAAAAATGGAAAACCAATAAGAAAGTGATCAGACAAGAGAACTTCAGAGTTCAGGAAGAGAGAGATGGGCCATTTGTTATAAGATCAAAGGTTTGATCATTTTTGTGTGTGGTTGAGGTGGGGAGGAGGAATAGGTCATGTGAATAAATAAGATTGAGGAAATTAGTAGTGTTTGGAAGAATGTCAGTATGTATGTTGAAATCCCCTAGTACGAGGACACAAATTGAGGCAGAGAAAAAACCTGTGAACAAGGCATCAAAATTGTTGAAGAAAGGGAATATCCTGGAACTCTGTAGACAACTACAAGAATTTTGATTAAGATGAAGATGTGTTGTTTCAGAAACTTAGATACAAATCTCTGAAAATTAGACAGGCAGATAATGACTCCACATGGGGACAAAATTTCTTAATCATTAGAATTTTCTGAATGGATTGAGCAGTGGTCTCTGCTTTTCTGGGTGGCTTTCAAAAAAGGTTACATGTCATGTTAAAAGATTACTGCTCATGGGAATTACAGGGGACAGCCTTGGGCTTTGCAGGGGACAGTCTCAGTTTTAGTCTTTGCAGGCCCTTCTAACTCTTATTCTTGAAAGTGACAACACTTCCATTTTTATAATTTTCTAGAAGAAGCTTAATCCTGCTTAATCCAATTGGATTAGAATTCCTTATAATAACCATCACAAAATCAGTTTGAGCTTTGTTTTCTTACCTCAATTTTTTGACAACTTTCTTGGGAATACATAGCCAATTCTTTTTCAAATGGAAATGGGGGGGAGAAGTGAGTATTTACTTATTGTCTCTATTATTTAGCAATCCCGGAGCCCTATTTCTCCTTTACTCATTGGCTGGAGATAAACCTAATTCTTCTTCATCATCCATGCACTGAATTTGCTATTGATATAATAATTTGTCAGTTTAAGTGTGTATTAAATATCTTGAAATAGTCACCATGGATTTTTTGATTTTGAAAATATTTCTTGATTGTCTATGGTACGTACCTCTTAGCATAATATAGTAGTCTTTTAATTAAATCTATTTTTTTGCTTTTGCTTTGACTGACATCATGATTTCTACCTCTGGCTTTTTTTTCCTCCAATTCAAGCATACTTTTTAATCACTAGAATTTTCTGAATGGATTGAGCAGTGGTCTCTGCTTTTCTGGGTGGCTTTTAAAAAAGATTACATGTCATGTTAAAAGATTATGTTCATGGGAATTACAGGGGACAGTCTTGGGCTTTGCAGGGGACAGTCTTGGTTTAGTCTTTGCAGGTCCTTCTAACTTATATTCTTGAAAGTGACAACACTACCATTTTTGTAATTTTAACTTTCTTTAACTTTTCTTTCTGTTTCAAGTGTGTCTCTTGTAAATAACATATTTTTGGATTCTTGTTTCTAATCCATTCTGATATCTGCTTCCATTTTATGGTTGAACTCAGCTTTCACATTCACAGTTACGATTACTGTGTATTTACCTCTATCCCATTTTCTTTGGTTTCTCTATTTCTTTGTCTCTCTGCCTCTGGGTGTGTGTGTCTGTCTCTTTCTCTCTTCAAAAGTCTATTTTGTTTCTAATCACTGCCTCCCTTAATCCTTTTTTTTGTCATCCCCTCTTTCTCTACTGGGTAAGTTACATTTTTAGAGACTTTGTGTGTTTTCTTCCCTCCCACCCTCTTTAAACAAGATGAGAGTGAGCTTTAAGCAGTGCCCATTATTCCTCAGCCATTCTTCCCTCCCTTCTAAAAGCTCTTCTTTGTATGCTTCTTTTAGGTGAGAAAAGTTGCCTTATTTTACCTCTCCCTTCTTTACTTCGGTACATCTCTTTTTCTCAGTGCTTCAATTTTGGGGAAATCGTTCCAACATAATCAGTTCACATCCATAGCCTCTGTTTATGCCCTTTTAATTGCTCAAATAAAGAGAATGTTCTTAATGTCTTATCTTCTCATTTAGGAATGTAAAGATTCATTTTGTTGGATCTTTTATGATTCATCTTTCATGTTTACCTTTGTATGCCTCTTGTGGGTCTCGTATTTGAATGTCAGATTTTCTCTTCTACTCTGGGCTTTTTGTCAGGAATGCTTGAAAGCCTTCTATTTCATTAAATATTCTTCCTCCCCCCCAAAAAAAAATTACACTCAGTTTTGCTGGGTAGGTGATTCTTGGTTGTAATTCTACTTCATTTGCCTATTAGAATATCATATTCTAGGCCCTCTGCTCCTTGAATGTGGAAGCTGCCAAATCTTGTGTGATTCTGACTGTACTCCATGATTTAAGTATTCTAATCAGAGCCAGAGCCGACACAGCCTTCTTTTAAAAAATCCTCTGTTATTTAACTGCCCTTCTGAAGAACTTGTTTTCCTCTGGTGAGTAGCATGAGTTGTAAATGCCCATAGACAAGGTCTTTGGGGCCCCTTACCCATATCCCCAGTAAAATCCAGCACAGCAGTCATAAGTCCTTAAGAGAAAAAGAGTAGGTTGGATGAATAAAATTGGCCTGAAAAAATTGCATTTTTGTGCTCTCCTCACCAGGTTGAAATTCTTAAAACACAGGGAGCTTTTACCACTCTCATAGAGTGATTCTGGCCCAAAAGGGCTTTGGGGATATGGATCACCTAGAAGAAGGGATTTGGATCCCTTGAATGTAATCCAGTGAAGTGCTTTCTATTGATACCCCAGAAGGAACTCAAGGATTTCCCAGGGATTTCAGAGGAAACTAATCTAGTGATAGTCCCGTGAGAGACTTTCTTCTCCATTCAATAAACTATGGAGATGAATTGAAGGGATGACCAGTTTACTCTGATGGCTACTGTACCACTTCACCACTTGCCAGAGTGCCTCCACCCTGCCCCACTCTTTCCCTACATTTTCCTTTGGTTTTGCTCCAGGTTTTCCAAGAGGGACTTTCCACAGAAAAGCTCCATGTTATCATCTTGGCATCGGAATTTGAGAACTGAAAGGGCCCTTGGAGACTATCTAGTCTAAGCCTCTTATTTTCCCTGTGAGGAACCTAGAGCCCAGAGAAGTTAGCCCACCACACAGCCAGATGATTCAGAAGAGCCAGGCTTTGAAGACTGGACCTTGGATCCCAAGTTCCGGGTTCTTTCTCTCCAGGCCCCTGCTGTTTCTCTGTGGCGTGCTCTCCAACATCACGCCCGCAGGTAGTGGTGCAGTTGGCATAGGGCCACAGGGAGGTAGGAGAAATAGGATATACTTGGGACTAAATGTGCAGAAACTTTGGTGTTAGCCTAGTCTAAAGCTGATCAAAGAATGGGAGACTCTAGGGCCAGAACCCCTGGAGACTGACAGAAAGCAGATTGACAACAGAACTCTATAAGTGACAGAAGTCACTTTGAGCATGTCTGGCTTCTGGCCTCTCGTGGCCAGAGCGACCCCGGTCACTGGAATCCTGATGTTATAAGAAGAGACTCTGCTCTTATTCACAGCTGCCTCCCCAGACCATGAACAGGAAGCTTTTCTCTTTTGCCATTAAGTTCACATCTCATCTACAATTTCACTATGAACCTGGATGGCAGGATCTAGTTTGAAATAATTCAGAATGTTGTTTTGTTCAATATTCTTAGTCTTTCAGTAGGAAACAATGGTGTGTGTGTGTGTGTGTGTGTGTGTGTGTGTGTGTGTGTGTGAGACTCAAGTCTACTTTTTGTCCATCTAACATATACAGAGTTTGCCTTGGAGCCGCCCAACCTTTGTCCACAACGTAGCATGCTAGAGACTTCACCTCTTCCATGATGAGCCTCTCCAAACACCAGTCCTAGCCATGTTGCCCCAGTTAGTGTCAGCAATGGGCCCTGAGGTTGTCTCTCCCTCCTTTGTCCATTCCCAGAGAAAGCCTAACTTCACAAACATATCCGTGATAGAAGACCCCAGCCAGATGGAAGGGCATGGCAGCCGACTATCACCTTTTATTCCACAATGTCCCGATGGCAAACGCTCATTGAGTCTTGCTGTGACAAGTACAACCAGTGAGCATACTGCACAAGGCCATTGAAACCTGTCCCAATCCCGGTTCCACAATTACTAGCTATGGACTAATTCCAACATTCTATGTCTCAATTTCCACATCTCTAGCATGGAAACAATATCTGTTACTATGTCAACAAGTCAGAATCAGTTAATCATTTTTACAGATGAACCCAAAGTCCAGAGTGGGGAACGAGGAAAAGGAGACAGAGTAACTTGCTAATAACTTACTCAAGAGTAAAACCCCAGACTAGAAGCCAGGCCCTCTAGTCCAAGGCGGAACTCTTTCCGAAAAGTAGGCTGTGCTAGAGATATTAGCCATTTATAGAGGCCCCATCCCTGCAGAAACAAAAGCTCCAAGAGCCCAACCAAGGGTTGGAACATTCTCCTGCTGGATAATGAATGAGCTTCCATCACCTTGGCCCATATCATTGGAGCTCTACCATGGGCCAGACCCCATCCCCAAAGAGTCCTCTCTTCCTAGAGATATCTAGATTCTGGCACCAGACAAATGCTAGGAAGAAGGGAATGGGCCCAGCAAAGGTCCTGGTCACTTCAGAGAAGGGACAGGAAGATAAAAGGTAGAGGGAGGGCTGGTGATAGAACAACTAATTTTTCCCGCCAGCATTTTCCATAAGCAGTAAAACGTGAGGACCAATTTCCAATGGAAGATGATACCTGGCATTTCTATAGCCTGACAGAGATTGCCCATCTGGTACTTACAATGGTCCTGGGAAGTAGCTACAGCAAACATTATCCCCATCTTGCAGATGGTGAAAGCGAAGCTCAGGAAAATGATGCACTTTGGTCTAAGCATTCAAGTTTCAGATTCATAATTTGAATCAATTCTTCCTGCCCGTGGACTTGGCTCCCTACCTATTGTGACCTATCTTCTTAGTCACAAAACAGCTGTTTAGCACTTCAAAAATAAAAGGAGGGGGAGGAGAGCTTGCTGGCAATCTGTGGCGGCGGCGGCTTGCTTGTTTTTCTCTCCTCTGGTTCACTTTGTGATCCTTTAGTGATTCCTGCCCCCCCGGAAAGATCTGAGGGTGTCTGCAGACAATGGCAGCTGCTTCTTGGTTGCTGCTCCTTGTCTAGTCTTTCTGGGAAATCCAGGTGAGTGTTTGCCACTCTATCCTATAGTTCAGCATCTTCCCGCCCTCTTTAGTCTCCATGTTGCTACTTAGGAAACTTCTGGAGCAAAGGACTAGGGAATACAGAAGCAGGAAAATGGTTTTCAAACAGAATAGATGACCATGACACTGAGTGTGGTATGGACCGGCTCTGTCTTAGTCTAGATCAGTCACTCAACAAACATTTGGTAGATGCATGTTACAAGCCCAGGAGACATGGCCAAGTGGATGACCAAACAGCTGGTTGCAGAGCCGCGACGATCTGGGTTCCAGATTTGTCTCTGATACCTTGATTGTATGATCCTGGGCAAGTCATTCACTTTTCACACACTAATAATGCTGCCGTGCATCGAGAGAGGGAGGTTTCTCCCCAGGAATCCCACATGCTAATGAATTCTTAGATTCAAAATTAAAATGTTCCCGTCATCCTTCAGGGCACTCAGGGAGCTTCCATTTTTACCTCCCACATCTTTTGGGGTTTTGCAGTTCTCTGATTCCCTGCCAAGGGGTGGCAATAGGCAAACAATATCTTAGGCTTTGCATCCAGTGAGCATTGCGTTCATTTAATAATGGCTGCTTTGTGCAAAGCCCTAGGGGTAGACACTGAAAAGCACTTGAGATTTTTATGCTCTAGTTGTTCCCTCTCTCCAAGCTGGGTCTGCCTTCTATGTATTTTGAGCCTTACTTTTCCTCTCTTTAGAATGGGTACTTTTTGAGGACAATAACTGTGTTATTTTGAACCTTTTCCTTTGTATTCCCAGTATAGAACTCAACAGTAAGCACTTAATTCATTCTGGTTGATTGACTCTTGACAGTTCCCAAACACAGCTTCGGTTGTCTGCCTTAATCGACTTGGACAAGCCGGACGAGCATATGATGCTAATGAATTATGATCACTGTCCCATCCAGCTTATTTTTACCCTGACTCTTTTTAAGACCTTCTGAGAAAATATTGGAAATATTGACCACTAGTATTCATTGTAAACAATAAGGATTTTTGTATTAAAAGCATAAGCTTCCTCTAGACATTTCTACAATATCTTACCGTTCTGATAAGCGTCAAGCAATTTACATTTTATACTAAAAACAATACCATTTTTCAACTCTTTTTCAGAGCCAAACCAGCAAGTTATTGCAGCCCCTCCTCCCGGGCGAGGCTTCTCTTCCAAGCCGGCCGTCTCAGTCTGTCTCCTGGGGTTTTCTGCCGTCCCACGCCACTCCTCAAAACTTGGAGGAAACATCACATGTCGGAGATGATTCCTTTTCCACCTTTCCATCTTTCATCGGTTTGACAATGTAGGTCCCACTATGGTTTCTATGTGTGGGATCTATTTTAAGGAAGCCAGAAGACAGCACATGGATGTTAAGCTTTAAAAAAAATCCTGTGGCAGTTGGAACATTGGGTGTTTAGCATGCAATAGAGTGCAGATCATTTAGACTTTTGAATGGACTAGGAAAGAAAGGCTTTACTGCATGAATAAGTGAGTTTTAAGTTGGGAATTAGTGAAGGGAAAAGAAGATGGAGTTGCTTGAAAGTGATGTGAAATATATCAATATTAGAGACCGTTTTCTGTTCATGGTACGGAAATCCACCTGAATTGGATAGGATTGGAATTTCCCAGGGTTTGTATCAGAAGGAAGCTTACTGACCCCTGTCTGCACTGAGGACTGAAGCGTATCTTCTTTGGTGGACACAGGATAACCATTGGGGAAATGTACCATTAACAGGTCCATAGATGAGAAGGGCCCATACCTTTTTGTTACCATTCCACACAATTTATCCCTCCCCCCATGACAAATTGCTCACCACTGTGAGTACTTTCATAAGTGCTCTTGATGTCATAGTTTCATATTTCAAGGTTAAAATAAATCTCATTGAATCCTTAATGTCCCGGTAGGTTGGATTCCACTCACTCCATCAGCCTCTCACATTTGTTTTGCTTAGAGCTACGGTGAATGCTATTCCCTTTGAAGCTGAGCTGCTCTGGAACTCTTGGATTGAAATTCAGTGGAATGTACTATGCAGGCATTTCTAAATAGGCCTTAAATTAAATGCCCACCAGGCAGCCCTAGTTTTCTTCTAGGGGAGCCCAGGGGCTTCAGTGCTGCTATTTGCTGGCCCCACCGTGGGTCTGTATGAGAGCGTTTGCTGCCCCAACCAGTGTCAGGACACGTGTCTGAAGTGAGCTGAAGTACATTTCATTTTTCTTTACCTGGACCATGATTTTGCATGTTGTAGATATGTCTAAAATACTCCTTTCTCCTGCCCCATAAACTTCACTCCCATAAGCATAGCTTTTTGAAAAATTAAAAGTTAACTGTATAGGAAAGAGAAGCATGTAAATAAGTCTTGATACTTATAAAAATGTCGATGTTTATATGTAAAAAGGTATGTATATAGAAAAGACAAAAAAAAAAAAAAAAAAAAAAAAAGGCTGGTTGAATGTTTTCAGAGAATAGCGCCCCCACCCCAAGGCTGCTAAGTGGCCACTCTGGATCTTTTCTGAGGCCCATCTGGTCTATTCAATACAGCCTCTTTTGTTGCCCAGTACAGTGATTTCATTGCATTCATCTGAAGACCTCATTCTTGCTCATGGGTACAAGCACCCTTTTCTTAATCTTATTCTCCAAATGGGAGATTTTTTTTGGGGGGGGGTAGGATTTTTCCTTTCTTCATGGACTTTTTTGGAGCCTCGTGTTTCCAGGAGCAACCCCAAACCCTAAGTATTTGCAAATCAGGGTGCATCTCCCATATTCTCGTTTTAACTTTTATTCACAGGCAGGAGGAGCTGGATTGACATTTCTCTCCCCTTTTCCACAACATACACATCCGAATCGCTTACTAATATACTAAATGCTTTCTTTGGGAACTTGAGAAATCCATGCAAATGTATTTCTTCTAAACAGAGTTCCTGAAGAGATGCTAAAGTCACCTGAAATATTTCCTTAAGAAATGTGAACTGTATACTCGTTATGATCACTATTCCCGTGCTTTGTTGAGATACAAACAACACTTGTCTTCCTGAGTTTGTCTAAACTAAAGCCCGATTAAATTGCAGCATACTTTGCTATATACTGGGTATTTGAGATCTATGCTCTAAGGGTCAGGCCGGTAAAGGCCTGTGATGAGGATTTAAAGGACCCCCTCTAGTAATATCTATAGCCTTCAGTATGGCCTCGAGTGCCTTACACAGCTCATCAGCTGGGATTCTGGTAGTTAGGAATCTGCCTGAGGGTCTCTGTGACAGTTTAAAAGCAAGTACAATTGTCATCATGTGGAAACCTTAAGAATTAGCATATGTTTCAGCCCACATAGAAGGGATTTAGTTTAAACTCAGGAAATCATAGTGTGAATATGTGTAGTCAATTATGGGTTTATGGACTACCTTTTTTTTTAAAAAAAAGCTTTATTGTACATTTATGCGAGTTCTGAGTTATAGATCTTGTTTTCTCATGATAAATATGCCATGACTTATTTGCATTTTCTTGGGTAATATCTTAATAACCCCATTCTTCATATATAATTGTTTGTTTAGCGCTATGACTGTAATTTGCAGGTCTAAAAGAGGACTGGATGTTGATCAGCTATGAAATTTTACACATATTTTTGTATTGTGATTCATATATCTGAAAATTTCTATTCATTTGTAAAATAATAAATTATTGCAAACTTTTTAATAAAAAGTTTGAAACCTTTAAAATAGCCGTTTCCCACCCCCACCCCCCTGCCTGGGAAGAAGTAGATTAGAATTTATCAATTTGATCAATCATGATAACTCTCCCTTCTGTGTTACAGTGACTTGTCTTCTCTGAGTAACAAAGCCTCTTAAGTTTGCAAGGGATTGATGATCAGGTTCTTCTCCAGATCATAAAAAGGGATGTGAAGAGACAAGATCCACAGGGTCGGTCCTGCAGTAGGGATGATAACCAGGAGAAATCATCATGTGGCTGAGGTCAGCAGGAGGGCCCACTCAGCATCTTCTCTGGTCGTGGAGTTGTCTATTAAGTCCCTTTCTGAGAAAATATTCAACTATTTTCCCAAAGTGAAAGTATTTTTCCAATTAGGAGAAACAGTTCTAAGTTTCCATCACTTAATGTGAGTCTGATGGTAATGTAGTGCACAACAATGTGTAAGGTCAGGGTGAAGAGCTTGATTTTCACTGAGTGCAACATAGAAGGCAGGGAGAGCCAGAGGCTGCAGAGTCTCAGAGCTGAATCTGGCTTTTCCTGGGGATGGAGCTGGGTAGATACCTTAAATCTACAGGATCCTTTTAATGTTGAAATATACTCATCATTCCACATCCTTAAGATCAGTTTTCATAATGCCCGGGGCGATAATAAATGATGGAATGATGATGTAACATGTGATGTCATAGCCATGAGGAGAGGCTTAGAAAAGCAGCATTTCAAGGAGCAACTTCTTAACACTCAGACCCACATTTGTAACTTGGGTTTCGGTCGTGGGCGGTCCTCCTTCTGCTGGAGGATGCCGGACGAATCCCAAAAGTTGCCCAGGGGAGTGGGGAGGGAAGGGGGAGAGGGGCAGGCAGATCCTGGGGGTGAGAAAATGGGGTGGCTAAAGGAGGCTTGTCAGTTCTGAATATTCAGATTCTCAGCCCTTTCAGCCATTCACTACGCGCTTATCCCGCCCCACGCTCTAACAGAGCCGAGAAGTCTTCGAGAAAAGTGACAGGAGTGGGTCCCCTCCCCCTAGAGATCTGGGCAGGCGTGGGTCCCCTCCCCCTAGAGATCTGGGCGGGCCTCCTGGACCTCCAGGCTGGGCCGGCTGCTTTCAGCACCACAGATTCCCGGACAGCTCCACAAGCTTCAGTCGGCTCCAGGAGACTGGGCTGGCGGACCCTTGAGCCGGGCTCCGTCCGTCCACTCATTTCCCGGCCCACAACGGGCGCGAAGCTCGAGGCGCGTGCAGGGAACCCCTGGGCCCCCCATGGCAGAGGAGCAGGCCCCTCAGGCCAGAAAGCCAGAGCTGCCAGCCTACTTCGCCTCCTTGGGTTCGGGCGGCAGCCCCAAGGCCAGGCACAAATGCGGCGGCGTGTTCTGCAACGTGAAAGACGCCTTCGAGAATAAGACCCTGACCTCCTCTTCGCCGAGCCTCGCCGAGAGGGGCGGCCGCCGACCTTCCAGCTCCCCCCGGGCCAGCGAGACTCACAGCAGTCCCCCCGAGGCCACCCAGGAGGGCGCGGGACCCTGCGAACCCAACGCTCCATCTGCCGCTGGGGTTCCTCCGAACCAGCCCCAGGTAGGGGGCGCTCCGTGACCTGCAGGATTCCTTGGTGGAGGGATTGGGGAGGGAGCCGGTAAAGCCCTGAAGGCCGAGGTCAGGAGCTAAAACCTGAGGAAGCGTGGGGGAGGGGGAGGGGAGGGGAAGAGGAGAGAGCCGAGACGGGCAAGTTTGGGAGCCCCTGCAAAGAAGGAGCGAGTGAATGAGTGCGTGCGTGAGGACGGAGGGAGGGAGGGACGGAGGGAGGGAGACGCCTGGGTGTCTCCGCAGCGGGGTCTTTTGGACGTTTGTGCCCGGCCACGTTTGTGGATGTAGAGGCCGATCCCGAGAGGCGAGAGGCCGGCGTGGTCCCGCGGGCGCACCTCCTACGGCAGCCTAACGCCTTCTCCCAGGCCCGGCCTCCCCCTGCCCTTCAGGAGACTTTCCTCGCACCCGCGCCCAACTCCTCCAAGCTCTCAGGGTCCCCCCCGCCTCTCCTGCCACTTCTCCCCTAGCCCTGTTCCCCAGAACCACGCCAGTCTCCTGGCTTTGCCCGGGGGCTCACTGAGCCGGAAGCCCAGCTCTGGACCGGGGAAGGGGGGCCGAAGCCCCCCCCTTTGCACCCTTCGAACTTGGCCCAGGTTCCCATAGCCCGCCCCCACCAAACTGGAAGCGCCGAGCCGGGGTTCGAGCCCGCTCAGAACGCGGCCGTCGCACTTGGAGGGATCCCGGCATGCTAGGGGAGGGGGAGAGGTATAGAGGAAGACTTCGGGGGCTGGACTGAGCCTGGTGGAGCTCCGCCCTCCGCTCGCCTTTCCCGCCCCCGCCCACCAAGGCTCCCTAAACCAGGCAGCATCTGCTGGCCTGGAAGGGGCGGAGCCAGACCCAGAGGCGGGGCCAGGACCGGGGCGGGGCCAGGCCCGAGGGCGGGGCCACCAGCCTCAGAACAACAGTCTCCCCGCCCGCACACTTTGCGCCCGCGCACATACAAGCACGCAGCCTTCCAAACCCCGCGGCGTCTGGGAACCCGGGGAAGCGTCCCTCACTCCCCTCCCCCACAAAGTCTACCTCGAACCCTCGCCCCTCCCCCTAGTCCCAGGAACTCCCTGACGCCGCGCGGACCTTGGCAGACACCCCGGCAGAAGCGGGAGCGCGGCGGGCCTGCTGGGGGTCTTCGGGGGCTGAACATGTCGTACCAAGGCAAGAAGAGCATTCCCCGGATAATGGTGAGCGAGCGAGTGAGCGTCCCCAGCCTCCGGCGCTCCAGCCTCGAGCCACCCAGCCCGCCCTCTGCCCACCCCAGCCCGCCCTCTGTCCACCCCAGCCCGCCCTCTGTCCACCCCAGCCCGCCCTCTGCCCACCCCAGCCCGCCCTGTATCCCTCCACCTCTGCGTTTCCCTCCATCCGTCCTTCATCTATCCCTCCTCTCCGCATCCCTCCATCTCTCCGTCCTTCCTCCCAGCCCTTCCTCAATCCGTCCTCCATCGACCCTCCCTCCCGCTATGTTTCTACTCCCGCAGAGGCTTGAAGCCGAGGCCCTGGAAGCCTGGAGGGTGGGAGGAGGAGGGACCGCCTGGGAGTCCCGGATCTGGGGCTCAGCTGCTTCTCTAGCCCGCCCCCTCCCGTGGTCCCCTGTTTCCTACTCTGGCTTCGGGGTCCGCGGGCAGGAAAGGGCGAGCTCAAAGTCCCCCGACCCCCTCCAGGGGTTCACAAGCCATCTGGGCTCTAACTGGGGCTCGGGTGCCGGTGGGGACCAATCACCAGCTCATCCGAACCCACACGCCCTGGAGGCTGCGGATCGATTCCGTTTCCTGCTGGCTTTTCTTGGGGCCTGAGGGATGAGGGGACGGTGGAGGGCCGCGGGGGCCTGGGTCAGTGTAAACGGGGCGACTTGGAGCGGAGTTGGGACTTGGGTTCCGGAGGAGCCTTCCCAGCCCGCGCTCTGTAAAGCCGGTGATTCTGCCCTCCCCCCCTCCCCGAAAAGGCATCTCCACAGAGCCCTCTGAGCTCAGGCCCTGTGAGCGCGGCTGCGTCCCTGCTGTCCCCTCCTCCTCTCCCTTCTGCTCTGCTCTTTTCTCTTGTCCACGACAAGAGATGCCTTGGGATGGAGAGGGAGGGGGAGGGGAGTAGCCTGGAAGCTGGGCTAGGAGGGCAATGGAGGGACTGGCTCCCAGCCTGAAGATTTTGCCTTTGTTTGGGCTCTCAGATTCCCGAATCCGACCAATTGATGAAGCAGTCTTTGAGTGGAAGGGTTGGGGTTAGGACTGTTTATATTTACCATAAACCATCCTCTCTTCCTGCTTGAAACAACATTTGGAGAAACATTGGGGATTCCTGGAAAGCCCTTGTCTGCTTTCTTCCATATGTTCTGCTTTTTGTTTGGAACGTGGCCATGGGTCCAATGGGAAAAGACCCTGGAAAGACAGCAGGAGGCGTTGGAGATGAGGGGCCCGGGCTTGGGGATTTCCCAAGGAAAGACGGTCGTAAATCTTGCAATGCCTTTGTTAAGCCAGACCTGGCCTGCCTGGGACACCCCGCCTGAGATGCTGGCTTTGGGCTCCACCATTCCATGGTCTCTTGGCTTTTTATTTCTTGAGTGAATAGTATGTGAATCCGAACCTATTTGAGGCGGTGAAGTCTGGGCTCCAGACCTTGTCCTGGGAGTTGTAGATGGGGGACTGGGGTTTCTGTCTTTTTCTGTGGCTTTGGTATTCTGTAAGAAAAGAGAGCTCACAAAATGCTTCACGGAATATGAACACAGCACCAAGTAATCAACAAAGAATGGAAGTCTAATAAAGTCACGGGACCTGGCACCTTCCACTCCAAGCTGCTTTGTTTTCTGATATGAAAAATGAGGGGGTTGGACTGGACAAGCTTTTATTTTCCTTCCAGCTTGAAATCGACCATCCTTTCTACTCTCTCTCTCTTTTTTTTACTCTTTTAGCAATAATGTAGATATAGGATATCAATAAAAATGAAAAAAAACAAAACAAAACAAAACAGCAAATGCCTAGAGAAGCAAAATCACTTTCTAAAATCAAAAATAAAAGACTAAAAAAACTGTCCTAGAAAGTCAGAAGTCACTGATGATCTTCTACCCAAGGGCCTCCCTTCCACCGGTACCCATTATGGCTGAGTGACAGCTTGTGTCAGCACCCATTCCTTGAACAACTTGAGACTTTGCTTTAGTCACAGCTTTTCCAAACAAAGACCTCTGCATTCTTCCTCATTCCTCCATTCAAAATGGAGTCTTCTATTGAAGGCTCCTGCCCTGAGCCTCCTGAGCTGCTAAATGACCAGGGGCTATCAGACCAATGACTTCTCATGGCTGAAGGAGTTAGTGCCTCAGATTGGCAGCTGTCTCTAACACTGGCAATGGGAAAGCAGACTTTCATCTGTCACCAGGGAACCTGGTGTGTTATGACAGGATAGAATAAAGGAAATGAGGTGCTGCTTGAGAGGGAGGGAGCCATGATTGACAGCTATTTGTCTCTTAGATCTGTGACCTAAGCTAGGCTTTAGAAAAGCCAGCTATGTGTCTTGGGAATCGAGGACTTCCAATCATGGGTTTGGAGTGAGAAGGGCCTTTGGGCATCATCTTGCCAGACCTTAAGGAGCAAGAACATTAAGGGACAAGATCACACAGATAATGTTAGATATGGGATTTGAATCCAGACCCACTGATTAGAGCCAGAGCTCATTTCCTCAGTTCCCACCTGACTGAGCTTCAGGAGCCTTATGGAGTCACTTTTCCTCCCCTGTCAGTAGAGAGACATACAGCTCTCTAATTCAAAGGGCACTTTGGGAATTTTGGCTTACCTTAGTCTACTTACCTCAGGATGATCTATTAGTCAGATATGGATAAATGAATGAACAAATGAATTAAAAAGCAGTTAGGTATCTAGTATGTGCCAAATACCAAATAAGTGCTAGGGGCCGGATGTGCAAATGCAAAAGTGAGACCATTCTGTCCATGAAGAAGTTTCTGTTTTACCACAAGGTTTTTTTTAATTTGGGCTCTATGGAACTGAATGGGGAAAAATACTTCTTAGTTTCCTTTGTGATCTGATGTGATCTATTTTATGTGTTTAAAAGCATAGTTCTGAGAAGTCTGGATCTCATAGTCTCTCCCAAAGGGGTCCACAAAATTCTATTAGAAGGGACCAGCAGTTTGCAGAGGAAGAGCACCCATGTCTGAAACTACAACCTGCCCCAACCTCTTTATGTGTCACTTTTCACACTTTTCACATCACTTATTCACTAATAGATTTTCCTAAATCTATTAAAGATCACAAAATTTGAGCAAAACCATCTGGCATCCATCAAAAGAATGAAGGTTAACCTGAAGGACCCTTGTGAATCAGGATCATTTCACTCATTCATTCATCTATCCATCCATCCATTTATTTATTCATTCATCCATTCAACTTCCATAGATCTTCCATAGATAAAAGTTTTTCCCTCTCTCCTCTTTCTCACTCTAAAACCCTGAGTGGGTCATTGGATCTCTCTTGATTTCTCCATATGTTAAAAAGAAGAAAGAATAATGTTAACTACCCTCCTGAACAAATGAACAAGCATTCGTATCATGGTGGCTCCCAGTATGTTTAATTTTTAAAATATATTTTACAAGCATTATATTGTCTTTCCTTCCCCCTCTCCCTCCATAGGACAAATTTAGAAAACCCTTCCAAAAACTTGCCTAGACCAGCCAAAAAAATCCCTTCATCGTCACACCCCAGTGTTCAGGTCTCATTCTGGATCAGAGGGGCATCCCTTTCCTTGTCTGATCCATCTTCAGCCCTCTACAATGCTGCTTTATCATTACATTCATCGAGTCCTTCAGAATTTCAACAAGACTTTTGAAGGCTTCTGCTCAGGGTCAGGTAGTATGGGGGATATAAAGACAGAAGTGGGAAATCATTTCTTCAGTGAAGAAGTGCACAGTCAATTATCCCAGAGAGCCCCCAGTATCTCCTAAATCTCCTCTGAGAGTTTTCTTACTCAAAGGGCTCCAACCCTTTGTTTCAAGCAGTGCTAGATTTCATTCTGACACTAACGAGAGAGGATCAAAAACTGTTTTCACACCCTCTCTGGATCATTGCCTCTACACTGAGTTTGGGGGAAAATTAAGTGTGGATATTATAAGTTCATGCCTGGATCCTCCTAAAAATGATCACTGGCTCCTTTCTAGTCAAGATCCTTTGTACCTAAGTGCAAAGTAGATAAAAACTCTAAGACCTCTCTCTTGATTCACCTTAAAAATGTTTTAAGACTCAAAGGTGTGTATTGTCAAACATTTAAGACAGGAAACCCTATCCTACTACTATTGGGGTACTATCCCGGGGCGGGAGGAGAAATGGTGAGTGGCTGGGCTGCTCAACAGGTCTTTCTTGCCTTTATCTGGGCAGCTCTAAGTCCCAGAACTTCTGACTGGCCAAGCAGTTTTAAGTCAAGGATTCTCCACAGATGGTGGTGCTCTTCTCTGGGAAACTGATGGAAATAACCAATGGAAATAAACTTCCATTGAGTTTTTGATCTCTCGAATTCTCAAGTTTACCCATGGAAGTGAAAGTGGTAATGCCTCAGGATTGCTGTTCATTGACCTGAGTTTAGGGAAAGCAACCAGAAAGTAAGAAGCAGCTATTCCTGTGAGGTCCAGCCTGAGATAAACCTAGACAATGATATTCCTGCTGCCTTTTGTGTATGGTTGCTATTACTGCTGTGTTTTGGAGTGGAAGTATATGGAGAGTAGTCCTCCCCTACTTTTACTGAAAGTCCAAAAGAAAGAGCGTGCATTGGTTGTATCCCGATACAGATGTTCACTTAATAAGAAACCAGGAGCCATTTCTCCTCCTTACTTAGAGCCTCAGAGGAGTGACTCCTGGTTCAGGTACCAATCCTCTTAGGCACAATCCCCATCACAGGACATGTAAGGACCATTAAGAAGCCACTGGCTGCTCATGAGTTTTAGCCTAGGATGGCAACTTGTATCCTTCCCCATGGACCCAAAATAAACCTCAGGCTCAAAGAAAGAGTCCCAGTCCAACAGATCCTGGGATTCTTCGGACCATTACCATTACTGTAGCTATCTGGAAAATGATCTGGAAACAATGCACGTAGAACATGATGTTTGAGCTGAGCCACGAACAAAAGTAGATTCTAAGAAGCAGAGATGGGGAGAGAATGTGGTCCAGAAATATGGAGTACAAGAAGTGCAAAAGAGTAGAAGGGAGAGTTCTAGGCTATGCATGAAGATCAGTAAGAAGGCCAGTTGAAGCCCTAAGTGTGAAGAGGGGCAATACGTAATCAGGTGGAAAAGGTTGGTTGTGAAAGGCTTAAAATTTTGTGCTGAGGAGATGAAGATTGATTCTAGAAATAATGAGTCGTTGGAGTTTGTTAATGGGTGGGGTGTGTACGGCCAGATCTGCACTTTAGGAAAATCATTCAAGGAGTTTGTGGAGAGTGTGTTGTAAACGGATAGGCTACAGTTCAACTGAGATGAAATAAAGGCCTTAACCAGAGTGGTGGCTTTCCAAAGAGAGAGGTGCAAACAGACTTGAGAGCTATTGAAGAATTGGTCAGTCAGTAACAATCTAGTATGAGCAGCTGTTATGTGCCTAAACTCAACCTAAAACCTAAACTCAAATTTGATCTGAGATAGGTGCTGGCTATTTGATCGTAGTCTATCAAGTCACTTAACTTCTTTTTGCCTCAGTTTCCTCAGCCGTAAAGTGGAGATAACAGTATTACCTCTCCCCCTCCTCCGGGTAGTTTTGAGAATAAAAATTACCTATCTATAAATTTGTACATTCCAGACCTTAGAATGTTGTAGAAATGTTACAATAATTGATAAGGATAATAATAATAGTTATTATTGTTACATACAATGCTTGGAGTCATCTTGACCATGTGGGATTAAAGAATTAGTCTGAAGCACTCTTTTCTCAATTTCTTCAGCTCATTAATTGCCCCCCTACTCTATTTTCTGGAAATTACATTTCCTTATAGCCTGGGTTTCCCCCATAAAAAAGGCAGTCAAAAATAGTTAATGTTCATTGTGGATCAGGTTTAGGCTAAGCAATTTATTTCTACACACCAAAGAAGAAAGCTCAATATAAAAGCCTCACAGGGCACGTTAACAGAGAAACTTAAAACTTCGGTAACTTAACTTCCAACTCCAGTGACATAGTTATCATCTTAATAGTTGCCATTTACTTCGCACTTACTATGTTCCTGCCAGTTATTTGCCAACCCTCAGCTTCCCAGTATTATGTCAGGAGGTTGATACTTAAATCTCATTAGAACATAAAGTTGTTGGCAGGATCGCTAATTAGACATTTTCCATTTCACTTTAGTTCTTTCCAACAATGCCATGTATGTGTCTTTTGGTAAAATGGCCAGGCTTGGGCATAATCCTCTTGTTGGTGACCTTTCTCTCCAACAGCAGTGGAGTAGTTGCCAAGATCTCTTATCCTACCACTGTTAGGTTCCAATACTATGAGACCCAGGAGGTCTGGACCCCTACAAAAGTTGACATCAGGCCTGGCTGTGAATTTTGGGAGAGAAACATAAATCTAAGATCAAGAAAGAACAAATTTCAAAGCATAAAAGGCAGCTGGGGTCAAGATTTAAACTCCCTAGTTGAATATCCTGCTCTAGCTTCCACATGGACATGGTCACCATGATGCTACAAGAGAGAAAGGCCTGTCATTCTCCTCCCCTTCCCCAGGGAATCTTAAAAGTACATTAACACAACCTGATGAATTGAATAATAAGAAACAGAGCCAATTGCTGACTCTCCTGTCAAGAAATGCAGCATGTTTCTCTTCTGTCACTGTTATAGGCTGGGAAAAGATCACAGAACCACTCACAGTTGCCACATTATCCTAAAATGTTCAATCTTTTCAGCATTTGTCACTAAAGAGTTGGAAGCAAGCTCTGGAGTCTTCGTGTGATTGACCAGAAATGTCAAAGAATTGCATCATGCTTCATGGAATAATTCTTGTTACACTCAGAACAGTAGAGTTCAAGTCCAATGTAAATATCCAGTTGTTCTAAAAGATAACACACAAGTCATACAATGCAAATTTCATTCTAATACCATATAATTGAAACACCATTACAGCAAATCCCAAGAATCAGTATTTCCAAAGTAAAAAATTGATATGCCCATTACTTCAGTTTCCAATTGAAATCCACAGTCGGTTGGTTTTTATTTTTTGTTCTCAAGGAGGATCAAAATGACATCACTATGTTAGAATCAGTCCCAGGTTATCCGATTGGGGCTCATCAGACCACTGCAACACTCAGAATGCTCTGCTGCAGGTTAGACACGGACCATATGGACATTTGAGGTGCTTCTCTTAACTTTTGTGCATCCCATGTTTCTTCTAGGCTAATCCAATTCTACCTTGCTCATAGAGCAGAGCTTTTCCTCTGATGATGGAAGGCCATACTGGGTGGTCCAATGTTAGCATCTCCCGTGTAATACACCAGTTCTAAAGTTGTTGAAATCTTGAGACTGTCCTTGTATCACTTTTTCTGACCATCTTGTGGGCATTTGCCCTGTGTGAGTTCTCCATAAAATAAACTTTCTGTCAAGCTTTCAAACAATGTAGCCAGCCCAGTGAAGCTGTGCTCCCTTTAGTAGAGTTGGAATATGTGACAATTTAGTTCGAGAAAGGACCTTAGTGTCTGGTACCTGATCCTGCCAGTTGATCTTCAGAATCTTCCTAAGAATTCAAATGGAAGCGATTCATTTTCCTGGCATGGCGCTGGTAGACTGTCCAAGTTTCACAGACGTATAGCCATGAGGTCAGCACAATAGCACTATAGACCTTCAGTCTGGTAGTCGGTCTAACACCTCTCCCCTCACAAACTTTCCTTTGGAGTCTCTCAAACACACACTGAGTAGCTCTGGTAATGCATGGGTCAATCTTATTACCAATGTGGACATCCTTGGAAAGTATGTTTCGGAGGTAAGAGAACTTATCTACTTAACATTCTGAACTTCTCCATTTGCTGTGACTGGTTCCACATACACATGGTGTGGTGCTGGCTGATGGAGGAGCTGGGTTTTCTTGGTGTTAATTGTTAGGCCAAAATTAGCAAAATCAGCAGCAGAGAACTGATCCATACTTTGTTGCATGTCAGCTTTGGAGGCTGCATTGAGTGCACAATCATATGCAAACAGAAAATCGTGCGCCCACATTCCTTCCATTTTAGTTTTAGTTTGTGGCCTTTTTCAGGTTGAAGAATATACCATCAGTGCAGAAGTTGCCTTTGATTCCAGGTTTGTTCTCACTGAAGGCTTTTGACAATATGGCTGAAAGCATGATACTAAAAAGCATGGGGGCAAGCACACGGCCTTGTTGCACTCCACTGGTGACTGGGAAAATTTGAGAGCATTGCCCGTTTTCTAGAACCTGGGTAAGCACCCATCATGATATTGACATTCTATGCTGAGGAACTTCTCTGGGCAACCAAATTTTGACATAATTTCCCATAAACCCTCACTGACAGTCTCAAAGGCCTTGGTCAGATCTACAGTGTTGTATCCAGACTTCTGTTCTGCTCCTAGCATTTCTCCTGGAGTGGTCAGGCAGTAGAGGGCTGAAACTCCTGAGTCAATGCACTGAGGACCGTTAGAGCACTTAAGGCTAATTACTGATTGGACAGTACTCTATGGGCATGTGCTTGGGGAATGGCCCTTCCCATTATCCTGTGCTGGCTCGATAATTGGTGCATACAGAGAATTGTAGGAGGGGCTAGGGAGTGGAGTAATATGAGCCAGGGTCACTTTGGCGTAGTCGAGGGAGAAGGAAGGTCGCAGAGATTTTACTTCCATCCAATCCAATCCTACCCCTAAAGACCATGAACAAAGACTAAGGACTTTTGCTTATCCCGATTCCGGCTGATTCTAAGGTATCCAGGGTGCTAACGCGGTCATTACACTTGACTATTCCTTAGTCCCTTCTGTAGCCACACTGGCTCTTAGAAGGATGTAAGGATCAGCCTAGGAAGGCCGACTCTGGCAAGACAATCTATTCCCTTTAATTTTATAGAGATGGACAATGGAGGCATCTTTGAACTTCTGGGACAGAGCTTCTTCTTGTCAACCAGCTTTTTATGAACAGTGGACCTCCCACCTTATTAATTACAGTGGGAATAGAATCAGCCCCCAGTGCTTTGCCACACTCAAGTAACCTAATGACATTCAAAAGTTCTTCAGTTGGAACTTCAGCTAGGGAGTAATTGATTTCAACTTGAAGTAAATGGTCAATAGCTTCAGCCTTTAATGATAGTCTTTGAGAACACTAGGGAAATGTTCAGCCCATCTCTTGAGGATTATGCCCATACCATTAATCAATGAGGCACCATCAGCACTGAGTAGTTGAGTTGCCCCATAAGTCTTTGATACATAAATTGCTGCCAGTGCATCCTAAAACTATCTAGCTGTTACTATCAGTATAAAACTTAATTTTATCTGCCCTTTTACTGAGTCAAGAGTCTTGCATCTCTCTAAGTTTTGATCATACTTTTGATGGACTTGAATGCTACCTTTTTAGAGCTTTATAAACTATCCTGCTGGTATATCCTGTGAGTTCTCGCTTTTCATTTAGCAGCTTCTGAATTTTCCCATCATTTTCATCAAACCAGTCTTGATGTTTGCTTAAGTTCTGACCCAAATGAGCAAATGCAGTGCCGTACACCAGATCTCTGAAAGCTACCCACTCCGTTTCTGTTCCATTGTTATCAGTTGTGTGTTGACTCAACTTAACTCTCCAAGTTGGCAACAAACTGTTCCCTCTCAGAGAAGTGCTCTAATGTGTTGACATTAATTCTTCTAGTAGTCTTTTTGCCTTGGGGCCACTGCTTTTATTGAATGCAAATATTCAACTTATTTGTCCATTGTACTGGAAGAGGACCATGACACGGGGAAGTGATGCCATGATATGCAAGTGAGTTGGATTTAAGTGAGGGAGGGCTTGTGCAAGATCGCCTGTCTCCCCTTCCCCTCCAGAGTCATCTGAGTTCATCAGTGATATATAGATCAAGATGAGTGGATATGGCCCTCATTCAACTTGGAAAAAAGATAAGCCTATAAACAGTCCAGCACTCTACCCCATCCATTGCCTTCCATCACCTTCACATCCTATTTATGTCTTCTCTTCATGATCATAGTCTATTATGTTTACAGCCAATGCAAGGGTGCATCCATGAAGTATTATTGAGTTTAGCTAAATGGAATACAAGTGTTGGTGATGAGAAAATCCTGAGATGTACCAATGTTCAATAATAAATTGCTATTACTGGTAATCCGAGTCTACTGTAGCATTAAAGTCACCCAGAATGACAAGCTTGTCCTCTTTTGGAACATTAATAAGGGTTAGGGCATAAATTTTGTTTGACCTCACCAAGGTTTGTCATGATGGAAGTATAAGTACTGAGGATGGTGATATGGAATTTCCCTGCAAGTGGCAGTCATATTCTCATGAAAATCTCCTTTTGGAAGGCATGTGAGCACTTGTTTATTAGATTAGTGTTGATTGCAAAACCTACACCATCTTCATAGCACTCTTTTCCACTGCAGCAACTCCAGAAAAATGTGTATCCAGCTTCTTTTTCAGTAAGCTGGCCTTAATTTATCAGCCTTGTTTCACCAAGGGCTGCTATTTGGATGCAATACTATTGAATTCTCTTGCAACAGGAGCCATTTTCTTGCAGGTGTACTGGATTTTGTGTTGTTTATAAATAGATGCACATTCCAGGTACTAATGGGGAGCATGATCAACTTTGTAGAAGTTTTGTACATTTTTTAGTGTTTCAACTGCAGGTAGGATCCCTGCCTGCCTCAGTAATCAGACCAGGAGTGGGTAAGCAGAAAATGTTTAGGGTATCTTTTCTAGATAGCCTTCATCACATACGGAGGTGAGCAATAATCCTTCAAAGGTTGCTCCGACACTCAAGAACTGCCAAATCCCACCGCTACTTCCAGTGAGATGACTGGCCTGGGTCCCCCGTGTGCAAGGTTGTGACCACAGCTCCAGTGTATTGCACCGCTGCTTCATCACTCACCCACTGCCACGGGACTTTGAGGGTAGAAATGGTAAAAGAGTTGCTGTAAGTTGTAAATCTTACTTCCTCCTCCAGGGTCATCACTCTCCAATAGCAGAACAGTCAAAATGACTGGTGATGACTCAAAATGCAATAGATGACCTTAGTGTCTTTGATGTCTAACCAAGCTCTAAGGGTTCCACAATAATTGCTTCACCTGCCCTCGTGGTAGTTGGAACAAACTGTCCTCATCTGCCAAGGGAAGTAAATCTTTACATGCTGGGGGTAGACACCTCCTAACTCACCATAGGGTTTGAGGCCTCTCGATTGCCTTCAGTCTGGCTTAGCCTGTCTGCCAAAATGATTTGCTGAAGCGTGACTGCTGTGTATGCTACAACTTCTTGGAGCCATAGGGGACAGTTAAGTGGATCAATCCCCAATGAGGTTCATTATCAAACCCAGTTTCTATCCAGCTATAATCTCAAAACCCATCATTTACAAATTTGACTGCTTCAGTGAATTTCTGATCTCCCTGCCATGGGCATATCCTCCAAAAGTGCAGATCACAGTTTATCCACCCCTTCTCTTCATATGGGATTTTGGTTATATCTTCCTAAAAATCTTCCATCTATTCCAATTCAGTGTGTTGACCTTTCCCTAGGTTCCTCAATAAATAATGCATACATAATAACAAAGCGCAATCTCTCCATTGATTGGGTCAAGCCCTTGTTATATGACAAACCCTCTTTATTATCTTACATCTCTCTGATGGCATCCGTGATACTATTTTCCATAAAAATTCCTTTTAAAATTTATTGATGTATTTTTGGTTTTATATTATATTCATTTTCCAATGTATTATTCCCCATCTTCACCAGAAGGTAATCTCAAATAACAAAGACTAAAAAAGTGGGGGGAATTAACAAAATTAGAAAAATTAACAAATCTATCCAAAAAAAGCCTGAAATTATAGTGTCTCTCACCCCTTACAACCCAACCACACAAAAGTAGAGGTGTCTTCTAACATCTCTTTTTGTGGGTAAGAATGATCATTATCATTTCAAAGCATTCAATTTCAATTAATTTTTGTTCTTTCCCATTTGCATTGTGGTAGTAGTTTAGTAGTTTCAGATATTTCTGACTCTTTGTGACCCCCATGTGAGATTTTTTTGGTAAAGATACTGAAGTGGTTTGCCCTTTATTTTTCTAGTTCATTTTTTTATTGATGAGGAAACTGAGCCAAACATGGTCAAATGACTTGCCCAGGTTCACTTAACTAGCATCAAAGGGTAAATTTGAACTCAGATCTTCCTGACTCCAGGCCTGGTATCTTTATCTATAGTTGTTATTGTATACAGTTTTCCTGATTATGCTTAATTTCCTTTTTATCGTTTCATATAAGTTTTTTAATGATTCTCTTTATTCTTCATACCCATCTTGTCTCATTCATGGACCAGGATTTTGTTGGCCATTTCACAAGAGATGGACATCTACTTTTAGTTCTCTACTATGACCAAAAATGATGTTATGAATAGTTTCATGTAGATATATAGTCTTTGTTTTTGTTATTAACTTTCTTGAGGTATATACATAGCAATGAAATCTCTGGGTCAGAATAAGGATGTTTTAGTTAAGTTTTTTTATCATAATTTTAAATGTTTATTTAGATTTTATTCCCAAAGGATAAAACCCACTCTTTGAAATTACACAGGATAAAATGGAAGCACCTCATTGTTTTAACATTGCAAAATCAAGAAAAAAAATGCACAAACACAATAAATGGACTCAAAATTATTTTAAATATTTCCTGGCGTATTGTATTTAGATTAGTGTAAATCAGATTCTAATAGATTTCAAAGGTGAAGAAATAAGTTTTGTATTCCAATTTGAACTATAAATAAATGAGGAATTTTGTTCTGGCTCCTTTTGCAACTTCCTCAGTATCTGTATCTTTTGTTCTTTACCTTTTGAAGAAAACATTGTAAGGCTGCTGCCTTTTGGGGCATGGATAAGGATCAAGAACTTCCTTGACACATCCTCTGTCCACACAAGTTTGAGTTGGAGGAAACCCAACTTCCCCGAAATTTTCAGGTGTGTTGGGAGGAATATAGTAGAAATGGTGTCTTGAAAAAAGAAGCTAGTTTCTTTTCTCTTTCTTCTTCTGGAATATCTTCATAATGAATTTCACATCCTTATTTGTATGTAAGAGCCATTTTCTCCGCTCTTCTTCCTTCCATACCTCTTCAGTGTGATAGGAATTTTGCAACATGGTCTTTTATCATCTTTAAAATAAAGACTCTCCAAATGCTTTTTTTGATATATCAGATCTTCATGACTGCTTAGTTTCTTTGTAGCAACTGATAAATCTTCATCTTCTACTTAAAAAGATTTTCTTCTGGCTCACACAGTAGAGAATCATCTGTCAAATAAGCTTATATTCACATTGGCAGATTAAACAGTTTTAATAAGTGAACATTCACTTTTCTTTCTCATTTTGGACTTTCTCTCTCTTCTGCTCCTGCTTCTTAATTTTTAAAAGCATAGCTTCACTAATCAACATACAATTCATGCCCTCCTGATCTTGACTACCCTCCTTTATATCGGTTACAGTAATATCCATTTTATATTGAGAAATATCTACTGCTGAAACTATAGATCTTCACTGGATACTTTCTAAGGAGGATTTATCCTGATTATCTTGTAAAGAGATAATTTGTAGAATTTGTGCTTTAAGTTACTCTGCAAGGATTTCAGTGAAGACCTGGGGCAAGTTCATGCTGTTTGTGTTTCATCCTGCCTTTCATTTTTTTATTGGCTCATAGCCAATAGTAACTTTCAGGTCATCAAAAAGACACTGATTTTAGATTTTTATTGCAGAAGTAGAGAGATTTTGAAGGCAGGATTTTCTTTTATTTGTAGCTGTATTTTTTCTTAAATCCAGATGATTTATTGTGGAACATAACAATGTATTCCTGGAAACAGAGTTTTTCTTATGACCTCTGCTTTAATGTAGCTCCCATTTAAGTTTGTGCGACAAAAGGAAGATCCTTTGTAATGGGTTTGAAAGCACCATAAGAAGCCATTTGCCTAAATCAGTTTTTATAAATCTCGTTTCCTTGGGTTTTATTTCCATGAGGGTAGTTAACTGAAAAGCGATCAAGTTAAGGTTTTATCCATTACAGTCTCCATTGATTGAATGATGAGTACCCCTTTATCAAAATAGGTTTGGGGGCAATATTCATTTTCTTTTTCAGCCTTCCTTTTGAAAGCTTCTTTGCTTCCCAGTAGTTTCCATGGCACAACCCCCCCCCACCACCTTTTTTTTAATCTTTTGGATTATCAGTCTCAACCTGTGTCATTAATTCATTTATATTCTTTCTCACAAGCATTGGTTAATGCAAGAATAGTGATCAATAACGGTGCTTGTTTGAAAAACAAGATTAATGCACATAACAAGACTAGTGTTTTCGTATAGTGATGTAATTTTCTGTGGTCTGCAATTAGAAGTATTGCTGAGGACATTTAAGTTTTAAGATAGGTCTTTTTCCCAGACTCTAAGAGAAAGGGACAAGGTCTTTTCAAGCCTAAGTCATTTTTCTTATTAGAATAAGTCCATAAAACAGGAGAAAATGCCTGAGTCACTCAGTCAACTTCTGATGGAATCCTTGGAGAGGAATCTGAAAGTTTCAAACCATCATCTTTTTTTGTGGATTTCTGAAAGGATTATTATTTCTTTGGCACTGCTCCCGTTTTTTAGTGCAGTTCTTCAATGAGAGGATTCAAAGCACTTTGAGTGTCATATTCTTCTTGAACACCAAGTCCAACTGTTTCAGCAACAACTACAGCAAAGTTAAAAAATGGTTTCTCAATGGATTAATGGTTGGTATCTTGGATATTAATCATAGTTTATAATGTTTGATCATAAGTATCTGCTATGAAAATTTCACTTTCAAAGTGGTTTTGATGCAATTGACTAGATTTTAGATCTTTTGTTATTTCATTTGTACACAAAATGTGCTTCAAATCAATTATATGTTTGCTCTCTATATTGCACTCTGTATATAGGTTGTCCTTTCTTCATAGTCAAGTTCATGAAATAAGAAAGTCTATATATGTGAATCAGGGAGGATTTCCTCAGGCTTTGCTGCCTTATGCTGGTTCTTCTCAATTTTCTGATGTAATTGATCTGAAAGTTTTGGGGTTTTGTTTTCTTCTCGAAGGCATTCTTATAATTCATGAGTTCAGTGATAAGTTTAATTAAGATTCTGCTACTGGAGGAACAGCTAGGTAATGCAGCGGTTAGAGCACTGGTCCTGGAATCAGAAGAACTTGGAATTCAAATAAGTAATTAGATTCTTGGCACTACCCATGTGATCCTGGACAAGTTGCTTCCTCCTATTGCCTTAAAAAAAATTGTTGCCAGATATTTTCTTTTTTTGAGAATCCTTATCTTTTATTTATTTTTAAACATGGAAAAATATATGTAAATCCAATATAGGCATATATATGTATGTAATTATCTTGATTTACAAGGAAAAATCAGATCAAAAAAGAAAAATGAGAAAGAAAATAAAATATAAGCAAACAAAAATAAAATAAGTGAAAATTCTATGTTGTGATCCACACTCAGTTCCCATAGTCCTCTCTTTGGGTGTAGATGGCTCTCTTCATCACAAGATCATTGTAACTGGCCTGAATCATCTTGTTGAGAAGAGCTACATGCATCAGAATTGATCGTTGTATAATCTTGTTTCTATATATAATGATCTGGTTCTGCTCATTTCACTTAGAATCATTTCCTGTAAGTCTCTTCAGCCTCTCTGAAATCATCATGCTCATCATTTCTTATAGAACAATATTATTCCATAACATTCATATACCATAACTTATTCAGCCCTTCCCCAACTGATGGGCATCTACTCAGTTTCCAGTTTCTTGCCACTACAAAAAGGGCTGCATAAACACATGTGAGTCCCTCTCCCTCCTTTAAGATCTCTTTGGGATATAAGCCCAGTAGAAATACTGCTGGATTAAAGGGTATGCATAATTTGATAACTTTTTGAGCATAGTTTTAAATTGCTCTCCAGAATACTTGGATCCATTCACCGTTCCATCAACAATGTATCAGTTTTTCCACATCCCCTTCAACATTCATCATTATCTTTTCCCGACATCTTGGACAATCTGAGAAGTGTGTAGTGATATCTCAGAGTTGTCTTAATTTGCATTTCTCTGATCAATAGTGATTCAGAGCACCTTTTAATATGATTAGAGATGGTTTCAGTTTCTTTGTCTGAAAATTGTTCATATTCTTTGACCATTTATCAGTTGGAGAATTTTCAAACTCCTCTTGTCTATTCCTGTTCAGTCATTAACACAACAGTCACATAGCACTGCTCTTAATGACATTTGAAAACTTTAATGGTATCATAAAGGACTTTTTGTTGCTTTCTCACTTGCTGATTTTTGATCAACAAAATACTAAAAGTCTTCCAGTTTTTGTGCACTAAAATCCATTCCTTTTTCAGCTTGATTATTTTGATCTGTAAGGCTTGTATTTCAAAAAGCCTTAGCTCTAAAAGGCCAAGGTCTCCCACTGCATCTGGGGCCATCTTGCCATGATCCCAGATGGCTCCGCAGGAAAGGAAAGCAGGCTGGTGATTATGTACAGCTCTTTCTTAGCACCCAATTCGCTTGTATGTCATGGTATCACCTCCCCGATATCGTGGATCCTTCCACAACAGAGGACAAACACAGTAACCTTGGTCAGGACTCGCCTTCAGGTTTGTGCAGAGATCTTAAAAATCACAGTTTCTGTGGAAATACCCGAGCAGCCCTACTGCTGTTGGCAACGTCCACTTTGCTTTCTCCAGTCCCAGGGCTCTCACCTGGCAGTCACATTACACGGTTAGGAAGTTGTTGAGAAAGAGGTTGAAGACTATTGGGAGACCCCAGGGCGCGCTGCTGTGGTGAAGGAGAGAAGCTCTCTCTGCCCCACCGGAAATGAGGGAAGTCGGGACGAGAGGGACCGTGAGATCTGGGGTCCCGCGAGGCAACCGGACTCCATGCAAAACCTCTGGGCTCCTGCAGAACCGAGGAGCGTCTCGGTAAAGGAGGAGAACCGGTCCATCTGGGACAGGGGAGAGGTGGCAGGGAGTGAGCCGTGGGCTTTCACCACTCCAGCATTCTCACCACTCCCGCGCTCTCCTGCATCCGAGCAGTCCAGGGATCTTGGGGCCTCACTTTTGCCGAGGAGGGAAAGGGGAAAGAAGGGAAGACTAGATTATTCTTTAAAATTTTCAAAAAAAAAGCTTTTTATTTACAAAACATATGCAAGAAAAGTCGGATCAGAAAGATCGGATGAGAATGCTATCATTCTCACTCTCTCTGTTATTAGTTTGCATTTTTTTCTGTTTTTCTTCTTCCTTCTTGATCTGGTTTTTCTTGTGCAGCAAGGTAATTGTACAAAAATGTCAAAAATGGATTTAACATGCATTTTAACATATTTAACATGTATTGGGATCTCTGCCAGCTAGGGGAGAGGGTGGGGGAAGGAGGGGAAATTTGGAACAGAAAATTTTGCAAGGGTCAATGTTGAAAAAATTACCCAAGCATGTGTTTTTTAAATAAAAAGTTTTAATAAAAAAAGAAAAGAGTATGCAAGAGAGAGTCAATAGCTTGGAAAAGGAAGGCAATTCCTTAAAAAATACAATTTCCCAAATGAAAAAAATCCATTGATGAAAACACCACCTTAGAAAAGTAGAATTGATCAAATGGAAACATTTACAAAAGCTAACTGAAGAAAGTCACACATTAAAAACTAGAAAGGGGCAAATGGAAGCCAATGACTCTATGAGACATTGAGACATCAAGAATGAATCAAACAGGTTCTTTTGGTAACTATGGATTTCTATAATGTGAGAGTTACAAAAACCCTTAGAAATATAACTTAAATTGACCCAATTTTGCATAAACAATAGAGGTAGCATAAAGTTTGGTAATTAATAATCTTTTTGTTATGTTTTTTCAGTAACAAAGAAGTCAAGAGTTTTGCTTTTATTTCCCTTCTCTCCATTGGTATCGTCTATTCTTTTAGTTACCTCATATGTGTCTCAATGGCCTCAAAATTGTTTTGACTCCTTCCCATACATTGTTTCTTTAATTCCTACTTTATTCCTTTTTTCTTGTCTCACTATGATAGCTAGCATTGTTGATACGATACTGAATAATACTAGAGATCTTGGACAACCTAGTGTTAGTCCTGATCTTATTGGGAATGCTTCTAGATTATCCCCATTGCACAAATGCTACTTATTATTTTAAGAAAGATTCCATCAATTTCTGTGTTTTCTAGTGCTTTATTAGGAATGGGTGTTTTATTCTGTCAAAGCCTTTGCCCGCATCTATCATTAGAATGTGATTTTTGCTTTTTCCTTTTAGAATGAGCAGTTATTGTGATAGTTTTCTTAATATTGAACCAGCCTTGTATTCCTTGTATAAATCCTATTTGGTCATAATGTATGATCTTTGTGATATATTGTTGGGATCTTCTTGCTAGTGTTTTGTTTAAAACTTTGGCGTCAACCTTCAGTAGAAACTTGGTCTATAGTTTGCTTTCTCTGTTTTTGCTCTTCCTGGTTTAGGTATCAAAACCATATAAAGAATGAAAGAAATAAAAGCAATTTGATAGAAATAATTCTTTACCTACTTTTTCAAATAATTTATATAATATTGGTACTAATTGTCCTTAAATGTTTCATATAAGTCACTTGTAAATTCATCTGGTCTTGGAGACTTCTTAAAATCACTGATGGCTTGTTCAATTTATTTTTCTGAGATAGGGTTATTTAAATATTTGATTTCCTCTTCAACCAATCTTTTCATACTTATTAAAATATAATTTCTTTTTAATGGTGCTATTTGGTGCTTTGCATGACCAGTGCCTTCCAATTCTTTTTCTGAAGTATTTTTTTTATGACACAGTTGTGAGGCTCTTCTGTCACTGGCCCCTCCCATCTGTTCATCCTAAACTACATTCTCTGACATCTTTTTCATTGTTCTCCACTCTACCTGCAACTGCAATGAATTCTTCAAATTTTAAAGCACATGTTAATTTAATTTGGAATATCATATCTAGCTTTTTGTTGAACATTGTACTTCCTCAACCTTTAAAATATATGTTGTTACATATTTTGTTGACATTTTTCTTTAGTAGTTTTTTAGAAGGGCTTTTCCAAAGTGCTACAATTAAAGCCCAGGGTTTCATGAAATTTGGTGGTCATTGCCTTTTGAGACTTGGTAAATTCAGCTCTACCAGTGCCATTTTTTATGTCTTCAAAGGAAAACTGAATGCCATCTCTTCATTTAGTTGCCAGTTCTCTTTACTTTATGGTTTCATTTTTATTGCGAATGCCATGATTAATATGATTGTGTTTTTCTAGGAAGATGTCCACTCATTAGTCAGGTAACAACTTGTTAATTTTTGTAGATAGGAAAAATGATTTTATGATTTTTAGTTTCCTCTTTGCCATTTCCCCTATCAATGTTTTCTACCATTGTGCCACTATCAGTGCTGAAGCTCTAAGTAATCACACTGAATGGGATTGTCTTCTGTTTTCCTTTGCTTCATGGGTTGCCCTGGTCTGAGAAATCATTACTTCAACAAAAAATGGGAAAGTCTCAAGGAGGGGTGGATTTAGAAGTGAGGCCAATGAGTGAAATTGGGCTTGAGTTTTGAGGTGCCTGTAGGGCAATGGTAGAACAAAAGCTTCAGAAAGGCATGGACTATATGTCTTTACATACCTAGTATCTAGCAGAGTGCCTGACACATTAGTAAATGCTTGTTTATTGATTGACCAGTAGGAAGTTCTAGCAGGCAACTAGTAATATGAGATTACAATTGAGAAAGTAGAATAAGACTGAGCATATAGGTTACAGATAATAATTGACCCAGAAGCATAGATGAGATGACCAAAAAAAAGCCAAAAAAAAAAAACTCTTCAAAAAAGAACTTAAAGAGTATACAGAGAAAAGAACAGAATATGAAAGATGATGTGTTGTAAAAAATCAGGAAGAAGAAATTATCTCAAATTAATAAAAAAATATTGTCATATACAGTAGCTAGAATGCTTACATGCAGATAGTCTATGAGAAAAACTACAAAATTCTCTTAAATTGTCCCATTTTTTACATCCTCAGTCAAACAATCTGGTTTCTTCTCTTTACCAAACATTGTTCCCCAATTGACATATTGATGCAATTTTTTTTTTCTTAGAACAGAGTAGAACCACTGTTTTTGAGACCATCTAGAGTTCTTTTGTATTCATAATTCAGCAATTTTACAGCTACTTTACTTCTTTTTTATGTTTTGTAATCTTGTGGGTCATCATGAATTACTTTCCCTTATTATGATATTCTGTTATAGTTATACACATAAAATTTAACCCTTCAGTTTCTCAATTTGAAACTATTAATAGTCTCATAATTTTCTAACAATTCTCTAAGCAGTTCATCTGACTAGAAATTATATTCTATTTGTGGAATAGGTAAGAGGTCCATAACACAGAGAGAATTAATAAAATAAGCAAAATCACAATAGTATGAGTAAATAAATTCAATGTGCTTTTAGCTTTAGGGGTGTCAAAGCCTTTGGCAGTCTCCATGATCTGTTCCTTCAGATGTCTGGTGAGTATCTCTTGTACATATATCAGACATTTGTGAAAGGATAAGGAAAAGCTCATGAAGGCATTTCCTTCAGCTTTCTGGATTTCAGGTCACTTGTGGAGATTCTCGAGGTAAATTTGCTAAAGTTTCCTAATTATAAGACTTGGTATCATGTAGTGAAAAACCTCACAAAATATAATCAGATTGGTCTTCCAAGAATTAATTCGTATGATAAAAAATCAGTTCAGACCTTATGGAGCTGATAGGAAGAACATTAAAGTGGGCTAGTCAGTAAGGTTTTATTTTTTAATCCATTATAGCATTTCAGAGATGGTTGACTTTTGCAAAAACAAGATTCGTTTTTTAAAATTACAGTTTTACCTAACATGGTTAGAGAGATTTGCTATAAAAAGGATTTTTGTTGTGACAGCACTGAGGCTTTTCTTCCAAGCATAAGATTATGACCTTTTACAGTCATTTATCATAAGTATAACAAGATAAAGCATCCTTAGTTCTATTAGATTTCAGATAAGAGTCAGGTTTTGGGGTTTTTTTGTTTATTTTTTTTTGTAACGGCCAATTATATAGCAAAGTTCTATATTATTCACAAAGTATAATACCCAGACTCAGAATTAACTAGGTGGGAAATATTCCTGCTCAAAAAAAAAAAAAGAAAGAAAGAATAC
Organism: Antechinus flavipes; assembly: GCF_016432865.1. NCBI lineage: Eukaryota > Metazoa > Chordata > Mammalia > Dasyuromorphia > Dasyuridae > Antechinus > Antechinus flavipes. Next base: position 683,515,082 of record NC_067399.1, read on the forward strand.
AAAAGGAAACTAAGTCAAGAGGATCCTGCCATTATTTTGCTAGGCTGTTATCTTATCCTTTCCAGGCACAAATCTGTAACAGGCCCAACCCTAACTCTATCCTAGTCCTGAATCTTAACCACCTCTAACAGCTTTCAGATCATATGCCCTTTGAGCAGTTCATGGCATTTTCTTTGAATGGTAGATTACTATTATTTCAGATAATTCAGACTACTGTATCTGAACTCAAAACTCAGAACACACCAAATTGCAGTTCCCAAATTTTACCTCAATTTGTATTTCAAATATTTTACCCCAAATTACAAGTTTCACTGATCATAGCATAAAAAATTGACACTCCTTTCTTTGTTGTTTCTTATTTAAAAACTCATCCTGAGGGAGAAAAAACTAATCATTAGAATTTTTTTTTAATCACATTGTAGAATTCCACATAGATAGTGAATATATAATATATGGCTATTTACTGTAAGTCTCCAGAATAACAGTTTTCTTCTGTTAAACAAATAACATTTTTAAATTCGCACCTCCTGACTCCATCAAGTCCCTCTTTGGGCACCAAAATGTAATGTTCTCTGGTTTGGTTTTCCTAGTGGTCTTTGGGCAGCCTTCCTTCCAGTCAGAGTAATTATCATAAGTACAGACAAGTATTAAAGTTCAAATCCTTTATTATCTCCTTCCTGATTCTGGGTAGTTTTCTGGAGAGCCTTTCAGACCAGTCTTGGTCTCAGTGGAAAAATGCAGGAGGAGAACCTGCCACCAGTGGTTTGACTGAAGATTAAATGAATATCTGTCCTTGGTTCCAAGAGCTTGAGCTCCCTCCTGTCTTCTCTGCCTTCTGAAAGCTTCCCTTCTGTGACTCTCAGTCCCTGCTTATATGCTCCACATTGAGTATAAACCAATCATTGTATCACGAGGAAACCATTATTTGTTGTAAGATTAAATCAACCATACTGAACCATGCTAAACTAGATAACCATTGTCTCATCAATTCCTCTTAGTACCTTGTAAGCATCCTTGTTTCAAGTTCAGAGTTCTGGCCCATAACATCTCCCGCTTTCTTTTGTTTTAGAACATAGGTGGTCATGACCTCCCTGACTTCTCAAGGATGTGAGAACCCCAAAAAGGAGGTGATCACCTTCCCTGACTCCTCAAAAAAGGGGTGAAAACACTATAAAAGGAGGTGATCACACCTCCCTGACATCTCAGGAAGGGAGATGAAAACACCAAAGGAAATGGGGAATCAAATCAGATTAGTGGGTTTCTGAAGGGTCTCACTTAAAACAGATATATATAATACCCATCAACATGGGAGTTATTGCACACAATTACATAAGCACATAGCAATATAACTAACACAGGTTAGTAGCATTACAATACTTACCATATTAATATATTATATTACATATTATTATATATAAATATAATAGAATATAATATAAAATACATTATATATATAATAATATATTATATATTATAATATAATAATAATATATTAATCCCTTAAGGCAAAATAAAATTTTAAGAAAATTCCATTGATGTTAATTTGGCTTAAGATGTAACTTCAATAGACACTATTCTGGGTATAATTCCAAATTTTCATTATCACAGATGAGCATATAAATCATTTCTATACTCAAGTAAATTTGTAAGTCCTCTCTTTACATTTTGGGAGTGATTGTTGTGATGAAAGAGGGGAATTCCAAATTCTCAGTAAACCAATTCCTTATTTCCAAATTTCTTAACATTTAGCAAATTCTTTTAAAGGGCAGATAAGAACCTGGGAAGTTTAAAGATGAGATTTTATAAGGTTTTTTTTAACATACTTATTCCACATAATAAGTAATTATTCTTTTTAAAGCAAAATACACACAATTAAGTATTTGATAGGTTTTAACATTATGACAATAGCTTCTAATAATGTAATTAATAGCATACTATCAAATGAAGTTAAGTTCTAATGATACAATTGTATCATCTTCTTAACAGCATTTCTTAGACAATAGTTTCCAAATTTTCACTATACCATACAATTTAGAAATATGATAATAATAAACTCATAGTTTATAAAGACAACCAATGAACAGTCATAGAACATGAAGACAAGAGATGACAGGGCAGAAGACAGTGTCCACTACAAAATTAAGCCTGTAAGGGAGGAAAGTAAGCCTAGAGCAAGAATAGTGGTCTAGGCAAGGAGAGAAGGTGTTGGTGCTGGCTGTCACAGAGAAGGCAAAGGATAGGTGCTGGTAGAGATAAGCAGAGAGAAAACTACCAGAATAGGAGCTTTAGATCAGACAGGAGAATTTCAAAGTCTGAGGTCATGGAGTGATGGATGTCAGTGATGGTGACCTACCACTTTGGTGGGTGGCTGAGGTGGAGTGAAGGTGAATATAGAATGTCCTGGGACTTTGGGGAGTTGGTGAACTAGGAGGGGCAGATATTGAAAGAAGATTACCCAGTAAGACTCCTAAGTGTATTTTGAATGCACTGTTTCTAATCACCTTTCTCCAAAAATATATTCTTGCACATTCTTGCACAAATAAAATTGGTTTTAAAAATTTGATGCCAGGGCAGCTAGATGATGCAGTGGATAGAGCACCAGCCCTGAAGTCAGGAGGACCTGAGTTCAAATCTGGTCTCAGACCTTAACATTTCCTAGCTGTGTGACCCTGGGCAAGTCACTTAACCCCAATTGCCTCAGGGGAAAAAATCTGATGCCAGAGTTTGGCCTTCATTCCCATTACACTCTGTCTTGAATAGATAAGTGTACATCTGCTACATTCTCTATCACTCTAGAGCCTTTTTGCATGAACGTTTTGATGATCAAAGTGATTTATATGGAGGATTCTGATATATGTGTTTCTCTCCCTCTTCCCCACCAATAGAGTGACCGACTTCTGATCAAAGGCGGGAAGATAGTCAACGATGATCAGTCATTCTATGCTGACATATATTTGGAAGATGGCTTGATAAAGTAAGTTTCTATGAAAACCTTTTTGCTTTTCAATCAAGATAATTAAAAGAAAATATCTCATCCCCATTACCCGCATAATTTTTTTGGTCATTGGGCCAGTGATCTATACATCCAGATTTGCAGGCTTTGTTCAAATGGCTAAAAGGAAGATATGTAAGATATTGGAAAAATGCAAAAGTCCATTTTCCTGGTGAATGAAAAAAGCTGTCTGGGCGCCTGCTTAGGGAGAAAGCAGCAGAATACAGTAGATTTGGAGACAGAAGAAATGTAAATTTAGCCCTCATGTGGACAAGTCTGGAGTAAGTGAAAACAGAAAGCAGCGACAGAAAGAGGTACAGATAGAGAGACAAAGACAAGAGAGAGACAGACAAAGAGAAAGCCACAAAGACAAAGACAGATGTAAAGCACTTAAATAGCTAGGGAAAGTCAGTTCAGTCACTCAGTTTAACAAGCACTTCTCATGCCCTTACCCGTGGGTGCTCTGCCCAAAAAATGTAATTAGTTTTGGTTTGCTGAAACCTCCCAAGATAGGTTTGGGGGTTCATGGGCTTTTTCAAAGACCATGCCTTGAATCTAGAGGGCTCAGGGCTCTCACTGATTGGCCGACAACAAGTCCCTTCTTGGTCATCGTTTGGGCCTATTGAGTGAAAGTAGGTACTGATTGTTTCCGTTTTGGTCAGAAATCCCAAGGGTCTTTCTCTCCCAGCTTGATTTTTTTAACCAGGTAGAAGAGGTCATGCTTTGCCTCAGTGCTCACCTAACCTTAATCATTGAGTATAAAAGATATAAAAGAAGATAAAGAGGCTTAAAAAGCCCAGTCTCCCACTGCTCTCTGCCAGCTCCAGTCATCCTGATCTGACCACTAGGCCCAGGTGGTGTGAGGCAGGTGACTTTGCCCAGCATCCCTCACTTCAGTCCAGCTCACTTTCCTGTCATGGCGTCACCTCCCAGATCTTCAAGAACAAAGGACAGACGAGAACTCGTTGGAAAGCAGGTGAAGCCATGAGCTGAAGCCCGGCCTCCTTTCCGGCTTCCTGGCCCGTTGGGACTGCCGTGGAGACATGGCCCCAGCTGCTTGCTTCCCAAGGACTGGGAAGGAGACGAGGCTTCCCAAGGGAGGGGAGAAAAGCTGCCAGCGTGCCATCCATGGGGACTCAGGGGGCTGCCTTCTGAAGGCATGGAGGAAGCACACCAAGCTGCTGGAGACACTTTGAGGGAGCCAGGGACAGGGAGGAGCCCAGGCAGCTCTGTTCTGGAGCCATCCTGTACAGGTGGGACAGAGTCAAGGCTGGCAATGGCTGGAGATGCAGTGGATGACCTTGGGGTCTTTGATGTCTGACTGACTAAGCACTGAGTGCTTCTCTACACCTGCCTCCCCCGCCTTCATGGCCATTGGGGCAAACTGTTGTCCTCCACCTATCCCACCAGGGGAAGCTTTATATGCTTGGGGTAGACACCCCCTAACTCACCAAAGGGTTTGAGACCTCTCAGTTCCTCCAGCCTGGTTTATCCCGTTTCCAAAACGCTGTACCTGGATGTGGCCGCTGAGCATGCTACAGCTTCTTGGGGCTGCGGGTGAGTGACAGGTGGATCAGGTGGATCAGGTGGACCCCAAAGGTGGAAAGGAGCCCTGACAAGGGCCCAGCAGCCCTCCCAGAGATACTAGTCTTCCCTAAATACCTCATGCCCCAAGAACCCTAGCAATGACCACCGGTTCCTAACCTTGGAGAGAAGCCGGCTTTGCTGAAGGAATTTTGCTTAGGATTTGAGGTCCTGAGTGGACAGAGACCAGAGGGCCTAAGACATCTCGGCAGAACGGGCAGAGAACTATGGGCAAATCCTTCTTCAGATTTCTGCTAGCTGGATGAGCCACTTAACCTTGGTTAGCTTCAGCTTGCTCATCTGTAAAATGGGAATGATAGCACTTCCCAAATGAAATGATGTATAGCCCAGCAAATTTAAAAGTGCTTTAGGAATATCTTCATTGTTACTCTGGCCTGGGCTTTGCACGGAGATGGGAAACCATGGGTCCCTGATGTGGAGGTTGGGGAGGAGGAGAAAGTGCGATCAGACACTCAGTGCCGGCCCTGACTGCCTCCTGGAGACCCCCAAGATCTTTCCCCGTAAGCAGATGCTCACCCACACACGCCATCACCTCTCCTTTCACACAGAGCCACAGGAGTCTCTGGCTGCAGATCCTCCTAATCAGCTCATTTTCTCTTTATAATCTGCTCTATAATCACCTCGCCTGTTCTTTTCAGACAAATCGGAGAAAACCTCATTGTTCCCGGAGGTATCAAAATCATCGATGCCTACGGCCTGCTGGTCCTGCCCGGCGGGATAGACGTCCACACGCGGCTGCAGGTCTCCGTCATGGGGATGAGCTCTGCCGATGATTTCCATCATGGCACCAAGGCCGCCCTAGCCGGAGGGACCACCATGATCTGTAAGTGTTACTCTATCGGGGGTCCCCAAAGCCTGCCAGGGGAGTCCTTGGCTTCAGAGCTACCCCCGGGGAACTCTACCTTGGATTTTTCAGGCTTGTTTCTCATTCCCCTTTGTGCATTCCAGGCAGATTTACCCCTCCCATCACCTTCCTGCCTCCATCTCCCATCCCTCTGCTTTTGCCCAAGCAGATGGCCTGGATAGCCCCCTCCTCATCTCGCCTGCACTCCCTGGAGGCCTTGGTTAGCTTCCTTCCCACCCAAGCTCGGGGGCCGCCTCCCCTACAAACCTTTTGGGACACCCGAATCACTCCTGCTTCTCCTTCCTTGACCTGCTCCGGGCTGCTTCCCTGCAGAGCCAGCGTGCCTTCCTTGCAGAGAGAAAAGCAGCTCTTTGGGGTCAGAGTTTGCCTGTGTTTGTTTTTGCATCTCAGACAATGCAGTCAATTCATACTGAATAGGACTGACTAGCCAGGAAACCACGTCCCCCAAGTCCACCTTGTGAGCCAGTGCCCCCAAGGAAGACACATTTCCAACCCACTTTCCCTTTCTTCTTCAAAAGTTGTACAATATCTTAGTGACTGTGTGACCTCAAGCAAATCCCTGAGCCTCAGTTTCCTCATCTGTGAAATAAGAGATTGGTTGATGGGCAATGATTGTTGTCTTTTGTCCTCAAAGAGAACCAAAATGACATTCTATGCTAGAGTCCAGTTCTAGTGTGTCCAACTGTGGCCGATCAGACCAAGCTCGGAATGCTACAGGTTGGACACAAATAGTCCCCGGGAACATCTGCGGGGGGGGGGGGGAGAACTTCTCTAACTTTGCACATCTCATGTTTCAATTCTGCTCTGCTATAGAGCACAGCTTCTTCTCTGATAAGGGCATGCCATGCTGGGCGGTCCTCCCAGTCATACCCCAGTAGGGTCAGCCCGAGGGCTCTGTAGCCCTTCAGTTGGGTGGTCAGTCTAATCCCTCTCCTCTCCCACCCTTTCCTTTGGAGCCTCCCAAGCCCTGAGCTAGCTCTGGCAATGCTTGTTCAATCTCATTATCAGTGTGGACATCTCTGGAAAGCCGGCTGCCAAGGTAAGCGGACTTACCCACAGCATTCAGAACTTCACCGTTTGCTGTAGCCGATGGCTGCTCATATGGATGGGGTGGTGCTGGCTGATGGAGGCCCTGGCTTTTCTTGAGTTGTTGGACCAAAATTAGCACAAGCAGAAGGTTGCCCCCTACTTTTTGAATTTTAGCTGTGGAGGCTGCACTGAGGGCACCAAAAGCAAGCAGGAAACCACTCGCCAGCATTCCCTCCACTTTAGTCTCGGCTCGGAGTCTTTTTAAGTTGCAATTGCTGACTTTTTCATTGCATGTTCATCCTCATTGAAGGCATTTGAAAAGATCATGTTAGAAATTTAGCATGGGAGCTAGCACGCGGCACTTTTCACTCCACTGGTGACTGGGAAAGCTCGAGAGCATTGCCCGTTGTCCAGAACCTGGGCAAACGCACCATCATGAAACTGACATATACTAATGAACTTCTTTGGGCAACTAAATTTTGACATAATTCCCATAACCCCTCACTACTGACAGTATCAAAGGCCTTGATCAGATCTACAAGTGTTGTACACAGACTTCTGTTCTGCTCCTGGCAATTCTCCTGAGTTGCCAATCAGCAAAAGCCATGTCAACTGTTCCTCAGCTCCTTCTCGCTCTCAGATGGATGACCTTCTTCCAGATGAAGGGTCAGTTTGTTCAAGAAATTGTCTCTGGCGAGACTCTTGCCGGCAAAGACTAAGAGAGACGCCCTCTCCTTCCCCTTGATTGTCACAGGACAATCTATTCCCCTTACCTTTACAAAGACGGACAATGGAGGCATCCTTGAACTCTTTCCCTCCTGAGGGGCAGAGAGTCACTCCCACCCCAAAGTGGGGAGAGGAACAGGTCTTTCCCCTGCTCCAAAGGCTTGTTGGGCAGAGCTCCAGATGGAAGCTCGCTCTGCTGTGGAGCATTGAACATTTCACCTGCAGAGATGTAACAAATGCTTGTGTTCAGCTGCAGACTTGCCACCTCTCTTAGTCCATCCCGGATTAGGCCCTTAAGGAACTAGTCATGGAAATTAAGCAAAGGTGAAAAATTGGGGGGGGGGGGGAAGAATGAGCATATCCTGAAGCAGAGCAGGCACACACTCAGCTCATTGCTTCTGGTGAGCTTCAAACCATCTGGCTTCCTGGCCATGGGCCAGTCCATCCTCACCCCAGATCTTCCTTAGCACCTTCAGCTCCATCTCAGAAACTGGCTGATCCAGCAGTAGACACACTTGGGCCCCTAGCCCTAACCCCAGCTGGGACAGGGATAGGGACGGGCCCGAGGCTGACAACTGCTGGGTTGTCTTCTCCTACAGTGGACCACGTGCTCCCTGAACCCGGGGTGAACCTGCTCACTGCCTATGACCAGTGGCGAGAAGCTGCCGATGGCAAATCATGCTGTGATTACTCCCTGCACATCGACATCACCCGCTGGCACGAGAGTCTCAGGGAGGAGCTGGAGGCCTTGGTGAAAGACAAAGGTGAGAATGTCAGGTTCAGTGATCAGGGTCAGTGCCTTGGGGTGGGACAGGCCAGACACCTCCTCTAAGTCTTGAGGCACAGCCCAGAATAGGGCTAGGAGAGCTCAGAGCTGTCTCCTTGGGATGCCTCCAAGGGTAGTGGGATCCCACTCCAGGAGAGCTCAGAGCTGTCTCCTTGGGATGCCTCCAAGGGTAGTGGGATCCCACCCCAGGAGAGCTCAGAGCTGTCTCCTTGGGATGCCTTCATAGTTCCGGGAGATTTTCAACCCAAAATTGAATGAACAGCCTCTCCTATGGTGAGTGCTCACTTGGTGGTTAGGCAGAGGCCTCAGAGCTCCCCTACTTTGAGCTTTGTCTAGCCCAGGTTCTGTTCGAAAGAAAGCTAATCAGATGTCACTAACAAGTATCTCCTCAATTTAGTAAAGACATGAAATGAGTGGTTCTTTCTGTGTCATTTTCAGGTGTGAACTCCTTCCAAGTCTTCATGGCCTATAAAGACAAATACCAGTGTACTGATGGCCAGGTAACTTTCACTTAAAATAGAACTAGGCAAAGGAAAAATGTTCTTAAGATATTTATGGATGAGATCTCCATGTATAAGAACATATGTATTTTTTTTTCCTTACTAGATGTATGAAATTTTCAGCATCATCCGAGAACTGGGAGCCATCGCACAAGTTCATGCCGAAAATGGAGACATTATTGATGAGGTATCATTTCATTTAGAGGAACATATGTTCAAATACATACATGACAAATTGGTCTGACAGATTAAGGACAAAAACACAAGAACTTTGTGTTTGTGTGAGACCATTACCAGGGAACTGACAATTTTCTTGTTTCCCCCTGTTTTTGTTGACTACACACCTCTCTTGGCTCCTAAACTGTGTGATAAGTCACTTATTCTCTGCTGTAGTGTCTTCATTTATAAAATGAGCCAGAGAAGGGAATGGCCAATCCCTTCAGTGTTTTTGCCAGAAAGCCCCAAATGAGGTCATGAAAAGTCAGCCCCATGAGGCACAACAAACGGGGACAAGTCCTCTTACTGTCCTTGGGACAAGCCCAGAGGGAGCCCTACCCTTAATGAGGCTGCCCTAAGACCACGGACGGAAGGCGCCAGAAAGTCAGCCCCCCTGAGGCACAACAAGCCAAGCTCAGGTAGTTCAGCCCTTAGTGAGGCTGCCTTAGGACCATGGATAGCAGCCAGGCACAACAAACTGGGGCAGGTCCTTTCACTGTCCATGGGACAAGCCCAGAGGGAGTCCAACCCTTAGTGAGGCTTCCCTAGGACCATGGACGGCGCCAGGAAATCAGCCCATGAAGGCACAACAAACCAAGCCCAGAGGGAGTCCAACCCTTAGTGAGGCTTCCAACTAGGACCATGGACAGCGCCAGGAAGTCAGCCCATGGAGGCACAACAAACCAAGCCCAGAGGGAGTCCAACCCTTAGTGAAGCTGCTCTAGGACCATGGACAGCAGCAGAAGGTCAGACCCACTCAGGCATGACAAGCCGAGCCCAGAGGTGGTCCAACCCTTAGTGAGGCTTCCCTGGGACCATGGACAACGCCAGAAAGTCAGCCCACTCAGGCACAAGGAACCAGGGCAGGTCACTCCCTGTCCTTAGGACAAGCCTAGAGGTAGTTCAGCCCTTAGTGAGGCTGCTCTGGACCATGGACAGCACCAGGCTCTCACTTCCTGGGGCTTTGAGGAATAAACTGGGACCTTTTCATGCTTGCTGGGGAGAGGGCAGAGAAATGGAAATAGGAGGACTGTTAGGAACTGAAACCCTTTGGGTAGAGTTTGAATCTGAGGAAGCATTAGGAAAGCTGAAACCTGGCACATACACTATTCTCTAGTTCTCAAAGTGCTATAGAATAGTTTAGAATAGGGAATAATAAGTATCCCACTCTCTGGAGCCTGACATCAGAGGCTCCTGACAGGAAGACCAGAGTTTGAGTCTGTTTTTGTTGTGTCAGTCCCTCAACCTGGCAAGTCCTGGCATTTAGATAATACCAGGATAGCCCCAATGATGACTAAAACATCTCCTGGGTTTGGGGCTCCATAGAACAATGTATATCTCCTGTGTCCTGGACTATAGTTCATTGCACAGAACTTAGTTTTCAGTTTAGTTCTGCATCATGGTGACTGAGATATTAATGCATAGAGCCCTGTCTCTACACCAGAAGGAAGGTCTGCCCTTCTCAACACCATGAACCTTCTAAGAATGGCTCCCAGGGGCCAACAATACATACGTTCTTCATTACTAACTGCCAAATGAAACTGCCTTTTTGGCTACTGGAACTCTAAGAAGATGAATTCTATGAGGTGATGGGATCAAGTCTGTGCATACCCCGGAGAAATGAGTATTAAAATTTTGTCAACGGGGCCTGTGGGTACTGACGCTTGAGGATGGTAAAGTAGAAAGAACACTGGACTTGGAAACTAGAAACCTGGATTCCAGTCTCTATATTTGCTGGGTGACCTTAAGAAATCACTCTGTGAGAAAATGCGTTTCCTCATTTGTAAGAATTATCTTTGCACTGCTTTCTACCTAAGGTCGGTGCAGAGAAAGTATCTAGTAACTTTCTAACAAAGCACGGAAAAATGGGAAGTGTTACGATTCTTGATTAGCTTTTGGAAAACTGAGTTCTCCTCCTGGCTCTTAGACTAATCAACCTTGTGTGACCTTGGACTGACTACGTCTTTGTTCTTCAGTGACTTCACTGGGAGAAAATGCTGCTCCTTGCCCACCTATGTTGGTGACAGTATCCTGAATGTCAGGAGGATGAAAGCAAAGTCACTTTTGTGAAAGTGCAAACATTTACTGTGTGATAAGACACCAATACAATGAATTGTTACTGGTGTCCTCGTGCCCTCAGATTTTTCCAAAGGCCATTTTTGCAGATGTGTGTTATGTGATGGCACTCCTTTAGCATCAGAGATTTTAGATTTGGGAAGAGATTTAAAGACCAACTATTCCAATTCTTCTCCCATTTGTCAGATGGAAAAACTGATTCCCAGAGCAGTGAAGTGATTACTCAAAGTCATTCAGCTAGCAGAGAACTGACTCAGGATATAAATACAGGTCTTCTTCTGCCTCCAGACCCAGTATTTTCTCAGCTACTCCTTTGAAGTTCCATTTATTCTTTTGACTGATTCACACTCCTATCTAGGTCCAGAATGAATTTAAGATGACTTAGAAAATGAAACAGAATTAAACAAGATAATTGCAATTAAGACAGAAGTCCATTAAAATAGGAAGAGAAAGGACTGGGAAGCTGGGGATAGTCAGTCTGTGGGTGCTGAATTTGGCTTTGAGTTTCCTGGAAGCAGAGGAAAAGAGTTCTATAGTTTGCCTTGATTAAAAAGGAAATACCCATGATATAATAGTTAATGAGGACTCTCTTTATTATCTGATTCTTTGTCATCCAGGTCATCCAATGGCCATTATGAAATGTTTTCAAACCCATTAACAAAAAAGCAAACACTCCAATAGTCATTTCTTGGAATAGCAAAGACCGATTCGTTCAGTGCAGTCAGTGACCTCTTCAGAACTCAGATACCATAGAGATTTCTGATGATTTAAAAGGCAGGCTTTGCTGTTTCTTTCTGGCTGATTTAGGAACAGAAACGATTGTTGGACCTTGGGATCACTGGACCAGAGGGCCATGTTCTTAGCCACCCTGAGGAGGTAAGAGATATCTTCCTGTGTCCATCTGGCTAAGTGCCAATACCAGTGCCTTCCCTTAGGGCTCTGACACTCATCTCCTTTCGTGGGACTAGCATTTGCTCATATCTCCATAGCCAAGACATCCCAAAAGATGCCTTAGGATCCCTTTCTCCCTGGGACATCAATAGTCTATCCTCAGCAGCTCCAGCCACAAACCCCAGCATTCCAGATTTTCTTCTTCACCAGTCCCTGGCTGCCTATGTTGGATAGATTTGGGGCCTAGCCAGAAACAGATCACTTCTACCCCAATTCAGAGCCTTCCAACAACAATCCCAAGTCTCATGTACCCAGAAGTCTCAATCACCCTAAATTACAGGGCTTCAGAAGCCAACTGGGAAATGAGAAGCATAAAATTCTTCCCTTCCTTCCTCCAGCCACTTTGCCAGAGCAGCCACACATTTCTCTCACTATAATCTCCATGGGTAGGAGAGGGTTGGTTTGCAGAGAGCCCTGACCAGCCAGAAGGGTACTGGAAGTGCTTTTTCTCGCTCCCTTACCTTTTCCCCCTCCTCTCCCCCTCCCTCTGTCTCCATCTCCCTCCTTTGACAGGTGGAGGCAGAGGCTGTGTACCGAGCAATCACCATCGCCAAGCAGGCCAATTGCCCCCTCTACGTCACCAAAGTGATGAGCAAAGGAGCAGCAGATACAATCGCTCACGCTAGGCGCAAGGGTAAGGACTAGGATCTCTAGGTCTGTTTTCCAGCTGCCCAAGGACATTGCTTGCAGCTCTGTCTCCACAAGGACCAGATCAAATAATCCTAGACTCTCTGCCCGTTAGCAGCTCATTGCCCCAAAGGACACAATCTACAGGCAGATCTCTTCTCCAACCATTATATCGAAAGGAACTCAAAGCAGTCGATCAGTAAACAATCGTTAAACACCTATGTGCCGGGCACTGTGCTAAGGGATGGGGATACAGAAAGGCAAAAGACCATCCCTGTCCCCAAAGAGTTTATCCAATCCAATGGAGAAGACAACATACAAATATATACAAAGCAGGCTATATGCAGGTAAAGAAGTGGAGGGAAGGCACTGGAATCAACAGGGACTGGGGCAGGCTTCCTGTAGAAAGTGGGATTTTAGCTAAGACTTAAATCTGGAGAGGTCAGTAGTTGGAATGGAGCAGGAAGAGCACTCCCGGCATGGGGGATGACCAGGGATGGTGTCCAGAGCTTTGAGATGGAGTTCGTTTGTGGAACTGCCAGCAGGCCATTATCACTGGATGACAGTATTTATCAGGAGCAAGGTCTAAAGGAATTAGAAAGGGACAAGGCAGCCAGGTTATAAAGACTTTGAAGGCATTTCTTATTTGCTCCTGGAGGTAATGGGGAGCCACTAGAGATTGTTGAGCAGGCAGATGATATGAGTGGAGCATATTGGCTCTAAGAAAATGGCTTTAGTGGCTGATAGAGGATGGCAGACCCACCTGTAGCCGGTTATTACAGTAGTCCAGGTGGAAGGCAATTGGGGGAGAGAAAAGGGAGCATGTTCCAGAGATGTTGCAGAGGTGATATTGGTGAACCTTGAATTAGAAAAGGAGGGGGTTGTGGGGGGAGATAGGGAGGAATTCAGGATGACTCAAGGTTGTAAACCATGGGACTGTGAAAAGGGTGGGACCTCTGGAGTAATGGGGAAGGTTGGTGGGAGGAGTTTAGGAGTAAAAATAATTCTGCTTTTGATTTGAGTTTAAGATATCTACTGGGCTTCCAGTTTGAGATCTCCAGAAGGTAGCTGGGAAAGTGAGGTTGAAGGTCAGGAGAGAGTTTGGGGAGGGATAGGGAGTGGATGGTGATTAAATCCCTGGGAGCTGATGAGCTAATATTTCTGGAGACAAGGGCCGGAGACAGAGCCCTGAGGGCCCCATGGCCGGGGGGCATGGAGAGGAGGGCCAGCAAAGGAGACAGAGGGACCAAGAGCCTGAAGATTAGGCTGAGTCCAAGAGAACAAACAAGACACTGACTTTATCCAGTTTTTCCAGAGGCAGCTTGTTCCCCAAAACTCCTATCACTGGAGGAAACAGCCCCCTGGCGTGGAGATCATCTGCCCAAAATTACAAGGGAGTGAGTGGAGAGGCAGATTTCTGACTGAAAACCCCATCCACCCTTTATTCACTTGGCATCAGTTTCCTGGAATCGGGCTGCACAATGTCCCCCCGGCTCCTGATGGCATCTGTGGACGGCCCAGAAGCGCCAGACCCCCAGCCAAGCTTGAATAAGGATAGACCTTGTCACACCTACGTTGCCATCCAACTTGTGCTTGGAGCAGCCTCCTGGGTGCGGGGCTTCCAATGGAAGTTGCCAAGGAGAAGCCCCGATCCCCATGGATCATTGCCTCAAACGCCTTTCTCTAGGCTCTGGCCGAATTAGCAGTGTCCCTTCCGCTGTGTGGGGCCCAGCCCTGAGCACAGCACCCGGGTGCGAGCTGTCCAAGGGAGAGCTTGTCCCCCCCCCCAGCATTCTCTGATGCTAGACCCCCCTTAATGCAGCCCTCCATCACGAGCTCTCCTTCCCAACCTCTACACCCCCCACTTTTTTACTGACTCCCTCGTGGTCCTCCAAACCCCCCAGATCTCGTTCACTCCCTCGCTCGCCTTCACTGTCCTGTATTTGGCTGAGACTTTCACCGGGAGAGGGAGCCAGACAAAGAGGGAGAACTGGATTCAGGATCCAGCACACCCGAGTCCCCCTCGGACGTATCCTAACCGTGGGACCCGGGACAGGCTGCCCGAGTGAGTGCTCCAGGCGGCGATGAGGGACGAGAGCTTGCAGACGAGCGGCTGAGCTGCTCGTGGCTGAGGTTACACACCAGGACTTCGTGACTCCCCACCACTCCACCCCCACGAGGGGCTGGAACTCCTCGGGGTAGCCGGCTTAGTCACTTCTCAGTCGTGTCCGACTTTGGGGGTTTTCTTGGCTAAGTGAGGTGGTTTGCTATTTCCTTCTCCAGCTCATTTTGCAGATGAGGAAACTGAGGCAGATAGAGTTGAGACTCCAGGCTTGGCACTCTGCCCCCCGTGCCACTGCCCAGGCTCTCCCATCTTGGGGATCAACGGTCCGGCTGGCAGCTGGCTAATAATGCGGGGGACAAAGTGGAGCCAGGAAGCCCAGAGTGCAAATCCAGCCTCCCATACCCGCTTTGTGGCCCTTGCCTTTCTGCCAAGAAAACTCCAAAAGGGATTGCAGAGAGCCAGGCACCCGAAATGGCTGAACAAGAGACAGCCCTCTGACCTTTGCACAGCAAAGCCCGGCTTTCTCCTCAGCAGAGAAGTCTCTCTGCCACGGGCTCTCTCAGCAGGGCTGAGATGGCTTCCCTGGTCCTCCCCTTCTCCAGCAGGCGGCCACAGGGCTCCCCGGCCATTCCGCTTTAACATCCTGGGGCCCATTTTCCCGCGCCGCCCCATGGGCAGGGTTCTGGTTTCCAGCTTCTGTACGAATCTTGGCCGCTTCAGCTGGCCGGTGCCTTTTTCAGAACGTTCCTGTTCTTGCTCCGTCGGATGATTTTCCGTCATGACCGTTTTATTCTTGGCAGCTTGACCGGCCTCCTGGGCCGCCTTCTCTTCCCGAGGGTGCGGCCCCTGCCACTTACCTGTGACTTCGCTTTTCAAGCCCAAGGCAGCCGCCTCCTGTGTCTCCTCCGAACTTCCCCCAAGTCAGTGCTTGCCAAGGCGATCCCCACGTCTTCTCTTCGGTCCAATCTAATAAAGTGCCCACCATGTGCCAGGCATTGGGCTAAGGTTTGGGGAGGCAATTAAAAGGACGGTGTCCCCTTTAAGGAGCTTATAGTAGAAAGGGGGAGACAACATGCAAAATGAGGCAGGAAGGTAGGTGGGCCCCCGGGGCCGTTAGAATGGGGCTGTCTCGTTCCATGGCACTGAGACCAGGCAGGGCAGCAGATGCAAAGGGCAATGATGTGAGGTCCCGCGTCAGCCTTCTGGGAAGGAGCCTCGCTCGCTGACGGGGAGGGGCTGAGGCAGGCAGCGTCAATCCAGGCTTGAGCAGCTTCTCCTGGGAGGGCATCTTGGCCTTAGAGCTGAAACAGCAGCAGACACGAGAGGGACTTTGTGCTTCCGGTCATTCCTCTCCGGGTGTCCCCGGGGCCGCCTCCTGAAGAAAAGGTTCTAAGTAAATGAAGTTTCTTAGCGGGTGTCTCGTGGCTGGCCGAAGCCTTCCATCACGCCTCCGGGCCAGGCTTGTGCTGTCCCAGCATCCGTTTCTCCCTCCTGCTCAGCTGGTCTGCAGCCCGAGCCCATGAGAAAAACTGTTTAGACTAGACCCAAACGCTCCCTGCCATGTCCCCCCCCCCCCCCGCACACTCTCGATTTGTCTGAAAAGTCCCCGTCCTCCCTCTCCAGCACAGTTCGGGTTTTCAGCCCTGAGTAACTTCCATCTCACAGCTTGGGGTTCGTCTCCCTGAGGGGTTGGTCCTTTCCCTAAATAGCAGCCGGGCTCAGGAGCATTCCTGCCTGGGTGTGTGGGAGGCGAGGAGCCCCGGGTTTCATCCCAGAGTTTCCCAGAATGAGACTGGCTGAAGGCAGCCAGGCCAGAGGACCGGGTGGCCGCTAGTCAGCCAGCTCTGGTGGTGTTTGGCTTCGTCGCCCGCCTCAGCTCCCCCCTCGCTCGGCTCCCCCCTTTGCTTGGCTCCTCCCTCGCTCTGCTCCCCCCTCGCTCCGCTCCCCCCTCGCTCCGCTCCCCACTTGCTCTGCTCCTTTGGAAGACTTTGCATCCGGCCTGAAGGCAAACTCCCACCTCCTTTAGGGACTGTTGTGTATGGAGAGCCCCTCGCCGCCGGCCTGGGCACTGACGGCTCCCACTACTGGAGTAAGAACTGGGCCAAGGCTGCAGCCTTTGTCACCTCCCCCCCGATAAGCCCGGACCCCATGACGCCCGACCACCTCTCATCTCTGCTCGCAAGGTAAGGGGCTACGTGCTGGAGGCTCCCGTGACCGAGCTCTCGTGCTCGTCACCCATTTGCCTCTCTCCACGCCGTTGCCCGATCCGTTGCCCCCAGAACCGCTTGGGGTGGGAGCCATAGACACGGACATTGTCCTGGTGGTGCCCTGGTGCCGGGCACTGTGCCCCCTGGCACAGCCCAGCGCCAAGGCCGCGGGAGAAGCTGACACTCTCCTTAGGTCGGACTTGGACTGTGTCTAGGACTAAATAGGTCCTTGACTCTGAAAGGACAGGTGGCCTTGTGGGGAACGTCCTTAGTGACAAATGTCCCACCCCCTCCCCAGGCCCTGTGCTGGTCGAGACCTTAACCCTCATTTTACCCAAGGGGAACCCAGACCAGGAGCTGTCGCGTCCTTTCCACGTAGAACAGGAGCAGAGGCACGAGGTGGGCTCGGAATCGCTCCTTTCCAGTCAGGGGGCAGCCCAGTCCGCGCCCAAGCGGCGTTGGGGAAAGCCCAGCCTGGGGGGAGCCTCAACGCTTGCCGTGCCTTCTCTTCCAGTGGGGACCTGCAGGCTGTTGGCAGTGCCCACTGCACCTTCTCCACGGCTCAGAAAGCCGTCGGCAAGGACAACTTCACGCTGATTCCCGAAGGCACAAATGGGATTGAGGAGAGGATGGCCATCGTTTGGGAGAAATGCGTGGTAAGTCTCCGGGTCGGGAAGGCCCAGCCCCGCTGACGGCCCTGCAGAGACACAGGCCCTGAGGGGACCTGGCCAGAGGATGGCGCTGCGGGGGAAGCTGGGGGGGGGAGCCTCCCAGGCCCACCTTTCTTGGCTCATTGCACGCATGGAAGCGTGTTCCACAGATGGTCCCCCAGCCAATAGCGTGGCCGCTGGGCCGGAGTGGGAGGGACCTGGGGCAGCGGGAAGCCCTCCGTTCAGGCCGTGTGGCCAAGGACCAATGGCCAAACCTCTCCGTGCCCGGGCTGCCCGAGGATGTGCTGAGAGGGAGCCAGTAGCAAATGAGCTCATAGTGTTCACACAGGGAGACCCCCCCACACTGACTGATAAGTGTGAGATGCAGAAGATCCACGGCCGAAGGAATTACTGAGCCTCCCTGAAGCCCAGGGGCAGCTGTGGGCTGGCGTCGACCATTCCGGCCGATACTCCCCCTGCGGGAGGGGGCCGGCGTCCCTCGCTCCCCTCTGACTTCCGGCGTGGCTAAGGGCAGGAGCAAGCGGGAAGTCTGCCCCACGACGTCTGTGGGAAGGCTCACTCCACCAGCCCGGGGCAGACTCAGCTGGAGACTTTCTGCCCTCACAGAGTTATTCTTGGTTTTAGGCCTCGGGAAAGATGGACGAGAATGACTTTGTGGCCGTGACCAGCACGAACGCCGCCAAGATCTTTAACTTATATCCTCGGAAGGGACGGGTGGCCGTGGGGTCTGACGCGGACCTCGTCATATGGAACCCCAAAGCTGCCAGTGTCATCTCCGCCAAGAGCCACCATCTGGTAAGAACCGCCTCGTCCCGCCCCCGCCCCTCACCTCACCGCCTGCTCCGGCCGCTGGGAGGGCACTGTCGGGGGCACCGAGGAGCCGGCGCTGCTCGGCTTTGGGAGGAATCCCGGCCTGGACGCCTGCCCGTGAAACTAGGCAGATGCACGGCCACTCGCCCCTCAGTGCCACAGAGGCAAACGTGGGCTGCCCGAGCTGCTCCCCAGCCGGCTCCAAGTCTGCAGAAAGAAGAGGAAGAGGAGGAGGAGGGGGGGGGGGGAGGAGGAGGAAGAAGAGGAAGAGCAGGAGGAAGAAGAGGAGGAGGAGGAGAAGGAAGGGAGGGAGGGAGAAAGAAGAGAAGGAAGAAGAGGAGAGGGGAGAGAAGAGGTGGGGGTGGGATAATGATGATGATGATAACAGCAGCAGCAGTAGTAATAGTAATAGTAGTTATGGTAGTGATGGTGGTGTAATGGTAATAATGGAAGCAGTAATAGTACTAGTAATAGTAGCAATAGTAGTTATGGTAGTGATGGCGGTGTAATGGTAATAATGGAAGCAGTAATAGTACTAGTAATAGTAGCAATAGTAGTAGTTATGGTAGTGATGGTGGTGTAATGGTAATAATGGTAATAGTGGAAGCAGTAATAGTACTAGTAATAGTAGCAATAGTAGTAGTTATGGTAGTGATGGTGGTGTAATGGTAATAATGGTAATAGTGAAAGCAGTAATAGTACTAGTAATAGTAGCAATAGTAGTTATGGTAGTGATGGCGGTGTGATGGTAATAATGGAAGCAGTAATAGTACTAGTAGTAGTAGCAATAGTAGTAGTTATGGTAGTGATGGTGGTGTAATGGTAATAATGGTAATAGTGAAAGCAGTAATAGTACTAGTAATAGTAGCAATAGTAGTTATGGTAGTGATGGCGGTGTGATGGTAATAATGGAAGCAGTAATAGTACTAGTAGTAGTAGCAATAGTAGTAGTTATGGTAGTGATGGTGGTGTAATGGTAATAATGGTAATAGTGAAAGCAGTAATAGTACTAGTAATAGTAGCAATAGTAGTTATGGTAGTGATGGCGGTGTGATGGTAATAATGGAAGCAGTAATAGTACTAGTAGTAGTAGCAATAGTAGTAGTTATGGTAGTGATGGTGGTGTAATGGTAATGGTAATAATGGTAATAGTGAAAGCAGTAATAGTACTAGTAGTAGTAGCAATAGTAGTTATGGTAGTGATGGTGGTGTAATGGTAATAATGGTAATAGTGAAAGCAGTAATAGTACTAGTAGTAGTAGCAATAGTAGTTATGGTAGTGATGGTGGTGTAATGGTAATAATGGTAATAATGGAAGCAGTAATAGTACTAGTAGTAGTAGCAATAGTAGTAGTTATGGTAGTGATGGTGGTGTAATGGTAATAAGAGTGGAAGCAGTAGTACTAGTAATAGTAGCAATAGTAGTAGTTAGAGTAGAAGTAGCAGCAGCAGCAGGAGCAGGAGTGGTAGTAAGAGGCAGCTTTACATGGTACTTATTATGTCCCAGGCACTAAGCTAAGCCCTTTACAGTTATCATCTTCTTTGATCCTCATAATCTTTTGCCATTAGTGTCCCTATTTTATAGATGAAGAAACTGGGGCAATATAGGGAAAATGACTGGCCCAGAGCCCCCCAGCTAGTGTCTGAGGCTGGATTTGAACTCAGATTTTCTGTACCTGAAGGCCTGCACCTCCGTTTGAGGGAGGGTCACATCCCCTCCCTGTGGAGGGCCAGGATGAGGAGGTGTCCCCCAGAGGAACTGCCTTGGCATCCACAGCGCGTTTGTGAGCCCCAGCCTCTGGCTCCTCCCCTTCTCTCCCTCCCTCGGCTTGCCTCCTGGGGTCAGAGAGCACTGTGCTCCCTATCTCTCGATAATTGCCTATTAATGTGAACCTGGAAATCCCACTTCCGGAGGGGCCGGGGGCACAGATGTGGAGGTGGCCCTTCAAGGCTGCCCCAACCGAGTCAGGGAACGGTGAACCGCATTTAGTAGCTGACGGAACCCAATTTGGGCCGAGTCCCGGCGCCCACCGTGCTGGCACTGTTGTCCGCCCCCGCTGTCCGCACCTGTCTGGCTGCTCCAGGCTGTCCCCAGCACGCTCACCAGGACCAAGAACCGGTGTTCAGAGCGCTCGCCCTGGCAGAGGCCCCTGGCTGGCCCCGGGCAGGAGCAGCTGGCATTCGGTGAGAGTTGACAGGCGCCTCCTCCGTGCCCGGCCAAGGCCAGGGCATGGTCCCCAGCAAGCAGGCGGGCACCAGAGTGGGACCCTCAGGGAGCAGGTAGGGATGCCCCAGCCCCTTCACCCTCAGGGTGCCCCAGGCCCCAGCAGCAAGAGGGGATCCCTTTTCTGCTGGTCTGAATTGCAAAATGAACTTAACTGGAGTCAATGGAACACTTTAAAAATGCCCCAAAGAGGGCAGGAGGCGGCTCAGAGGGAAGCAGCCAAGCAGGGACTGGGGCCCATCAGGAGACGGGAAAACTTTCCTAAGTTCAGCCTCAGACATTACTAGCTGTGTGCCTCATTTTCCTCATCTGTAAAAATGAGCTGGAGAAGGGAATGGCAAATCTCTCCAGAATCTTTGCCAGGAACACCCCAAAGGGGTCAGGAAAAGTCGGGCACGATTGAACAACCACAAAATTGTCATTATAATCACTGCCATTCGTCCATTCCGTACATCCTAAAAAGCTGAACAGCGCGTTCCTGGCTCCCAAACTCACTCCTGGCTCCCGAGATCGCTCCTGGCTCCCGAACTCACCCTGGGCTTTTCTCCACAGAACGTGGAGTACAACATCTTTGAGGGAACCGAGTGCCGAGGGGCCCCCACTGTGGTCATCAGCCAAGGGAAAATCGTGCTAGAAGATGGGAATCTATTTGTCACGCCAGGATCGGGGCGCTTTGTTCCTCGGAAAACCTTCCCGGACTTCGTCTATAAACGGATCAAAGCGAGAAACAGGGTAAGACCGCCTTGGCCTTCACTCAGGGAGCCCGGCTGGGCCTGTCCTCAGGGCAGGGGGCACGAGGGGGCACAAAGGGACAAGCTCCCTAGCAGGGCACCAGGCTGAGCTGGCAAAGAGCCTCTGGAGGGGCTCTTCGTGGTTGCTCTCTCGCTTAGGGAACTGCCCAGTCCGACGCGGGGGCCCAGGACCCGGGACCAGGGGTGTCTCAGAGGCGCAGAGACACGGGGGGAGGCTGTGGGACAGAGCCCATTATCTGCTTCAGTAAGAGGGGAAAGCACCGCCTGCCGCCCCCAGGGTGCCCAAAGCATTAGCCCTTGGGAGGAGAGACCTGCAGCGAGCAGCTGTGTCCCAGAGCCCACGCGCCTGAAAGAGAGGGCGCAGTTAGGGGCAAGGCTGAGGAAAGGAGCAAGCATGGCAGGGAGAAGTGGCAGGAAGGAGAGACAAGAGACAGAGACACAGAGAAGAATGAGGAGAGAGGGAGGATGGGGTCGGGAGAGAGAGAGAGAGAGAGAGAGAGAGAGAGAGAGAGAGAGAGAGAGAGAGAGAGACAGACAAGAATGAGGAGAGAAGGAGGATGGGATCGGGAGAGAGAGAGAGACGAGATGAGAGAGAGAGAGACAGAGACAGAGAGAGAGAGACAGAGAGAGAAGAGAAGAGAAGAGAAGAGAAGAGAAGAGAAGAGAAGAGAAGAGAAGAGAAGAGAAGAGAGAGAAAGAGAAAAAAGGAGAGAGGGAGGAAGGAGGAAGAGAAACAAAGAAAGGGGACAAAGAAAGAGAGGGGAGAGAAAAAAAGAAACAAAGAAGAAAAGGTGATAAGGAGGAAGGGGAAGAAACAAGGACAGAGGAAGAAGACAGGGAGAGAGTCTAGAAGAGAGAGGGAGAGATTGGGCGAGAGAATGTGAGAGGAGGGAGAGAGAGGAAGAGAAGAAAGCAAGAAAGAAAGAGGAGAGAGGGAGGATGGAAAAAGAAGCACAGAGGAATAGAGGGGGTGGAGAGAGAGGGAGACAGAAAAAAGAAAAAAGAGGGAGGAAGGGAGAAGAGAAACAATGAAAGGGGGAAAGGGAGCCAAGAAAGAGGGGAGAGAGAAAAACAGAAAGAAGAAAAAGGAGAGAGAGAGAAAGGAGGGAAAAACAAAAACAGAGCTCAGAAGGGGGGCACAAAGAAAAAGAGAGAGAGAGGGGAGGGAGAGACAGAAAGAGAAGGATGCAAGAAAGAAAGAGGAGAGAGGGAAGATGAGGGGGAGAGAAACAGAAAGGGAGAAAGAGGAAGAGAGAGGGAGACAGACAGAGGAGGGAGAGCCTCAGACCCACTCGTGGCTAGAACACTGAGCTTGGATCCAGCAGGTGACTCCTACCTGGGTGCCTGGCAAGCCCCTTTGCTTCTCGGACCCTCTTCATCGGGAGGGGGAGGGGTTGCACGAGCTTCCTCAGATCCCTCTCAGCTGCACGACAGAGCGACCTGAGCAGCACTTTAAGGTGCCGATAATTTTCACAGAAATTGGGCTTTGGGGGAAACGTCCGTCGGAGGGGAGCTAGTGAATAGCTTTAGAAAGTGAATTCACTGAGCTTGGGGGCTCCCAACAGGCACGTGGGAGGAGGGCCCCACCAGTCCCCAGTCCCCTGTGCAGGTGCCCAGACCTTGAGCTGCCACGGAGCAGCAAAGTGAAGGGCTCCCCTCCTTTTGGAGGTCCATTGCCCTCAGGCTTCCCCAGGGAAGCTTTCTGTATTTCCCCCCAAAATCTTCCCGTGTTCTCCCCTTCCCTTCCAAGCGAGTGGGATGTCCCCGGGGGCCCTGGAGCAGCTGGGACCGTGTGTGGTCAGCAGTGGGGGGGGGGGGGTGCTCGCCGTGTGCGCCCATCATGCATTTGTGCTCGTGTGCACCTGCACCAGCTCCTGGTACATCCGGTCTGCTCTCCTCATTTCTTCCCGGACACAGGCGGCCTTAGTGGCCGCAGATCAGGGTCCGAACCCGCAAAATCTCAGCTCCAGTGAGTCCGGGCCACCCCTCCCTCGTCATGGCCACTGAGCCCCTTCATAGATGTTTACCTTCCTCTCTCTCCCTTACCGTCGTCGTGATTGAAATGAAGGTAAACCGAGGCAACAGAGTTTTGAAAATATCCAGTTTATTGGTAAGGCTGCCAGTCACCAAGAGCTTTAGCTCCTCGGAAAGCCGAAAGACCCCGAATGAGGGCCGACACATTCTTTTGTGGACAAAAGGAGCAGCCAAAAACCAGACGGCACAATCATGGCTGGGGAAGACGGTTCGGTTTCTTACTAAGCCAGAAGCATCCGCCCAGCAGCTGCTATTCCCATCTTGTCACTAGGAAACTCGGGTGGATTCCATCACCTGCAAGGCCGCCTCGTGGTACCGAGAGAATGGACCGGGCTTCCTTGAAGGACATCTAGTGGTATAGAGATAACAGGTTTCTTTTCATTAAAGTGACTTGTAGGAAAACTGAACTTTTAAACTTAACTCGGAGAGAAGACTGGACTTCTGAACTTTATTCAGAGACCAGGAACTTCGTGACTTAGGCAGTTATACAAAATCTCGGGGAGATACAAAGCCGAGTCAATGGCGAGATAGAATCAATGGGAGGCATTTGACTCATACTTTCTGTGCAGAGTGAGACACTGGGGAAAAAGGCAAAGCGTTATTTAACTGTTCTCTTTCGATTCTGTGGCGCGGTTCTGGATTCTCCAAAACTGTGCGAGCGGTGGGAAAGTTCTAGCAGGTGCCCCCACGACCTCCATTGACTTTGGGGTTTCTCAGTGGCTTGACCACTCAGAATGGGATCATTCTTTGGCTACAGCAACTCAGGATTCTAAAACCAGAGCCCATGGGAGAGCATTGCTGCTTAGAGACCAGCCCCCGGGCCCTGGCCCAGAGGGCTGCAGCTTGGGAGGGGGAGCGGCTGCAGCCTCCCTGGGGTCCAGCCTCGCTATCTGCTTAGGCCAGAGAATCTCACTCGGCAGGAGAGCCAGGAGCGTTCCACTAGAGACTTCCCTCTCAGTTGATAGTAAACTATTCATGGCCGGGTCCTGGCCAGCCATTAGGGACGTCCAATTCGTGGTACTTCTTTTCTGGCTCGTTTAGCTTCATCTTGTCAAAAGAAAAACACGACCTTGTCCAATGTTTTGCTAGAACCCACACGAACCACCCCTGCGCCGCTCCTCTCATCTGCCATCCTAGTAACCCCTTTTAGAAAAAGCACCTCGAGTCTGGCCCGTTTGCGATGAAGCCATGCCGACCCTCCGTCCTCCCCGCCTTCTTTTCTATTTATTCCCTGACTGTCCCTCTAATCCCGCCTTCTTCAGTTTTGCCAGAAATCGTGTGAACGTTCGGCTCCGTGCCCTCCAGTCGGTGAATTCTGTTCTCTTCCCTTTTTCAGTATTTGCCCCCCTCCCAGTCCTGCAGCCGCCTTCCTGTTTGTTCTCTGTAATTTTTCAAAGATCCTCGACAGTCTCAGCAGTCACTCTGTTGGTCCTTGCAGTGTTTTAGGATGTGGTCCCTCGGATCCTGGGAAATGGAGCTCTCAAGGACATCCATCTAGGTGCTGTCTTACTGTCTCCTTACTTATCTTTGGTTTCAATTCACTACCAGTCCTTTTCTTCAGCTTCCTCCAGTCCCCAAACCTTTGCCAGGGCTGAGAAACCAGAAACAAAGAAGAATTAACCATCTCCGCTTTGCCTTTGTTGTTCATCCTCATTGTCATCCATGCTGGGAGGTGACCTGACCCTATCCTCCTTCCTTGTGCCCAGAAACCCACTCATTTCTGGGCCCGGGCTTCCTGGCCAGCCTCCCCTCACCCTCAGCACATTTGCCCTCTCCTGTTCCCATATTCCCATATTCTGCAACATGGCCCCTCATTCCCATATCCTGCAACGTGTCCCCACTGTTCATCTAGGGTGGTTAATGAGCTTCCTGCGCATCCACCTCTGTCTCTTCAATAATTTCTCTTTGTTTCTTCACAATTTCATTCTTAAGAGCTTCCTATTCCTCCTATGGCTTTCCTGGCAGAATTGTAGGCTCCTGTCTGTCCTCTCTTTGAGCCCAGAGACATCTGCTCTATTCATAAATAGACCATTTGCACGGCAGACTATTATCAGTCTTCCTTTCTGGTTTACCAGAAGTTCTCAGATGAAGCAATAGTTGCTTTCCCCCAGAATCCCCCTATTTCCCATCTTAGTGACCATTTCCTCCTGGTGGATGAGAATGGGATCCAGGACATTAGGTCCTTTCTGCATCAGAGCAAACTTGAACTTCTCGCCTATTGCTTATTTCTGATCTCGCTTCCATCTCCAGTTTAACTTTTGCCGCTCAGGACTCCTGCACGTCATTTGTTTTTTCTTCTCGAAGGACAGAGTGCTACCCAGCTTTCCCCACCACCCTCTCCCATGCTTCTGTATATCATATTTCCTTTCTGAGTGGTGTCTGTCATCCCTGCTCCCCCCCCAAGATTCATTGACTGACAACCTTTCCGAGGTAAAATTTGCTTTCAGTCCTGAGAACGGCTTCTTCACCCCATTGTGGGTCGCCATCCTTTGTGCGCTGAGACAGCTGAAGTTGCTGGTTTTATTGCTGGCTGCTGTGGAGCCCTGATTCTCCCATGAGGTTCTGGACACCTCTAATGCAGGTTTCCTTCCTACAGGATAGAGCTTACTGAGTCTCAAGCAGGGACTTTGCATCAGAATTCAGCCTTTGTCCAGAGCTTTGTTCTTCTGAAGACCTACGCCGTGCCTTCCCCAGGCAAGAGTAGCTGTTTTCCATGACAGTAGCACGGTCGCTGGCCAGGGGTGCATTTGAAGGGACTATCAGGTCCTTTTCGAGTACTTGGCCGGCTCCCTTTTCCCCATCCCCCCAGTTTCATTACTCCATTGACTTGGAGCCCACTTTGGATCAATCCCACAGGTGCCCATCCCTTTAGGGATGAATTCTTCCCGGATCTTTCCAGGCTCTTTGCATCCTCCCATTATATACTTATTCATCAGTTTCGAAGCTGATGAGTTCAGTACAATATAAGACTTTTTCTTCTTTTTTCTCTTTGCATCCCCACTACCTAACACAACGTTTTGCTAACAAGAAACGCATGATCAATACTTGATGAATTGCATCGAGTACATACAAGCAGCCTACCTAACACTGTTAAAGACTCCTTTTAGTCGCGTGCAAGCTGAATTTTAGGAATATCGTTCATCTGTAACTGTTCCCACTCTCAGTATGCATTCGTACTATTGGAGCGTGACCCCAGATCTGATCCCCTGGGATACAATAGACCAGGGACAGCGACACTTGGAAGACACACTCCTTGAAAATGGTTCTACATCCACCTTTGGCAGTGGCTTCCCCCCCGACATACGTATATAGATATTCTAACATATTTTGTTCTCTCCTAGTCTTTTAAGCTACCAGCCTTCTCTCCCCCCCTTTGACCTTTCTCCTGCCTTTAACTTAAGCCAGCCAATAACTGACAGATCCTATGAGTTGACTCCCAAGTTAAATGTTGAGGTAGACATGGCTTATCTGGGGCCCCACCCCCCCTCCACCCCAGGGATCTCAGTGGCCTCCATATGTTCCTTGCCAATGCAGAGCTGCCATTTCTCCTGTGCTGCCCAAGCTGGCCTTTGTACAGCGTCCTCCCCCACTCCTCCTCCAGCTCAGAACTTCCTGGGAGCCATGCTCGGCTTCTAGGCGAGCAAGGCTGATCTCACTAGATGCAGGAGGAAATTATTTGCCCTTCCTACCATGTTGTCACTAATATTCCCCCCACCTTTCTAGGAATCAAAGTCCTTACCCATCCAAGTAAATTGGGGGGGTCTCCTTCCTACTCTCATGCTCTCTTCACGTGTCCTTGGCGGACAGAGGCTCTATTGCATGTGGCAAATTCTAGGAGGTCCCACTGAGCTAGGAGGATTACAGGGGGGCGGGGGGCTTGGTTAAATCTGGATGGGGACAAACTGACCAAATCAAGAAAAGGACCATTATTGGCTGGATAACTGCCAGATTATGAACTTTTTTTATCATGGTCACTGAATATTCCAACAATGAGGGAATGGAGGAGTAATTTCCGTTTGGGGTCAGCGTTTCTGTATGATACTAGGCTTTTAAGGCTAAGGAAAGATGGTACTGGAGCCAGTAGAGTGCCCTTGAGGGAAGCTACTGTCTCTTTTTCATTTGTGTATCCTCAGTGCCCAGCACAGTGCCAGGCACATAATAGGCGCTTAATAAATGTTTATTGAGTGTGTTGACTGATTGGCTTCTGTCCCTAGTGGGCCTGTACTCTGAGGCCACTGTTTTGCTGAAGGATTCTGGTAGTTTAGGGATCGAGCCTCAGTACTAGTCTGAGAGTGAGGAGCTTCTTTGGGGTCACTTGTCTGGATTTGGCAGAGGTGAGCAGGAAGCTCTGATCAAAACCAGGAAGGTGCTGGGAGCTGCCGGGTCATCGGGAAGAACAGAAGAAGAGGAGCAGCCCAGGTTGCTAGGCTCAAACTTCACATCCTTGAAGACATTCGCTTCAGGATGAAAGTAATTGGTGGAGGGAGCAGAAGCCGAACTGCTGGGTGCTGTGTCACTGGCACTCGGCTCCTTTCCACCGCTCCCTCCATCTCTTCTCTCGGCTCCTCCCGTCTCCCCTTTTCTTCCTTTTCCTCCTCTTTTCCTCCCTCCCTCTCCCACTTTTGTCTCCTCTCTCTCCCCCCTACCTTTGTAGCCCCGTGCATTTGGCTTACGCCTGCCCCTCAGCTCCAGGCTCCAGCCGATTTCTCGTCTGCTCCTTTCTCCGTCCCTCTTCCTGCAGACGTTTTCCACGTTTGCCCCCTTTGATCCTCACCCTTGCCCACCGCTCTCCCTGCTCTGACCAAGTCCCAGTGGAGCCCTGCCTCAGCCTGCTTTCCTTCCGAGGGAACCGGACTTCCTCCGGCGCTCTCCCCCAGCACTGATCCCCCATTTTGCTCGAAGCTTCCCAGCCTCCAGACTGATTTCACTGAGGTGTGAGGAGAAGAGTATCTGCCTTCCCCCTGAGGTGTGAACGACCCACATCCTCCTTTAATCCATCCAGATTAATCCATCAAGAGGGATCCAAGAGATCCCAGTGGACTGAACTGGTACCTTGTGCCATCCTCAGCGATGCTTTCTGTAGTTTCCAAAAAGCAAGGTCAAGCTCTGCCTGGCAGGGCCCACCCGCCTGGGGGAGGGGGCATAAGCTAGGACCCCAAACCCTGACAGAATCTGCTGTCCAAGGACGGGGCCAGCCACATCCAGAGTCTTGGCAGGGATAGGTTGGTCAGTGGTGATCAATTCTTTGGCCTAGACTCCCAAGGGCTCCAAGAAACCAAGGTATGGCAATCCCTCTCTAGAGGCCTCCGGGGGAGGCCTTTGTGAGGGCGGGCTTCCGGCCAAGAGAGGGCAAGTCCCCTGGGCGGCGGCGGCCCTATCGGACTCTCCCTGCGTGGCGACCCTGGCCTTTGGAGCACTTTAATGTCTACTACAGCACAGGCAAGCCAACCAGATGGCTGTGGTTTAGACTGGGGACACCTCCACAGAAATTGCCAAGCGGACCCGGTCTTCAGTAAGGGGGCAGGAGGGAGTCTGGGCCCGGCCCTGCCCTCCAGAATTATATTTACCAGAAGACTAATGGAACAGCTTCCTAGGCAGTAAGGAAAGGTGCCCAATGGGCACGGGAAGGAATGGAGAGCAAGCAGAATCTGAACCTAGAAGTCCCTGCAAAGCTGCTGAGAGAAGAATGTCAGGGGAAGACCTCGCTCCCCACGCCTTCCCCCGGCCCCCACTTCTGCGGCCACACTGGCCGAGGAAAGCATCCAGGAAAGGGACTGCGAAAGCCAGCCCCACTCGGGACCTCCCGAAGGAGAAATGGAGCAGGAATAATCCTCTTGGACCCGAGGAACTTGAACCCTCAAAGTGAGTGAGAGGCCTCCGAAGGCATCCCCTGGGCACTGTGGCTATCGTTTAAGGGATAGCCGGAGCAGTTGGTGGCGGGGGAGAGGGAATGTGACCCAGTAGGATCAGAGGGGATCAGAAAGCTGTCCGCTGTCCTCCTCCCCCCCAAGAAGCCCTGCCCTGTTTTGCACCCCTGAGGAAGAGAGGTACCACAATGTAAGGGCAATGCCCCAGCCTGGCAGCCCCTCTGAGCCCTCCTACCAGGAGAGGGCCCTACCTTGATGCCCACCCCTTCCCTGGCCAGGAAACCTCAGGTTCTACCTGGTCCCTATTCCCAAAGCCTTTGGGGAAAAAAGTGGCTTCCCCAGGTGCATTTTGCCTTGAGAGCCCTTTCCAACTTTCACCTCTGCCCTAGACCATAATAATTAAAAGAGGGTAGATCTTGAGGAAGAGGGTGAGCCTTCTTGCTCACTGCCCTTTGCCCTCATCCAAACCTGCCAGGAATAGCAGGCCTCTGGAAAGGCTCACACTCCCTTATCCAAGGCTGATAGCTCCAGGAGGCACCTGTCCTGTGGCCTTGGAGGGTGGAAGCTACTGAGGTCAAGGGGGTCTTGATGTAAGGAAAACCTTCCCAGCAAGTCAAGCTGTCCTCGAGAAGCCGGCCTTGGCCCAGGTGGTCTTTTAGGGGTCTTCCACGAGAAATTCTTGCATTTCGTAACCTGACCTGAAAACTGCTGCTTAACTTTGGCAAAGCAGCCCCAAGCTCGAGGGAGCCAAGCACTGAAGGACAGGGAAGGGTTCCTAGGACCCAAGGGCTTTCTCCCAGCTCCTTGGACTGTGAGACAAAGTTCTCTGACTCTGTGGGAGGGAACCGAGCTTCTCCAGCCCAGCCCTGCTCCCAGCTGTTCAGCATCTCCCCTCTTGGCCCCTTCAGCCACCTGGGAGTCCCCATCTCACCTCCTCTATCACTTGTAGCCAATCAGTTGCCAAATGCTCCATCACACCTCCTCCCTCCCTCTTCCTTGCCACTCTCCTCTCCGTGTCTCCAGCACCTCACACCAGGCCCTCACCAGCTCTTTCCTGGACTTCTGCAATAGCCCCCACGTGGAGGCTGGTTCCTGCCTCTTCTCTCTGATCTGCCCTCTCTACACAGCCGCCAAAATAGTCTTCCTAAAGCACTGGTCTGACCCCCTCACCCCGCCATCTAGAATTCGGCACGCTTGCCTATAGGAGAGAATGCAAATCCCTCCGCCCGCCGTTCAGCCCTTACCAGGCTGGCTCTCGATGCCCCCTCCCCTCCTGCCCCTGCCATCATTACATGCTCTCATCGGCTAAAGTGGCCGACTTGCTGCCCGCGGGGAGCTCCCACTGCCACCCCAGGGCACCTGCTGCTGCCCCGGGATCTGTTGGCGAGCTCTCCAAATGCCTGGAACGTGTTCTCCAGGGGCAGGGGGCGGGCTGGGTGCCGAACCTTTGTCCTCAGCCAAGGGCACGGTCATTCATCTCCGAGGGGAATTGAAGTTAGCTGCAGGTCCCTGGTGAAAGGACAGGACCTTTCCCCTTTTCTTCTGTGGCCATTTTGAATCCAGAAAGCTTCTCTGGGGGCTGGGGAAGTGGCAGAGGGCACAGCTAAACAGGGAAGCGCGCCAGAGCCGGATCTTAACTCAAGTGTTTTCTCGTAATAGAGATTGTCTATGGAGTTTGAATCCCATCATCGAGCCTTGGTGGGAGAGGGGAGCATATTTGAGTGATAGGATCTCATTGAGGACACATTTCATACCCCCATTCACTTTGCTGGCCAGTCATGTCTCCCCCTACCCACACTGATTTGGGGGACTGACAGCATTCCCTTCCAGGACTAGCTCATGGTCCTCCTCGGGCACAGGTCTCTGTAGATGTCAGATTGAGGACACCGGGGCTAGGTCGGGAGCCCGTGGTCCTCCTCGGGCACAGGTCTCTGTAGATGTCAGATTGAGGACACCGGGGCTAGGTCGGGAGCTCTTGGTCCTCGGGCACAGGTCTCTGTAGATGTCAGATTGAGGACACTGGGGCTAGGTCGGGAGCTCTTGGTCCTCGGGCACAGGTCTCTGTAGATGTCAGATTGAGGACACCGGGGCTGGGTCGGAGCCCGTGGTCCTCCTCGGGCACAGGTCTCTGTAGATGTCAGATTGAGGACACCGGGGCTAGGTCGGGAGCTCGTGGTCCTCCTCGGGCACAGGTCTCTGTAGATGTCAGATTGAGGACACTGGGGCTAGGTCGGGAGCCCGTGGTCGTCCTCGGGCACAGGTCTCTGTAGATGTCAGATTGAGGACACGGGGCTGGGTCGGGAGCCGTGGTCCTCCTCGGGCACAGGTCTCTGTAGATGTCAGATTGAGGACACCGGGGCTGGGTCGGGAGCCCGTGGTCCTCCTCGGGCACAGGTCTCTGTAGATGTCAGATTGAGGACACCGGGGCTGGGTCGGGAGCCCATGGTCCTCCTCGGGCACGGGTCTCTGTAGATGTCAGATTGAGGACACCGGGGCTGGGTCGGGAGCCCGTGGTCCTCCTCGGGCACGGGTCTCTGTAGATGTCAGATTGAGGACACCGGGGCTGGGTCGGGAGCCCGTGGTCCTCCTCAGGCACAGGTCTCTGTAGATGTCAGATTGAGGACACCGGGGCTAGATCGGGAGCCCGTGGTCCTCCTCAGGCACAGGTCTCTGTAGATGTCTGAGGACACTGGGGCTAGGTCGGGAGCCCGTGGTCCTCCTCGGGCACAGGTCTCTGTAGATGTCAGATTGAGGACACCGGGGCTAGGTCGGGAGCCCGTGGTCCTCCTCGGGCACGGGTCTCTGTAGATGTCAGATTGAGGACACCGGGGCTAGGTCGGGAGCCCGTGGTCCTCCTCGGGCACAGGTCTCTGTAGATGTCAGATTGAGGAGTGGATGAAGGTGGGGGGAAGAGGATTAGTCTGAAACCGAAAAGAATGAAATGTCCATTATGCCCTCATTCCATACCCTGACCAGGTTTTTCTCCATCCCTCCCCCTCCCAGTTCTACATGTTCTTTGGCCTAGGGCCCCTCTTAAGTTTGGAGCTTCACCTTATGCCCCAGCATCAAGGTTGGAGTTTGGCCAGCTTTCCCTTGGGCACCACTCCATCTCCCTTTCTCTGTCCAGTTTCCATTGTTTAAAGGCTCTTCTTGTCTCCCCACTCCCCTGGCCCCCAGTGCTCAGCCCCCTGCCCTCTGCCTGCTTTTAGATCATCCCAAGCCCACATCACAGTGCCCCTCTGAGTGTGCCCTCCCTGATGGTAATCCATACTCTTCCTCATCAAAATTGAGTGCTGAGCAATAGATCTTTTACCTGAGCACCTCTTCCATCTGAACGAGATCAGCAGCTAAGCCAGTTTTGACTGCTCACCAATGTGACTCATGTTCCCATTTATGAAGGTTGTTCTTCACTCAAATGATTTTCCATTGTGTGGGGGGGAGCAAGAGAGCTCTCTTGGGGAAGAAGAAATTGCAGCTTGACCCCAAAAGTCTGTGGAAGGACCGGTCGGTGAGTGGCGGCTGCCAAGGGGTCCGCCGGGCTCGGTCTTAGGGGGATTTTCCTGCCAAAGATAGTGGGCTGCTTTAGGCACAGGAAGGGTGAACTACTTGTCAAGGATATTGTCAAAGTCGGTCACTATGTGCTCTCCCAGCTGAGCTTCAGCGAGCCAGGGCGCAGCTTTTGTCACTATTTCTGGTCTGAGCCCAGAAGCCTCAGAATCTCCCAGACACAGGAGCCCAAGTTCTGCCTGGTCCCTCGTGCCCCCCAAAGAGCAGCACCAGGCCCAAGCCCAGACTCAGGTCAGCTGCTTCCCAGGACAGGCTGGCCAAATCCATAGAGATGAAGCGGCAGCAATCTGGACTTGTGGTCGATTCTTTGTCCATGATGACTCAATATTCTAACAAAGGGACCCTCTGGGATCATTTCCGCCAATTAATTACTCAACAAGCACTTATTCAGCACCTCCTTTGTGCCAGGCACTCTACTGCAGTGCTGAGAATATGAACACAAAAACTCTCTGACTTCAGAGATCCGTCCATTTGGTTGGTCGAGGCTGTCCCAGGATGGAGGCCGAGCCCATCTGGGCTCAGGGGACTGTCTCGGGATGGGCTGGAAGCCCCCATGGAGCATCAGAAAGGGGATCCAGATGAGGTGGTGGGGAGATAGCAGACAGAGCCCCCAGCAGGAAGTACCTTGGACAGGGGCGAGGTGTCCCGGGAAGCTCTTGCCCAGCAGAGGGTGCTTCAGGCAAGCAGAGTACATACAGTAGGGACTCACCCAGAGTGTTGGCCAGGTTCAGCCTGAATATCCCTCCTCCTCCTAGCCCCAGGCTTTGCTTTAGGGTAAATGGAGCCTTTGGGATGGGCCCCAGGGGAGAGTCTGGGGTAGGTAAGGTCTAACTGGGGTGTTCTCCCACTTCCCTTTCCGTGTCTCTTACCTCCAGAAAAGCCCTTCTTCCCTCCCCCTCCCAAGGCTCCTGGATCTTCTGATGGTCACTGGCCATCCTAAGCCTTCACTGACTCTTCAGGCTCCTTATTCCACAGGACCCTGACTCAAGATCTCCCCATCTGAATTCAGCTTGAACTTCACTTCAGACTCGGTTCTTTAAGGCTGGTCTCAGCTGAATGTTAAGGGGGGAAGTAGTTAGACTTTAAACTTGGTTGAGAAACCGATTTTCTTTTTTAAGTAGGGGGCTGCACAGCCATTAACTCTTCTCCTGCCATCTTCAGATGTGTCCTTGGGACGGGACCTTGGGACAGGACCTTGGGTTCCCAAAGGCCATGCCTGGAGAGGGACAGCGGGCATCCTCCTGCCTGACAGCCTCGGCTGGATGGGTACTTAGGGCATTAAGCCCCTAAGGCCCATGCTCTGCTGTGGGTCAGAAGCTGACTTAAGAGACCAGCCAACCCCCCCCCCGGGGCTGTCCAAAACAGAAATGGGAGTGAACGAGAATCCCCCAAAGACCCCCTTTTAGGATTATTGCAGGTTTGCAGGCACCCAGGAAAGAAGCTAGAATGGAAGCAAAGTAAGAGCGTCTCAGCAAAGGCTTTTTTTTAACAGTTGTCTCAAGACCCTGAAAACTTGTTAACTGCCAACGAGTCAAAATTTGGAGAGTTCAAAGATGACTGAGCAGGAGGTCTGAAGTTACGAGGGGCTGCCAGTGGGCCTTCATCTTGAAGTCTCAGAGACTTCGCGCCCAAGGGGAACTGCCCATCCTCTATACCCCACCTCCGGGATAGCGTGCACGCCATCTCATGCCGAAACACCCTAGGAGGTTGCAAACACTGAGGTGAAGGTCCGAAAAGGGCCAGACCCCTCAGAAGGAAAGAAACTGAACTCTAGAACAAGCAGGTTAGACAGTGGGGCTTTGTCCCACAACCCTCAATCAGGAACAGGACAAGCAGCATCTCCAGCTCTCACCCATCACCGGCATCTCCCCCAGTCTCTAAGACCCAACCCGGGATGCTGCAGAAAGTGCCGGAGTGGGCCCTCTGCTGGGTGGCCAGTCCAGGAGAGGAAGGAGCCTCTCCCCCCCCCCAAGCAAAAACACAAACTGCACATTCAGATTGGCTTGGGGAGCGCCAGCTCCGTGGGGTCCTGGGGGCCGGCCTTCCTTGAGCAAGATTGTCACTGGTTGGGGTATAATTTCTGCCCTCCCATCTTCCCCTTGACATTTGACTTCTGTTCTAGAATCTCAGAGCCCCTTTCCATTGTCACTCCCTCCAAGGCCACAGAGGCCGCAGCTTTTTGTCCTTTCTGCTTGCCCCCTTCCAGTAAATTTTCTGCAGTCCTTAGGCAGAGGAAGGGCCTTCCTGGGCTACCTTTCCCAGGGCTATTTGAGAGGTCAAGGGCAAAGGAAGTTTCACTTTCCTAAAAGCCAGAGCCGCGTGAAATTGGGATGGGCCTATGCCTGGGGGGGAAGGGTTCTCACTGGAGGTCATCAGGGATAGCTGGGATGGCCATTGAGCTGGAGTGGAGACCAATAGCTGCTTATCAGAGTGCCTTCTGAGGGACATTTTTCTTCAAATTTGAGATTGTTGAAATATGTCTCAACCAATTTCCTGCCTTCTTTCTTTCCCTTATTCTCTTTCCCACTTTCACCCCCAGGAAAAGGCTTTTCTGCCTTTCTAATTATTGTTTGGCACCTGACTCTGCAAATGATCTTATACCATTTCTATTGTTTCCAAGAGAATAACATAGCACTTAGTGGCAGGTGGGCTGAAGGGGAACTGCCCTTTATCTCTCTAGCCCCCAGCACAGTTGTTCCTGTCTCTTATTCCCCCCACCCTTTTTTTCTTTTTGGTGCTTTTCTACTTCCAATCCCCAACTGTATCCCACCTGGGCCTTGGCCCCCTTCCCCACAAATCCCCAACTGCATCCCACCTGGGCCTTGGCCCCCTTCCCCACAAATCCCCACTGCATCCCACCTGGGCCTTGGCCCCCTTCCCCACAAATCCCCAACTGCATCCCACCTGGCCTTGGCCCCCTTCCCCACAAATCCCCAACTGCATCCCACCTGGCCTTGGCCCCCTTCCCCACAAATCCCCAACTGCATCCCACCTGGGCCTTGGCCCCCTTCCCCACAAATCCCCAACTGCATCCCACCTGGGCCTTGGCCCCCTTCCCCACAAATCCCCACTGCATCCCACCTGGGCCTTGGCCCCCTTCCCCACAAATCCCCAACTGCATCCCACCTGGGCCTTGGCCCCTTCCCCACAAATCCCCAACTGCATCCACCTGGGCCTTGGCCCCTTCCCCACAAATCCCCAACTGCATCCAACGGGAGTCTTGGCCCCCTTCCCCACAAATCCCCAACTGCATCCCACCTGGCCTTGGCCCCTTCCCCAC
Source organism: Antechinus flavipes (assembly GCF_016432865.1). NCBI lineage: Eukaryota > Metazoa > Chordata > Mammalia > Dasyuromorphia > Dasyuridae > Antechinus > Antechinus flavipes. Next base: position 683,550,933 of record NC_067399.1, read on the forward strand.
AAATCCCCAACTGCATCCAACGGGAGCCTTGGCCCCTTCCCCACAAATCCCCAACTGCATCCCACCTGGGCCTTGGCCCCTTCCCCACAAATCCCCAACTGTATCCCACCTGGGCCTTGGCCCCTTCCCCACAAATCCCCAACTGCATCCCACCTGGGCCTTGGCCCCTTCCCCACAAATCCCCAACTGCATCCAACGGGAGCCTTGGGCTCCTTCCCCACAAATCCCCAACTGCATCCACCTGGGCCTTGGCCCCTTCCCCACAAATCCCCAACTGCATCCCACCTGGGCCTTGGCCCCTTCCCCACAAATCCCCAACTGCATCCCACCTGGGCCTTGGCCCCCTTCCCCACAAATCCCCAACTGCATCCAACGGGAGCCTTGGCCCCTTCCCCACAAATCCCCAACTGCATCCAACGGGAGCTTTGGCCCCCTTCCCCACAAATCCCCAACTGCATCCCACCGGGGCCTTAGAAGCCTTCCCCACCCTAGGGATGGGAGCCCAGAAGGAACTCCAAGAGTAGGTGGAGACACTTCCAACCTTGCTCCCCCCAGGGGATGCAGGGACCCCACTATAATGCCCTGCCCCAGCCTGCCCTCCCACTGCTCTGCCCTCCACTGCACTGTTCACTAGGGGCTCATCTCCCCAGGGCTGGGGAAGCACGAGCTGGGTTGCCCTGCAGGGGTGGAATGGGAGCCTTGCTCCCTCCCAGGATCCCCCACCCAGGACAACCCCTCTGGCTTTCCCTTCCTGAGGCTTCCCCAGACGAAAGGTCATCCCAGCCCCCTTGTCCCCAGTGACTGGAGCTACCGCTAGCTTTTCTCATGCCATCTTCACGGGGGTCTTTGAGATGTGGTTTTGGGCTTTCAAAGGCTAATCCAGGAGAACGCAGCAGCTGGGAGCCCCCAGCCCCCCAGTCCTGGGGCCGGGGATCACCACCTTAGTCCGGGGCAGCTCTGCAGGAGCTGGGGGGTGCCCTGTGTTTGGCAGCCCAGCACCCCTAGGAAATGGGGGAGGAAGTGGGTCAGAGCCAGAGCCCAGGGAAGGACTTTCCAGCCCTGAGGGGAGGAGGGAGATCTTGGGAAAGTCTCCCTGGAGGGAATCAGGGTCTCCTGTAGTCCTGCACTGGGAAAGACGGAAGCCTTGGGAGGCTGGACAGGGCCAGCAAACAGGCCCCCTGAGGGAGGGGCGCCAGCTTCTCAGGCCCGTAAGACTGAGGAGTGCTGAGGGAAGGGGAGTGGACAGGGAATGCTGGCTGAGTTTTGATCCTGGAATCATAATGGCCTTGAAGTTAAGCTGCATCCTACTGGCTTTCTCACTGGACTGGAGAGGAGGATGAGGGAGATAAAGGCACGAACAAAAGGAAGGGGAGACAGAGGCAGGTAGGCAAACAGACACCCACCCAAAAAGGGAATGGACACTAAGAGCTCTGAGGAGAGTCTGAAGTCTACTAACATCTTCAGAGTTGCCCGTGGGCTACCTTGCTCCCGAGGCTGCGAGCAGGACCCATTCAGTCAATGGCCCTATGGAGATTCTGTCCCTGGGAGCCTTGTTTTCCGGGGACTTTCTCCGTTGCCCCAAAAAGTAGGATGGAAGAATTCAAGAAAGGAAAGGAAGGAGAGAAATAAGAGGCCAAGGGAGGTTTGGGGGCCAGGTGGGAGAGGTACCCACGCTCATCCTGTGGCAGTGCCCCAGGTTATCATCGGTGGGAGGACTGTTGGCACCTAATATGGCCTCCTCGGAGCTACCAACATTTTCTTTTCAAAAGAGAGGTCACCCCACCTGAAAACCAGCTGGCCCTGTGGGCACTGGCCTGCCCAGCCGGCCGGGACTGCCCCTTTCCCCCCAGCCCGCCCCACCCCCAGGTGATGATGATGTAGATCAAATTTAACTCAACTTTGACTTTCACCTCTATTCTGGGACCCATTGGGGCCACCCAGCCTGGGTTCACTAACACATTTGACTGGATCTACTGCGCCGGGAACAGCTTTACGTATCGAGTTTCCCAATCGTATTTGCATGCTACACAACGAAGACTGGAAGTTTCAGAGACCATTTTAGGCTTGATGTAAGGAAAACCTTCCTTACCCTTTTAGTCTTTAATGTCTCCCATGTCCCAACTGAGAGGCCTTGCTCCCCCGCCCCGGTCATCCACCATGTTTAAGGATGTCTGCCTGAGCATGCCTGATGCCCCCCTTGAAACCATCCTCTGCCTTGCGCCCAGAAAGGCACTTCTCCCCCTTTTGCATGTTAATCCCATCCCTGCCGACCTCCCATTCCCCGATCACACCTTGGAGAGAATAATGGCGCCCTCGTCTGTCCGTCTCCCCACTTGGCACCCCTTCTTGCCCTCAAGGTTCCAGCATTGTCCCCTTCCCCCCCAGCCCACCTTCCTTCCATCCCCTGCATCCTAGTCTGCTGTCTAATGAAAAAGATCCTAGGGATGGTTACTACTAAGGTCACGCCTTCTTCTCCCGGGCTGAGACTTTCAGGACCAAGGCCAGGGCCCAGAGGTGAGCTCAGGGAAGGAATGCCTTGCTAAAAACGAGAGCTAGGGAAATTGAATGGGTTGCTCTTACAGGTAACAATTCCTAAAACAGGAGGCCTTTGAGGAAAGACCAAACGACCACTTGTGGGGGCCTTTGGAGGGAGCGAGCTCCATCTCCATCAAGTTCAGGTTGGACAAGATGGCCTCTGAGGTCATGTCAATCCTGAGATTCTTCAATTCTGAGACTGTTCGACTCGGCTCTCTTGACCCCGAGGAAAGCAGCTTTCAGGGTAGCTTTTGGCCATCAATGACATGGCCTTGGGTGTTTGCGGGCAGAGGACCTGCCACCACTTAGCAACCTTCCTGCCCCGCAGCTGAGAGCCGGCCCTCGCCGGGACTTCACCTGACTATGTGCAGGATTGGGATTTCTCCCCAAGGGGTGCCTTTATGAGCCGTGTTTCAGCTCTGGAGGTCTCTCCTCTGATCTTACTGGCAGTATAGAGTCTCAGGCCTCTCAGCCACTTCTGTCCTTTCCCCTCCATCTCTTCCTCTACCCGTCTCCCACAGAAGGCCTTTCCTGAAGTGGGTTATCTGTCTGTTCTATCTCGATGGCTCATGTCCCCTCATCAGAAAACATGGTCCTGGGGGCACAGGGCCAAACACCAGAAATCTAGCAACTTCTGCTTTGACATAAGTTTGAAAAGGAAAAGCCGTCACTCTCCTCCCTTGTCACCCTCTTTCTTTTGGTTCAGCCTGCCCACCTTGCTCCTTTACCTTGCTCCACATTTGTAAGCCATCTTCCTCAGAGGGAGAAAGAAGCAGGATCTTCCTCTGAGGGAGAAAGAAGCAGGATCTTCCTCTGAGGGAGAAAGAAGCAGGATCTTCCTCTGAGGGAGAGAGAAGCAGGATCTTCCTCTGAGGGAGAGAGAAGCAGGATCTTCCTCTGAGGGAGAGAGAAGCAGGATCTTCCTCTGAGGGAGAGAGAAGCAGGATCTTCCTCTGAGGGAGAGAAGTAGGATCTTCCTCTGAGGGAGAAAGAAGCAGGATCTTCCTCTGAGGATCTCCCACACACACACACCCAGAGGGAGAGAGAAGCAGGATCTTCCTGTGAGGATCTCCCCCTCCCCCCCCCACCCAGAGGGAGAGAGAAGCCGGATCTTCTTCTGAGGGAGAAACAAGCAGGATCGTCCTCTGAGGATCTCCCCTCCTCAGAGGGAGAGAGAAGCAGGATCTTCCTCTGAGGATCTCCCCCCTCCCCAGAGGGAGAGAGAAGCCGGATCTTCTTCTGAGGGAGAAACAAGCGGGATCTTCCTCTGAGTACCTCCCCTCTCCAGAGGGACAAAGAAGCAGGATCTTCCTCAGAGGCTCTCCCCTCCTCCTTCTGCCACTCACCTCTGTACCCCCTTGGAAGTTCTGACTGTCCCCCTCAGACCAAGGAGGAAGGGTCCCGTGCCAGATGCCCCGCTCCCTGTCATACGCTTCACAAGGACATCTCGCCTGCCCCTGGGAAAGACCTCCCTGACTTCCCTTGAAGACAACCCTCACTGGCTGTGATAAAACAACATAAACACAAAGCAAGGCTGCCTTTGGAGTAGGCGGCTAGGACCAGGGCCAGGGCCAGGGCCGAGTCTAGTCTGCTCAGGAGCAGAAGCTGGACCACCAGAGGGTGAATCCTTGGGCAAAGGGAGGAAGGGGGCACTTCCCCAGGATAACAAGGAGGTTAGGACCAGCTGTGCTCTGGTCCTGGGAGGCTCTGACTTGGGAGGTGAGGCAGCCTGGGGGCTCCAGGACCTTTTGGAGGGTTCTGAGAAGGCAGAGAGCCGAGCCCCAGCAGGAGGTCCTGGTGGGAGCTTGTGGGAGCAGGAGCCCCCTTCATCGTGGCCTTGAAGGTCCAGGGTCGGACCTCATGGCCATCATCTTCTGTCTCCATCTTTCTTTCTCTCACCTCCTTGGTTTTTGTCAGAGACTGCCCTGGAGCCTTTGCTTATTTCCAAAGAGGTAATGCCATCTAAGGAGCAATGTCTGTAAAGCACTATAAAGTGCTATGTAAATGGCAGCCATTATTGCTGGGGGGAGGCGACGAGGGTTCTCTGCCCTTTCCCCCCATCCTCTGCTCCTCCCTGGGGATGGCGCCCCTGTCTGTGCCCCCCCGGGGATGGTGCCCCTGCTTGTGACCCCCACCGCCCCACCCTGCCCTCCCACTGCTCTGCCCTCCACTGCACTGTTCACTTGGTGCTCATCTCCCCAGGGCTGGGGAAGCATGAGCTGGGTTGCCCTGCAGGGGTGGAATGGGAGCCTTGCTCCCTCCCAGGATCCCCCATCCAGGACAACCCCCCCAGCTTTCCCCTCCTGAGGCTTCTCCGAATGGAAGGTCATCCCACCCCCCTCCTCTCCAGAGGCTGGAGCTACCGCTAACTTTTCTCATGCCATCTTCACGGGGGTCTTTGAGATGTGATCTTGGACTCTCAAAGGCTAAATCCAGGAGGACGCAGCAGCTGGGAGCCCCCCGTCCTGGGGCAGCCTGGGGCCGGGGATCACCGCCTTAGTCCGGGGCAGCTCTGCAGGAGCTGGGGGGTGCCCCGTGTTTGGCAGCCCAGCACCCCTAGCAAATGGGGGAGGAAGTGGGTCGGAGCCAGAGCCCAGGGAGGGGCTTTGGCCTGGGTGCGCGCTTCCCAAGGCCAGCCCTTTGGGGAGGAGGGAAAGTCTCCCTGGAAGGAAGGGGATCTCCTCTGGCTTTGGGGACTAACTGCTCGTGGTTCTCTGACTCCCGCTTGCTGCTGGAGCCACGGGAAAGTGGGCAGTGCTGAGGCGGGAGCGGGGACGGAGAAGATGGAGAGCCAATGGCAGTTCGGGGTTTTGAACCTGGAATCCTAGAGCTGGCGTCTGGGAGCTGAGGGCAGATGGACGCTTCCGGGACCCCATCTTCACCTTCTCGATTGGAGAAGGGCATGGACAGAGAGAGAACAGAAAACAAGCAGAGACTCAAGGCTGAGACCGAGACCCAGAACCGGGTGAGGGAGAGGAAGAGGCCCCAGGGGCTTCCCGAAGAAAGAAACTGACGTCTAACATCCCCAGAGATCCAGCGGGCTTCCCCGCTCCTGCCCGGCGAGGACCCGAGCTCTCTGCAGGAGCCTGCTGGCCAGCCAGTGCTCCCGGGCCCTCTTGGGCCAGTCCCAGAATGGCGCCGGCACAGGGTGGCCCCCTCGGGCAGGCTCCAGGTCTATCCTGGCAATGCTGGGTGGCCCCCTCGGGCAGGCTCTGGGCTGATACCGGCAGCACTGGGTGGCTCCCTCAGCAGTGCTGGGTAGTCCCCCTTGGGCAGCACTGGGTAGCCCTCCTGGGGCAGCATTGGGTTGTCCTCTTCGGGCAGCACTGAGTGGTTCCCCCTTGGGCAACATTGAGTGACCCCCCCTTAGGCAGCTGAGTGGCCTCCCCTTGGGCAACATTAAGTGACCCCCTTTGGGCGTCACTGGCTGGCCCCACTCGGGCAGCTGAGTGACCCCCCTCAGGCATCACTGGGTGACCCTCTGCCTCAGGCATCCCTGGGTGACCCCCCCCAGGCAGCACTGGGTGACCCCTTTCAGGCAGCTAAGTGACCCCCCCGGGGCAGCATTGTGTGACCCCTCCCCAGAGCAGCACTGGGTGACCCCCTCCCCCCAGAGCAGCACCGGGTGGCCCTCTCAGGCAGGCTCATTGGAAGAGCCAGACCCTGAGCAATTTTTCCCAAGGAAAAGAGCACAGTTGGGCCATCCAGCTATTGGCCCTTGGGGACTCTGTTCCCACTGCCTCCCACCACTGGGATGGGAGAGTTCAAGAGAAGAAAGGAAGGAGAGAAATAGGGGCCCAGGGCAGCTTGGGACAGGTGTGCGAGTGTTCTCCACCTCCCTGAGCCCACCCCAGCACTTAAGGTCAGGACCCTAATCCCGTTTCTAACCCTCATGTCTTTCCAAAAGAAACTCCCCTGCGGCCCCCAAACTCTCGCGTAGTCTGGCAGCGGGGGCCGCTCCGGGATATCGAAGAGAATTCTGTCCCAAGTGCGGGTCCCTGCCTCCGTCCGGGCGCCCGCTCCCACCTAGGCCAAGTGGTGACCAAATATAACCAGGCCGGCGCCCTTCCCTCTCTCCTTTCTGCCTTTTACCTCCATCCTAGGGCCAAATCCAGGACCGGGCGCCCGGGCTCCGCGCCCCAGCCCCTGGCTTAGCGGACACGGCGGGCCGTTTCCTAGCGGGGCCCGGCCCGGCCGCAGCCTTCCCAATCTTATCTGAAGGACAAAGAGCAAAGGATGGAGGCCGCAGAGGCATTTTAGGCTTGATGTAAGAAAAAGCTTCCTCGGCATCAGAGGGACTCAGGGCTCCGGCCTCCGAGCGTTCGGAGGGAAGACCTGGTTTCCATGATCTGACTGAAGTTCCATGGAACTCGGATGAGGAGCGGGAGGGGGCGGCAGTTCTCGGTCGCTAAGCAGCGGGGGCCCCCCAGGAGACCCTTCCCCCTCGGAGGGTCTGGGCCGGCTGCACTTTGGCTCTGGGCAGCGCTCGTTCGGCAGTTTGTTTTGCTGGACTATCCATATTTCTAAAACGCGGGGACGGAAGGAGTGAGAGGACAAAATTCCAAATTGAAAAAATAAATTTCAAGTTTGTTTTAAAAAACCAAGTTTTAGGGTTCCATGATTCCGCAAGTTGGGCTGAAGGCGACGTCACACCAGGGACAGTTGTGAGCACTAAGGCTACAGAGGTGGATCGGGTCCAGTCTGCAGAGGGACGGGCCACCGGTGGACAAATCCAGGGGAGGGGAGAGAGGACGACACAAAATCATGTTGTCTTGTCTTGAGAGCTGAGGTTCTTAGGCTGAATGCGATAGCAGTTAGATGGTGCACGTGGGAGTTCGGGATCCCAGACTTGTGTCCAGTGCCCAGGAGAGCTGGGAGAAGCGACCCACAGGAGACAGAGGGCCCGGGGGGCCAGGTGCAACATCCCACTGGGGGGCTTCCTCTGAGGCGTACTCCCACCGAGGCGGTGCTCCCTCTGAGGCAGTGCTCCCTCTGAGGTGGTGCTCCCTCCGAGGTGGTGCTCCCTCCGAGGTGGTGCTCCCTCCGAGGCGGTGCTCCCTCCAAGGCGGTGCAGTCCCTCTGAGGTGGTGTTCCCACTGAGGTGGTGCTCCCACTGAGGTGGTGCTCCCACTGAGGTGGTGCTCCCTCCGAGGTGGTGCAGTCCCTCTGAGGTGGTGCTCCCACCGAGGTGGTGCTCCCACCGAGGCGGTGCTCCCTCTGAGGTGGTGCTCCCTCCGAGGCGGTGCTCCCACTGAGGTGGTGCTCCCTCCAAGGCGGTGCTCCCACTGAGGTGGTGCTCCCTCCGAGGTGGTGCAGTCCCTCTGAGGTGGTGCTCCCACCGAGGTGGTGCTCCCTCCGAGGTGGTGCAGTCCCTCTGAGATGGTGCTCCCGCCGAGGTGGTACTCCGGATCAAGGTGGACATGGGAAGAAAACCATTGTCAGGCTGTTGGGCGGGTACGGGTACCACTTTCCCCTGCTTCACCACGGCTGTGAAGCTCAGGGAGGTCCTGAGGATGAGCTGCTGCCAGGACGCCGTCCAAACTCCCTCCTGCAGCCTCCCTTTCTTCTGGAGCCAGCCTCCTCTTGGTCCTCGCCCTCCCGTCATGTTGAGCAGAGATCTGTATGAAGCCAATAGCCGGCCGCCTAACGCTCGCTCCATCACCTCCTCCCACCCCGACACGCCGGCTTTTTGTCACTGCTTCCATCTCTCCGTCCTTTTCCATCCTCGCACGTTCAGACCGAGAGAAGCCGGCCCAGCCACATCTATCACGGCGGATGCCACTCCGTCTCCCTAAATTTTCCTTTCGGCAGCATCGCGGTGGCCCGGATTGCGGCCCCTTTCTCTCTCGCCAACTGTTAATGGCGGAGTTCCGTCGAGGGCGCTCGCGGGTTGGATTCTCTCGGGAGCGTTTCCCACCGGGACGCCCCCAGTGGGCTCGGCCATGGACGGACCTCCCCGGGCGCTCTAGGGCCCGCGTCTCACTCTTTCCGCCCTCCCTGGAAGCCTAGAAACGAGCGGCCTCTCCCTCGGCCCGCGAGCCGGAACTCCTCTCCATTTCTAACGGACGCCAGTCTCTCGCGCAGCCCCAGAGCTCAGAGGCCGGCTCGCTTCCCCGACACCGCGCCCAGAACTCTGCGCACGGCTGCTGCACAGAAACGCTCCTGGAATGACAAAATGCCTCTCTCCATCCTAGTCGCTCTTTTGTTCTTTGCTTACCCACCCGGCTTTTAATTCCTTCTAGACCTCAAGGGCCTTGACTAAGGGGAAAAGTAGAGGGAACTTTTATTTCCCACTTTCCCCTTTCTCTTTCCGAGGAGCGGCCCCTCCTCCAAGTGCCAACTGCCGTCTCACTTCCCCCCCCCCAAGCCGAGGGCCGTGCCCGTGCCAGCCGAGGGCCGTGCCCGTGCCAGCCGAGGGCCGTGCCCGTGCCAGCCTGCCCTCCCCAGAACATCTGAGCCACCAGAATTCGCTCTCCCCTTTCTCAAAATAGATCCCCCGGTTCCTTGTCAAATCAGCGACGTTGTTATAAATGTGTTTTAGGAGATGTTCATTCTCATTCACCGGGAATATGGGGATATTCTGCATTGAGCTTTTCGAGAAACGACATTGGCGAAGCCTGGGTTTCTAGTTTCTGCGGATTCCTGCAGCCGCTCAGGCCGGGCTCCGGGCTCTCACTAGCGGCCCCCTCAGAGGGCAGGGCCCAGCAAGGCTTCGAGGCTCCCCCGGGGCCCGAGGCCAGTTCGCTCAGGGCCTTTGGGGGACAGTAGCACAGCAAAGGGAGGGAGAAGCTGTGGCTGTCACTCCTCCGGAGGGCCCTTCCTCAGGATAACCAGGAGGCTGGGACCAGCAGCCTACGCTCTGGCCCCGGGGACGTGGGGGAGCCCCAGGGGCAGGGGCCGGTGGGAGCTTGTGGGAGTGAGCAGGAGCCCCCTTCGGTGTGACCTTGAAGGTCCAAGGTCGGACCTCATGGCCATCTTCTTCTGTCTTTCTCTCACCTCCTTAGTTTTTGTCAGAGACTGCCCTGGAGCCTTTCCTTCCAATGAGGTAATGCCATCTGAAGAGCAGTGTCTGTAAAGCCCTATAAAGTGCTTTGTAACTGGCAATACCCTGCCCCCCCAGGGATGGCTTCCCTGCCCGTGCCCCCCCAGGGATGGCGCCCCTGCCCGTGCCCCCCCGGGGAGGGTGCCCCTGCCCGTGCCCCCCCGGGGAGGGTGCCCCTGCCTGTGACCCCCCGGGGATGGTGCCCCTGCCCGTGCTCCCCCAGGGATGGTGCCCCTGCCCGTGCCCCCCCAGGGATGGCGCCCCTGCCCTGTGCCTCCTCAGGGATGGCGCCCCTGCCTGTGCCCCCCCAGGGATGGCGCCCCTGCCCTGTGCCTCCTCAGGGATGGCGCCCCTGCCTGTGCCCCCCCAGGGATGGCTTCCCTGCCCGTGCCCCCCCAGGGATGGTGCCCCTGCCTGTGCCCCCCCAGGGATGGTGCCCCTGCCCATGCCTCCCCGGGGATGGTGCCTCTGCCCGTGCCCCCCCCCAGGGATGGCATCCCTGCCTGTGCCCCCCCAGAGATGGCGCCCCTGTCTGTGCCCCCCCGGGGATGGCGCCCCTGCTTGTGACCCCCACCGCCCCACCCTGCCCTCCCACTGCTCTGCCCTCCACTGTACTGTTCACTAGGGGCTCATCTCCCCAGGGCTGGGGAAGTACGAGCTGGGTTGCCCTGCAGGGGTGGAATGGGAGCCTTGCTCCCTCCCAGGATCCCCCATCCAGGACAACCCCCCCCCGGATTTCCCCTCCTGAGGCTTCTCCGGATGGAAGGTCATCCCACCCCCCTCCTCTCCAGAGGCTGGAGCTACCGCTAACTTTTCTCATGCCATCTTCACGGGGGTCTTTGAGATGTGGTTTTGGGCTCTTAAAGGCTAATCCAGGAGGACGCAGCAGCTGGGAGCCCCCCGTCCTGGGGCAGCCTGGGGCCGGGGATCACTGCCTTAGTCCGGGGCAGCTCTGCAGGAGCTGGGGGGTGCCCCGTGTTTGGCAGCCCAGCACCCCTAGGAAATGGGGGAGGAAGTGGGTCGGAGCCAGAGCCCAGGGAGGGGCTTTGGCCTGGGTGGGCGCTTCCCAAGGCCAGCCCTTTGGGGAGGAGGGAAAGTCTCCCTGGAGGAAGAGCTTTGTCCCCTCTGGCTTTGGGGACTAACTGCTCGTGGTTCTCTGACTCCCGCTTGCTGCTGGAGCACGGGAAAGTGGGCAGTGCTGAGGCGGGAGCGGGGACGGACACACCGAGGGCGAGGGCAGAATGCTGGCGGCGACATTTGGATTTGAAATCATCAAGGGTGGGGCTCTTGGGGTGCCCCCAGTCTCCATCCTCACTTTCTCAAATGGAGTAAGGGACACAAAGGCAAAGAGACAAAGGCCCAGGAGAGGGCGATGCCCACGGGGCCCTGAGAAGTTCAGCCCTCGGTTTGTGACCTTCAGACTGAGGAGACTCCCAGGGGCCGGGGCCTTCCAGGGGGCCGGGCCCACCCCGCGGGCTGTCTGGGGCCTGGCCCAGCTTCCTGGAAAGGCAGTCAAAGTGTATTTTATGGGGAGGGCAGTTAGGGAGGAGGGAGAACAGGGACCCGGGGCCTGGCCAAGCTTGTGCAGGCGTCGGACCAGGCTCCTCGGGGGCTGGGGGGCTGCGTGCTTGGTCCCCGGCGGGCAGACCCAGGGAGTGAGCGAGCAAAACCCTGGAGGACCGCCGTCCCGCGCGGGTTGGGGCGTGTGAGGAAGCCCATGGATTAGGCTGATGGCGCTGACTGAGACAAAGATGGAATCCATCAGCATCGGGCCTGAGAGGGAGGAAAGGAAAGGAGACCTTGCCCCCTCTGTGGGGAAACCAGATTCCTGAACCCAGGGCCGGGCTTCCCTTTGTCCGGGCCCGGCCGGGCCGAGCTGAGCCTTCGTCCCTCCCCGAGGTCTTTGTTTCTTTATCATCTCCCTATTTTTCTTCTCCCTCCTCTCTCCTCTTTCTACCTAGGGCTTATGGGTCCCAGGAGCCGTCCCGGGCCAGTGTGGACGATCGCTCGAGGGCAGCGGCGCCCTCCGTTCCTCCCCCTCTGATCCCTCCACCCCGGCCCAGCTCCTCGGCGCCCGTTGCCAGGTTCCAGCATCTGCCATCTGCTTTATGGCCATTTTAAGCTCCCATCTTGGTGCTCTCTCCACCCTTCCCCGGAGTGCCCGCGGTCCCTTCCCTCCCCATTGGTACTGATCAGTGAGCTCCCTGTACTTGGGATCCTTTGCAACTCTCAAGTCTGTTCTCACTTGCTTGTCGGAAGGAATAGATACTGACTTCCTACTAATACGTGAATGATTGCTCTCCCAACCTACTCTTCCCGAAGATTCTGTCATAAGCCCCCCGTCTGTTAACTCTTCTCCTGCCATCTTCAGCTACGCCGCGGGCAGTGCCCTCGCTTGCTCAGAGTCTATGGAAGTAGAGCACCGGCTCGGCCGCCGTGGGAGAGGCTTCGCACGGGAGCGACTCGGGGCCGCGGGGGTCGACTGTCCAAGGACCAGACTAGCTAAGTTTGGAGAGGCTCACGGCGCCCGCCGAGGGTCCCGGGGGCTGCGCCTCGCTTCCCCGCATCCCGGGACGTCCCCCCAGGGGCCCAAGAAATGGATTTATCTGAGAAAACGACACTCGAAGCAGGAGACCTTTTTCCAGCAAAGATCTGGGTTTGGGGAGCCCCCCTTCCCCTCCCTCGGGCCGGAGAACCCAACAGAGAATGCTTCAGGTTGTAGCCGCTGGGATGGGGCGTCGGAGGCCCGAGGGTCCCGGGGGGCGCTTCCCTCCTAGCCCCGGCTCCTGTCTCTCTCTGGGGGCTCCCGTCTCTCTCTGGGGGCCCCCTCTCTCTCTGGGGGCTCCCTCTCTCTCTGGGGGCTCCCTCTCTCTCTGGGGGCTCCCGTCTCTCTCTGGGGGCTCCCTCTCTCTCTGGGGGCTCCCGTCTCTCTCTGGGGGCTCCCTCTCTCTCTGGGGGCCCCCTCTCTCTCTGGGGGCTCCCCTCTCTCTGGGGGCTCCCCTGGCCAAGCTGAGAGCTCATCCTCGGACTGTGAGTGATGAATCTGCCCCCCGGGGGGAACGGTTCCCGAGCTATGGGGCCGCCGTGGTCCCTGGGGAGAAGTAGGAGGGCGGCGTCTCCTAGCAGCCGCTCCCCCCACTTGGCCGGGAGGGGCAGAGGTTTCTGGACCAGCCAAGAGCCAGAGGGTGTTTGCAGGAGCATTGGGGGCGATTTCCGTATAAACCACAGAAAAGGGACCCAGGACGGCCGGAGGAAGGGAGGGGAGCCCCCGGCTCTGGAACCTTCCCTCCTCCCTTGAGGTTTGGAGAAGTGGATAAAGGTATGGAGGAGAGAGACAGAGACAGAGAGAGTGCAAAGAAGAGTCAGCGGCCGAGGAGGTGGGAGCGTTCGGACCCTCCTCACTCGCTGGGCCGCGCAGCCTTCTCGGGGCAGCTTCGGGGCCGGCGGCGATGGCCCTGGGGAAAGTCGGGTGGGAGCGGAGCATTCTCCCCCCCCCAGCTGGGACGGAGGGTTCCGGAGAAGGAAGGAAGGGGAGGGGGGAGGTTCGGGACGGGTAAGAGCAGCGTGTCCGTGGACGGTCCTCTCGGCCAGGGCTCCGGGCCCCCGGCCCAGCTCGCCCCAGCAGGAGGAGGCTGGACAGCACTTTGAGGCTTGATGTAAGGAAGATCTTCCCTGTCAGGGCAGCCGGCGGGGGCCCTCGGGCTCAGGCGGGCACCGGGGGCCCTGCTTTGGCAGGCTCCTTCCCACCCCTCCCCAGGGGCTTCAGCTTGGGCAAGGTCCCGGGAGACTCGGCCTGCTGCCTCCCCGGTGCCCGGGAAGTGCCAGCTGCCCAGGGCCTACCTCTCTATCGCTTCCTCACACAAAAAGCAGCCTGAGAGGGAACGGCTGCCAGCCTCCTTGCGCCCTTCTTGGGGCGAGGAGCACGGGGACCTTGCCAGCAGCTGCCAGGGCCCGCATCCCCCAGCTCTCCTCAGGGCACGGTCCTTCCGTGGACCGCCCGCGTGAGCAAGGGCTGTCTCCTGGACCTGCCTGGATCCCCATGCCCGGAAGTAGGGAGCACCCACCCCGTCCTCCAAAGCCTTGAAGTCGGTCGTGGACACGCTTGGGGAGACGGCACGGGGGCACTTGGCACAATTCAGTGAAAACTACGGATCGTGGGCACCCCCTGGGCCTCCGGGGTGTGCACCCACCCCCACCCTTCTCCTTTCTTGCTACGTGGGGCTCAGGTCTGGGAGGGGGCCCCGGGGAGCCCGCCCGACTTCGGACCCCCCTCCGTAAGCGGCTGACGCAGCAGGCCCCGGGCCGGGTCAGGGCCCCCCGCAGGGAGCGAGGGGAAGGGAAGAGCCCCCTGGGAGGACGTGGGGCGACGGCCTCAGAACACATTGTCAGGAGCCCGGCATGGGATGGGCCCGGGTCCTCGGGGGCCCGGCAGTGCAGGCGTCGGGGCCAGGCTCCCTGATAGAGGTCCCTGGGGAAGCATTTTGCCTCTTCTCCCCAGAGTCCTAACCTCCGCTCACATGTGGGGCTGGATCCCCGTCTCCCGGGAGCTCTCCTCCAGCTGAGTAAGTCGGAGGACGGACGCTCTCTTACTTGTGCAGAAACTCTGGATCTCACTGGGGAGCCTGGCCCGGCGGGGACCAGATGCCCCGGGATTCCGGGCACGAGGAGGGCCGCCGGCTCCCCTTCAGCATCGGGGTGAGAAGTACTCGGGCTTTTGTTCCCTTGACAAGGAGCGGTTCCGGCGGAGCCGGGCTCTCCGGGGGCCTTGGGCTCAGCCCTCTCGGCCCCAGCGCCCGGGGAAGCTCATGCCCAGGATGGCTGCGCGCCCTCTCAGAGGGGGTGGCTGAAGCCCGCGGCCCGGCCCTTATTTTCCCCTTCTCTTCTGCCCTCCCTGCCCCCAGCTGGCCGAGATCCACGGCGTGCCCAGGGGGCTCTATGACGGGCCCGTCCAGGATGGGATTGTGTCAGCCAAGGCAGCGGCCCCAGCCCCGGCCTCCAGGATCACCTCCTGCCCCGGCAAGATCAGCGTGCCCCCCATCCGCAACCTGCACCAGTCTGGCTTTAGCTTGTCCGGTGAGTGCCCGGCCCGGGGCCGCGGGGAGCAGGGGTGAGGGTGGCGTCGGGGGGCACCGGGTGACTGGGGATTGGCTTGGAGAACCCGAAGGGCTGCCGTGGTGGGTCTGTTCCCGGCTCCATCTCCAGTGTACTAGACCCTGCAGCTGGTCAGTGGAAACCTGAGCCTGAGGGGACCCACGGGGGGCACACACCCATGGGGGGCACACACTCACGGGGGGCACACACCCATGGGGGGCACACACTCACGGGGGGCACACACCCATGGGGGGCACATGCCCACGGGGGCACACACCCATGGGGGGCACACACCCATGGGGGGCACACACCCACGGAGGGCACACACCCACAGGGGGTACATGCCCACGGGGGCACACACCCATGGGGGGCACATGCCCACAGGGGCACACACCCATGGGGGGCACACACCCATGGGGGGCACATGCCCACGGGGGCACACACCCATGGGGGGCACACACCCACGGGGGGCACCACCCTGTGGCCTGGGTGCAGTCAGCAGCAGAGGTCTGGATGTTTCACTAGATGTGCCCTTCTCCAAGCCCCAGCCGCCCCCCAGAGCCCCCTCAGCCCGCCCCTGCCCATACAAAAGTCGGGCTTCCCTGGCCGTGTGGGCAATCTCTGCTTCCTTTCCCGCAGGCTCTCAAGCTGATGACCACATTGCCCGGAGGCCGGCCCAGAAGATCATGGCTCCTCCGGGAGGACGGTCCAATATCACATCTCTATCCTAGGGAGGCCGCGCCGGCCCTCGGCCCCGCTTCTCATTGGCCACCTACTAAACTCCCCTTGCGAAGGGCCCTGCTCTGCCCCTTCTCCCCACCGTAGGCCTTCCTTTCTGAGCACTTTGGGTCCCAGTGTGAGCCACCAGCCCGAGAAAAGGCAGCCCCGGGAGTTGGCGCTGGCCGGGCCCCCAGAGCCGGAGCCAGCTGCTGCCCGCCTTCCTCCTCCAAGGAAGAGCACGAGGAGGCAGCTGCTTCAGAGACCCCCGCTGGGCATGGGCTGGGCACCAAACCCTAAATGCCCCTCGTCCAATGCCTTTCCATCTCCTTGGGCATTGACCGCGCGTCTGCCATGGGCTGAACCCTGGGCTGAGCACAGAGACACAAAGACAAAACTGAAACACTCTTTACCCTTAAGTAGCCTCCCCCACAGGCCCCCGGGAGCCTGCCCAGCATGCCTGCTGCCCGGCGTGCCCCTGCCCGGCAAATGACCCTCACTCTGTTCTAACAGGGCAGGACCCCCAGCCCTGCCCCCAGCCAGGACACTGCCAGAGCACCATCGAGCCCTCCAGGGCCTGGCCTTAAGGCCTTGGCAGCCACAGCCGGGCACTGCCAAGCGCCCGCTGCTGCCCGTTTCCAGGCAAACGTTAGGACCCGTGAGCTCGCCGGTGATGGCCACCGAGCCCGGCTGCCGAGCGAGCCTTCTCCGTAGTCCGCTACCGATGCATGCTAGCGCTAGAGCAGACCCCGTGTCCCCGCCGATCGATGAACTGGACCAAGCCCCCCCCCCCAGCTGGGCTTCTTTGGCCCACTCGCCCTATTTCTTGCATGGGATCTTTGGGAGCACCGTGCCCCCTCCTCCCCCACTGCGCCACCCCCCGGCCTTCACCTGTCTCAGGCCCTCAAACAACCCTTCTAATAAAGGTGCGTCCCCCACCCCCGCCATCAGCTGGGTCTGCGCGGGCCCCGGAGGGAGAGGCCGGGAGTCTCGGCATCTGGGCCCCCTGCGGCTGGGCTGGGAGGGAGGGAGGGCTGCTGGCTCGGGCCGGACCCCGCCATCCAGGGCCAGACCGGACAGAGCTTTCTGGGCCAGGGCTGAGAACTTGGGAACCACGAAGGGCGGGTGACTGCGCAGGACGCGCGCTCTGCCCGCCGGGTGTTCTGGGCACAAACTTGGGGAGGGACAAACAGGCCCCACCCGCCCCCGTTGCTCTGGGTCCCCTGCCCGCCACAGCAAAATTAATGTGGATTGGATCGGGACTTCCCGGGGGGGACACAATGTCAGGGACTCCATCCCTTGGGGTTCGAGGCCCCCCCAGTCTCTACAGTGTTTGGAAGAGGGTCCCCCGTACAGCCGGGGGGCCACGGGTTGTCACCCTCTGGCATGGGCTCGGGGCCTGCCTTCTCGGGCAGCCTGTGTGGCCGGAGAGCCGGCGAGCGCTTTGGTGATGAGTCCCTCTGCACTTAGCTAGGCTGGGTCTTGGACAAGAAGCACCCAGTCCACCACAGGGCCTGTACTTGAAGCCTTTCACACCTGGTAGACCTGCCTATGCTCCTGGCTCCACTGGCAAAGCCAGCAAGAACCCAGGATCACCTCCCAGCCGTGGGGCCGGGGGCGCCAGAGAAGAGAAAACCGGGCTGGCCCCGGGCCGAGCCTCCAGGGCTTAGGGGACCCTTCCTCGGGTTTTCAGGATAGATTGAGGACGTGGCACCAAACTGCAGGGAAGTCATTGTTCTGGGCTCCGGGCCTTCGGCACAAGAAAAAACCTCCGGGAGCACCGTTCGCCAGGGGATCGTGGTTTTATTAGCCAAAAGCTTTCTTTCTGGCCTTCCTGCCCCCAGCCATGTCCTGCCCCGGGCGTGTCCTGCCCCCAGCCGTGTCCTGCCCCTGGCCGTGTCCTGCCCAGACATGTCCTGCCCCCGGCCGTGCCCTGCCCAGACGTGTCCTGCCCCCGGCCATGTCCTGTCCAGCCATGTCCTGCCCCCGGCCGTGTCTTGCCCCCCGCCTGTCCTGCCCAGACATGTCCTGCCCCCCGCCTGTCCTGCCCAGACGTGTCCTGCCCCCAGCCGTGCCCTGCCCAGACGTGTCCTGCCCCCGGCCGTGCCCTGCCCAGATGTGTCCTGCCCAGACTTGTCCTGCCCCCGGCCATGTCCTGCCCAGACGTGTCCTGCCCCCGGCCGTGCCCTGCCCAGACGTGTCCTGCCCCCCGCCGTGCCCTGCCCAGACGTGTCCTGCCCCCAGCCGTGTTCTGCCCCAGACTTGTCCTGCCCCTGGCCATGTCCTGCCCCCGGCCGTGTCCTGCCCCCGGCCGTGTCCTGCCCAGACGTGTCCTGCCCAGACTTGTCCTGCCCCCGGCCGTGTCCTGCCCCCGGCCGTGTCCTGCCCGGGCAAGGCCACTTCTAGTTCCCAGGGCTTATGGGCTCTTCCTAGCCGGACATACAATTCAACAAGCATTTATTAAGTGCCAACCATGAGCCAGGCTGAGTGTCCCCACTGTCGGTTCCCGCTAGTCCCCTCTCCCCGCCCAAAGCCCTTCTTTCCCCTACGGCCCCACCTCCCTCCGGTGACGGGCCTGCCCAGAGCTTAGTTCCCAGCTTTCTCCTTCTGGAAGACTAAGTTAAAAAGGAAACGATAGGAGGAGCACAGATTTAGAGCGGGAGGAGCCAGAAAAAGTCTGTGTAAAAGCCCCACAGAAGGGGAGAAGGGAGGAATGAGACCACAGATAAGGGAGACCCCACGTGAGCGGGGGAGGGCCGGCCCAGCCTTTTGGAGGAAGCCCCATTCCCATTCAGAGCCGGCGCCGGTGCAGGAGCCTCCCCTTAAAGCAAGCTCCTCCAAATGGAGCAAGGGGCCCGGGGAGCGCTCTGCACCTCGCTCCCGTGGCGAGCACCTGTGCAAGAGGCCGAGGACGGAGCACCCGGCTCGGTCAGTTTGTTCCCAACACCCGCCTGCCTCCCATCCTCCATCTCTCGCCCTCCCTCCGGTCCTCTCCCTCACAAGACCCCTTTCCAACTGCCAGCCTCAACGGCCCCCTCAGAATGTTCCTGCCCTGCCCAAGGAGGGGGCCTTGTTCTAAACTGCCAAGACTCTTAAAGGACCCCCCATCTCGACCTCCCCCGGCCCCGGCCCCTGACTCTCCCTGGGCTAGGACCCGGATGTCTGTGACGTGGAACACCGAACAGAACAAAGGCTGCCTAAAATTGGGGCTGGCCCTGCCTTGGCCCACCCAACCCTTCCCCCAGATCCTCCCCTCAAGGGGTATCTGCAAAACGTTCCTGAAGGGGTAACAACCATTAGGGAGCAAGGAGCAGGATCGGGGGTCTCTGGGACGCCCTTGGAGAAACAGGCCCTGTGGAAGGGAAGGACCTGAGTCACCCGGGGGTGAATCAAGAGGGAACCCAGGAGCACGAGAGGGGAAACTGGACAGATCAAAATGAAGGAAAAATTAGTGAGGGGAGGGGTGACCCCAGTGAGCACAGGTGCATCATGGCCACCTGGGAGGGGTGCCCCTAGCGGTTTGGAGAGGGCCTGGCGTATTTGCCAGCTCTGGGGGCATGTGCCAAGCAGCCCTGAGAATAGAGATGGAGGATGGGATAACCTACGACTACTGCCCCAAGAGGGGCAGTGCTTCCCAAGCCCCGTTCAGTTATGGTGGGACACTCTGGACTACTCCACTCCTGCTCCCCAAGCTCCGGCTGTTGGGGGCAGGCCCTGCTGGATGTTCCCCCCGTTCCCAAAGTGCCAGCTCTAGAGCCAGGGGGTCCCTGAGCTGTCCGCATCCCCATGCCCAAGCCCTGTCCGGCCCAGGAGATCGCTCAGTGGTCTGGGTAGTGGGAGCCCATCTGACTGAGGGCCGAGCCGGGGGCAGCGGCGGGGCTGCTGGTTTCCAGCATTTCTGGGTGTTCGTTCAAATCCGGGCTTTTCTGCCAGTCAAAGATAGTCCAAAGCAGGACTTGGGCAGCCGCGGCCGGCCCTCCTCCTCTCCATTAACACCCGGCCATGAGGAGAAGGTCCCCGCGAGGAACCGCCCCAAGCCCGGCCCTCAGTGACTGTCCCTTACGGGGCCGCCATCCTGCCCATTGTCACACACTCGGGGCCCTGTGGAGCCATCATGGGGTTAAGGGCGCAAAGGGGTCTCGGAGATCACGGCTTTGCCCCTTGAGGAAACAGGCCCAAGGTGTGGGGGAGGGACTGGGATTTAACCAGAGTGCAACAGTCTGTTCCACACCAGCCCCCCCTCTGTTGGAGGCAGCACCCTCCCTCTAGCCCCTCTTCAGGCTAGCAGAGAGGCTCCCAGAGTCACAGAAGTGGGCAGTGGTGAAGACCCCCGTGTAACCCAGCCACAAATGATTTCCGCTGTCAGCCCCCCCCCCACGCCCGAGATGGCCTCGGCTTGGACAGCTCCCCCATTAGGATGTCTTCCCCGACGACCAGCCAGGCTGCCTCCCCACGACCTCCCCTCTTCGGCCACTGAGCCTCCCTTCCCCAGCCGAAGCATGTGCAGCCCCTTCAGCTGATCTCCACGTGTCTCGGACCGCGGGGCCCCAGTCATTGTCCCAGAAGCTCTCTCGGCCCCCTGGAACAGACTGACTGATGGGAGGGCTTCCCGATGTTCCTCCCGTCCATCATTTAAGGCTGGGGAGCCGTTCTTCCCCCTCGGAAGCTCCTCATCCCCCACAGGGCGGCCCCCTGGCTCTTTCCAGAGCCGGATCTTCTATCTCCTGGGCTCCCTGTGTCTGCAATCCCGTCCCTCCCACCTCCTCCTCCCGGAAGCCCCAGCGCTCAATCCAGCAAGGACCGGCTTTTATTAAGCCTCCAATGTGTGGCAAATGAGGACGGAGACAAAGGACCAACGTCCCTCCCCCGGGAGCTGGGGCTCCGGAAAGCAGACGCCGCGTCCAGGCTGCGTAGGAAGGTCCCCCAGAGAAACAGAAGGTCTTTCGGATCTTTGGGACGGTGGTTTCCAAACAGTAGATTTGATTGCTTTCCTGAGTAAATCGAAGAACCTCTAATTTCACTAGTTTACTTCATGTTAAATCTACGACTCGGAGTTTTAAAAAGTTTTCTAACTTTAGACAAGCTGGAAGGGGACGCTGGCAGGACTGGCGGAGGCGGCTGGCTCTGGTCCCTGGTGAAAGGCAGGGCTTGAGAGGGTTTTAGAGGAGGCTCATCACGTTGGAACTGGTCATTATATAAGGCATGGAGATAAGGCTCGGGGCGGGCCGAGGGAGGGCCTCAGGACCACTCTGCCGGGCTCGGGGCCGGACGAGGGGGCCCGAAAGGAGAGGAGGACTGAGTCGGGTTTGAGAGCCAAAGCGTACATTGACCCCGGGGCAGGAAGTCTCCACTGGCGCTCACTGAGCAGGAGGGCATTTGGGGAGACCCGCGCTTCAGGAAGACCCTTCTGGCTGCTCTGCGCGGCCCGGATCGGGGAAGGAAGGGACCTGGGGCGGGAAAGTGATCTCCTGGCTGCCGCTCTCCCGATTACACGTGAGATCCAGGGACTGGTTCCCAGAGCTGGCCCTGGTCAGAGCCACGGGCATTCCGAACACAGTGAGCGGGGAAGGAAACCCGGCTGCCATGTTTTCCTCAGGGCGCGGCAGGAATTAGTCCTTTCTGCTGGCTCTGAGATGTTTATCATTAGGCTTCCTGAGTACAGTCCGTGGGTCAAATTGCCAGCTTTGCCCTCGAGCCCTGCAGGCCCAGCAGTGGCTGGAAGAAACGAGGGCAGACTCGTGGGGTTTCACTGGCCCGAGCCCAAGTCTCCCTAGAGGGGCAAGGTCCGTCTTGGCTCTCATCCTTTCTATTCCTCCTCATTCCTACATTACTTAGCTCTCCCAACGATGTGGCTAACTGAGCTTTCTCTGACCAGGGGCTGCTGTATTGTCCCCCTAATGAAATGGAGCTGTGGGGCAGAGGCTCTCGGGACATCCGGGTCTCCAAAAAGCCCGGGGAAATCTGCAGCCCCATTCCCCGCAGTTCTTATCCCAAAGGAGTTTTAAAGAAAACCAAAAGCAAAGCAGGGGCACCCACAGAGCCAATCAATTGTCCTTAATGGTTTAGCCAAAGCGACCCACTTCTCTGTCCCTTCCAGAAGCTCTGGCCTCCAGGACTTTGCTCAGGCTGCTCTCATGCCTGGAATACCCCCTAAACTCTTTTCTTTCAAGACTTGGCTCAAGTTCCATATGTTCCATGAAGATTTTCCTGGTTCTATTTGAACTGTTAGTGTCCTCCCTCCCAGGCTCCTTTGGGCTCAGAGCGGCCTTGTGCCCACGTTTCACATACACGCACATCTGTATGTATTTATACACATATATGTTATTATATCACATACATATTACACATATATATTCCCAATGACATTTTAAAAGATTCATGCAGTCTCTTTCAATGAAAGCAGAGACTGGCCACTCTCTGTTTTGTGTCACCAGAATCTAATTCCCTCCCTGACAGATAGTAGGTGTTTAATGTTTGCTGATTAAGTGCTTACTACATAAGTGCCAGTTATGGTTCTAGATTCAATGATAAAAGGACCAAAGTGAAACTGTCCCTGCCCTTGAAAAGCTTACAGGCTAGCAAGGGGAGAAATGTGTCCAAAGAGAGTAAACAAAATAGGGAAGTAGGTAGGGAAAAGATACGTAGATAAAGATTAGATAGACAGATGGATGATGAATAGATAAGAGAGAGATAAGTAGATAGATAGATGATAGATAGACAGACAGACAATATATAGACAAATCTGTATCCCCAGCTTGCTTGGCAAGCACCCAACACAATGGTCCTGGAGAGGAGTCATATTGTCCCCTGGTCTCCATTGCTCGCCATCTTTCCTTTATCTCCTACATTCACCAACTTTTCTTCTTTTGAATTCCACTCAATTTTTCCAAGCATTTTAATTTAATTTTCACCCAAATTAATCACAACTATAATATCCCAATTCTCAGGTGATTTCCCCTTTTTTCAAGTAGTCCAATGCCTTGTCCATCATCATCTTCTTTTCCCTTATTTTTGCCCCCATACTGATTTTTATGTTTACTTAAATGCACCCTTAAACTCCTTAACTTACCAACTTAAATATCATGTCAAACTCCATCTCTCCATCTTAGGCTCGGCCACACACGAGTTTTCACATTACTCATAAATGCTCCAGCACCCTGTTTAGAAATTGATCCTCCTCTTTGACATTAACCTCCTATCCTTTCACCTCTCCTACGCTCCACCCTTCTTAAATCTGCTTTCACCCTCAAGACCTCCAGTTTCTTTCACAGTTATTACCTTGCTGCTCAGACATCACGTTTCCCATCCAAGAGGTTCCTGAACCCCTCGCTCCCTTGTCTTATTACTGACCTGCTTCTGTCACATCTCAGATGTGTATCACTTCTTTCATCCACCTCCTAGGCTCCCACTCACGAACTGTGCCCTCCCCACACTGCCGAAGACATCCAGCCCCCCTAACTAATTCCCTCACGTCTCCATACCTTTCCCTCACTTCTTTTTCAGCTGAGGACTCGTGAATTTTATTTGACTCAGAAGTTGAGACCATTCAGTATGAGCTCCCTTTTATCTCAAGCTCCTTTGAGACCATCTACCCTTTCTCTCCATCTCTGGCCAAAGCCAGTCCCTGAACACGCCTCCCACTGCAGTCGGGCCATCTCTAGGTCCTGACATATGGCTCGTCACTGAACCCAGATGGCTCTGGGAGAGTAAGTGAGGCTGACGACTTCCCACAGCTGCTCCCCCGCTTCAATCCAATTCACTTCATGTCACGGCGTCACCTCCCTGAAGTCGTGGTCCTCTGAGAATGAAAGACAGACAGTTGTAGCGAGGGGAACAATGGATCCCAGAAGTAGGTGGAAGATGCAAGGGGAGCAGCCAGGTGCTGCCTTTTTTTTCACCTGAGGAGGCTGAGGTGCTGAGGAGGCAGCAGGACTTGGAAGGAATAGGGAGGGTGAGAAGAGAAGGAGGGGTGGGAAGGGGAGGAAAAATGATTCTGACTTGAACATTTTGTCTTTAAGATGTCGATGACACATCTGGATTCCTCAGGTATTTGGTGGTACGTGAGTAAGCTCAAGAGAGAGATTAGGGCTGGAGAGAAATCTGAGAGTGATCTGCATAGGGATGAGAAAGAAACTGCCGATGACGGCCCCAAGAGAGTGTGGAGAGAGGAAAAGGAAAAAGGCCGAGGAGATCCTTGAGGCAAGGCAGCAAAAGACATTAAAAAGAAGTGGTTAAATAGGTAAAAGGAGAACCAAGAAAAGCCCAGAGAAAGGAGAGCCTCCAATTGGGCGGCTGAGGATCAAATGTCATAGAGAAATCAGAAAGAATGAAGATTGAGAAAAGACCACCAGATTTAGCATATAAGAGATCCCCGGTGACTTTGGAGAATAAGGAAAGAACTATACTGTAGTGTGTTTAGAAAAGACTGAGACTAGAGAATGTTAAGGCAAAAGTATGGTGAGCATGTTCTCTTTTTCCAATATTTTGTTAAATATTTCCCAGTCACATGTAAAGAAACTTTAATATTTTTAAAATTGGGGGTTCCAAATTCCCTCCCTTCCTGTTGTCTTTTCCCCCACCTTGAGAAAACGAGCAATTGGATATTGATTATACATGTGAAGGCATGCAAAATGAATATCCAGGGGCAGCTAGGTGGTACAGTGGGTAGAGCACCAGCCCTGAGTCAGAAGGACCTGAGTTCAAATTTGATCTCAGACACTTAACATTTCCTAACTTTGTGACCGTGGGCAAGTCACTTAACCCCAATTGCCTCAGCAAAAAAAAAAAAAAAAATGTCCACATTAGCCACATTACAAAAAAAAACTTACAAACAAAACAATAAAAATAAAATTTAAAAGGTATGCTTCAGTTTTCATTAGGGTTGATCAGTTCTCTCTCTGAAGGTGGAGAACATTTTTTCATTATGGTTCTCTGAAACTATCATGGATTATTTTCTTGGTCAGAATGGTTAAGTCTTTCACAATTGTTTATCCTTATAATGTTGCTCTTATTGTGCACAATATTCTCCTGCTTCTGCTTATTTTATTTTGTTTAAGTTCATATTACTCTTCCAAAGGCTTTTCTGAGAACATCCGACTCATTTCTTATAGTACAACAATATTCCATCACCATTTTATACTACAACTTCTTTAACCATTCCCAATTGATGGGCATCCCCTCAATTTTCAGTTCTTTCCCATATCAAAAAGTTCTTATATTTTTATATAAATAAGTTCTTTTTAATTTTATTTTATCTCTGTAGGATACAGACCCACTAATGCAGGGGTCCTCAAACTACAGCCCACGGGCCAAATGCGGCAGCTGAGGACGATTATCCCTCTCGCCCAGGGCTATGAATTTTCTTTATTTAAAGGCCCACCAAACAAAGTTTTTGTTTTTACTATAGTCCGGCCCTCCAACAGTCTGAGGGACAGTGAACTGGCCCCCTATTTAAAAAGTTTGAGGACCCCTGCACTAGTGGTATTATCAAGTCAAAGGGTTCCAAGGTTTATAAGGTAGTTCCAAATTGGTATCCAAAATGATCAGAGTAGTCCACAACCTCATCAGCAATACATTAGTATCCCAATTTTTCTCCATCCCCTCCAGCATTTGTTATTTTCCTCCTCTTTTATTAGCTTATTAGATGACAAGTGTGAGGTGATATCTAGGAGTTGATTTAATTTATATTTCTCTAATCAGTAGTAATTTATTGTGTGTGTGTGTTTGTGAATTGAGGTTGTGACTTCACACAGCTGGAAAGTGTTAAGTGTCTGAGGCGGGATTTGAAGGTAGGTCCTCCTGACTTCAGAGCTGGTGATCTTCCACTGTGCCATCTAGTTGCCCCTAGGGCATTTTTTCACATGACTATCTTAATAGCTTTAATTTCTTCTTCTGAAAACTGTTCTTATTCTTGAACTATTTATCAACTATGCAATGGTTCTTTGTAAATGGCTTATTTTTAAAAAATAAATCTGGCTCAGTTCTCCATATGTTTGAGAAATGAAGCATTGCTCAGGAAAACTGGCTATAAAAATATTTCCCTCCGTTTTGTATTTTCCTTCTAATTTTGGCTGCATTCGTTTTATTATGCAAAAGCTTTTAATTTCACATCAACTTATTATCTATTTTACTTCTTGTAATGATCTTATCCTTTGTTCAATGCTACACTCTTCCCTTATCCATAGAGAGGACATTTTCCCATGCTCCCATAATTTCTATCACCTTTTATGTCTAAATCATTTACCCACTTGGATAAATGATATTGGTCTATGCTTAGTTTCTGCCAAATTGTTTTCTAGTTTTTCCAATAATTTTCATCAAATGTTAGTTCTTAGCCAAAAAGCTTAGATCTTATTAAACATTGGATTATTAGGGTCATTTCCTACTGTGTATTGTGTATCTGCTCTATTCCATTGATCCATCACAATATTTCTTAGCCATTTCCAAATTGTTTTGTTAATTGCCATTTTTAATATACTTTGAAATCTAAAACTGCTAGTTCAACCTCCTTAACATTTTTCTTCATTGATTCCTTGAAATTCTTGACCTTTTATTTTTCCAGATGAATTTTGTTACTATTTTTTCTAATTCCATAAAAATTCTTGGCTGTTTGATGGGTATGGCACTGAAAAGGTAAATCCATTTAGGTAGAATTGTCATTGTTATTATATTGGTTCAGCCCATCCATGAGCCGTTGATATTTCTCCAGTAGTTAAGATGTATCTTTATTTTTGTTTTCGCAACTATTTTGTAATTGTGTTCACAGAATCCCTGGGTTTGTCTTGGCAGTCAGACTTCCAAAGATTTTATGTTATCCACTGCTGGATTTTATTAGTAACATATAGAAATGCTGATATTTGTGTGATTTTAGTTTATATCCTGCAACTTTACTGAAGTTGTTCATTGTTTCAATTAGTGCTGGTGGGTTCTCTAATTATGTCATCACATCATCTGTGAAGAGTGATAGTTTTATTGCTTTATTGTTCATTTTTATTCATTTTTCTTTTTGCTACAGCTAGCATTTTTAATACAATATTGAATAATAATGGTGATGATAAATATCCTTCTTTCTTGATCTTATTTGGAAAGCTTGTAGCTTATCCCCATTACAGATGATGCTTGTCTTGGTTTTAGTTTAATAAATTATATATATATATATCCATGCATATATAAAAACAAACTTATTCATGCACGTATATAGTGTATATAAACATAATATGTATGTAAAGACATATGCATATGTGCATAAATGCACATTATATGTGTATATGAATATACATATACATATGTGTATATAGATAGAATAAAAATGGGTATAGATAGAGACAAGTGAAGGTAAAGATGAGATAATTTAACTCTCAAAAGAATCCTGCAAGATAAGAAATACTAAGATAATGTTGTACCTATTTTATAAATAAGGAAAATCAGATTCAGAGAAATAAAGTGAATTTTTCTGTGTGGGCAGAGAAGATTTACTCAAGTTCCTCTGATACATAGCTTGCTGTGTTAAAGATTACTAAGGGATCTTATGTCAGTGAATATAATGAATTATTCTTAGTGAAAATATAGTATCACAACAATCTACTTCTTAACAATAGATAAGATTTGAACTTGGCTCCTTTCTGTTTCTACTTCACCACTTTATGATTGGGCAGAACTTGGTAAGTGTTTTCTGGAACTTACATTCTCTCAGAAAGAATGAGATATAGAACACCAATCAACTCTGTCATATTACTATGACCATTCACCACAGCACGAAAAATTGATTGAAAATGCTTCGACTCATAGTTGATAAAGTATATCTTACTATCCACTAGTCAATTTTTATGGCAAAGTGTACAACCTGAACCATGTTACAGACCTTTGCTATAGATATAAATGTAGAGGATAGTATAAATACATTAAAGGAATTTATCATTTTTGTATTTGATTAAATTTAATTATGATGCAGTAAAGGGCTAAGATGAAAACTGGATCACTGTTAATCTTAAATTATTTTTGATTTAGTTATTTTGAAATGTCCTCTTTTTAAATACCTAAAGTTAAAAAGGCATGGTTATCATAATTAAGGATATTGGGTTTATGACATCATCATGTTAGCAATGTGAGTTAGAAAGAAAGGTCAAGAGGCTAAACATTAATTGGAACAATATTATTTATCTTAGCACTATATGGAATTATATCAAATCAACCAAATGTTAATTAGTTCATTGTTCCAAAGTCATATTTATCTTTGTATCTTCTATGCTGAAATCAACTGATGTATTAAATTGTAATTCATTCTCGAAAAATAAAAAACCACTAACTTATCATTTTAAGAAAGACTCTATTGATTGCTATGCCTTCTAGTATAGAAGGGATATTATATTTTGTCATATCTTTGTATGGATCTATTGATATGATCATATGATTTCTATTCTTTTACTATTAATATGGTTGATTATTCTGATAATTTTCTTAATATTGAACTAGCTCTGCATTTCTGCTATAAATCCCTGCTGTTCATAGTGTATGATCTTTGTAATACACATCTCTTTCCTAGCATTTTGTTTTAAATTTTTTTGTATCAAAATTCATTAAGAAAATTGGCTTATAGTTTTCTTTCTCTGTTTTTGCTCTCCCTGGTTTAGGTATAAAGACCATATTTGTGTCATAAAAGAAATTTGTAGAATTGTTTGAATCTATTTTTCTAAATACTTTATATAATATAGAGAAGATTGTTGCTTACATGTTTGGTAGAATTCACTTGTGAATCCATCTAACATCACCTGATTTTGTTAAAGGAGATTATAGTGAGAATTTTAAAGGGATTTGTCTGAGAAAGAGAAGACAGAAGCATTAGAGTATGGTGGGCTTTATGGTATGTTTTAAAGGGTGAAGAGATCTATGGCAAAGTCAGATAGATAGTAGAGAGGAGATGATTACATTTGAAAAGATGAAAATGTGGAGTGGGATAATAATGGGGGTGACTTGCTGAAATTGACAGGAGATATGGGACCCAGGGCACAAGTAAAAGAGTTGATTCAGATGTAGGATATAGAAGAGAGAATTTGGACAATGATGTGAGGGGGTTGTGAGAAGAAAATGGAAGAGGAAAAAGCTCACAGCAAACTACCTCTTGTCTCTCACCAAAGTTAAGCTGCAAGGTAAGGGTACAGTGAGAGTGAATGCTCCCTTTGGCAGTGTGCAGGTAGGAATGGAGGAGGCAGATGGTGGCAATAATTCAGGGCTGAAGTTTGGCTGGGCATGAGGGGTGCTAGGACAAGGAAACCTGAGATTTGGGGAAATAGGGTAGAGTTGAGTTGATTCACTAATGGGTCATGTTTGGAGCAGCGAGGAAGCAACCAGAATGAGAGCGGTGGCCTACAAAAGGGCTGAGAGATGAAGGTTTTAGAAAAGTAAGAAAAGAAAAAGGAAAAGGTTAGAAAAGAAGGTTTAGAAAAAGAGATGACTGAATAAATGAAGCATTTGCTTCTTATTAATAAATGAAGAATGCTTACTGAGTTCTAAACACCGTTTTAAGTGCTAATTATGCAAATGGAAAAATAGAGATAGTCCTTGTTTTTGGGACACTTATACACTTTGAGGAAGACAACACATTTTTTTTTATCTGTATTAAAAAACATTATTTGTCTGGCCCTAGATACATGAAAACATTAATTTTTTAATATAAGATTAATATACCATCTTCTCTTTGGAAAGATTACATATCTAGTTCATTTCTAGATTCTTTTGAAAGAGAATTTTTTTTTCCTTTTTGCCAAATATCTTCTCCTTGGTTATTGTGCTAAATTTTAAAGGGTGCACCACATGCACTTTTTCAGTCAATCAGATTGCATTTTCCCCTCTCTATGAATCTCCCAGATTTTCCATGAAATATGTAATGTTCCCCTCTCACCAAAGGCATGTTCCAGTGAACTATGATATATTTTTTTGGATATTGTATGTTAGAATTCTTGCCAGGTGCTAAGTAAGTGGAATTGAGGAGACAGTGGTTAAATCTAGTTTAACATTGATTTAATCCTACAACAAATAATGGTTTCCTAGTGCTATAATGATTGGTGTACACTCAGGGTACAGCATAGAAGCAAGAAGCTCTCAGGGCCAGGCACAGAAGCCCACTAGAAGCTCATTTGGAGGAAACTAGAGGCAGAAGCTGGCAGAGGCAAAGGACTAGCAGCAGGAGCTCTCAGAACCAAAGAGAGAGATAGGTCTCTAAAAAAGCTAACCGGACGCCAAGAAGGAGATAAAACTTAAAAGGAGACAATAAAGGATTTGGACTTTAATCCCTGGCTGCACTTGTAGTGATTACTAGCTGCCTCCAGAAGCCCCCAAAAATCCTGTTCCCAGAAAATATTAAATTTTAGAAAAGAATATTACAATTGTAAGGCTGGAATCTTGATTCTTGCGTTTATCTTCAGGTTTGCTTTTTTCTTTTTTAAAAATGTTTTTCTCTAGCTTTATTTTTCATTAAATAGTATTTTATTTTTCTCCCAGTTACATTCAAGAAAATTTTTAGCATTCATTTTTACAAACACGACAATAAGGTAAGTGAAAAAATATGTTTTGATCTAAATTCAGAGTCCATCAGTTCATCTGGCTGTAGATGGCATTTTCCTTTGTGAATCTTGGAACTTGACTTGAATCAGTGCATTGCTGGGAAGAACTGAGTCATTCATAGTTGATCATCACATGATATTCCTGATGTTCTCCTGGTTCTATTAATTTTACTTTGCATCAATCCACACAAGCTTTTCCAGATTTTTCTGAAATCTGCCTGTTTCATCAATTCTTATTGAACAATAAGCCTTATTTTGGTTTACTCTTCCCTCCTACTCTAAAATGGTAATGGGGGTGGGCTTGCGTTCTTGTGTGTCCAATTAAGCTCTGTAGCATAGATGGTCTACTTCCCCCCTTTCTCAGTTCAGCTGTCTTTGAAGTTATATGTACAACCTCTCCAGCAAAAGGAAGGCATAAACCTTCAGTCTTCCTCCTCTGCCCCCGTCACCAGCTTCGGTCTACATCCTTCCCTCTTCCTCTCTCTCCTTCAATCTCTACCAGTCACCAGCCTCTGTCTTGTTCTTCCCCACCCTCAAGCCTTGTTAACCAAACAGAAGAGGAAAGGGTATGACCAATCAAATTACTAGGAGCTTACCTCATGGAATGAGACTAAAACCATTCCAAAAATCATCTGGAAGCACCAGAGGTCAGTGATTTGAAAGGAAACTCTGAAAAGAAGGCAAGGAGAGGAGATAGTGTAAATATCCAATTTCAAGTTCAACCATTAAGGTCGAACCATTCAACCATCTGACTGTGATTTCACAAAAGAAAAGTTGATCAATGGAACAGATTAAACAACTGCTAATCTGGTGAAGTATTAACCTTTTGGGAGTCAGGATTAAACTATGGTTTTAAAACTTCATCTTGTGTGTGCTAAGCATTACTTTGATTTAGGGGAAATAATCATCATACCGGGCCATCATTGGATTTTCTTTTGGGGAGACCCTAGTATAAACCCAGTCTAAACTTCTTAAGTGATTTTTCTTGTAGCCACTGGGTGGAGTTGTGATGAGCCAGAAACAATGAGAAAGACCCACCCTTTCTCTTTAGGGAGTAGGTTCCCCCAGGGTTAACCCCAGTCCCTACTTAAGCCTAGAGTTTGGTTCCTTTAATAGAAGAAGGCGTCTCAGAACCCTGGAGTTTAATATCTAGGATTTCATACATGACTTGGATATTAGATCTTTATCAGAGAAATCCATTTTGAGGATTTTCCTCAATTGTTCTCTATCTCACTCATACCAGTTTAACATCCTTCTCTTCCTAACAATTAGAGCCATCCAAAAGCGGAATGGGATTCCTTGGAGCTGTTGGGTTCTTGGAGGTCTTCCAGTAAAAGTTAGATTGTTTATTATAATGGAGATTCCTGGCAAGTATGGGTTGGATCTTGGGCTGGAGGGTCTTGGCAGCCATGCGCCAACCTTGCCTTTTTAGCTCTATCCATCGAAGTTCTATTCTAGATGATCCT
Organism: Antechinus flavipes; assembly: GCF_016432865.1. Classification (NCBI taxonomy): domain Eukaryota; kingdom Metazoa; phylum Chordata; class Mammalia; order Dasyuromorphia; family Dasyuridae; genus Antechinus; species Antechinus flavipes. The sequence goes on from NC_067399.1 coordinate 683,582,342, forward strand.
CTCCCTCCTAAAGTGGACTTTAGAGAGAGATTTTAGGGATACAAAGATGGAAAAAAGTCAGTCCCTGTCCTGCCATCAAGGAACTCACATTTTTAAGTAGAAATAGACACCGTCAACATATAAAATTAAATACAAAATGACTACAACATGATTTTTGAAGAGAAAAGTTATAATTGTGGGAATCAGAATAGCTTCTTGAGCAGGGGAGGGAAATATATGATTAGAACGGTGCGGAAGAAAGGAAAGAAGGATGTTCGAAAGAGGATGGACATTTCACTAATCTTTTTAACCAAGGAATGGGAACTTTGGGGACCACATTAATCAAACTGTGGAATACACCTCACTCATGTCTAGCTTCCTCCCTTTGTCCTGACTTCCCAACTTAGTCTACTAAGTACTGAATCTGACACGACGCAGGTGATCTCGGACAGTCACATGCCTGCTCTGGGCTGCCGCCCATTGTTCCTCTGTATAATGAATGGTTGGTGTTTGATGATCTCTGAGGTCCCCTCCAGGCATATATCCTGTGGATTCCTATGAATTAGCTGGCCAAAAAAAAACTTGCTCACACAGTCCAGATGAGTGGATGGACACACTATCACTTTGGACACATAATGTTATTGCCCATATAGAGACTGTAATGCTGCTCCCCGGAATCTTCTGAGAGAACCCCCCGAGCAAAGACTAACCAAGTAACACAGAAAGCCAAAGTGGATCAGCCCCTTCCTATGTTCCCTGATGTCATCCTCCTGCTTTTGAGACCCATCAGGATGTTGTTTAAATATTGCACCATCTGGACAAGCTATTTCAGTCTACTTGCCTTTCCTCTCCTGGATAAAGCATAAAACTTTTTTTTAACATCTCAGAAAGTGACTTTACACATGACCATCAGTAAATGGTCTTCAGAGATAACAGATTAATTATATACTTTGCAGCTAAAGGTGGAAAAGCTCTTTATAGTCAGTTAAAACAGGATTTAGAGCTGACTGTAGTTCAGATCTTGAGCTTATTACACTTTAATTCACACTTAAATTGAAGAAAGTAAGGGAAACTATCAGACAATATAGGTATGACCTGAATAGCATCCCTTATGAATGTGAAATGGAGGTGATCAATAGACTTAAGGAATCAGATCTGGTACATACAAGTATCTGAAAAACTATGGATAAAGGTCCACAATATTGTATGGGAGGCAGCAACAAGAATATTCCAAAGAAATAGAGGAAGAAAGCAAAATGACTATCTGAGGCTTTGTAGCTAGATTGAAGAGGAAGTGAAAAAGTAAAGATAAGCCCAACTGAATGCAAAATTCTAAAGAATGACAAGAAGAGCTAAAGTTTTCTTAAAAGAGCAATGCAGAATAGTAAAAGAAAATGGTATGAATAGGAAAGACAAGATCTCTTCAAGAAAATTAAGAGGCATAAAAGGAATATTTCACACATAACTGAGGATGATAAAAGACAAAAACATTAGGGTTTTAGCAGAAGCAGAAGAGACTAAGAAGATGTGTTGAGAATACTATTCAAGAAAGATTTTAATATCACCAATAATTACAATGGTATGGCTACTGACCTAGAGACTAACACCTGGAGAATGAAGTTAAGTGAGTCTGAGGAAATCCTGCTAACAATAAGGCTAAAAGTAATGTTGTTTAAGAGCTGTATTCAATATGGCAGCAAATTTGGAAAATAGCGGTGGCTTCTGGAGCAGCTTATGTCCCAATCCTAAAGGAGGGCAATACCAAGAAATGATCGAATTACTGAACAATTGCACTCATTTCACATGTCAGCAAGGCTGTGTTTATGATACTGCAGACTAGGATTCTGCAGTATGTAGGACTGAGAATTAACAGAATATCAGGCTAATTTCTGAAGAAACAAAGGAACTAGAGACCTAATAGCCAATATTCACTAGATTATGGAGAAAGGAAAGGAGCTCCAGAAAAAAATCTACACGTGATCACTGACTACACTAAAGCCTTTGATTGTGGGAGTCACAACAAAATGTAGCATATCCTGATATATGAGCACTAGATCATCTTGTCTCCTGAGGAACCTGTATGTGGGCCAAGAAGCAACAGTCAGAATTGAACATGGAACAACTAATAGGTTTAAGATCAGGAAAAGAGTATGACAAGGCTCTTCATTGTCACCATATTTATTTAACTTTTTGCAGAGTACATCATGTGAAATGCCAGGCTAGAGGACTCAAAAACTATAATTATGGCTGCTGAAAGAAATATCAATAATAATCTTAGATTGGCAAATGATAGCACTCTGATGGCAGAAAGTGAAGAATTAAGAAACCTCTTGATGAGGGTGAAAGAGAAGAGTGAGCTGGCTTGAAGTTTAACAAAAAAAAAAAATAAAAACACCACCAAAAAAATCTGAGATCTTGGCAATTTCTACCATCGCTTCCTTGCAAACAGAGGGAGAAGAATTGGAAGCAGTGTCAGGTTTTATATTCTTGGGCTCAACGATCACTGCAGAAAACATCTATGTCGTCAACATTGTGTTTGTTTTCTCCCAGTAGCTTCAGGGAACTGGACTATCAGGAAAGCTGAGTGCTACAGAATTAATACTTTTGAACTGTGGTTATAGAGAAGCCTTTTAAGAGTCCCTTTGGCAGCAAGAAGGTCAAATCCATCGATACTTAAAGAAAACAATTGAGGTTATTCACCAAAATATCAAAATACTGAAATACCTTGGATACATAATGAGAAGATAGGACTCGGTGGGAAAGACGCAATGGGTCTTGGGAAAGATTGAAGGCAAAAGGAAAAGGGGATGAGATGGATAGATAGTGTCAGTCAGACAATCAACACCAAACTTGGACAAACTTTGATGGTGGAAGATGGCAGAGCCTAGTGTGCTATATAGTCTGGGTTCACAAAGAGTTGGACACAATGAAAAATGAATAAAAGACGATTGGTTAACTAGATAGATGGAGAAAGATACATACATGTATATATAGCTCAGTCAAAAGGAATTGATACAATGGATAGATGGAAATAATACAAATACATACATGAGTGCATAGATGCATTTGCACAAACACAATTTCCATGGCACGTGAAGCAGAGAAGCAGCATTCTTTTCCCCAATGGGGAACTTCTCTAGGAATGAGCCGCTCTGTTCCCTTCTTTCCTGTTGAAAATTCTCTCCTTGAAGAGAAAGTCAATAGGAGAGAGGAGCTGGACTCAGGTAGGTTCAACAGGGCAAATTCTCTGAGCATGACTGATTCAATTCAAATATTTCACTTGGGAAAATAACCGATCTTCCCCGAGGGAAGTTCTTGCCCCTATTCCTGGATGAGGAGAGAAAAGGACTTTGAAAGGAGAGCTCTGAGTTCAAAGGAACACTCTGGGAGAGTCAGCCCATCTCTGTTAACAATAAGGAGGGATTCTCAGCATGGCAGGGGTTTGACTCGTGGTCTTCAAGCTCCCTTCCAAATCTGTAACCCTGTGACTGTGCTTCCGGCCTTACTTCCCACTTTATTGACTATCTGCACCTGGGTAAGCCCCCTCCCCACCTGAGGCCTGTTCCTCTCCTTGGCCAGACGAAGTGCGTGATGCTGCTTAGTTTCAGTGTTAGGGGCTCACTGTATCCCAGATGAGGGGCTTGGAGCAAAGGAAGATTGGCTCTCATCTGTCAGCAAGGTGCGCGCCCCGCCGGCTGGAGGAGGGCTGCTTCTCCCGGCATCCCGGCGATGAAAGACCCCCTTGTTGTTGGGGTTGACCCGGAATTCCTTGAGAGCGCCATCTTCTGCCTCATTTTGTATCTCAGCACAATGCTTGGCACACAGCAGCTGCTCAGTGGTTATCTGCTGACTGACCACAACTTCCTCATCCCCCATGGTGCATAATTCAGGGACCCGGGTCCATTCATGGGCGGGAGCTCCTTCAGACCCTCCCCAATTAGCAGATCCCAGACGTTCCCTCTTGGAGCACAGACTGGCGGGAAGGGCCCAGCCTGGGCATGGGGGTGTCCAGGTGAGGGCCCCTCGGCAGAAGGACAGGGCCCGAGGCTTTCCCAGAGGGAGCAAGTTTCTGCTCTATCCCTCAGCTCCCCAGAGTCCCCAGGGAGCATTGGAAAACAAAACCAACCAGAGCCGGCTCATTCCTCACCATTTAATTTAATGAAGGTGAAAACTATACAGCAGTGGAGCGAAAGGCCCGGCAGGAGCTGGGAGCCCGGGAGAACTGTGGGCTCCTCGCGCCCGCTCTCCCCGCCCCCACCCTCCCAGACCATATTCTTTGGCCCTGGACCGTGGGTCAGCCAAGTGGGGGACACGAGTCCGGCGGCCCGGGCAGTCCGAGGCTGGCACGTGGGGAAAGGAAGAGGACCGGCCCCAGCCCTGTCTAGAAAAGACTTCCAAAAGAGTGGAAAAGGCAGTATGTACAGCTGGCACCGACTGGACCCTGTTGCCCACCCCGAAGAGACACAAGGCAGGTCCTGTGCCCATCCCCTGGGGAGCATCCCCGGGCAGGCCCCTCACGAAACGGGGCAGCCCGGGAGGCTGACTGCATGCAAGTGGACCTGCCTCCATAGAGACACCTGGAGCCAGGCTCTGTGGAATGCCACTGAGTGAAGAAAATGGAATCTGCCCGGGGTGGGGCTTCAGGGGCTCCTGGGCTGCTCCCCCGCAGCAGAGTCCTGGGCACCCAGACTGGCACGGCAAGAACTGTCCTTCGGAGCTGGCGTGAGTGTTTGGGATGGCCACTAAGTCAGGGAGCCAAGACGCCGTTCCGAGTCCGGCTCTAGCTAATCCAGAGGTACCAGAGCCGCTTTGTCCCAGCGGGCTCCGGACCAGTCTCTAGACAAAGGCTGACCCTTGCCCCCTGAGAATCATAGTTCCAGAGGCCAGAAGACTGGGCTCTTTCGCCCCCCAGCAAAAGCCCTAGCTGCTCCCTGCCGAGGGGCACACGGAGCTGCACATGTGGAAGTGGGAGCCCTCCAGGTCTGTGTCTGTGTCCAGGTCGGCCTCTTCTGGGGCCTCAGGGGCAGACGTGGCCTCCTCTGGGGCATCCAAGTCCTGGCTCCTCTTCAGTCTGCAAGGAGGAAGGGAAAAACGGGCAGCTCAGCAGCCCATCCTAGACAAGGCAGACCCCGGTCACTGCTGGGAAGGTCACAGACCAAGCCGAGAGCAGGAGAGGGAACCCCAGAGCCCCCTGTGCCCCCAGATGCAGGCGGGGTTCCTCAGGCCCCCCCACCCCAATGAGAGTGGAAACCTTGTCCCCTCACCCTATGTGAGGGGAGTCACAGGCCCCAGAGGTGGGAGGCACAAGGCCCAGACACCACGGGGTTCGCCAGGACCTTAGAGATGCCCACTGCCCCCCACAGGAGCAGGAGCCCAATGGTGCCCATCAGTCCTCCACCAAGGTAGCCACTGGGTCCTGGCCATTATAGAGCTGCTATCAGGGGGGCTTCTCCCCAGCCCTCCTGGTCTCCTCTCCAGGACCTCCCATTCGAAGTCTGCTCCCTCTCTAAATGAAAGGTCTTCAGATGGGATGTTTCTCAGATCCAGGAAGAACCCAGGCTCGCTCAGAGCTTTAGCACAAACATGGATGGGAGACAGGCGGAGCTGGCCTCAAGGTGCTCCTGCCTCTCCTGTCCACAGTTCTGAGCGCCTTTAGAGGCCTGGGCTGTGGCCCCCCGAGCTGGGCCGGCTCACTCCCTGTCACAGAGGGGAATCAGGGCCTTCTCTTGCTCCACTAAAAGTAAAGGGCCTTGAATAGTGCTGGCAGAGGTCTGAGACCAGTCCCCCGGGCTACTTCTTACCCCACGCCTGGCGCTGATCTCTAGCCTATCATACCACAAATTGGCCCACACCTCCCCACAGCCCCAGAGACAAGGACGGCGGGGCTGAGCTGGGGACCCTGGTTAGTTCTGGGAAGCCCCCCACCCCGATATTCCCTCTGGGGCCCTCCTTTGGCTGGTGGGGCCATGAGGCTCCACACTGTCCGAGACCCCATCCACCAGACAGCGAGCCCTAGGCCACCGGCGAAGCCCGGCCCCCAACTCACTTTTCTCTGTTAAAAATCACAAAGTCTTGCTGGATGGCCTCAAGACACTCCTGAAGGTAGTCATTTTCCTGGTTGGAAAAAACACACATGTGAGTAAGAGAAGCTCCCTTCCCCTGATGCTGCTACTGGTGAGCATGGGCAGTACCGCCATGTTGCCCTGAGCAAGTCATCTGCCTCCTCCAAGTCTCAGTTATCTCATGCAAAAAATGGGAGCCTTTGCTTTGCCTCCCCGGGTAGGAGCTCAGTGAGGGAAGCTCTCCAGAAGTAAGAGTAGCCGTGATTATTGGGCTGTAGAAAGGAGCAGGAGCAAGGCCTGGGCCCCTTCCTTCCAGTCTGCCCCACAGCTGGGCTGGCTCTGCCAGCCTCCCGGCCTCAGGGCTGCCCTTTGTCCTACAGACCACGGGGCACTGGCCCTGACTTTTCCAAAATCGTCCAAGAGACAAGAGTGGCCTGAGGTCTGCAGACCTTGGTGACCAGCCTGGGGGGGGGGGGTAAGGCGTGCTTCCCCCAGCTTGTGTTTGAGGGTCTGAATCTGTTTAACCAAAGCATAAGACGGTGTCCAGGAGTTGGGAGGGGAGAGCTTTGAGATGGGGCGTCCAGCAGGAGTCTGCTGCCTTAATCCAGGGGAGAAGTGGGAAGGCTAGTGGCTGGCTGAGTGAGGAAACGGGGATGGTGACAGGGAAAGAGAGTGAGATGGATTGGAGAGAGATGGAGGTAAAACATGGCCACTGATGAAATGTGAGATGAGGTCACTGAGGTAAGTCACGTTCCCAAGGTCTCACAGACCAGCAGAAGCCGAGTTGGAGGTTGAACCCAAATCCCTTGAACCCAAAATCGGGCTGCCTTTCCACTGTGTTCTGCTTTTTTTCTGCATTCATCTTGCTCTGTAAAGAATCACAGTCTCCTTGCCATTCCTGCTCCAGAGAGCTAAAGTCCAATAGCTCCTTCCTGAATATTTACCACTAAAAAGCCCTTTTTATCCATGATCTCGTTCAATTACCAATTCAGGAACATTGGTTAGATGTGGAAATGAAGGAAAGGGAAGGGTTAAAGATCACATTGAAAACCAGAGAGCTGGAATGACTGTGGGACTCCTAACAAAAATAGGAAAGTTCAGCAGAAGAACAGATTTGAAGGGCAAATGCAACTCAGTTCAACTCCACAAGCATGTTACAAACACCTACTAAGTGCCAGGCCCTAGGACACATGACATGGACTCCAAGACACAAAGAAAAGGGTTTCTACCCTCAAAGATTCCCATTTCCTGAGCTTAGGGAAACCAGGCCACATCTACACAGAGAGCAGGCCCTTTGGGCTCAATTTTCCAACTTCTACTGATATTGGCAGGTCGGGTTCCTCTTGGAATCCTAGTGTTAACTCAACTTGAAACAAGGTACTAAGTAGAACTAATTGCTACAATGCTTGTGTTCACACCACTACTCATTGGAGTTCACAAGTATGGGAGATTCACAAAGGAAACTTTGTAACTTTATGAATTCACACAGTTACAAAGTTTACTTTGTGAATCTCCCATACTTGTGAACTCCAATGAGTACTTAGAGACTTCTTGCTTATATGAGCTCTCTAAAGGTGTGAACACAAGCATTATTGTCTATCAGTTCTACTTAGTACCTTGTTTCTTCTGGCCCATAACTTCTCCTTATAGAATTAGATCAAAGGTACCGAACCATGCTAAATTAGATAATTACTGTCTCTATCAACTCTAATGACTTAACAATTTGTAAAGATTCCAACAGGTTCCCATAGAGGAATCCAGGTTTTGGGGCTACCTAGGTGAAGGACTATTCTAACACTGCAAATCAGCATTGGGGGCCTGAAGCCCCTTTAATAATCAGCCCGGGAAATTAATTCTTATCTGGACAAGTCACTTAGCCTCTCTCTGCCTCGGGGTCCTCATCTATAATATATATATGGGGATGTTATATTGTGAGGATAAAATCTGGTAATATGTGCAGATTTAAAGCATTAATGTTAATTATTAATTAATTTGAGTAATTAAATTTAATAAATTAAAATGTTAATTATTATCTTTTTAAAATTTATCCAAGTGATGTAGCAAGAATAGTCATTACAAGGAATTTGCTTCAGAACTTGGACTTCAGGTCCCACCCTGATTCTGAGAGACGGGCTGGAAGGTCAGAATACCAATGACCAATGATAGTGCAGCACAACACATATGGCGGAAGTATCCAGGGCTCGGGAAGGGCAGAGCTCTGATGTGCCATTTCCCTCTGGAGAAGTGAGTGAGGGGGTTGGACCTGAGTGCTCCTGCCAGATCACAGTGGCTCCGTTAGGCAGGTCCGATCCGTGCTGGGCAGTTCGGCTGCCAGGCTGACTCCTTCCTGTGCTGACCAGGTGGGCTCCTAGAGCCGCCGAGCAAGCTGCTTTGCTGATGGGATGCTGTTGCCCAGCCTGGGAACTTCACAAAGACCAGGGATCGCTCCACTGGAGGGATCCATTGATCAGACTCGTCATCGTCACTTCCCACCTCTGGCTTGACTGGCTTTGACAGAATGATTTTCAGCTGGAGTTGAGCAGGTCCTTGTCAGCAAGGGCAGGGAGCCTTGGGTAGAAGTGACAGAACCTCTCCCTGTTGGCTCAGAGACAGATGGCTTCCAGGCAAGATTCCGAGAGCCCGAGCTTCTCCTGCCTCTTTGTGTGCCCTCTCTTCCAGGTTTGGAGCAAGCTCCCTGAGTGAGGTTCTCCTGTCTCCCAAGGTGGTCCACCAGTCCCAGTCCCAGATTCCTCTGGGGCTTTTATTCAGTTGAGCCACTGGGACAAAGGTCTCGAAGCTCTCTGGGTCCCGGGGAAAGGGCAGAACAGCCCTCCCTGTCCACAGTTGTCAAGCTTCTCCAGCTTTGGTCCCTCTCCCAACAATGGGAGGCTTCCCATTCATTACATCTGCGCCAAAGGCCATTCCCTCGGCCCTTCCACGCCTCCGACTGCGCTTTGGCTCTTGCCATCCTTGCATCCCGGCCCCCGGACAAACTGACCCAGAGCAGACATGAAGCGGTCTCATGGAAGATGAGAAGCTGCGTTTTGAACATGTTTCTCTTGAGACGTTGATAGTGGGAGTCAAGCCAGGTCAGCAGAGATGCAGAGCTCCGGAGCGCGGGAGAGAGCTGAGCTTCCAGCTACAACGAGCAGTAATCACACCTCAGAGACTGGCACTCAGTACCGGGTGCCCAGCTCACGGCTTCGGGTACACGGCGTCATAGCGAACACGCACTTCCTCCTGTCAGTACCTGGGGTCGCAGCTTGAAGCTCGGCAGGGACCATGGACATCATCGCCCTCGTCTCTTCAGTTTAAAGATTAGGAAGCCGAGGCTCAGGGCAGGGGACCCACGTGTGTTAGAAAGAAAGTGACCTGAAGAGTTGGGGTTCGGACCCGCGTCCTCCAACTGCTGCAGATCTCGGGTATTTTTTTATCCCTGCCTCTATTGCTGCCATAGATGGGCTGGGGTCCTGGGGGTGGGTGGGTGGTGAAGCATTCGGCTTCTGGGGAAAGATGATCATTGAATCCTGGGAAATCGGGAGCCTGCCGAGGGGAAGAGCTTAGGGAGAGGGGCCAGGTCAGCACCTCGGGAGCCATCCACGCTTAGGAGGGAGGAGACAGCTGAGCCCGAAGAAAGACAAGCTGGAGAAGAAGCAGAGAAGGTTGCTGACAGTGTGAGCAAGAAGACCAGATCTTCATGCAGGGCGAGCCGTGGCTGTTGCTGTTAGAGGGTTTGAGTGCTGCTCTTAGCAGCCTCATGTGTCTGCTGTTCTTGGGGACTGATGGCTCCTGGGAATCAGGTGGATAAGTGATGGCTTTTGTCCCAGCCGGGGAATGGGAGGAGGGTGTCCGGGCCGGGCCACCAAACCGTGAGGGGAAAAGACTGCTGGCTTCCACTGCCTCTGAAAGTTTGCTTTGGGACCTTCCAAGTGAAGTCAATTGGTTTTTTGCTAAAACAAGATTATTTTGCAATAATTTTTTTTTTGTAATTTGTAATTGTTGCCACAACAATATTTCTCTGCACTAGATTGTGCCCAACCCCTTCAACACCTTTTGGATTTTGCAGCTGTGATTCAGTGTTATTCCTCCCAGCACTGTCTCCTCTGCTTTTCTTCCAGTTATGGATAAAGATATTAAATGGTCAGGGCTAAAGGCTGAGCGTGAGACCCTCCGCCCAAGCCCTCTTTGAAGATGAAATTCAGTGATTTACAATTGCTTATTGGAAAGGGTCTAGTCATCTGGGCTGGGTAGGGGCAAAGAAGGGGAGACACTACTTAGCCGGGAGCTATGGGGCCATACGAGGTCACAGGGAGAGTATAGGATGCAGAGTTAGTGGGAGCCTAATGAGTTCTCTCTATCATTTAGAAGATGAAGAGGCTGAGGTCCAGGGAGGAAATAAAACTCGTCCCCATTCACCCAGTAGGAAGCAGCAGTAGACTACTCATGCTGGAACACTCCAGCAGGATTCTGGAGGCTTACCTTTTAACACTAAGGGGAAGGGGCAGCTGCTGGCCAGTGGCGTCAGGTTACAGGGCGCTGCCATTCTGAGATGCTCAAGGGCCCTCAGCCACTGCGGGGCAGGGTGTGGCTCTGGCGTCCTGCCTCTGAGAGCAGCCTCCATGAGGTCTCCTGTGTCCTCCAGTGTCCTGAGTCACTGCTCTGAGCCACCCACCCAGATCCTCATTCATCCCCCCAATAAGTACTAACAATAGGTGGCTATCTTTGGATTAAAGGGTCCATGCCCTTGGTACAGGGCCCGGAGGTTCAGAGTTGTTAAGTTGGCATTTATCAGTCGCCTTTTGCCTTTCTCTGCTGCCCACGGAGAGGACAGACCCTGCTCAGAGGACAGACCCTACTCTGTTGGACTTTTCCACGGAGCCCTGATTCTTCCTTCCTCCCCTCTGCCCTGACCAAGGATACTGAGCCGGGGAGTTTGCTCAGTACAAGTTAGAAATTGCCTAAGACCTCTGGGAAAGCCTCAAGGTTTACTTTGGGTCTCACATTCACTTACAGCATTCCAGGGGTCCAAAAAAAGATCCCAGTCTCTGGGAAGGGGCTGATGGGGCCCTAAGGACCCTCCAAGAAGCCCAAGAAGAGTGGCTACAGCTGGAAACCATGCAGATGGAGGGGGTCGGGGTGCATCAGAAAGAGCTGGGTTTGTGAAGGAGGCGCCCATCTGACCTAAGGCCGACTGTGGAAAGATTACTTAAACAGACGACGGGGGTCTCCTCCTCTGCAAGCCCCGCTCTTCCTGGGCACTCCCCACCTTTATCCGTTGTGGGGCACTCACTGATTGGGAGCTGTCTTTGCTGTTGTCCCTGGACTTGTTCTTAGCCAATCTCTTCTTCTTCTTGTGCAGGGGCCGGGACTCCAGGATCATCTCCTCCAGCTCAAAGGTGGGGTCACAATGCAGGCGTCCTTTCTGTAGAGAGAGTGCCGAGGGACATCGCTGGCCCGTGAGCCCCACGGGAGCCCCCCATCCCCAGCATTCCCCTTGCTTCCCCTCCTCCCAGCCAGCTGAGGGCGGGCTCCAGAAGCCACCTGAGCCCCACTCAAGTGAGGGTCACCCAAAGGAGGCGGGGGCTCGCTGGGGACCTTACGTTTGGGACAAAACCGGGTTCCACCTTCTTCTGGCTCAGCTCATCCCACATGATGTCCGCCAGGTAAGGGGAGGCCTGGATATCCGTCAGGCTGGAAAAACGGTGCTCGGGGCTCACGGTGAGGAGCTGGAAGGAGAAGCATCGGGGGTTGAGGAGCTAGCGCTACCATTGAATGCGGGCTCATCTCTGTGGGAGCTGAGCAAGACCCCAGTGTTGAGGAGAGGGAGCTACCAGGGACCCCCTTTTCTGAGCTCTCAGCCATCTGTGCCACAGGCCACACCTGCATCCCCACTGATACAACCAAGAGTATGATCAAACCCGGGGCTGGGGGGGTTCAGGGGCTTCTTGAATATGTGTCTAAGCCTTTGGGGGGCATCCCCTGGAGTCCCCAAGCCCCGAGAGGCTTCCGCGGGGATACGGCATCTTTTGGAATCATGGATGTTGAAGCCGTCTGCTCCAGACTAGCCCCTTCCTCCAGGCAGCTTTCCAATACCACCAGTCCCCACGAACCAGAGACCTTTGCCCACTCCCCTCCCCAGGGATTTCTTGCAGCTCCATCCCGCTCAGCTGTTTAGTCTGGCCTGGGAGCCTAAAGAGCTGGTCCATCAGAACGAGGTGGCTCACAAACAAGAACTGGAGAAGGGATGGCCGGCCCTGGGCTCCCACTCGGACCACTCTGCAGCCCCGTAGGGCCCCAGTGGGTGGAATCGACAGGCCTGAATAGTCTCTGTCCTGCTCGGTTCCTCGTAGGAGAGCGCCTGGGTTACCCGGGACCGGCCCCTCCATCAGGACACCCAGAGACGTTTAGTAAGTGGCCACGATGGCTACGTAGGGGACAGAGGGTCCGGGGCGGACGTTGTGGAGCAGCTTGGGCGGGGGCACCGGCCCTGGGCCCAGAAGACTCCCCGCCCGTGGGACCTGGTGCCCGGGGCTTTGATCGGCCTCCGGCCCCCTGACAAAATGGGAAGGTCGGATGGATTCATCTCTCGGGACCATCGAGCTCTGAATCTGGGGCCTGTGACTGTCAGGGAGAGGGAGGGAGCCGGCAGGGCCCGCCTTCCCATCCCATCCCATCCCTGATGGAAGCCGGCCTGGGGAGGCCCTGGAGCAGGTCCTCGCTCCGCCAGGAGGTGGCGCCTGAGCCCGTGCGATCTCCTTCTCCGGCCATCTGGACAGCGGAGCAGCCGCGGGACGTCCAGCGCCGGGCTGTGGCCCCCGGACCTCCGCGCTCTCCCAGCCCGCTCCGGATAAACACGCCCACGTCCCGAGCCCCCGGAGGGGAGACAAGGACACCGTTCATGCGGGCCCTGGAGCCGGTTTCACTGGCGTTCCGCTGCCCGTGTGGACTGTGCCGGGCGGGTCTCCTGCTCGGGGAGAGCTCTCTGTCGCCCGCGTGGGGCTCTCTCATCCGTGAATGTTTGTGTCTCTAACACATACGGCCCGACGACGCCCACAAGCGCGCTAGGAGGTCTGGAGTTGTTGAATTTCCCTTCTGTTTCCTTTCTCCAGGGTCTCTTGCTGGGGCTATGAATTCCCAAGGGATCTTTGGACAGGTTTGGGGGAGGGGTCTGTCAACGCGGATGGGAAAATACATTTTTATTTCACTTTCCCGGGTTTCCTGTTTATTCAGCGCGGAGATCTATGGGCTCGGGCGCGCTGCCAGCAAGGTCCGTGCCCTAAAAAGGGTTAAGAGCCCCAGTTCTGGTTCAGTTCAGCGCGCGTCTTCCGGTCTGCTCCGTGGGACCGGTTCATTTTCCCAGCTGTACCTTGGGCTATCCCAAGATAGACTCAGGTTTGTCCCCGAGGGCTGGGAAGCCTGCTGGCCCATAGAGGCCCCCACGCCTGGCCCGGTGATTCTGTGAATCTGCCGATTCTTATGGGGAGCGAGCTCCCAGACTCCTCTGCTAACAGCCCAGAGCCGAATCACTTTTCCAAACCCAAACTTTACAGAGGTAACAAGGAATAAAAGGCAACTGAAAAAAGGCATGTCTCGTCAATGATGTGAATTGTGATCAGGTGATCTGTCCCAGCAATTAAACTGTAACTTTTTAGAACATAACATAACCAGCCCTAATTCCGTGCCCGGCGGGTGCCGTGGGGGCGCTATACTGAACGCTCGACCTCGCCTCTGATCGCTGAGGCTGTTCTGGGAGGACTGCGGGGCAGAGGGAGGCGGAGCTTACCTTTCTCAGGAGTCTGACCATCCCTTGGGACCACGTTGGGGCATACTGGACACTCACAGTGCTGAATAACTGTACCAGGGATTCCACTGGGTTGTTCGAATGGATGTCGTAGGGTCTCTGGAAAGTAGAGAAAATGGAAACCCATCATCCGCCAGCCCGGGGAGAAGGAGCCTCTGCTTGGGGTAGTTTCTCTCCCAGTGATCACCAGGGTGAAGGACTAAATACTTTCTGTAATCCTCGCCACCTCTCAAAGCTCTCCAAAACAGGAATAACGCACAAGAGAAAAATACCGGCTATTTCTACTCATGGAGACAAGAGCCTCACATGGTTTAAAAAAGCAAACAGCAATTGTGAAACAGCTGAGGAAGCTAATCCCTGACTCCTAAATCACCCAGGGGGCATCCCTCCCCCCACCAGCCCAAACCCTGGCAAGGCTGCACAAGCCAATACACATGCGGGCAACAAAACGACTCTGTGGCCCTCCGCTGCTCCCACCCACAAAAGCTTGCTCTAACTTGGACTGCAGTGGGACAATGCTCCGTGCTAGAAACAAGGTCAGTTAGAGAACTGAAGAACAGGGGAACCGAGGCAGGACCCACGAGTAGTGCACTCCATTAAGGAGACCTGAATCCAGCCCATATGGTTTTGATCCCCTGGAAGTCACTTGGAGCAGAGACTAAGGATTATGAAACAAAAATGCCCAGTGTAGGAGACTGAAGCAATTTTGAGGTTGGAATCCTAGGGAAAATCCAATCAAAATAGAAGGAGAAAGTAAGTAATAGAGGAATAGGAAGAAAAAAGACTGAAATCACTAAAGATCTCAAGATCAAAAAAATTCCGTTAAAGACCTTGAGCACAAGTAATCTAATCATTTGAGAAGATATTAATAACAGAAGGACATATGGCCTCCAGATGAGCTAAACGTCAATGTCTAGATATCCATGAATACATATTGTAGGACAAAGAAAATTAATCAGTATCTGACAAGGCCATGACTGCATTTCCAAGAGAGCATGAGGCCACAAAATGTTCGTAAATAATTTTAAAAAGAAATAGGAGTCGTGAAAACATGATTTACGGTCTATATAATCGAAATAATTGTTGGATTAGAAAAACTTGAATCCATGGTGGCAAACCTCATCCAAGAAGTGAAAAAGAATCACTTATTGGAGATTCAAATACACAGAATTGAATGACAAACTAGAATAAGAGAAGCAAAAACCAATATCATCAAAAGAAATTATAATTTTCATACAAGCAAAGCATACGGATAACTTTAAAGACAAAATTCAAAGAAACAATTTAAGGATTATAGATTTTCCAGAAGAATGTGACAAATCAAAAAACTGGAACACTAAAACACAAGACTTAATACAGAAAATAATGTGCCAATCAAATGAATTTGTACTTGATATTTGGGGGGGAAACCCTATGCTTTTATAAACACTGCTAAGTTTGACCAATTATAACAATTTGTTTAAGAGATTAGTTACTTAACTAGCATTTATTTAGTGCCTAGTATGAGCCATAGACAGTGCTACGTGCTAGAGATACAAATTAAAGCCAAAAAAAAAAAAAATCCTTCCATGGAATTCACAGCCTAAAGGAGAAAGGAGAAAGATTTCAAATATAATGGAAAGGAAATTTAAATAACACAAGACTATTCTGAACTCACCAAAAACCACAGAAGGGAATGGAATGATGTGTTCTGAGGAGCAAAGGAACTCAAGATGCAACCCAAGATGACATACCCTGCAAACCTGAATCTTACCATTAATGGAAAAATATGGATATTCAATTAAAAGACGTGTTCACCACTACACACCTGTCAGATTGGCTAAGATGACAGGAAAAAATAATGATGAATGTTGGAGGGGATGCGGGAAAACTGGGACACTAATGCATTGTTGGTGGAGTTGTGAACGAATCCAACCATTCTGGAGAGCAATCTGGAATTATGCCAAAAAATTATCAAATTGTGCATACCCTTTGATCCAGCAGTGTTTCTATTGGGCTTATATCCCAAAGAAATACTAAAGAAGGGAAAGGGACCTGTATGTGCCAAAATGTTTGTAGCAGCCCTGTTTGTAGTGGCTAGAAACTGGAAAATGAATGGATGCCCATCAATTGGAGAATGGCTGGGTAAATTGTGGTATATGAATGTTATGGAATATTATTGTTCTGTAAGAAATGACCAGCAGGATGAATACAGAGAGGACTGGCGAGACTTACATGAACTGATGCTAAGTGAAATGAGCAGAACCAGGAGATCATTATACACAAAATTCAAAGAAACAATTTAAGGATTATAGATTTTCCAGAAGAATGTGACAAATCAAAAAACTGGAACACTAAAACACAAGACTTAATACAGAAAATAATGTGCCAATCAAATGAATTTGTACTTGATATTTGGGGGGGAAACCCTATGCTTTTATAAACACTGCTAAGTTTGACCAATTATAACAATTTGTTTAAGAGATTAGTTACTCAACTAGCATTTATTTAGTGCCTAATATGAGCCATAGACAGTGCTACGTGCTAGAGATACAAATTAAAGCCAAAAAAAAAATCCTTCCATGGAATTCACAGCCTAAAGGAGAAAGGAGAAAGATTTCAAATATAATGGAAAGGAAATTTAAATAACACAAGACTATTCTGAACTCACCAAAAACCACAGAAGGGAATGGAATGATGTGTTCTGAGGAGCAAAGGAACTCAAGATGCAACCCAAGATGACATACCCTGCAAACCTGAGTCTTACCATTAATGGAAAAATATGGATATTCAATTAAAAGACGTGTTCAAAGTATTCCGACAAAGAAAACCAGACATGAACAAATTATTTGCTTTTCACACACTCCAGACAAGAGAAATACAAGAAAGATAAACATAGCAACCATTGACAACGTCAACAAAATAAAAAGAAAGAAACCATTAAATGATTTCTTTCTAAAGGTACTCAGTGTGATAAGGGTCAAAGTGTGAGTCAAATAGAGGAAGTGATGCTGGGAAAATAGGCCTCACTTATCATGAACCAAATCTCACAAACACCCTTTTAGGGGTGATTCAGTGTTTCATTGGGGGGAAGGGGGGAGTGAGTGTATGTGTGTATGCCTGTGTGATTAAATTGCAGAGTGAAAGAGGTCATAAAAGGGAAGAAGAGAAGAAAAGAGAGGAATATATGGTGAATTCTAATCAAGTCAAAAGATAACAATGAAGGGAAAATAATTACTATAATCTTTCAGAAGAAAACTTATAGGAGAATGGTGAGACAAAGGAAGGGATTGAAATGGGGAAAGAAAGGGGAAAATAGTGCTTTAGTGATGAGAAGGCCTTCCACTGAAAGACACTCCGATGTTGCAAGAGAAATATTCTCTCAATTTAAATAAGGCCCTAATGAGTATAATCTGTAGTATTTTGATGCTTGGAGAGATCATTCCTCCTTTTCAAGACAGAGGGAAATCAGAGCTGTTGGGTGGACGGCCCTCCCAGAGAGTAGAAGGACATGGACCCAGAGAGGATCTCATAGCAAGGGAGAAAAAAATGATCATGGAGAGGACAAGGGCAGCACCAGCAGCACAAGAACATTCCTACCAGAAGGCAATATTGCTGTACTTTTTGTCACTTGCAGGAGCTGGTATTTCTAAAAGTGAAGCACAATATCAAAGGAAGGAGAGATATATAAGCCAATAATATAAAAACCACTTAAAAGAGTGATCCCAAAAGGGGATACCTAGAAACTTAAATTTGATGAGAATCCAGAGACTAAAAAAGAAACAAATAAAGACCATGAAACAAGAAATGACACTCTAGAAATGACAGAAAGGCCAGAAGAATAATTAAGAGAGTGAGGGTTAGAGATGTACAGAAGGTGAAGGGAAAAAAGCTGGCAGAATTTTGGCCTATCTGAGTTAGATTTAGCTAAAGTAACTGAGGAAATGCAAAACTATCTTTACAGAGGAAGAAGGAAAATTTTAATTTAGCAGTTTCCTTCCTAGTATGTCAGGGAGTCTGATAAGGAAGAGATTGGATCTCCCTGAGCCCTCGGTCTGCTGAATCAGTGACTTTGAAGCCTAATTAGGACAAAATGTGGTAAGAGAGACATGGGCTCATGGATTAGTCCCATCTGTCTCCCCCAAAAAAGATAAAGCCAGTGGTCCTGGTCCAGGAAAGTTTGCTAAAGCTAGAGAAAGGGAATCTGGCCCACTTAGGAAGATCATCCTAAATCCATATGGATTTCCATTTTAGGGCCAGATTTATTGCTAGAGAAAGGGAATCTGGCCCACTTAGGAAGATCATCCTAAATCCATCTGGATTTCCATTTTAGGGCCAGATTTGTTGCTCCCATTGTTCTGGAGCTCTGATGGACTATGAATGAGCTACCCATGGAACAATACTCTAAAGGAAGCTACCACAGTAAAAAGAATTGTTCAAGTTTAGAAGGTCCCGAGGACAGGAGCTATCACTTCATTTCTGTCTTTTTGTATCTACAACTCCAAGCAAAAAATGTGTATGTAACTGACTAAAATATTTCTTGAGTTTTTGTAAAGAAGACAATGAATTTCTAATTAGAGAACCAGAATTGGACCAATGATGAGACAAACTACTCATTCTTCTCCTTATGGAAAGGTGATGGGCTCAAGGTGTAGAATAAGACATACATGTTTAGCCTTGGTCAACATGGGATTTGGTTTCTTCGACTGTTTTTTGTTTGTTTGTTTGGTTGGTTGGTTTTTATTTATTTATTTTAATTTTGAAAAAAATTTTCTTTACAACATTATCCCTTGCACTCACTTCTATTCCGACTTTTTCCCTTCCTCCCTCTACCCCCTCCCCCAGATGGCAAGCAGTCCTTTATATGTTGGATATGTTGCAGTATATCCTAGATACAATATATGTTTGCAGAACCGAACAGTTCTCTTGTTGCACAGGGAGAATTCGCTTCAGAAGGTAGAAATAACCCGGGAAGAAAAACAAAAATGCAAACAGTTTACATTCATTTCCCGGTGTTCTTTCTTTGGGTGTAGCTGCTTCTTTCCATCATTGATCAATTGAAGCTCGATTGTTTTTCTTACAAGAGCCTCTGTGTGTGTGTGTGTGTGTGTGTGTGTCTGTGTGTGTGTGTGCGCGTGCGCACCCGTGTGTGTGCGTGTGTGTATGTTTGTGTTTCCCAATATGGCAGGGAGCAGGTAGAGAAAACAAATACTTATTATTCTTATAAAGGAAGCTAAAATGAAAGTTGCATTGAAAAAGAAATCAATTACTCCCTCTGTGGATCCCAGGTTCCATCACACCCCAGGGAGCTGGATATTGGCCCGGATGATCCTCCAGGCCCCTCCCTGATATTCTGTGAGTCGAGGAGACTCGAATGAGTGACATCAGACACCATGCATATGCCAACAATGAAAGCCGTACCCAGCCACGGAGCAGCTCGTAAGCCATCACGCCCATTGACCACCAGTCCACTTCAAAGGAGTAGCCAGTCCCTCTGTTGACAAAGGAATGGAAGATCTCTGGAGCTTCCCCCCACAAAAGAGAAGGCAATGGTTTAATCACCATAATTTTCACCTACAACCTAATCTACTGCTCCCTCAACCTGTTACCACCAACATATTTAGGTCAAGGATCGTGACTTTTCATCCTTTTTATCATGTCGTGCTGTGTGGCCCTGGACAAGTGCCTGCAGCGCCCTGGTCCTCAGCTGTCTCCTCTGTAAAATTGGAAGCTGGTCTAAATAACCTGAGATCTTTTTCATGTCTACATCTATGATTCTGTGGTTTTGCTTTTTTTTTTTTTTTTCCACTGAAAAACAATTCTAAATCACATTGGGGGCAGCAACAAAGCTCTTCCCCAGGCATTTTACCTTGATTGAATGGCTCTGCCCCCAGCCTAATATTTCCCCACCCTTCTCCCATGGGCCCCTTTCTAAGCCCCTCCAGGAAGCTGCCTCCCGAGCCAAGCTAAGTCTTGTTCCTCACCCATGTACGGCTTGGTTCCCGCTAGTGCTGTTGCTCGCTCCCCATCCCGGATAATCGTCGCGATGTTGAAGTCGCTCAAATGAGCATGTCCTTCAAGGCAAAAGAAATGTTTGAGGTTGAAGCTAAATATCTGGGAGAACATGAGGAAGCACCGACGGCCCAAGCAGCTCTCAGTCCGTCTCTGGACTCACAGAGCACCAAATTCTCTGAGCTCTGTGCACGAGGGCCGGGAGCCACCTCTTCCAATCCAAAAAGGGGCACTCCTTTTTTAAAGTGAAGTTTTATTCTTTTGCATAACATTACCCAAATATAAAAATAAATATATGTATGAGTGTATGTATACACACATATGTGGCTGTATGTATGGGAAAGAAAGAGGAATGGATACACGGCCCCTTCTTTCCTCTCCCAGGGAGGCATCCTTAATGACAGAGAATCAAAGGGCTTCCTTAAAGCCTCAGGTCCTCCCCCTCCTCCTCCTCCCCCTTCCCCGCCAGTGCCCGCCCTTTGAGCTCTCTTCCAGTTGCTTGGTCTAGGGCTCACGCCCACCGAGTAGTTCATGTTGTTCCTCCTTATTTGAGAGTATGGCCCATGTGTTTCTGTACCCCAGCCCTTGGCCAGTGACTGGCACACAGTGAATCTCCAATGCTTGTTGAATAATCTGAGAGGACTGGGCTTCACGGGGTCAGAAAGGAAAGGTATCATCGGCCAGGCAGAGAGGCAGGTATCTCAGGCCCCCGGCGGGCGCAGGGGATAGGCCCTCGGGCCCCAAGTCAGAAAGGCCCGCGTTCAAATGTGACCTCAGTAAGTCACTAGCTGTGTGACCTGGGCAAGTCACTGCCATTTGTCTCATTTACTCAATGGTAAAATGGAGATAATAAAGGCATCTAGCTCTGGAGCCACCGTGAGGATCACCAGAAATAGCATCTGTAAATGCTCAGCACCGGTACATGGGATGCTTTATAAATGTCTGTTATCTGTACAGCCAATTCTCTGCCTCAAAGGCGGCTCTTTAGGACACAGGGCTGACCGAGCCCGTAGAGATGGAGCACCCGGCAACCGGTGGGGCCATCTGGGGGGCTCCCTCTGACCCTTGTTGGAGAGCCCGAGAAAGAAGCTTCTCAGGGAGGGCGAGGGGCCCCAGGGACATCTGGGAGGAAAACTCAGGCTTCCTAGAGATTTAAAGCAAATCACGAGCTCATTCTTTTTGTATTACAGATGAGTAAATCAAGGCCCAGGAAGCTCAGACCGCTTGGCGGAGGTCACACATTCAGCACTTGAACATGAGTTTCTAATTCAAAGGCCGGATCTCTGGACAGTAACTCCCTGGCCAAAGTCAGGCTAAGAGAGGCCGGCTAGCGGCCACCACGACACGCTGGCTGCTGGCAAATCCCGGGGGATCGGGAGGTAGAATTCTGCTCCCGGGGCAGACCCACAAATATGCTGTAGCCACTGTGGAAAGGGGGGCTGCCTGGAGGCAGACCTGGCTGGGAGCTCTCCCACCCACTCACCATCCCCCCACGCCAGTCCTGGGCCGGGCTTGGCTCCTCACCTTGTTCATCCAGGAGGATGTTGTCCGGCTTCACATCTCTGCAGAAGGAGAGAAGAGCACATGAGGCAGAGGAGAGGAACTGCTTCCTTAGTGACTGATCCCACTGATGCTCTTTGGGTCCCAGTCCATCTCCCATGCCCCCCGGAGCTTGCCAACCGGCCTAGGAAGTAAATTCTAGCTCCATGTGACTTTAGAGAAGTCATTTACCTCATTTCTCGAATGAGGAAGGGGACAAGATGGGAGAAACCATTCAGGTGCAATCCAGGGGCCAGCGAAGAGCTCACCAGCTTCCCAGAATCATCAGGAAGCCGTAGCCACAGCACTCCCAAGGTGTCCACTCAGCGAGAGAGACTTTTGTCCCAGTGAGTCCCAGATGAAGCAGGGGATTCTTAAAACTATGGAACCTCTTTTCTGGTTTGTAAATTGAACGCAAGGAAACAAAGCTTTGCAAGAGACCCCTGATCTCCCACTGCTGTGTGGGTTCTCCCCACCGGCTCCTGAAAGAGCCCAATGCCTTCAGTCCTTGTCAGGAGGCTCCCTGGGTGCTCTCCCCGTGGTCCCCTCCTGCTCAGGACGAGTCGCCACGTACTGAGCCATACTGGGCCACAGATGCCATACTCAGAGGCCACGTCAAGGTTGGCAGGACCTGGAATGGCGTGGCGTCTGCTCTCCGGCCTCCGTGGTGAGACATCAGAGAATGACATTAACACTGGCATTTTCTCTTCCTAATTACATTTGCTCTGAGCTAATACAAAAATAGTTTGGATTTCTGGTGCACACAGCAGATGGGCTCAGTGATGGGTGGTGAGTGATGGCAGGAAACCAGCCCAGGACTGGGGCGATTGGCTAAAGAGCATTCCCACGCGGTTCACAAGGGCTGACTGGCTCTGCTTGCGGACAGCCAACTCACCGGGACCGCAGCTAATTTTCTCCCGTAAGTACCTTGGAGAGCTCTCTCCTGGATCCCTGGAAATCTGCACCTTTTGACCAATGAGGGTGTGGGAGAACCAGGTTCAGCTATTCATTATCAGTGGGGGCCCCATCCCAGCGATCTCCAAAAGCCTCCATGCAACATGTCCAACACTTCCTCTTAACCCAACATCCCCACTTCTGTGGAGGGCACCAAGGTCTCCCAGCCCTCCCTCAGAACCACCCTTCTTTTGTCACCATCCCTCAGCCAAAGCGTCCAGTCACCTGACAAATCTTGTCTTTATAACATAGTTCATATCCATCCCCATCTTCCCCTTCATTGCTTCTCCCCCAGCTCAAGCTTTTGTCAACTCTGGTCTCAATGACGATTGATCCAACCCCCTTCCCCTTGTCTCCTCTTTCTATGATCTGAGCCCCTTCCCCTTGTCTCCCCTCTCTATGATCCATCTTCACCCAACTGCTGAAGTGAACTTATGACCCCGTGATTTCCCTCTCATGAACGTTCACTTCACTCCATCTTGGTTCTAAGAAAAATACAAATTGTTCAGCTTGCAGCATAAAGCCCTTACCAATGTGTCTGCCGTCCACTTTTCCAGACTCATTTCTCCTATTATGTGTCTTCCCTGCACTCTACATTCCAGCCAAGCTAGGGGAACAACATCCCATCTTCCACCTTCACACCTTTGCAGGTGGTTGTTCACTTATTTCGGTCGTGACTGACCTTTCATGACCCCTCTGGGGTTTTCTTGGTGAAGATACTGGAGCAGTTTGCCATTTTCTCCTCCAGCTCATTTCCCAAATAGGAAAACTGAGGCAAACAAGGTCCAGCGTGACCCAGCTGGTGAGTGTCTGCTCAGATCTTCCTGACTCCAGGCTTAGCCCACTATCCACTGGGCCACCCGACTGCCTTTACAGAAGCTGTTCCCAGTTCCTGGAAATGTTCTCTTAGCCTCAACTACTTTGACTCTGTTCAGGTGACCTTGCTGACATAAGGATTTTCTGATTCCTCTAGTTTCTAATGCTCTCTCCCTCCAAAAATCCTTTATATTTACTCTGTGTGCTGTTGTCTGTTTGTTTTTATTTCTGCATACTGGCTGTACCTCCCAGAAGAAAGTCAGCCCCTATTTATATTCCCAGCACCCAGAACAGACCCTAGATTAATAAATATCTCTTTCAGGGAAGGAGTCCAAACTTGAAGAGGAATTCTAGTGAGGAAACTCCTTTTGTTCATTTATAGTCCCAGGGAGTCACCTGTATGACTGAGAAATGCCCAGGGTCACCCAGCCAGTTTTAGAGACAAAACTTATAGACTGATTCTGAGGCTGTCTCTCTATCTACTAGGCTACACTGCTAATCTAGCTAGTTAGGTTGTGAATAGGTTTGCAGTGAATCCAAGTAAAATGATGAAGTGAATAGAATTGCAGTGAATCCAAATAGAATGAATGAAGTGAACAGAATTGCAGTGAGTCCAAATAGAATGAATGAAGTGAATAGAATTGCAGTGAATCAAACATTTACAGTGTGTATAGAAGCCCATCCCATGATCCTCCAGGACCAGCCAAGCTTGTCTGGGGACCATTTACCTGTGGATGATGTGCTGGTTCCTCAGATAGTCAAGAGCGAGGGCCATCTCACAGATGTAGAGTTTGACCGTCTCCTCCGTGAACTGCACATTCTGCTGCAAGTGGTAACGTAAGTCTCCCCCTAAGAGTAAATCCACCACCATAAACATGTCTTCTTCATCCTGAAATGAATACCTGGGGGAGGAAGTGAGGACACGGCCGGGAGGGCCATCAGCACCACGGCCCGGAAAGAGGCAGACATTTCCACGAGAAGTTCTTGAGTCCTAACACAGACTAGACACGGAAAGTGGGAAGTTCCCCCCATATAAGTCTGCCCATATTGAATGTGTCAATAGGAAGCCCCCCCCAGCCACGCCACAGAATTAGGGAACACGGGATCCGGAGAGAATGGGCACCCCTTAGGATGTCCCCAACAGCCAGCCTCTGATTGAAGCCCTCCAGGAAGGGGGAGCTCAGCACCTCTCCTCACAGCCCAGGCCACTCCCAGGTGGCCATTAGGGCTAGGAACAGACATTAGACCTAATACAGCCTCTCTGCAGCTTCTCCTGGTTCTCCTCTCCAGGCACAGGAAGGACAAGGCTAATCCCTCTTTGATGTGACGTCATTTCAAATATTTGAACACAGCTTTTCTGTTCCCTCAAATCACCTCTTTTGGTGAAAACCTTGAATTTGTCCATCATAGGAAGAGAACCAAGTGAGCATTTCCTTAAGAAGGAGTAACTACAGCAAAGCCAAGAGATGATGAAGCGTCTCCCATCTTGGAAGCCCTTTGGCCAAGTGCCCAGAAGCCACCAAGCCTGCAAATGGATGGTGTCGTGTGAATAAAACCATGAGACCAAGCCTAGGAGGGATCACGTGATGACAGCATTGACAAAGTCCCTGAGACCCAGGGACTGAAAGAGGGATCACCCAGGCCAGCATGCTCATTTGTCAGGAGGAGAAATAGAGATCCAGAGATTGGATGAGACTTACCCACAGTCACATAGTTACTAAGTAGCAGGATCAGGATTTGAATCCAGAACCAGTGACCCAATTTGCCACTCTTGCTAACTTCTTACTGCCTTCTTACAAAAAGATTAGGACAGCCATGATTCCAGAGGGCTTAGGGTGAAACAGAGTACAATCTCCCTCTAGAGAGGTAAAGGATTCGGTGCAGACCGATTCTTTTTAACATGGTCATCATAAAAATTTATTTTGCCTGATTATGCATATTGCAGGGGAGCTTGGTTTTTTTAGCTTTCTCAACAGGAGGATGGGAAAAGTTAAGAGGGAGAAGAGGTGGATATTTATTTGGGAAAAAAAATCATTTAGCTGTGTGATCCTGGATGAGTCACTTAACCTTAATTGAAAGAGAGAGAGAGAGAGAGAGAGAGAGAGAGAGAGAGAGAGAGAGAGAGAGAAGGAAGGAAGGAAGGAAGGAAGGAAGGAAGAAGGAAGGAAGGAAGGAAGGAAGGAAGGAAGGAAGGAAAGAAAGAAAGAAAGAAAGAAAGAAAGAAAGAAAGAAAGAAAGAAAGAAAGAAAGAGAAAGAAAGAAGAAAGAAAGAAAGAAAAGAAAGAAAGAAAGAAAGAAAGAAAGAAAGAAAGAGAAGGAAAGAAGGAAGGATAAGCAAGCAAACAAATACACAGATGGAGAGATAAATGAAAGTAAAAAGAGTGATTACATCTGTGACTGGACAAAGGCTGCCTGAAATCCCTTGTGGGTCCTCAATGTCAGGCTTCAATCTTCTGACAATATTGGGTGTGAGCAGTGGGTGAGCAGCATCCTGCTCCCCATCAATCACTCAGGTTGTACCTGAACCAGGGGCATTTGGAGGGATTCGTGGGGCCTGTCCTCAAAAAGAGCCAAAATGACTCTGTCACCAAGTTCAAGTTGAAGCAGGATGTGTCTGACTTTGGCTGATCAGACCAATAGGAGCTCAGAAGCTTCAGCCGCAGATCAGGCACAGAAAGGCCGGAGCCTTTGTTTGCACAGAGTGGATTGAAGTGAGGCACCTTTGCCCAGTCATGGGCCTCAGTTTCTCTTCCAGAGTCATCCCAGTCACAGGCAGGAGAGAGTCAACATGACCGGCGGCAACGGCTTGAGATGCAGGGGACGCCTTTATCTAACCAACGTAGCGCCTGCTCCAGACGCCTTCATAACCGTTGGAACAAATGGTTCTCTTATTCCACAGGGGGATGTCTTGACCTGAGCCACAGTTATTGTAGGAAAAGGCGGCTCAATGAGCCTGGTGGTTTGACTCTGGGGGCATCTCCTGGCTCTCCCTGGGCAGCTGGATGAGGTGATGGAGAAGGGCCAAGGGACTCCTCACCTCCATCGCCTCACCTGGCATTTGCTACATTGAGCTTTACTTCAAAGCAGCGAGGACACAGCTTTTGGGGGCTCCAACCAGGGCAAAGGGAGCCTCCATTTCTTCCCAATTATATCACAGTGAACTCCACCACAGTAACCAAATTTCTCACAGGAGAGTGAGTGGGGCCCAATCAATAGGGTGAGGGCTCAAGGCAGACGCGGTACAGCCCAGGGAAGCCATCTTCCATCATTGTGTCAGGCCTTCCACAAGCTGGACTTTGTCAGACTCCTCGTTCGGGCGCCTTCTCCACGCAGAGAAGCAATGGGTTCACTGGTCCGGCTGCTTACCCTGACAGGGAGCCTCCTCCCACACCGCACTCCCCATTGCTAAGTCTTCTAGTCAGAGGTGACTAATGCCCCACAATGAACTATGAGCTCAGCTGATCACCCAGCAAGATGGTATCTGAGCATCTCCGATGAGTCATGTGCAGGAAGATGGCCCTAGATGTGTCTTTCCAGGAGCAGGGCAGTCCTTCCTTCTCACTGAAAACATGTCTGGCCTTGGGCAGTCAAACAATTAGTCCCAAAACCCAGAGGAGTTTTCATCATCAATCCCCATGTTCCCCTTGCTCATCATAACAGAGACTGTTGTAGGACTGGGCCTCTGGGTCGGCAGCTCGGTAAAGCTGGTAAAA
This sequence comes from Antechinus flavipes, assembly GCF_016432865.1. Classification (NCBI taxonomy): domain Eukaryota; kingdom Metazoa; phylum Chordata; class Mammalia; order Dasyuromorphia; family Dasyuridae; genus Antechinus; species Antechinus flavipes. The sequence continues at coordinate 683,609,197 of NC_067399.1, forward strand.
GTCAAGCCCGGGTCAGTCTGCCAAGCACCTCCCCAAGCTGCCCACACCGATGGGCTGCACTTCTCACATCCCACTCACTGCTCAGCGCTTGTGGGGGATCTGCGTCCTCCCATCAGAGGAAACTGGCCTCTTTTGGTGATCACTTCAATCCAGTCGCCTTTTCTCTGGTTTCTTCCTTCTTAGGCACTTCACAAATACTTCTCGTTGAGTGATCTCTAGTTGACATTTGAAACTTGTTTGCCCTCTCTTCTTCTCATCACTCACTCTCTCTTCCTCCCTCCTTTGTTTTGTTTTTGTTTTTGCTGCTTATTCACGGCCATTGACCCTCCCAGCTCCACCCCATTTGTCCTGGATCCTCCTCTACTTCCTTTCGATACTATCTCACTTTGAGATCTCATTGGTTCCCAAGAGTTTAATTATCACTCCTAGGTAGGCGATTGCCAGCTTCTTCTAGCCATTCTTCTGACCTCATCTTCAGCTTGGAAGGACAGGACAGTTCCCACAGGCATCTCAAACACCCCAGGTTTAGATCCCATCACATGTTTAATCCATCATTTTCCTCTTGAAATCCATCTTCCTCCTACCTGCCTTTCCTGCCGAGGGGATCATTGTAGCCATTTGTAGCCGGTTTGTAGTCAACTGGTCATCCTCCATTTTCTCATTCTTACCCACGCAGCCCATCCAGTCAGGTCTCCCCCACCCACTCCCCACCCCAGCGGCTTGGAGATGCTCTCCCCACCTTTCCCATGGACTAAATCAGGAGGATATGTAAGGATCACTCTTCTCCAACTCCAAAGCAATATTCTGAAAACCCAAATCTGCCCTCGATTAACTAGGTGACTTTGAGGAAGTCCCTGTCCTGTTCTGTGCCTTGGTTTCCCCATCTGTCATATAAGGTGGGATGGACTATGTCAATGAATTAATGGCTCTGTGGGAAGAAATGGGGGGATACAAATACAAAAGCAAGATAGACCCTGCTCTGAAGGAATATTCTAATGAGGAGGTCCACACACATCTCGGAGAAGTGGCCAGGGAGAAGTATTTCAGTCTGGAATACGGGGTTTTGCAAAGATGAATGGTAAAAATGATCTTTGCATGTATTTTGAAAAATGAAAAGCTCTTGGTATTTTTTTCAAAGGGAAAGTTTGGTCAGCACCACCCCTGAGGCGGATTTAACAGGTGCATTTTCCTCCCAGGCCCTAGAGAAAACCCTCTAGACCGTCCCTACCCAACAGTCCTTGCAAACTCCAGCAGCACAGAGATATTCACCAGAGATTCACCAAGAAGACATGCTCGATGTCCTGCAGGATCTCCAGCTCCCGGAACACGTTCCGGACCTCATCCCTCTCCACGCACTGCTGCTTGTTCATGTACTTCATGGCGTACATCTTCTCCGTGTCCCGCTTCTGGACGATGCACACCTAGGGGCACAGAGAGAACGGAGGAAAGAATCCCAGACAAGGCACTCGCAGGAAGAGGGGATCTGTGGGAGCACAGACCCCGGGAGCACAGACTCCTGCTTCCCCCCCACCCCATTGGATAGATGGAGGAGGGAACTCCGGCCCCAAGAATGGAGGTGACTGAGCAGGGTCAAAGAGCAGGCACGGGGCTGCCCCTGGATAGCCCCACGGAGCCTCAGCTTCCCTAAGTCCAGCCCTGCCCACAGTGAGAAGGGCCATCCCCTTCCTGTTCTCATGTGGATGGCTATGAGCTCGTCAAAGGGCCTTAGTTACAAAAGAGAAAGACCTTCCCATGAGAAACGTCACCTTAAAAAGCGTCTCTGAGCTGCTCTTACATCTCTGTAAGAAAAAGCGATTCGGATTTACAAAAATCCAGCTTTCGGGGACAGGCGGCTGTGGGTGCCGGAAACACTTTTAAAGGGAAAGTCTGTCTGGAGCTAGAAGGTCTTGGGAATCCGACCCCCTCATTGTACAAATATGGAAAGTGAGTCCCGGGAAGGGGGTGATGTACAGTCGTACAATAATGAGCATCATCGGGGTGGGACCTGAACCCAGACCCCGACTCCAGAGCCGGCGCCGTCTCTCCTGTAGCTCCCGCATGTGGAGTCGCGGGGCCCAGGGTCCCACAGTTCGTGTCTGTCGGCCGCACTATGGCATCCTCCTGGCTTGTCTTCCCTTTCTTGAGCCTGACGGGACAGAGGGGGCAGGAGGGGCACATGGAGACAGCCTAAGGGCCTTGTCCTGGGCTGGCTACAACGGCATCCTTAGAACTTCCACAGCAACACAGACGTTGCCTCGTGGGCAGGGGCTGGCAGAGGGTATCCCTCCCCGCAGGGGGCTGGCTCCCGGCCCGTCGGTGGCCAAGGGGGTCTATCCTGTGCTTCTCCGGAGGGATCGGCGTAGGGTCTCTGGAGCAAGCAACACCTCAGCCAAGAGGAGCCTTGGGACGGCCCCATTTCCGTATCTATTTCCCTGCGTCTGGGTTTCCCAGGCTTCTTGGTTTCATGAGGGCACAAACTCCAAAACAGGGAACCAGAACGAAGGAAATATCACACGCAGAAGCCCAGGGCAATGAAAATAAATAGGTTTTAGGAACTGTAATTGCATCCATTAAAAACCAAATCATCTGTTTGCTCACATTTGTTGAGGAACTCGGGGCTCCGAAAGGGGGATGGGAGTCATTCTCTTCGCTTCCCAGGCTTCGTGATTGACAATTCGGGAGCCTTGAAACTCAGAGGGGATTCGACTGGTAAGAGCTGAGTGCAGGGCTTACCTCCGTGGGGAGGAGATGCAGCTCAGACTCGGGTTCTCTGGCTCCAGAGACCCCCATCTACAAAGACCGGCCGAAGCGGGGACTGCCTCGGAGAGGGGAAGGTACAAGATGCCCAAAGATAAAAGGCAAAGGGGAGGAATGGCACAACCACTGGGCAGGAAGAAGTCGAGAGACCCGAATCAATCAAGCAATAATCAACTGAACAACAAGGGCGGACCGTGTTCCCAGGGACCTGCATCACTGGGGGGAAAAGAGAGGAGGACAGTTCTCATAGGAAGGAGCTGTCTGGTCTTGGCTCTGACACTTGCTGGCTGCATCACAATGAGAAGTCTCTACAAAGTAGGAAGGAAAGAAGAAAAGCAAGAGTTTGTTTTTGAGGGCCTACTACGTGCTAAGTACTGTCACAAACACCTCAAACACAAATATCATTTCTTCACAACAAGCCTGGGAAACAGGCGCTATTATTATCTCCATTTCACAGATGTAGAAGAAGGGAAAGAAGAGCCAGGGGAGCAGGGCTGTGCTAGCTCCGTGCCTCCTCTGCTCATTGGGTCTTGCAGAGTTGGTCTCTAGAGCTCCATCCAGCTGCTTCCGATGGACGTGGTCACTCAACACTTCTGTGCCGGATCCCATTTGCTCATTAACTTCATGTCGGCATTCATGCCCTCCGAAGCTGTTCTTCTCTTCTCATAAGACTTCCCGACTCTCCCTCTTCTCTAGCAACAGGAGGCGCTAGCCAGTCAGTCACTCATCCTCTCTCTCTACTAATCAGAGGGTCCCAGAGGCTTGATCAGGGAATGGTGAGGATTTCTGTCCACCAGCAGGGGGTGTTTCTAGCATTCTGCTGCTCTCAAAAATACCTTAGCTCCTTCTGGGCAAGACGCAGCAAACAAGTTCTCAAAGAAAGATTTGTAGCCATGCATGTTAAGAGATTTGCTGGCAACCTGAAGTCAAAGATCAACAGGAAGAATGCACTTAACATGGTTGACATTTGTTATAACTTGTGCACTCCTCATGCACACCTCTGGAACCTGCACTCCTCATGTATTGTAATGGGCTGAGGCTTGAGTTGATGCACTGAGGTCCCAAGCACATGAGGCTAAATAGTAATTGGACCATACTCTATTAATATATTAGCTTGGAGAAAGAATGGCCCCCACCCACTCTTTGTGCAAGTCCTGATGTGTTGTATAGGAAATGACGATTTTGGTGGGTGGAGGCAGGGGAGTGGAAAATGGTCACACAACCAGGGTTTCTCTTCTTCTTTTTGCTTTTGCTGCTTTCGACAACTTTTTCTGTTTGTTAAGTGTCTGAGGCTGGATTTGAACTCAGGTCCTCTTGACTTCAAGGCTGGTGCTCTATCCACTGAGCCGTCTCCTCCCCTTCCTTTTCCACTCCCCTGCCTCCACCCACCAGAATCGTCATTTCCTATACAACACATCAGGACTTGCACAAAGAGTGGGTGGGGGCCATTCTTTCTCCAAGCTAATATATTAATAGAGTATGGTCCAATTACTATTTAGCCTCATGTGCTTGGGACCTCAGTGCATCAACTCAAGCCTCAGCCCATTACAATGTATACCTCCAGAACTTGCTCTCCTCATGCACACCTCTGGAGCTCGCACTCATTATGCACAGCTCCAGAGCTTGCTCTCCTCATGCACGCCTCCAGAGCTTGCATTCCTCATGCAAACCTCTGGAGCCTGCACTCCTCATGCACACCTCTGGAACCTTCACTCCTCATGCACACCTCTGCAACCTGCACTCCTCATGCACACCTCCAGAACTTGCACTCCTTATGCACACCTCTGCAACCTGCACTCCTCATGTATACCTCCAGAACTTGCTCTCCTCATGCACACTTCTGGAACTTGCACTCCTCATGCACACTTCCAGAGCTTGCACTCCTCATGTACACCTCCAGAGCTTGCACTCCTCATGCACACCTCCAGAACTTGCACTCCTCATGCACACCTCTGGAACCTGCACTCCTCATGCACACCTCCAGAACTTGCACTCCTTATGCACACCTCTGCAACCTGCACTCCTCATGTATACCTCCAGAACTTGCTCTCCTCATGCACACTTCTGGAACTTGCACTCCTCATGCACACTTCCAGAGCTTGCACTCCTCATGTACACCTCCAGAGCTTGCACTCCTCATGCACACCTCCAGAACTTGCACTCCTCATGCACACCTCTGGAACCTGCACTCCTCATGCACACCTCCAGAACTTGCACTCCTATGCACACCTCTGCAACCTGCACTCCTCATGTATACCTCCAGAACTTGCTCTCCTCATGCACACTTCTGGAACTTGCACTCCTCATGCACACTTCCAGAGCTTGCACTCCTCATGTACACCTCCAGAGCTTGCACTCCTCATGCACACCTCCAGAACTTGCACTCCTCATGCAAACCTCTGGAGCCTGCACTCCTCATGTATACCTCCAGAGCTTGCACTCCTCATGCACACCTCTGGAACCTGCACTCCTCATGTATACCTCCAGAACTTGCACTCCTCATGCACACCTCCAGAACTTGCACTCCTCATGCACACCTCCAGAACTTGCACTCCTCATGCAAACCTCTGGAGCCTGCACTCCTCATGCACACCTCTGGAACCTGCACTCCTCATGTATACCTCCAGAACTTGCTCTCCTCATGCACACTTCCAGAGCTTGCACTCCTCATGCACACCTCTAGAACTTGCACTCCTCATACACCCCTCTGGAGCTCGCACTCATTATGCACAGCTCCAGAGCTTGCTCTCCTCATGCACAGCTCCAGAGCTTGCACTCCTCATGCACACCTCCGGAGCTTGCACTCCTCATGCACACCTCTGGAGCTTGCACTCTTCATGCACACCTCTGGAATTTGACCTCCTCATGCACACCTCTGGAGCTTGCACTCATTATGCACAACTCCAGAGCTTGCACTCTTCATGCACACCTCTGGAACTTGCTCTCCTCATGCACACCTCTGGAACTTGCACTACTAATGTACACCTCTGGAACCGTAAATGTAAATAAAAATGAACTTTGGAACTATTTGAATAAAACCTGTTTCTGTTGTTCAAGAGTGAAGGACAAACAATAACAACAAAATTGTAAAATAATAATGAAACACAGGATCTGTTGACCTAAGGCAGCTACACAAAGATGAAAATTTCCTCATAAAAAAGAAGGAAAAGTACTGATGGTGGACAGTGCAAATGATAAGCAGGTTAAAGATGGGCAGAAATGCCATCCAAACAGATATTACTCTAGGAGCAATAACGGAGACTTTATTTCCCGAGCATGACTGAAAGTCCTTTGCCCCTAGATGGATCACATGAAATAGCTAAGATCCAAGGAATCAAAGGGTCCTCTGTGGGTAACATCCAAATTAACTGAGGGAAAAGAATTGTGAGAAAGGTGTGTCCAAAAATGGCTAAATTGTGTGCATTTGTTTGTAGAAGCAGAAGGGGAGAATAGGGATTTAATTTATGAAAAATAACAGATTCTTCGTGCATAACCCTAGCGAGCAGGTGATCCTTGCTAGGTACTTATTGTTGTTCAGTAGTTTAGTCGAATTTAACTCTTTGTGACCCCATTTGGGGTTTTCTTGGCAAAGATCCTGGGGCTGTTTCCTTCTCCTTTTTCCTTAACATTCATTTCACAGAGGAGGAACTGAAGCAATTCAGGACCCTATCATTGTCTCCTGAAATACAGGACAGGCCAGACTTATTCACTGACTGTGAAAGGAAACGAAAGCAACTGTATACTCTAACAGGAGTCCTCAAACTTTTAAAATAGGGGGCCAGTTCACCGTCCCTCGGACTGTTGGAGGGCCTGACTTGTTTAGTAAAAACAAAAACTTTGTTTTGTGGGCCTTTAAATAAAGAAACTTCATAGCCCCGGGTGAGGGGGATAATCGTCCTCAGCTGCCGCATCTGGCCAGCGGGTCGTAGTTTGAGGACCCTGTAATTACGTCAAGTTGGGAAAATTTAGCACCTACGAAATACCTAGCAAGGGCAGCTAGGTGGTGCCATAGTGCAAGGAGCACCAGGCCAGGAGTCGGGCTGACTCATCTTCCTGAGTGGGAATCGACCTTCAGACACTTCCTGGCTGCGAGATTTGGGGCAAATCACTTAACCCTGTTTGCTTCAGTTTCCTCATCTATAAAATGAGCTGCAAAAGGAAATGGCAAACACTCCACTATCTTTGCCAAGGGAAAAAAAAAACAAACAACAAACCCAAATGGAATAGAGCGAAACACAACCCAACAGCAACAAATACCTAGCAAGAGATGACATGGTAGCTATGGCAATGCACAAGGATTCTATTTTTCATAAACTAAGATGACAAATCTCTATTCTACAAATGCAAGCTTCAAAATAATTTTGAAAATCCAAAAATAAATTGTAATGAACTAGATCATTAACACTCACAAAATCACTGCCCACGATTGTCTTCACCATAACGTTGATCCATGAAAATGCAGAAACAATATTTGTAATGGTTATCACCACACTAATCACTCATAATCTCTAAGCTACAAAGATAAAAAATTCAAAATAGAAACTGAGCTAAAGAAAATGTGAGAATAGGATCCGGTCCCCATCCTCCCCATTATCTTGTCTCCCACTGGCATTGTGCCAGAGGTGTGCCAGCAAGTCTACAAGAAGCTCACCTTGCAGGGCTATTATTCAATTAGAAAATGCAGTGATTCACCTGTGAAATGGTAGGCAGGATATTCTATTAAAGAAGAACAGCTGTAGAGAGCTGTGGCCCAGGATGGTTCTACCTGAACTACGCTTAAATATATATATATATATATATATATATATATATATATATATATATATATATATATAGCAGGGGCTGATAGATGGCGCAGTGGATAAAGACAGCCCTGAAGTCAGGAGGACCTGAGTTCAAATCCAGCCTCAGACACTTAACTAGCTGTGTGACCTTGGGTAAGTCACTTGACCCCAATTGCCTCAGCAAATATGTGTGTGTGTGTGTGTACATATATATAGCAAAAAGGGGACCTAACTGGCATTTATAATAATAACAAAAATAAAGACAATGCAAGATCTCTGCTCATAAGTTTACAGGTGAATAAGTCCCCATAATAGGGAGGATTTCTATATTGTGAATTACGGTTTGCTATGTGCATCCCAAATATTATTTCATTTTATCTTCACAACATCCCTGGAAGGTGAGTATTATTATTATCCTCATTTTATGGAGTAAAGAACTAAAGCAGAGAGAAGTTAAGTGATTTGTCCAGGACCACACAGCTAATGTCTGTGACCAGATTTGAACTTGTTTTCCTTATTCCAGGAAGTACTCACCTACTCTAACCACTGTGCCACCTGGCTGTCTCAAAGACATACTAAAAAAGAAAAAAAAATCAAATAAGACATACTTAAACGTGTCCAGAGTCAAGTGTGGGAATATATGTGATGTGCTTAAATAGATAGCTAGATGGATGATAGATAGATGATAGGTAGATAAATATATAAATATAGATGATAGAGGGATGGAGAGAGAGAGAGAGAGAAAGAGAGAGAGAGAGAGAGAGATAAATATTTAGATAGATAGATAGATAGATAGATAGATAGATAGATAGATAGATAGATAGATAGATAGATAGATAGATAGAATGAATTCACACAGAGCATTCTAAGAATTGAAGAATCTGAAAAATGACTTCCACATGGGGGAAAGGGACAGGGTCATGAAAAAGTGGTATTGAAGGCAGAGCCAAGATGGCAGAAAAAGGCAGGAAGCTGCCTGAAATTTCTTTAATTTCCCTTGAAAGAACTTTAAATCAAGCCTCAAATTGAATTTATGACAGAACCTACCAGAGGAAATGGTGAGATGTTTTTCCAGCCCAAGATATATAGGCTTTCTCGAAATAGAAATTTATTGCTTTAAATTTTGAATCCCCTCTTGTGTTCATCTATATGCATTGAAATTTTTTCTCTTTCCATTTTCTATTTAAGTTTAAAATTAAATAATTATTTTAAAAAGCAGAATTGAACAAATGGAAAAGGAGACAAAAAATTAACTGAAGAAAACAATTGAATTAGACAAGTGGAAGCTAATAACTTTATGAGACATCAGCTGAAGTTAAAAATGCAGGGAGAGCAATCATTATCTCAGACAAAGCAAAAGGGAAAAAGAGCTCTAATTAAACATCTAATTAGACAAGAAAGGAAACTATATCTTGCTAAATGGTACCATAAGCAATGAAGTAATATCAATACTAAATCTATATGCATCAAAGAGTATAGCATCCAAATTTCTTTTTTTTAATAATAACGTTTTTATTTTCAAAATACATGCAAAGATAGTTTTCAACATTCACTCTTGCTAATTAAACCGTGTTTCAAATTTTTCTCCCTTCTTTCCCACATCCCCTCCCCTAGACAGCAATTAATCAAACATATATTAAATATGTGCGATTCTTCTATACATAATTCCATATTTTTCATGCTGCACAAGAAAAATCAAATCAAAAAAGAAAAAAATTAGAAAAAAGGCAAACCAACAACAACAAAAATGGTGAAAATACTATGTTGTGATCCATATTCAGTGCCTATAGTCCTCTTTCTGGATACAGATGACTCTCTTCATCATAAGTCTAATGATATAATAAGTCATACAATAAGACTTATTGTAATTGGCCTGGATCATCTCATTATTGAAAAGAGCCAAGTCATCAGATCCATGAAATAACACAGATCATCACATAATCTTGTTATTGCTGTATACAATGTTCTCTTGATTCTACTCACTTCACTAAGCATCAGTTCATGTGGGTCTCTTTCAGGCCTTTCAAAAATCATCCTGCTGGTCATTTCTTATAGAACAAAAATATTTCATTACATTCATATACCACAATTTATTCAACCATTCCCCAACTGATGGGCATCCACTCAGTTTCCAGTTCCTTGCCAATATAAAATGGGCTGCTATAAACATTTTTGTACATGTGGGTCTTTTCCCCTTTTTATGACCTCTTTAGGATATAAGCCCCTAGAAACACTATTGGATCAAAGGGTATAGCATTCAAATTTCTAAAGAAATTAAGTGACTTTTAGAGGAAGAAATAAATAATAAAACTATTCTAATGGGGCACTTCAACTTTCCCTTTTCAGAACGATAAATGTAACTTAAAAATCAACAAGAAAGAAGCTAAGGAAGTGAATGAAGTTTTAATAAAGTTAGATATGATAAACCTCTAGAGAAAATTAAATGAGGACAGAAAAAAAAGGAATATACCCTTTTCTCAGCAGTACACAGCATCTACACAAAAATTGATCATCTGTTAGGGCATAAAAACTCACAGTCAATAGAGAAATGCAGAAATAATAAATTCATACTTTTCAGAACATGATCACAAAAATTACATTCCCTAAAAGGCAGCAGAAAGATAATTTTAAAATTAATTGGAAATTTAAATAATCTAATTCTAAAGAATGAGTCAATAAATTATAGAATCAATTGTTAATTTCATGAAAGAGAATGACAATCATGAGAAAAAATACCAAAGTTTATGAAATACAGTCAAAGAAATATTTAGGGGAAATTTTCTATCTCTAAATGCTTATAACAATAAAATAGAAAAAGAGTATATAAATGTATTGAACATGTGACTAAAAAATTAGAAAAAGAACACATTAAAAATCCCCAATTAAACACTAAATTAAAAAGCCTAAAAATCAAAGGAGAAATTACTAAAATTGAAAGTAAGAAATCCATTGAATTAATAAATAAAACTAAGAGCTATTTCTATTAAAAACAATAAAATACATAAACCATTATTAATTTGATTTTTTAAAAGAAGAAAATCAAATTACTCATATAAAAATAAAAAGGTGAATTCACAACCCATAAAAAGTACATTCAAACAATGATTTAGAAGATATTTTGTCCAATTGTATGCCAATAAATCTGACAATCTAAGTGAAATGAAGGAATATTTACTATAAATATCTATCTATCTAAATACCCCAGGGTCACACAGCTAGTAAGTAGATTAAAATTCTGATTAGGATTCAGGTTCTCCTGACTCCAGGGCTCATATTCTATCCAGTGTGCCATTTAGTTGCCCCATCATAGTAAGTTTCAAGTCCTGTCTCTGAGTCAAGGTTATGTGATCTTTTTCATTCATTTAACTATTCCATGTCTTGAGAGACAAACAACGATCTCTGTGAGGAGAGTTCCTCTACTGTGGACCAGTTCCAATTGTGAAACTCCTTCCCTTCCTCTCTTCCTTCCTCCCTTTCTCTCTTCTTTCCCCTTTATCATACCTTTAATTGCAGATGCTCTTAAAAAACTTTCCTTTTCTTTAGGATGGATGAAATTTCCTCAGATATCTTGGGGTTTCCTGACAAGATTTCTTTCTTAAGGATCTTGCCTTAAAGCCAAATCACTCTGACTCTCGTTGATTGGCCCCCAATTGGTCATTGCTTGAGACCTGATTCAATCAGAATGAATGCAAATAAACAATCATTTCTGTTTGGGCCAGAAACCCTGAGGGTCTTCCTCTTTCAGATTTATTTATTTAGACTTTATTTTTTTGGCTACTTGAAAGAGGCCATTCTTTGCCTCAATGGCTACCAACCCTAAGCATTGAATGGGTGTGGCCTCAGTCAAACTAAGACCTGTTGAAGACCTTAGCTTAAAAAGGCCCACATCTCCCACTGCATCGGGGCCATCTCCAGTCATCTTGATCTATATCTTGCCACTAGACCCACAAGACCCTGGAGGAGAAAGTGAAGTAGATGGTCTTGCACATATTGCCCAGAATAAAGAAGAGGAAATAGAATACTTAATCCATTGTAGAAAAAGATTGAACAAGCCATCAATGAGCTCCCTAAGAAAAAACTCCAGGACCAGATGAATTGCTAAGGAATGTAGGGCTGGTTATCAAAAACAAAACCAAAACAAATCGTAGGATTCCTTCAATAGATGCAGAAAAACCTTTTGACAAAATACAACACCCATTCCTATTAAAAACATTAGAGAGCATAGAAATAAATGGAGCTTCCCTTAAAATGATAAGCAGTATCTATTTAAAACCATCCACAAGCATTACAGGATACACTGGAAGCTTCCTCAACAGGATCAGACGTGAAGCAAAGATGACCATTATCACCACCATTATTCAGTGTTACCAATAAAAAAGAAGAAAAAGAAATTGAAGGGAATAGACTAAGCAATAAGGAAATAAAACTCTCTTTGCTGATAAGGTCTTGAATGGTGGGTGTGTTGGGTAGAGAGAAATTGAAGAATTCATAAATTTGATCCCTGGGACATACAGAGAGAAAGCACTAATAGAGTTCAATCAACTCCATGATCTCATTCTCTGGGGAAATTGTCCAGTCACAATCCAAGCTATGTCATCCCCTGAGGCTCACCCTCTGTAGGGGCCTTGGAATTAATGAAAAATGCAAAGGAAGGTGGATTATCCATAAAAGATTTCAAACTATATTATAAAGTGCTGATCATCAAAATTATTTGATACTGGCTAAGAAATAGAATGGTAGATCAGTGGAATAATTCAGGTACACATAATAATAAATGATCATAATAATCTAGTCTTTGATAAACTCCAAAACCCCAGTTTCTAAGATAAAACTCCCTATTTGGCAAAAAAAAAAAAAAAAAAAACTCAGAAAATTGGAAAATAGTACAGCAGAAACTAGTTATAAACCAACATCTTATACCATATACTAAGATAAAACCAAAGTGGATACATGACTTAAACATAAAGGGTTATACCATAAACAAATTAGGAGAGTAAGGAATATTTTATTTGTGAGGTTTATGGAGAAGGGAAGAATTTATGATCAAACAAGAGTTAGAGAAAATTATGAAATGGGATAATTTTGATTATATTAAACTAAAAAGATTTTGCACAAATAAAACCAATGCAAGCAAGAGTATAAGGAAATCTGAGAATCGATTTTTATAAGTGTCTCTGATAAAGGCCTCATTTCTCAAATATATTCAGAACTGACAAATTAATAAGAATATTGATAAATGGTCAAAGGATACAAACAAGCAGTTTTCAAATGAAGAGATTAAAACTATCTATAGTCATAAGAAAACATGCTCTCCACCACTTTTGATTGGAGAAATGCAAATTAAAACAATTCTGAGCAACCAGCCCATACCTATCAGATTGGCTAATACAACAGAAAAGAAAAGTGAGAGAAGTTATGGGAAAACTGGGACACTAATGCATTATCGGTAAAGTTGCAAACTGATCCAACAATTCTTGCAAATAATTTGGAATTATGTCCAAAGGACAATAAAACTGCAAACTCTTTGATCCAACAATATCACTGCTAGGTCTGCATGCTAAAGAGATCATAAAAAAGGGGAAAGAACTTACATGTACAAAAATATTTATAGCAGCCCTTTTTATGATGGCAAAGAATTGAAAATTGAAAGGATGCCCATCGAATGGTAAATAGCTAAACAAGTTGTGGTGTGTGAATGTAACAGAATAATATTGTGCTATAAGAACTGATGAGTAGTCAGATTTCAGAAAAAATTGGAAAAACTTACATGAATTGATGAAAAGTGAAGTAAGCAAAACTAGGAGAATATTATACACAGTAACAGCAACATTGTAGGATGCTCAAGTATGATTGATTCAACTCTTTACATCCAAAGAAGGAAATGATAGAGTCTGAATGCAGATAGAAGCATACTATTTTCACTTTTTTTTGTAGGGGGTTTTTCCCTTTTTGTTCTATTTCTTCTTTCATGATGTGACTAATGTAGAAATAGTTTTATGTGATTTCATGCATATACATAAAATCTAAATCAAATTGCTTACCATCTTAGGGAGGGGAGAAGTTATGGAGAGAGGAAAAAAAATTGGTATTCAAAGTTTAATTTTAAAAATCCTAAAAAAAGAAAGTAGAAGAGGGAAAAGGACCGACATGTGCAAAAAAATGTTTACAGCAGCCCTTTTTGTAGCAGCAAGAAACTGGAAATTGAATGGATGCCCCCCTCAGTTGGGGAATGACTGAATAAACTATGGTAAATGAATATAATGGAATATTACTGTTCTATAAGAAATGATAAACAAGTTGATTTCATAAAAGCCTAGAAATATTAACATGAACTGATGGCAAAAAGAAGTGAGCAAAACCAAGAGAACAGTATACATGGCAACAACAAGATTATGTGATGATCAGCTGTGATGGACTTGGCTCTTTTCAACAATGAGGTGATGCCAATTCCAATAAATTTGGGATAGAAAGAGTCATCCACATTGAGAGAGAAAGTGATGGAGACTTAATGTGGATCAAAGCATAGTATTTTCATCTTTTATTGTTGTTTGCTTGTTTTTTTTCTTTTCTGAGTTTTTTTTTCCTTTTGATCTGATTTTTCTTGTGCAACATGACAAATATAGAAATATGTTTAGAAGAACTGCACATTGTTAACCTACACTGGACTGCTTGCTGTCTAGGACAGGGCGGTGAAGGGGGAGAGGATAAAAATTTGCAGCACAAGGTTTTGCAAAGGTGAATATTTTTGGTATATTTAGTATATTGGGGAAAATAAAATACGATTTAAAATTTTAAAGACATTTTTAAAAAAGAAAGTAGCATTGGAGATAGACCCTGAAAAATAAGGGTAGGAATTCAAAAGGTAAGGATAGCTGAAGCAGAAATATCCAGGTAGGGGATATCACATCCAGGGAAAGGTAAACGGTCTGGTTTGGTAAAAGTTCAGAGGGAAATCTGGGCAAAGAGGAGGGACCAGAGGATTCTCATGCTTTTCCCTGACTGAGATAATTGACTCGTCAGTGGTAACAAAGCCAGTGCATTTCTAGCAGGCAGGATTCATTAATCCACTAGGCTAAATTCTCTAATAGCTTAAGTAACCAAAACAACTCTGAGGTATAAATAAAGCATCCCAATAATAGAAACCCCTACTTCTTATCATATTGTTAGCTCTTGGAGCAGCCACCCCAAATGTTCGTAGGGACTATTTGTGTCTGATCTGTGGGAGAGCATCCCAAGCTCATATTGGTCCAATCAGCCACAGCCACATTGTAACTCGACTCTAACACAGTGATGTCATTTTGGGTCTCTTCGAGAACAAAGGACAACCACCAGTCAACCATACATCATGGGGGTTAAATTTGCTGTTAATTTTATCTGAGATTTGGCCAAATGCCCCAAATTCTTAGCATCACCTGTAGTAATAAGTGAGCCCCCCAGCGTAAAGGGGAAAAACAAACAAGTCAAAATATGATGAGTCAGTTCAAAGAACACACACACACACACACACACACACACACACACACAACTGTGAAGGAAGCCAAACTGGTAAAGATGACATTAGATGGGAAAAATCAATGTTGGTGGGGTGGAAAGGGAGGGACACTGATGCATTGTTGGTGGAAACACGAATTGGCACAACCTTTCTGGTATGCAATTTGGATTTATACAAATACAATGACGACTTTCTGCCTTTTTTTTTTTTTTTTTTTTACAAATTCTATTGTTGGGAATTTAATAGGACATAAAAAAACAGAATTAGCGGTTATGTTAGAAATATGCTACTAAGAAATTCAGGAGCTTATGAAGTAAGTTGGTTTATTTATGGTTCTTGCAAGAAATGAGTGACCCACGCAGGGCAGTCCCTGGGTGGATCTGCACTTACATAAGAATGGACTCCTTGGACTTCTTGGTCCTCCCATTATACATCTCTCCTTTAGACCGTCCCCCGTCCTCATCAAATGCTCAAAAATGGTGGAAAACTTCCCTTTTGGGGAGAAGTTAATATTAATTAATTCATTAAATATGCACACTTAAAACTTGTAATTCCTTTTCATGAAGTGATTTTTATCAGTTTATCAGTTCAGTGGATCAATATCTTGTTTTATACAACTAACTTGGTCAGCTGGCATCTTTGTCTCTATGTGGAAATATAACTCTATGTTGCTTACACTCCCATATCCATCAAACTATTTATTGTAGAACTTTTTAGTTATGTAGAAGAACAAGAAATAAAGTAGATGCTCCTCAACAGGAGAATGGCTAAGCAAACTGTGTTCCATCAATAGAAGGGAAGTTGAATAAAGAAACTGAACAAATACTACAAAATCAAAAACTCCTACAAAATGGAATAAATAGAGGTTGTTTCAGTAACGTTTGACTCTGTGCCTCCATTTGAGGTTTTCTTGGCAGAGCCACTGGAGTGGTTGGCCATTTCCTTCTCCAGTTCGTTTTACAGATGAGGAAACTGAAGTGAACAGGATGAACTTGTTGAAGTTCAGAAGGGACTCCAAAAGATTGGGGTCACAGACCAGTGTCGCAAGGTGTCTCAAAAGAATCCGCAGTTTGAATCTATCTCCAAGTTAGGGGGTAAAGTTTATTGTATTTGTAATACCAGTTGAAGCCGGCTAAGTTCCAAAAGAGTTTAGCAAAGAACCAAGAGAATGGAGATAGATTTCCAGGACAGAGGTAGAGTGGAGCTTCATGTTACTTATTTGCTCATTTTATGGCTTACAGGTAGGTTTGAGGGGTAGTTTATTCACTATTGTCTCAGGAACTTGGTTATCACTGAGCAACAGTCAGTAATGTTTGCAGGGTTATTGTAAGGTCAGAAAACTTTAGAATCATTGACAGGTTGTTAGACAGAAGCACTCTAAGGTCAGGGGGTCTTAAAAGTGACTTGTCCAGGGTCTCACAGCTAGGAAGTGTCTGAGTCAAGATCTAAACTTTTCTTCCTGATTCCAGACCCAGTATTGACAGACAAAATCATCATGAAGCCATAGTCACTGTATCTCATCAGAGGATCAAGTTATAGATGTCGATCAATCTTTTCTTCTTTAAAAGAACCTAGGGGTTCTCCACTTGGTTTTTTGCAACTTAGTCTGCCAGTCGATGACTTAATTCTCCACTGACTCCTTTTTAGGATTAGCCTGTTTACTGTCACAATGGTGAGTTCATTAGGAACTGCTCCTCTTATGGCAGCAAGTTCTCTAGGTAGTTTGCCTGCCTTATGGCACCTTCCCCTGTGTTATGGTGTCTTCACCCTTGTTAATGACAAATTCTGCTAGGGAACTTTGACCAAGTCTTTCCCCTTATTAATCACTAAAACTTTTTTTGGAACTTAGACCACCAGTCAATAATAAAATCTTTGTCTCTTGATTTGGACATGATCTAAGTCTACAAATTCTTCTAAGACATCAACCCATAAGCCGAATATATATTTTGAGTTCAATCCCACTTCCCAATATTTGGTGTCTCATGTTGGGAAAGTACTAGAGCCCCAATATATTTTAGCTTCTGCAACTCTATGTCCCATCCAAGTGAACTAAATTGTTAGGAGAATGTTTATATATATTGATGTTTACATGTTATCTGAGAGTAGTAGTCACTACTCTTTGAAGACCAACCTGCCAATTTGGGCAGAGTTGGGGAATGGTATTGTTTCTCTCTCTTTTCCTCTTCACTAGTTTTTTTTTTCAAAAACCTGGGACAATTTACTTTTTTGTCCCCCTTCTTATGTATTTTTTCCCTTGAAATATAGCTCTGAAAAAATACACACAGGCTTTTAAAAGTCCCTTGTGTTTGAAATGGAGCCACTTGACTCCACCTTAAAACTCAAATCACTTTGGTTTTCAATGAATGACCAATGATAGCCCCGACCCAAGTCTCTTAAGATTCACTATTTAGATTTTGATGGCTTAGAGTGAGTGTAAATAATCATAGCTTTCTGTCCTCTCCTGAAACTTTGAGACTGCTATCTTTGTGATGGTAGATTGAGCCATCTTCTTTCTCAATCTTACCAACCATTGGGCATTGAACTGGGACCTGGGAAAGACCTTAAGTTAGAAAGATCGAGATGACCCTGTGCATCCTGGGCCATTGCCAGTTGTCTTGATCTTTTCTTGCCACTGGGCTTCAGTGACTGGAGAAGAGAAGGAAGCTGATAATTGTGGCTCTGTCCCTCTCAAATACAATTCACATGCGAGTCAAGATGTCCCCCTTTGACCCTCATGATGTCATTGGTACTCTTGGAGAAAGACGGCAGATAACAAGAATAATAAGGGCAGAGTCATTGGACTTCCATTATACTGGGGCATTTTGCTAAACATTTCATTCTTTGTTACAGAAATGGTTCTGGGAGGAGGAAGAACAGGGATACAATGAGCAATTATGATTGAACTGAAAAGAAGGGATCTCAGCAAGTTTTGTTTTAAGTGAAAAAAGGAAAAAGAAGCAGCATTCTCTGGAGATGCCATTGCTTCTCTGCCATCTGAAAAGCAAACACTTCTTGGCTGCTAAACGGAAGTTTCCCAAATCAAAACTTTGTCAATGAAAGCAGGGATGAGGGCACAGATGGCCCAAAGCGTGTCTTTATGTGGCTGACACCCAACATTTGGGAATCAGATCCTCATGTGCCGCTGCCTCCTGGAGACTTTGGACAGCTCCAGTACCAAAGGAGATCACTCCAGGCCAGGGAGAACAGGCTTATCTGGCTTTTAAAAATGTGCATTTGCATAAAGCCCTGTTGAAAAATCCCCCTCACTGCTGCCTCAGCGTCTTTCTACATGTTGTTCCTTGGGCAGTAAACTTAGCCTGCTTTTCCTTAATCCCAATTGTGTGTTAAAGAAGCCTTCTGGACTTGGGAGAGGAAAAAAAAAAAAAGAGAAGTTATAGATTTCTCCTGAGTCCTGCCTTTAAAAAGTGTCCTGGAGCCTGGATCTCTGAACAGGGGCCATGGCCTCCCCTTGGTCTGTCCCCACCTCCCTTTGCTTCACTTTAGACTCACTATTCTATGATCTCTGAAAATGACTTGACCCAGTGAAACAAATTCCCAATAAGGGGAAGGAAGGGATTGAGAAGGTGAAGAGGAGACCCTGGCTTTTGCCGGGGTCACAGCCCCATGTCTTTCGAAACTGCAGCGTTCTGGACAGTCTCCTGCCACAAGTCTCTCTCCAATGCCGTCCACTCTCCACTTTGCTATCAAAATGATTTTCCTAGAGTACAGATCTGAACCTGTCACCTCCTCCTACTCAGCACATCCCAGTGGCTCTTTATCATCTCTAGAATCAAATAAAAAGGCATTCAAAGCCTTTCCCAAATTGCATCCTACCTTTCCAGGCTTCTTATGCCTTATCCCCTCCCTGTACTTTGATGCTGTCGGTCCTCAAGCAGGACACTCGCTCTCTAGACTCTGGGCATTTGCCCAGACTATCGCCCATGCCCGGAATGCTGTCCCTCTTTCTCTCCTTCATTTGGCTTCCCTGGCTTCCTTCAAGCCCCAGCCACAATTTCACCTTCTACAGGATCACTCAGTTCCACTGCCTTCCCTCTGCGATTGCTCCCTATCCATCCTGTCTCTTTGCACTTCACTATTTGCCTGTTGTCTCCCCTTTGGACATTAGCTCCTTGAATGCAGACTTTTTTCTCTTTCTCTGTATCCTCACTGCTTAGTCCAGTATCTGGCACATGGTGTGTGTTTAATGAATGGTTCTCCAATATCTGACCTCTCCGGATGATTTAATGGTTAGCCTCCTGGTGGAAAGAAAAGTTAGTAAATTATACAAGTGGAGGGAAAAGCTGAGCAAAGTTCTTATAATAAATGGTCTGTTTTGGGCATAAACTTTTTAAGAAACAGTGTAAATGATAAGGATAGTTGAGTTTAAATGTGTGATGGAACAGAATCCTGGGGAGAAGAGAGAGAAGTTTAATCCTTAGCCAGAGAGAACCGTGATGAACTGGAGAACATCTAGGATGGCTGTAATGGGCTGAGGCTTGAGTTGATGCACTGAGGTTCCAAGCACATGAGGCTAAATAGTAATTGGACCATACCAGCGCTGAAGTCAAGAGGTCCCAAAAGTCTCTCCTCCCCTTCCTTTTCCACTCCCCTGCCTCCACCCACCAAAATCGTCATTTCCTATACAACACATCAGGACTTGCACAAAGAGTGGGCGGGGGCCATTCTTTCTCCAAGCTTACGTATTAATAGAGTATGGTCCAATTACTATTTAGCCTCATGTGCTTGGAACCTCAGTGCATCAACTCAAGCCTCAGCCCATTACATATGGCAACAGGGCATTTGTTGGAATCCAGTCATCTACAACTTAATAATGATGGATCAGAAATACGACTTTAGAGTTTCAAAAATCCATTTCACAAGGAGCCACGGAGGAGGCGTGGCTGGCTAGCAATTAAGCTGAAAAAAGAGCGGGCAGTTTTAGTGGCCCCAAAATTTCAGAATCAATTTCACACAATGATGTGATGATACAGACAGCAGTATAAAAACGAGACCTTGAACTGCAGCATTAGGTCAGCCCCAGAAGATGGAATTGGACATGATCTTGAGGTGCCATCTTGCTCACCCTCCTCATTTTTCAGATGAGAAAATGAGGTAAGATTATTGAGTTCATAATGTTTAACAAAGAAAAGAAATTTACAGGGATGAGACAGCTGTCTTTGGGTATTTGAAAGTATGGCATATTGAATCAGCAGCCTGATTCTACTTTGGTCCTAGAAAGGAGAAGTAAGAGTGAGGGCTAAGTGAGGTTAATGAGACTTCAGGACAGGAAAAATTTCCTAAAGAGTAGAGCTATCTAAAAATGGAGTGAGCCACCTTAGGGCACTTCCTCCCTGGAGGGCTTCAAGCAAAAGTGGAGTGACCATTTATCAGATGTGTTTTTGAGGGGATACAGATTGGGCTGGATGGCCTTGTGATTATTTCCAATTCAGATGCTGTAATTCTCTTATTTATCTCTTTAAGCTTGCTCTGAGTTAGCTGTTAGGAAAACAGAATCTAGTCAAATAATTGCCACAAAAGAGCTGAGGATTGATAATCAGCTTCACTGGAGTCACTAATTTAAGGAATTATTCCCATCCCTGGGATTTCAAATATCTATAACAGAGGAGAAGGGGGAGATAATTAGGGACAAAATGATATTTCTGGGTAATTCCCAATCTATCCTGTCTGTGGCTTCTTTATACATAATGATCTGCAGCTTGTCTCCCCCATCACAAGGTAAGCTCCTTAAGGGCAGGAACTGCTTTTGGCCCTTTTTTATATCTCCAACATTTAGCACAGAACCTGGCACAGAGGGGGTGCTTAATAAATCTTTATTGGCTGACTGATGGGTAGACCTGGGTAACTGTCAGTGAATGGGAGGATGGCATCTGTACAGAGAGACAGATCAGGTAGATTGTCTTAGAAATGCAAGCTGGAAGGGACCTTTGAGATCACCTAATCTCCCCCTTTCCTTTTTATAAAGGGGAAACATAAGCTGTTAAGTGATTTGCTAAAGGTTGAGGAGTAAGGTTTGCAGGGGAGGGGAAGGAAACGATCCTTCTTAACTTGTTTTCCTAATTGGAGCATCCCATCTCTCCAGACAGCTTCTGCTGCTGGGTTTCATGATAGGTGCTTAATTTTTTTTCGACAAAATCATCATTTGGATTGAAAAACAGTTATCTCAGGCAGCAAGCCAGCTATTTGATGGGTGGACCGGATTGCTCCTCCTAACCCTTCCTGAAGAAGACCTCTAATTAGTGCTTGTCTCCCTCTCAATATATTTAGAATTACAATCAGATAATTGCACATCAAGTGATGAACTGAGCAAACCCCGCTCAGAACACTGAGTCCTTCCCTCGCTTGTTTGTCTTTTAGCAGAAATGTTTCCATCCCTTGTCAGGCTCACTTTCTCTGGGGCTGTGGGTTTAAAGATGAGCCAGTCCTGAGCCTTGTGTCTATAAGTGGAGACCATAGAGCTTCTAATGGAGAATCTCGATATCTGTTGGGGGGGGGTGCTGTCTCTTTGTACAGAGAAAGACATTAAGGCACAGAGAAGGGGAACGACTTGTATGGGGTCACACACTGAGTCTGGTGAAGTCATGGTTTAAATCCTGATGCAAAGTCAGAGCTCGCTAACCCTCACCATATCCTTTGCCTCCATTGGACTCGACAGGACATCACGATAGAAAGAAGGCCCCAAGGCTACTGGAGCAAGCTGGGCTAAACTGGGGAAAGAGAAGGAAAAACAAGATGGAACCTTTTCCTTTGCTCTCCTGGGAGCCAGAAGCCTGGAAATTGCAGCAGCTGAATGGTAATGAGGCTATTACTACTGA